>NC_067416.1:41308641-41933641 GCF_009764475.1 Pristis pectinata
TGTCTAAGGTTACAACAGGATCTAAATCAACTGAGAAAGTGGCAAAGGAATGGCAGATGCAATTTAACTCAGACAAGTGTGAAGTGATGCATTTTGGGAAATTAAACCAGGGCACGGTGAATGCCAGGGTCCTGGGGAGTGTTGTGGATCAGAGTGACCTATATAGTTATATAGTTCCCCAAATATAGCAACAGAGGTAGGTGGAATGGTGAAGGCAGCATGCTTGCCTTCATCAGTCAAGACATTGAGTACAAAAACTGTAACATCATGTTATAACTGTACAAGACATTGTGATATGATATATCTTTATTAGTCATATGTACATCGAAACACACAGTGAAATGCACCTTTTTGCATAGACTGTTCTGGGGGCAGCCCGCAAGTGTCGCCATGCTTCCGGCGCCAACATAGCATGCCCACAACTTCCTAACCTGTACATCTTTGGAATGTGGGAGGAAACTGGAGCACCCGGAGGAAAGCCACGCAGACACGGGGAGAACGTACAAACTCCTTACAGACAGCGGCGGGAATTGAACCCGGGTTGCTGGTGTTGTAATAGCATTACGCTAACCGCTACACTACCATGCCTGCCCTTGAAACTGCACTTGGAGTTCTTGCATGCAGTCTGGTCACTGTACTATCAGAAGGATATGATTAAACTAGAGAGGATGTGGAAGAGGTTAACAAGGATGTTACCGGGACTGGAGCACCTGAGTTCTAAGGAGAGATTGGACAGGCTGGGACTGTCTTCTTTGGAGCAAAGACAGATGAGGGGTGACTTTATGGAGGTTTATAACATCATGAAGAGCATAAATCAGGTGGATGGTCACAGGTTTTTTCCAGGGAAAGGGTGTCAAAAACTAGAGGACATGGGTTTAAGGTGGGAGGGAAAGATTTAAAGGAGACCCAATGGCCAAGTTTTACACACAGTTGGGAGTGGATATATGGAACAAGCTGCCAGAGGAAGTGGTAGAGGCAGGTACGATTACAACATTTAAAAGACATTAGGACACGAAAGGTTTAGAAGGATATGGACCAATCGCAGGCAAATGGGACTAGCTCAGGCAGGTACCTTGTTCAGCATGGACAAGTTGGGCCAAAGGGCCTGTTTCTGTGCTGTATTACTCTACGACTCATAGGATGTCTCATCTAATGAACATGCTGGTATACTGTACAACCACTTTAAACCAAAGCTCTCAAAGTTTCAAAAGTTACAAATTCCATGTCAGCAGTCAAAAGCCTGGAGAAATGATTGGGGATTGTAAATGCTGAGTTGAAGTATTTGTTTCAACACAATTGCTTTGATGTATTCCTAGAACATGCACCGAGAGATCAATTTCTTTGTGTACTTACAGATGACGACATACAAGCTGAGTTTATTTAATACACTGGAGTTCACTCACATTCAAAAAGATGTGTTTGATTGTCATTTCCATAACAAAAGCAACAAAGAATGTGAAGGAGTTCCATTTGGTGCAGGATGCAGATGTGCGTGTGTATGTTGTGTGTCAATCGACAGGTGCTCCGGTATTGTGAAAGAAAAGGCAGGACACACTGTTACTGTTATCAGGAGAACCATTCAGTTCAAGTATGTCCATTTAGCACGGCTTCTGTTTCAACTGTCTTATGAGGATAGGTTGAGCGAGCTGGGGTTTTTCTCTTTGGAGAGAAGGAGGATGAGAGGTGACTTGAGAGGGGTGTACAAGATGATAAGAGGCATAGATCGAGTGGACAATCAGAGACTTTTTCCCAGTGCGACAATGGCTAACATGAGGGTACATAATTTTAAGGTGATTGGAGGAAGGTATAAGGGGATGTCAGGGGTAAGTTTTTTTAGACAGAGCAGTGGGTGCATGGAACGCACTGCCTGCAGAGGTTGTGGGGCAGATACGTTAGGGACATTTAAGAAACTCTTACATAGACACATGAATGATAGAAAAATGGGGGGCTATGTGGGAGGAAAGGGTTAGATCTTAGAGCAGGATAAAATGTTGGCACAATATTGTGGGCCGAAGGGCCTGTGCTGTGCTGTGGTGTTCTATGTTATATGTTCTAAATGCAACAAAGTGGGACACATAACATTAGTTTGCAAAAATAGACAAAACACAAAAGTACAAATAAGAGTTCAAGACAGAAATTGTTAGATTTGCAGATATTAAGGGAATTGGGTATATGGGTTTAGTGCAGGAAAATGATGCTGAGGTGTAAGATTGGTCTTCCTGAATGGCAGTTCAGGCATAACGGACTATTCCAGCTTCCATTTCTTATGTTTTTATCTTTCAGATAGTCGCAGGCTATCAGTATCCAAATGGCAAGAGAGTGAACTTATGACGCAATTGTAGACGGCTCTCTGCATAATATTAAAACCAATGTACTCCATGAGGAATCAACTTTAAATACTGTGACACCTCAGGTAGCAACAAAACAAAAATGATTTCGAAACCACTATCACAGTAAATGGCCAAACTCTGCAAATGAACACAGTGACAGCTGCAGATTTCTCAGTTATGGGGTGAGACCCGTGGTCAGATTTACCATGATACCTTTAACCAGCAACAATATGGAACTACAAACACATTCAAGTGAAGTTTTGAAGACACTGGGCAGATATTGTGAAAATATAAAAAACCTGCAGGTGCTATGTTCTGATGAAGGGTCCCAGAAACGTAAATTGTATCTCTATCCACAGATACTGCCTGACCTCCTGAGTTTTTCCAACATCTCCGATTTTTATTTTGGGGAGGCGATAATGTGCACTTTTCTCCGTAAGGGTCAAGAAATCAAATTGCCCATGATCATGACATACAACATCCATAGACATATGTTGCTCGACAAAGTGTGGCTGGAGATAATCAGGCTCAGCTGCACTCAGACACAGGCAACCCCTGCATTGTGGCCATTCAGGTCATGGTAATTCACCCTGACACAATTCACACATCACAAAGCGAAAAATTTGAGGTGTGGAATAAAATTTACTCCCACAGAATATTTGTGAAAAAAAATTAGTCTTTATCAACTCACGTTTGTTGATGCATATGCAGATGATGCAGATTCACATTATGCAAAATCACGATACAGACTGTTTTCCAGGAATGCAACCTCCCCACAAAATAGGGGTCACCTGTGTATAGTTTCTGTACAGTTAACCCAGGCCTGGTCAAGATCCTAATACAACATGTGGGACTATTCAAAGATTATTACAGCAATGTTGAGGAGCTTGTGGCCTATATTTCCTTCCATCAAGATGGAAAATCAATAAATTGCCAATTTAGACCTGTGCTCTATGCTGCATGCCCTTAAGACACAAGTAGAGGAAGAAGTTTTAAAAAAAAGTTGGAAGAGGATGGAGTGCCAGTGCAGGTATAGCTTTGAGGCACCAGCACTACCCACTGCGCTAGCCTCAGTTGCGTATGGGGGAGCGCTGGAAAAACGTAGAGCTGGACATTGCTTTACTACCCTTCAGTTGTATTACAACAGAACGGAGATTCACTCTAATGCTTTCTGTAAAAAAATGCTTGCAGATTGACTCTCCTGGTGCAATGCCATGCTGAAACTGACATTATCTCTACTCACATACTGCAAACTCTTGCAGCTGTCAGCATTCAGTACAATAGGTGCAATCTCTATCACCAGCTCTTAAAGAGAAATACAATGCAAACAACATCTAAAGAGCAATGTTGCTACTGAATGAATGATAATGAAATGATGAGGGGCATAAGAGAGAGTGTTTACAGGAGGGCAGAGGGACAGGGAGATGGATATGCTGGTGAACATGGACAGGTTATTTGTGTTTGGAGGTCACAGAGACCTTCCAGATCTAGAGCCAGGCACTCCTGGCTCAGTAAGGACATGACCACAGTCTATACACCCTTCAGAAAGCCTGCACTGAAGCCAAATCCCCATACTCTACCTTTTCCTTTGGGCCGAAGGGAAAATAAATGAAATCTTCTCCCCTTGACAAAGGAGTTTGAGTGACCTTCCTAATGCAGCAATAAGAAGCAAATTATAGGATGTGGCAGAGACTAGCAACAGTAGGTTGGAACGATCAAAGGCTGGAAAGCTGAGAGTGATTGTGAACCACAGCCAGAGCAGTCCAGACGTAAGTGTGAGACTGTATTTGAGATTGCAGGGTGTCAGAGATCCCAGTTTGGCTGTTGGTTCTTTAACTAGCATCAGTTCAGGGGAAAGAGAGTTAGTAAAACCTGCTTTTTTGCGAGCAATTAAAAAATCTTGGTTGATAATCTCACTTCAGGTGCTAAGGCAAATGAAAATCCCACTAAAAATTCAGAACATAGATTTCCAGACAGATCCAAGGCCCTCAGAAATGAGCGTAAGATTACTCTACTCAAGCTTAAGCCAATATTCAACGACACAACAACAATTTTTTAAGACAAATAAAAACAAAAAATGCTGGAAATATTGATCAGGTCAGCCAGCATCTATGGAAGAGAAATCGAATTAATGTGTCAAGGTGAGGATCCTTTGCCAGAAATGGGAAAGATGGAAAATAAGTGAGTTTTAAATTACAGAGAAGGTGGGGGTGGAATGGATAAGAGAAAGGGAATATCGCTGATGGGGCAAGGTCAAGATTGCTGTGGGGAAAAGCTTCAGATGAAGTTGCCCAATTGACAAGTTAATGAGGACAGTTAGAGAAATAGAACACAAAGCAAAGGTAAAAGTTGCAAAAAGTTGAGCTATAGCAAATGTTTGCCTGGTCAGGCAATGTGAGTAGCAAAAGAAAAACTGAGCCAATATTGCCTGCTGAGCATTTCTGGCACTTTCTGTTTTTATTTCAGATTTCCAGCATCTGAAGTTCATTGATTTTTTTTAAATTCTGAAAATAAATTTCCACACTATTAACTTAATCCTTTAGAACACCTCAGACAGCTGTAAAAGAGCAGGGTCATCAGATATTGAAAGTATCAACTCAGGTTGAAATACTGTGAAAGACACGATAACAAGAATTATGGGGCTTTACAAAAGGTACGACATGTAGGGGCAACCTTCTACTTCCTTCTGCGTAAGATCCACGTTTAACTCTTGTCCAAGTCCTTGCACAACTTGCTCTACTTTCCCAACACCTACAAATAGAATTGCCTTGGCTGACCTATTATTTCTTTCTCCATTGTTTACTCACTTACACCATTTCTCTCTGACTCTTCCAAAGCCCTCAGTCACTTCCTGGCCTTGACTGTCTACCTTATGCCATAGAAATCTATCCCTCTGTACCTCCAGCATTTAAATAGGGACCCTTGTTTTCTCATTGAAGGGAGACCTAGGTTGTCCCTCTTCACCTTCAGTTTCCTCTACCTGACTGAACTCGTTGTCAAACTGAACAACTTCTCCTTTGATTTTATTTACCTTTTACAAATAGGACATTGCAGCAGGTCCAAGGTAAGATTGCCTTTTTGTGGGATAAGTTGAACATTCTTTGTTCTAATCTTATTCGGGTTTCCTCTGTCATTTGGTACATTAGAGACTGGACCTGGTCTGGAAAATTTCATCAACTTTGCTCCTTAATTTCCACATTTCTTTCACTTTCATTTGCTCTCTAATGGATCATTACTCCCCATTTCTCCATTTTTCCATTTTCACTTTTGGGGTTAGTGTTCAGTACATGGATAGGAAAGTTTCAGAAAGATATGGGCCTAATGCAGGCAAATAGGACTAGCTCAGGTAGGCACCTTGGTCACCATGGATGAGTTGGACCAAAAGGCTTGTTTCCGTGCTGTATAACTCTATGACTCTATGAACTTCTTTAGAAACTGAAACAGTCAGAGCAATTCTACAGCAAGTAGAAGAGAGGTGAGTCTCTGTGCTTGGTGTTCATTTTCAGTGAGCGGGAGCTGGGATTTGGAATGAGAGGCGAGATTTTCAAAAGCGGTGAGTCTCTATGATTGGTGTTCATTTTCAGTGAGCAGGACCCTTGAAGAGGCACCACTTGCATATTGTTAGAAACAGTTGGCTAATTAGCTAATCGGCAGCAGCCAATAAAAAGAAGCTAAGGTTAAGCAGAGCGGTCATTGTTGGAGTGATTCAGTGGTAGAGTGGGGGGGGGGTGGGGGGGATCTGAGGCTTTGGCTCAAGAGGGTTCGGCGAGGAGAGGCTGAGTAAGTGACCTAAGTGGGGGAGTGCAAGCAGCTCTTTAAAAAGAAAGGTTTCAGTAAGAAGGCACAGGTAAGAACAGGGTGAGGTCTTTATTTTGTTGCCTGTAAATCCTTAGTCTTTGATCCATTGTAGGCAGGATGGCATTGTAGGCCAGCTCCTGACAGACCAGGTCAAGGAAATGGAGCTGGAGCTGGAGTTGGATGTGCTCAGGACCATCCAGGAAGCTGAAAACCAGGGTACAGGCTTCAGATAGATGGGTGACCACCAGGAGAGTAAGGGGAGTGAGCAGTCAGTGCAGGGTTCCCCTGTGGCCGTACCCCTCAGCAACAAGTATACCCCTTTGGATATTGCTGGAGGGGGATGACCTATCAGGGCACAGCAGCAGCAGCCAGGTCAGTAGCACTGTGGCTCAGCAGGGAAGGGTAAAGTCAGGCAGAGCAATAGTGATAGGAGACTTGATAGTTAAGGGGACAGACAGGAGATTTTGTGGCTGATAAAGAGACACTAGGATGGTGTGTTGCCTCCCAGGTGCTAGGGTCGAGGATGTCACAGAGCGACTGCAGAATATTCTCAAGGGGGACGGTGAGCTGTCAGAGGTCGTGGTGCACGTTGGCACCAAGGACAGAGGTAGAAAGGGGGAAGAAGTCCTGCGCAGTGAGTATAGGGAGTTAGGAAAGAGGCTGAAGAGCAGGACCTCCAATCTCTGGATTACTCCTGGTGCCACGTGTTTGTCAGAGCAGGAATAGGATGACAGAACAGATGAATGAGTGGCTGAGGTACTGGTGCAGGGGACAGGGTTTCAGGTTCTTGGATCATTGGAACCTCTTCTGGGGCAGGGGTGACCTGTACAAGGGGGACGAGTTGCACCTCAACTGGAGGGGAACCATTATCCTGGCCGGGAGGTTTGCTGGTGCTGCTCGGGGGAGTTTAAACCAGTTTGGCAGGGGGAAGGGAACCAGAGTACCAGGTCTGAAAGTGGAGGAACTGAGAGGAAGGTGGATGTCAGAGCCAGTAAAAACAGGCAGGAGCAAAGTCATAGACACAATGGGACGGACAGTTTGAAGTGTGTGTATTTGAATGCTAGAAGTATTATGGGTGAGGGTGATGAACTTAGAGCATGGATCAGTACATGGAACTATGATGTTGTGGCCATAACAGAGACTTGGCTGAGAGAGGGACAGGACTGGGTGCTCAATGTTCCAGGGTTTTAATGTTTAAGGAAAGATAGAGAGGAAGGTAAAAGGGGAGGGGGGGAGTTGCACTATTAATCAGGGACAATATCACAGCTGCAATCAGAGGGGGCATAATGGAGGGGCTCATCCACTGAGTCTGTATGGGTAGAACTTTAAAATAAGAAAAGTGCAATCACTCTGATAGGATTATACTACAGACCCCTCTATAGCCACCGGGGCATTGAGGAACAGAAATGCAGGCAGATCAGGGAAAGGTGTAAAACTAATAGGGTTGCTATTGTGGGGGTCTTCAACTTTCTTAATATAAACTGGGACCTCCTTAGTGTAAGAGGCTTAGATGGGGCAGAAATTGTTAGGTGCATCCAGGAGGGTTTCTTAAATCAATATGTCGATAGTCCAACGAGAGGAGGGGCCGCACTGGACGTGGTGTTAGGTAACGAGCCTGGCCAGGTGACCGACCTTTCGGTGGGAGAACAGTGAGGGAACAGTGACCACAACTCCTTAAGTTTTAAGATAGCTATAGATAAGGATAAGTATGGACCTTGCGGGAGAGTATTAAATTGGAGCAGGGCAAATTAATGGAGCATGAGGCAGGAACTAAGGAGAATTAATTGGGACGAGCTGTTTTTGGGCAAGTCCACGTGTGACACGTGGAGGGTGTTTAAAGACCAACTGCACAGAGTACAGGGCAGGTATGTTCCAGTAAGAAGGAAGGACAAGGATGGCAGGCGAAGAGAACCTTGGATGTCAAGAGAAGTGGTGAATTTAGTCAAGAAGAAAAAGGGAAACTATGTAAAGCTTAGGAAGCCAGGATCAAACAGAGCACTTGAGGGTTATAAAGAAAGCAGAAAGGAACTCAAGAAGAGAATTAGGAAAGCAAGGAGGGGCCATGAAAAGTCCTTGGTGAGTAGAATTAAAGAGAATCCCAAGGCATTTTATACCGACATCAAGAGCAAGAGGATAACTAGGGAGAGGGTAGGGCCATTCAAGGATAAAAACGGGAACATGTGCTTGGAAGCAGAGGAGGTGGGTAAGGTCCTTAATGAGTACTTTGCCTCAGTATTTACCGAGGAGGAGGACGTGGAGGAAAGGGGGATCAATGTGAAGCATGCTAATATGCTAGGGCATTTTGAGATAAAGGAGGAGGTAGTGTTGGGTCTCTTAAAGAGCATTAAGGTGGATAAGACCCCAGGGCCTGATAGGATATACCCCAGGTTATTGAGAGAGGCAAGACATGAGATTGCTGGGGCCCTCTCCAGCTACAGGCGAGGTCCCGGAGGACTGGCTAGTAGCTAATGTTGTTCCATTATTCAAGAAGGGAAACAGAGATAATCTTGGTAACTATAGACTGGTGAGTCTCATGTCAGTGGTAGGGAAGTTACGGGAGAGAATACTTAGGGATAGGATTTATGAGCATTTGGAAAACCATAGCCTAATTAGAGACAGTCAGCATGGTTTTGTGCAGGGCAAGTTGGGCCTTACTAACTTGATTGAGTTTTTTGACGAGGTGATGAGGGTGATTGATGAAGGTAGAGCTGAGGAAGTTGCCTACATGGATTTTAGTAAGGCGTTTGATAAGGTCCCTCATGGGAGGCTCATCCAGAAGATTAAGATGCATGGGATCCAAGGTGAATTGGCCATTTGGATTCAGAACTGGATTGCCGTAGAAGACAGAGGGTAGTGGTCAGTGGGACTTATTCTAGCTGGAGGTCTGTGACTAGTGGCGTTCCTCAGGGATCCATACTGGGACCTCTGCTGTTTGTGATGGATATAACTGACCTGGATGAAAATGTAGATGGGTGGGTTAGTAAATTTGCAGATGATATGAAGATTGGTGGTGTTGTGGATAGTGTAGAAGACCGGCAAAGGATACAGCGGGATGTAGATCAGTTACAGATATGGGCAGAGAAATGGCAGATGGAGTTCAACCCGGCCAAATGTGAAGTGTTGCACCTTGGGAGATCAAATATAAAGAGACGGTACACTGTTAATGGCAAGACCCTTAACAGCATTGATGAACAGAGGGATCTTGGGGTCCAAGTTCATAGCTCCCTGAAAGTGGCTACACAGGTTGATAGAGTGGTAAAGAAGTCATATGGCATGCTTGCCTTCATTAGTCGAGGCACTGAGTTCAAGAGTCAGGAAGTTATACTGCAGCTTTATAAAACTTTAGTTAGGACACATCTGCAGTATTGCATTCAGTTCTGGTCGCCCCATTATAAGAAGGATGTCGAGGCTTTGGAGAGGGTGCATAAGAGGTCTACCAAGATGCTGCCTGGATTAGAGGGCATGTGCTATGAGGATTGGTTGGACAAACTTGGGTTGTTTTCTCTGGAGCGGCAGAGGCTGAGGGGAGACCTGATAGAGGTTTATAAGATTGATAGGCATAGATAGAGTAGATAGCTGGTATCTTTTCCCCAGGGATGAAATGTCTAATACCAGAGGGCATGCATTTAATGTGAGAGAGGAAAAGTTCAAAGATGTGTGGGGCAAGTTTTTTACACAGACAGTGGTGGGTGCCAGAAATGCGCTGCCTGGAGTGGTGGTGGAGGCAAATATGATAGGGGCGTCCAGGAATTGGTATTGGTTCATTATTGTCAATTGTACTGAGGTACAGTGAAAAACTTGTCTTGCATATTGTTCATACAGATCAATTCATTACACAGTGCAGATACATTGAGTTAGTACAGAGTGCATTGAGGTAGTACAGGTAAAAATAATAACAGAATACAGAGTAAAGTGTCACAGCTACAGGGAAGTGCAGTGCAGGTAGACAAGAAGCTGCAAGGTCATAACAAGGTAGATTTTGAGGTCAAGAGTCCACCTCATCGTATAAAGGAACCGTTCAATAGTCTTATCACCGTGGGATAGGAGCTGTCCTTGAGCCTGGTGGTATGTGCCCTCAGGATCCTATATTTTCTGCCTGATGGGAAAGGAGAGAAGAGAGAATGACCTGGGTGGGTGGGTCTTTGATTATGCTGGCTGCTTCGCCAAGGCAATGAGAGGTAGAGACAGAGTCCATGGAGGGGAGGCTGGCTTCCATAGCGCGCTGGGCTGTGTCCACAACTCGCTGCAGTTTCTTGCGGTCAATGGCAGAGCAGTTGCCGTACCAAGCTGTGATGCATCCAGATAGGATGCTTTCTATGGTGCATCAATTAAAAATAGGTGAGTGTCAAAGAGGAGATGCCAAATTTCTTCAGCCTCCTGAGGAAGTAGAGGGGCTGGTGTGCTTTCTTGGCCATGGAGTCTATGTGGATGGACCAAGACAGGCTATTGGTGATGTTCACTCCTAGGAACTTAAAGCTCTCAACCCTCTCGACCTCAGCACCGTTGATGTAGACAGGTGCATGTACACCGCAGCTTTCCTGAAGTCAATAACCTGCTCTTTTGTTATGCTGACATTGAAGGAAAGGTTGTTGTCATGACACCGTGTCACTAAGCTCTATCTTCTTCCTGTACTCCAACTCATCATTATTTGAGATACGGCCTACAACGGTGGTATCATCTGCAAACTTGTAGATGGAGTTAGAGCAGAATCTGGCCACGCAGTCATGAGTGCATAAGGAGTAGAGTAGAGGACTGAGGACGCAGCCTTCTGGGACACCAGTGTTGAGAATAATCGTGCTGGAGGTGTTGCTGCCTACCTTCACTGATTGCGGACTGTTGGTCAGAAACTCAAGGATCCAGTTGGAAAGGGAGGTGTTGAGTCCCAGGTCTCGGAGTTTGGTGATGAGTTTGCTTGCAATTATGGTACTGAAGGCAGAACTGTAGTCAATAAACAATAGTCTAACGTAGGTGTCTTTACTGTCCAGATGCTCCAGAGCTGAGTGTAGGGCCAGGGAGATGGTGTCCACTGTCGACCTGTTATGGTGGTAGGTGAATTGCAGTGGGTCAAGGTTGTGTGAGAGGCTGGAGTTAATGCGTGTCATGACCAACCTCTCAAAGCACTTCATGATGGTGGATGTCAGAGCCATTGGTCGGTAGTCATTGAGGCATGTTACCTTGTTTTTCTTCAGTACCGGGATGATAGTGGTCTTCTTAAAACAAGTGGGAACCTGAGATTGAAGCTCTTACATAGGCACATGAATGTGAGGGAAATGGTTGGATATGGACATTATGTAGGCAAAAGGGATTAGTTTAGTTGGGCATTTTAACTAATGCAATTGGTTCGGCATAACGTTGTGGGCTGAAGGGCCTGTTCCTGTGCTGTGTTAATCTACATTCTAAGTTCATCATTAATGTAAAAATAATAATTTACTTTGATCAGTTATTAAGATTTTGGCCACACTTTAAATCACTGAATCATCATGTGTTAATACTTTGTGATAAGATTGTAAAATCTGTTAATTAAACTGCATATTGTTTCCAAAATCATTTGAATCCTGTTGATTACAATGTTACCTGCTACTGCTGCAGACCATTGCACATTGTGTGGGTTGGAAAACTGCATGTAAGTGACACCATTTAATAAGAGAAAGAGTGTGTATGGATTGTGTAGAGTTTACTGTAATGTTCAGAAGTGCAATGCTGAAACTTTGGCACTAAGTTCTGGAATTTCTTTCTTGGACCACTTTACCTCTCTGTCTTCTTTTTCCTCCACTTAGACCTATTCCTTTGGCCAAAGTTTGCATTTCTACTGCACCTTTCACAGGCTCAAGTTAGTGAAACAACTACCTTCCAACTCTGGGCACTGTCCTAAAGCAGATAACATGGGTCCAAATTTCACACTGCAAGCTCACACAATCAGCCATGAGATAACGACTAAGTAATCTTTTTATTAATGTTAATTCAAGAATAAACATCAGCAAGTATGTAGCCATCCAGGAATAATCCCTCTGCTCTTCTTCAACATGGTGTCAATGAGAACTCCGATAGGACAAGTGTCTTAGTTTGAATTCTTCCCTATAATTCAACACATCCTCAATACCACACTAGTCTCAGCATAGATTTTTGTCCTTGAGTCCCTGGAGTGGGATGTTACTTAGAGATAAGAACATTCCCAACATCTTTTTACCACTGATAACAAACTTCTGGAATGCTGCCGCAGTGGTCATCTCCCCTGGACTCCGGCTCAGTAATGCCTCTCTCTCCACTGTATCTGAAGACCAAGCTGAAGCACGTGGCAAATGTAATCCTGACTGTGAACAATCATTCTTTTTTCAACTGCACCGCTTTAAGGATTGTGTCAAGTGTCTAACTGCTTCTCTGTGTTATTTCAACAATACTCAGTGTAGAAGATTCTCGAGTCTATTGCTGTGGAGAAAACCACAATAAGAATGCTGTCTTTACAAGGCAAGCTTTCTTGTTAGGTGGAATTACAGACTATTTCCCAGCATCTCAAAGACATTGACATCAGAGGAGCCTCAGGTAAAACTATGAAATTTAGATATCATGCCCGACTCAGAATAATCAGGTACTGGTGTGATCCCTCCCAAATGAGGTAACATATGGATGTGTGCTGAGAGACAGTTTGATTCAATTGAGATAAAGTATACTGAACAAATAAAGACGCCTGAGCCTATGGATTTCCAGACAAGTAACTTGTTTAAAGAATGGATTCAGTACAAGATGCTGTATATTGTGCTGATTATGGCAGATAAACCAGAGCAGACTTAAATAGAGAAATCATTGCCACACTGGGCGAGAAGTGTACCATTACCACACAGGTCCAGGAGAATGCATTACAACCCACCTGAAATGAAATAGTTGACCATTACCAGTTCTTTACATACAACTGGGAGCTGGGAGAATCCTTTGACATTTTCATAAAGAAACTGAGAATGTTAACTTATAATTACAGTTCCTGGTTTTGAACAACTTGCTTATTAGACAACAGAATTACTTCTGGAATCTGGGAGCCCAGCCAGAGGGAACAGCTCACACATGAGACAGAGTTAATTTTAGAAAAGAGCCTACAAACAACAAAACTGTGGAGTTTTCCAAAGCCAGTCTAAATATGCTGGACGACCAACGACAGGAAGTACATGAGAAGCGTGAGACAAAATGAAAACAGGGAAATAACAGCCCAAGGTGGCTGAGATGTTGCAAGTATTGTGGATGGCAACACGAGCAGCTAAAACAATACCCTGCGTCTGGGGGACAAAGTCTGCACAATATGGAATGGAAAACCATTTCTACGAAGGATCAAAGTGGACATGAAAAGTCGATAAGCTGTGCAGGGAGAAAAACAGGAGCAGATTCAGAAAAGTTTAGATTCATCTGAAAACAATCTACCTGGTGTCATTCAAGGACAGTTCTGTGGAAGGGGGTAACTATTAGATGAATGCAGGCCACAATGTTGGTGCAAATGTAACTGTGGCATTTCACCTTGGTTCAGCAGCAACACATAATGCCCTCCCAAAGAAAGCCACAAATTTCAAGGCAGAGCAGTTGAAGTCAATGAGACATACTGTCGATATGCACCAAGACTACACTTAAACCAGCTGGGGATGCTTCCTAAGAGTGATGGATCCAATGAATCAAGAGAGATTGGGTGCAAATTTCATTGCAGTGGACCAGAAAAATGTCACATTGGAAGTAGTACAGTGTGGCAGATGGGGCAGAAGAGTGAACACTGATTCACTGTATGCAGTTACTACAGCCATGTAAATCACTGATAAACAGGTAGACATTCAACAGAGAAACAAAAAGGGCATAATAATGTAGGAAGACTTATGAAAGCACCAAACCAAAAAGGACAGGTACATTACTACAACAGAGGTGCCAAAGACCTGCCACCATGTAAGGTGGGAGATGCAAAGGTCAAACCCCATATCAGACCAAAGGCAGACATGGCAGAAAATCTTCCCTTGGGATCAAGGACAACTCACTTCCATTTCCATTTTGTGGGTCCTGAGGTGAGTAATGAGGACAATGTGGGAACCATAGACTCTTCACAGATGGTCATGAAGGTGCCTGAAGGGACAGAAGGGTGGGTTTGGGAGGTGGTGTGCTCTTTCTGTCATTTACAAAAGACTTTCCTCTGCAGGACTGTTCTACTTCCAATGTGGCATTCTTTTGGTCCACTGCAATGAAATCTGCATCCTATCTCTCTTGATTCATTGGGTCCATCACTTTTAGAAAGCATCACCCAACTGATTTAAGTGTAGTCTTGGTTGGACCCTGAGGAGTGTTGTCGAACAGAGGGACCTGGGAGTACAAGTATAGGTTCCCCGAAGGTGGTGTCACAGATAGACAGGGTGGTGAAGAAGGCTTTTGGCACACTGGTCTTCATCAGTCAGGGCACTGAGTAGAGAAGTTGGGATGTTATGTTACAGTTATACAATACGTTGGTGAGGCTGCATTTGGAATATTGTTTAGTTTTGGTTGCCCTGCTATAGGAAAGATGCCATTACACTGGAAAGAGTGCAGAAGAGATTTATGAGAACGTTGCTGAGATTTGAGGGACTGAGGTATGGAGAGAGGCTGAGCAGATTGGGACTTCTTTCACTGGAGCGCAGGTGGATGATGGGTGATCTTATGGAGGTGTATAAACTCATGAGGGGCATAGATGGGGTTAATGCACAGTTTTTTTTCACAGGGTTCGGGAATCAAGAACTAGAGGGCATAGGTTTAAGATGAGAGGGGAGAGATTTAATAGGACCCTGAGGGGCAACTCTTTCACCCAGAGGGTGGTCAGTATATGGAATGAGCTGCCAGAGGAAGTGGTTGAGGCAGGTACATTAACAACATTTAAAAGGTACTTGGATGAGTACGTGGATAGGAAAGGTTTAGAGGGATATGGGCCAAATGTGAGCAATGGGACTAGCATAGATGGGAAGCTTGGTCGGCACGGACCAGTTGGGGCAACGGTCCTGTTTCTGTGCTGTATGACTCCATGACTTCCAATGTGCTCCCAAAGAATGAATGTGCTTTCTCTACTTTTAGTGGTCATGGGCCAGAAATTTCCAAGAGTCGGCAGATTGGATTGGTTTATTATTGTCACGTACCGAGAAACAGTGAAAAGCTTTTATCTTGCATCCTTTCCTTTGTTCCCTCTGACAGCATTTAGAATAAAGTGCCTGTCTCAGGACTCTGGTGTTGGGTATGGTCTGCCCAATCGAGTTGAATGAATGTAACTAGGACTTCAATGCTGGGGATGTTAATCCAGAAGAAGGCACTGCCATTAGAGAAACAAAGGACTGCAGATGCTGGAATCTAGATGAAAACCGCTACGATGCTGGAGGAACTCAGCAGGCCAGGCAGCATCCGTGGAGAAAGGCAGGCAGTCAAAGTTTCGGGTCAGGACCCTTCTTCAGGACTCAACATTTCGGGGCAGGACCCTTCTTCAGGACTGATGTTGGTTCATTTATCCTTCCTACAAATTTGGAGGACTTTGCAGAGGAGGTGTTGGTCGTATTTTTCCAGTGCCTTCAGATGCCTGCTGTACATAGGTCCAGGTTCCAGATATACAGAAGGGCAGGGATCACTTCTGCATGTATGACCATGAGTTTTGTGCTAAGTCTGAGGTCTTAATCTTCAGACACCCTCTCTCAGGCTGTGCTGGAGCATCGAAGACAGTGGTGAATTTCATCACTAATGCCCTTCTCTGCAAGATGGCTCTGGAGATATTAGTAATAATCCACATTTCCCTGGGTTTTGTTGTGAACCTTTATTATTAGAGGATGGTGTTATATAGTGGGAGCAGGTTGGTAGGGAACCTTTTGGCCTTGTGAAAATTGAGTGAGAGGCTGATTCCTTCATTTGGTAGAGAGATCGTCAACAATGGCTTGGAGTTCAGCCTCTTAGCCCATGCAAATGCAAGCATCATCTACATACTGCAGCTCGACTCCTGGAGGTTTCAATGGCGTTGGTTCTGGGGAGTAGTTGCTGTAGGTTGAACAGTTTTCCATTAGTCCTGAAGGTTATCTCCATTTCCATGAGAAGGTTATGGGAGGTGAAGTGCAGCATTGCAAGAAAGACTGAGGAAAGCCTGGTGGCTATGATACAGCCTTGTTTGGTATTGGTATTGGTTTATTATTGTCACTTGTACCGAGGTACAGTGAAAAGCTTGTCTTACAAACTGATCGTACAGGTCAATTCATTACACAGTGCAGTTACATTGAGTTAGTACAGAGTGCATTGATGTAGTACAGGTAAAATGAATAACAGTACAGAGTAAAGTGTCACAGCTACAGAGAAAGTGCAGTGCAATAAAGTACAAGGTCACAACAAGGTAGATTGTGAGGTCAGAGTCCATTTCATCATATAAAGGAACTATTCAATAGTCTTATCACAGTGGGGTAGAAGCTGATCTTCAGTCTGGTGGTACGTGCCCTCAGGCTCCTGTATCTTCTAACCGATGGAAGAGGAGAGAAGAGAGAATGTCCCAGGTGGGTAAAAGTTGGTGAGAGTCAAAGGGGTCAAACCAAATTTCTTTAGCCTCCTGAGGAAGTAGAGGCACTGGTGAGCTTTCTTGGCCGTGGCATCTATGTGATTTGACCAGGACAGGCTGTTGGTGATGTTCACTCCCAGGAACTTGAAGCTCTCAACCCTCTCGACCTCAGCACTGTTGATGTAGACAGGTGCATGTACACCGCCCCCTTTCCTGAAGTCAATGACCAGCTCTTTTGTTTTGTTGACATTGAGGGAAAGGTTGTTGTCATGACACCATTCCACTAAGTTCTCTATCTCCTTCCTGTACTCCGACTCATCGCTGTTTGAGATACGGCCTACAACGGTGGCATCATCTGCAAACTTGTAGATGGAGTTAAAGCAGAATCTGGCCACACAGTCATGAGTGTATAGGGAGTAGAGTAGAGGGCTGAGGACGCAGCCTTGTGGGGTACCAGTGTTGAGAATAATCATGCTGGAGGTATTACTGCCTATCCACACTGATTGTGGTCTGTTTGTTAGAAAGTCAAGGATCCAGTTACAGAGGGAGGTGTTGAGTCCTAAGTCTCGGAGTTTGGTGACAAGCTTGCTTGGGATTATTGTATTGAAGGCAGAGCTGTAGTCAATAGACAATAGTCTAACATAGGTGTATTTACTGTCCAGATGCTCCATTACACTGGCCTTCACTGTTGTCAATCGTGTTGTAGATCCATTGGTTAGAAGTATGGCTTCCATGCTATTGTGAACTAACCATGAGACTAATTTTCACAGGCAGCTGAATTTGAGAAGAGTCCTCCACAGTCCTCGAGTGATGGAGTCAAAGGCTTTAATAAGCTCAAAGGCGGCTATGTTTAGTTTTTGGTGCTTCCTGCGTTTCACTTGGAGTTGTCGCATGACACCCATCACGTCCACTGAGCCTTCAGGTTGACAGAATCTACCCTGGTGATATGAGGAGCCTTCAACCACTGGAAGGAGGGAGTTGAGGAGAACCCTTACAATGATTTTTCCTAAGCCAGATAGCAGGGAGACCCCTCTGTAGTTACCACAATCAAATTTACCTGCTTTTTCAAAGAGGTTATGATTATGGCCTCCCCAAGATCCCCAGGTACACCCTTCCTGTCGCAGATGTGGACACAGATAATTGAGAATTTGTCACCAAAGTTCTTCCTCGCAGAGTGTCATAACTTCACTGGGGAAACTTGCTGCCCCCAAGGTCTAATTTTTGTAAATCTGGGTATGTCTTTATGACTGCTTGTCAGGAGTAGTGCTCGGGCTGGACAAAATAGGCTACTGTGAAATGGCAACTCAGCATGCAGCATACCCTCACATCATACCAGGTCAAGATGGACGATGGTGTCCCATACAGAGGATCAGCTATCAATACAGGAAGACCACCTAGATTAATAGCATCTTTAAACGTAAGTAAACATGCAATAAATACTGTTACAGAACTTTCATCTATAAAGATATTTTATTTTCCGATGTTATCTGACCACTAGAGGGAGGTGATAACACTATAACCACATCTCTTAAAGGAACCTCCTTACATTTAACAAAAGTGTCTTGAAGGATTACCACATCTCTTCCTCTCTACCATGAATGAAAACATACATTTACAAAACAGGCAGAAAAGGTACAATGTTCCAGCAAACTATATAACTAATATTTTTCTATTTACAAACTCAGTCTGTCTGCTGGTTTCCTTCCCATTTGCAAATGATGTAGCTCAGTTCACGCTGGTACAGTTCCCCATCAATAAACCAGTAGGTGTCTGCCCTGTATGTATATTCTGGTAATCAAATAAGAAACTTGCTATTTTTGTCTACATTTCAAAATCTATTTTCTTTCAATCCAGCTTTAATAATCTGAATGGAGACACAAGAGAGACTGCAGATGCTGGAAATCTGGAGCAACGCACACAAAATGCTGGAGGGACTCAGCAGGTCAGGCAGCATCTATGAAGGGAAATAAACAGTCGATGTTTCAGGCTGAAACTCTTCATCAGGAATGGAAAGGAAGAGGGCAGAAGCCAGAATAAAAGGGTGGAGCGAGGGGGAGGAGCTCGAGCTGGCAGGAGATGAGTGAGTTCAGGTGACGGGGTAGGTCAGTGGGTGGGGGGGGGGAGGTGAAAGGGAATGATGTGAGAAGCTGGGAGGCGATAGGGTGGAAGAGGCAAAGGGCTGAAGAAGAAAGAATTTGATAGGAGAGGACAGTAGACCATGGAATAAAGGGAAGGAGGTGGGGAGCCAGAGGGAGGTGATGGGCAGGTCATGAGGGTGGGGGAGGAGAAAGAGAAGGGGTAAGGGGGCCGCAAGAATGGGGGAAAACAAAGGGAGGGGGAGGGAAAACAGAGGAAAGAGGTTACCAGAAGTGAGAGAAATCGATGTTGATGTCGTCAGGTTGGAGACTACCAAGGCGGAACATGAGGTGTTGCTCCTCCAACCTGTGTCTGGCCTCAACGTGGCGATAGAGGAGGCCATGGATAGACATGTCAGTGTGGGAATGAATCACCCTTTCCACTCAACCGCTTCGGGCGTGGTGATATAGAACGAGGTACACATGCCTGACTTAATTCTTTAAGGAATTTAGAAAATTCATCACTAGTGAAGTTGCTTCCATTCTCCGAAGATCACTCCCAACTTTGAAATCCTCTCTAGAGACGTAGATGCATTCATGGGAACTGCTTCTATCCACTTAGAAAATGTATCTATTTCCATTATGGTCATTCTTCCCTTTACTAGACCTGGTGAAAAGCTAGAGCTGTGAAAAGCCACTGATGGATTCTTGAGATGATCATAACATGGTTCACATTGCTTTACAATGTCCAGCAACTGCTTGTCTATTGCAAGCCTTCAGATACAACTGCTAACAACCACAAAAATGAGGTATGCCTGAGCGACTGAAATATGATTCCTTCAGAATGATTGCTCTTCCTTGCAGTGCAACAACTCTGGATCCCCAAAGAACCACCACCAATCTGGCTGAGTTTCCAATAATATGATAATAATGTGTCACCATTACATTCACCTTTCCACTCATGCTAAGTGTGTTTGTACATTTGCAAGAGGGGTCATATTGTCATGGTGGCAACCTATTGGGTTGTATGTGGCATACTGTTTCTATATTCTAGCAATTACTCAACCTCACCCATAATTTGGTCTTCACAAAGTGGACTAATTGGCAGCTGACTGAGTGCATCTGAATTCTGATTATGCTGTCCACATAATATAGTCATGTGTGGCCAATCTTAACATTCTAGCTGAGACCATTGGAGGTGATCCCTCTAAATTCACCAAAAATACCTCTCAGAGCTTTATGGCCCATGAAACTCATAGTTCTCACCATACATGGTCTTATCGAACTTCATCACTCTTGTGTATCATAGCTAAAGCTTCAATGTTTAGTTGGAAATAAAATCGAAAGCACCTCCTTTCTCCATATACCGTGAAAAAAACAGCAATGGCTTCTCTACATCATAGCAAACAAGAACTTATGAACTCAGCGGAAACTAATTAAACCCTCAGGATGCAGCTTCTTATTTCTTTCCCCACTTTGTCTTGTGATTCAACAATTAGTGTGGACGGCCTAACAATTTCCTTAAAATTTCCTTAAGATGTCCACAGCAGTGGAGAAATTCTAAATACTTCTTCAGCTCTGTCAGGCTGGTCAGACTAAGTGCATCCAGCACTGCTTAAGCCTTGTCCTCAGCTGGATGGAGTCTTTCAGTATCTAACATAATGAAGATAGATGATTTCTGAGGCACCAAGACTCACTTTCCTTCCTCAACCATACTTCTACTTTTGGAAATACTGAAGTACAGTGCCTAGATTCTGTTTGTACTCCTGCTGTATCTTTCTAGACACCAAAATAGCATCTAAGTATTCTCTGACATAATCAGTTCTTGGATTAAACTATCCACTGTCCTCTGGAAAATGCCCAGAACTGATACTACCCCAAGTGGAAGTCCACCGACTGAAAGAATACAAGGTGAACATTTATCATTGAGTAATACTGTGAACCTGTGTCTAACTCCATCTGCAATTTAGCATGTGACATACCTATGGTTGTGAAGACATGTTTTGCTCATAGCTGAGCAAACAACTCATCAATCAGGGATAAGGGCTCTGTCTACCGTCACATCTTTGTTGACGGCTATCTTGTAATCACCACAGATCCTAATAAAGTCATACAGTACACAGCATGGACACTGGCCCTCAGTCTACTGTATCCATACTGATGATCAAGCACCATCTCCACTAATCCCATTTCCTTTTCCTCTAACATCCCCAACAAGCCTTTCCCCTTTCTCCATCCACCACCCAATTATTTTGCCAGACACCTACATTATGAGCATTTTTCAGTAACCAACCAATCCACGTGTCTTTAGCATGTGGGAGGACACCAGAGCACCTGGGGGAAACCTACGTGGTCAGAGAGAGAACGTGCCAACTCCACGCCCAAGGCTAAGTTCAAACCCAAATCCCTGGAGCTGTGAGGCTGTACCATCCTGGTGCCAGTCTTCTCAACAGGAGTTGCTGGCTCGTTGATACCCACTTCCTGTGGTCTTTTCAGAGCTTCTGCAAGCTTTCCCTTCAGCCTTTAAGGTGCAGGTCACATTTTGAAGAACAGGAGTCTGGCAGCCTACCTCAGGTGAATGTTGGCTTCCACAACCTTGAATATTTTCAAGGTTCATTATGAACCTTGTTCATTTCCAAGTTCGTTATGAAACACCTCAGGGCACTTGTCAAGTATAGCTGATACAGACAGTTCCTTCATGCTTTTGATCTCTCCCCACTCTATCTTAGACTGGCTTATTGAATTTGATCCTTAATCTGGAATAATCAAGGAGCTTTGCTTCATTTTTATTGCCTCTCACTCTAACTTCACACATGCCTGTTGTCTTGGCCCTTTTCCCAGGATATGCATGAAGGAAGGCAGATCACTCCAAGTTTCACTGTACCAACTGACAAGTTACTTAAGTTCCTACTCACCCACCATCACTACTGCTGTGCCACAGTCAACTTCCACTGACAGTGTCCTTCTGTATATACTGACAGACAAAAAACTGTAGAATTATGACAGTCAGAAGTCTGTATGATCTATTGGGTCACCACACCACCTAGTTCATAACAACGTCCCTTACTCTTCTTCCCAATAGGCTTCTTGGTTTGCCATGGTCGATCTTCTGTTCTATCTATCATGGTCTATCAAGCAATCTATTGACAAGTATCTCTTCACATTTGGATTCAATAACTTGATGTCACTTGCACTCTGGTAGTTCTACACTTGTTCTGAAGACACTCTAGAGTTCAGCCTTGTCCTGTTAGTACTCTGAGCCTGCGCTGGGTGATGTTGAAAATCTGTGTTTGACACAATGACCACTGGCAGGGCAACATCAAACTCCTGCTGAAAATTCAGTTTCTTCTCACTGAGCAACTTCCTTTGAGTATTGGATTCCACAAACATTCTGATCATGAAGCACGTCCAAACTTGTCCCATTCTTGCAAGGTTCAGCAACCTGTTTCAAATCTGCCACAAAGTCTCCGACAGTTTCTTCTGGATGCTGATTCCAGCTGATAAACGTGTCCTGTTGCTCTGTAGGACTGATGGGTGGGCACATGCTTTTCAACTAGTTTAACTGATTTTCCAATGCTTCACCAACTTTGTTAACTTCTTGTCTCCTCTATGGATGCAGCCAAAGTAGCTATCAGCCAGTCTGTCTTAGCACTTAGAGCTACAAAAAAAATAGATGCCATTTTCCCTCTCCAACATCACTTGCAGAGGAAAAGTATTCCATCTTCTCTGCATATTCAGTCCTCGATTAAAGTACCATTTGTTTTTAGTTTGACTTGTTCTATGCCGAAGCACAAAGAAATAAGTTAAATCCAACTCATGCTGTTCTACAGCTTCAGTAAAAATCTCCATGATCTCTCAAAAGCAAGCAACATATTCCTGTCACCATCTGGGTTAATCTTCTTTCATCCTTTGTTGCCAAGTATGTCAATGCCACCTTTAACTGTAGGGACATATCAAGTATAAAAGTAACCACTATGAAATAGTTAAAACACGTATCTGGTATGCAAAGCTCTTATGCTTTCTGACATCATCCAGCTGCCAGAGGTGGTTGAGGATAAAACATTCACAACATCCATTTAAGGAACCTTGCCTCTTAAAGGATTACAATGCCAAAACTCCTGCTTAATAGAAACAGGTGTGGAGACACTGAAGGATACTTCAGTGCAAGAACAGTTAGGAGACACAAGAGACTGCAGATGCTGGAATCTGGAACAACACACAAAACCTGGAGGAATTCAGTGGGTCAGGCAGCATCCATGGAGGGAAATAGCCAGGCAGCATCTATGGAATGGAAAGAAAGAGGAGAGATAGCCAGTATTAAAAGGTGGAGGGAAGGGGCTAGCGATCGGGGTTCGATTCCCGTTGCTGTCTGTAAGGAGTTTGTACATTCTCCCCACGACTGTGTGGGTTTCCTCTCAGTGCTCCAGTTTCCTCCCACATTCCAAAGACATACGTGTTAGTAGGTTAACATGGGTGTAATTGGATGGCGTGGGCTCGTTGGGCTGGAAGGGCCTGTTACCGTGCTGTATAAATAAAGTTTTTTAAAAAGAGCTGGCAGGTGATAGGTGGATCCAGGTGAGGGAGGTGATAGGCAGGTGAAGGAGGGGGAGCACACAGTTAGGACCAGTTAGAACATAGAACAGCACAGCTCAAGAACAGGCCCTTCAGTCCACAATGTTTTGTCGAACTAATTAAAGTTAGTTCTATGGAAGACTTCGTGCCAAAGTAAAACACAAGGAGATTAGACAATTCTTTTGGATATTTTATTTCTCTTTGACTTTTTGTTATTAAAAAGGGTTGTAATATGCATGTCATATGTTAATTTCTTCCAAACAATTATTGCTCATTTAAGGTGCCACCACCTTAAGGATTTAGTATCATGATATTAACAGCTCTCTGCTTTGCGACATAAACGTTTAGTGTGGAAGGTTCCTGAATCCATCAGTCTCTGTGGAGAAGGCTACATAAAGAGTGTAGACCCTACACAGTAGGCTTTTCTTTTATTTAATCAAGTACTCTTGTTGTTAGTTTGAATGACCAACTATTTTCCAGCTAACAATGTTAGTTTGAGAAGGATACCAAGACAGAAGCCCCACTCCAGAGTTCTGACCACTATCCAGGCTGCCAACCAGTGCAGCACTGAGGAAGTGTTTCACTATCAGAGGATGAAACATGAAATCAAGACATTGTCTGCTCCCTCAGAAGGAAGTAAAGATCTTGTTGTGCAATTCAGCAAACTGTCCTTGAGCCTGTAGATGCCATGGCCAAGAAAGCTCAGCAGCTCCTCTACTTCCTCAGGAGGCAAAAAAAAATTTGGCATGTCCCCTTTGACCCTCACCAATTTTTATTGATGCACCATAGAAAACATCCTGTCTGAATGCATCACGGCTTGGTACAGCAACTGCTCCGCCCAGGATCGAAAGAAACTGCAGAGAGTGTGGACACAGCCCAGCTCATCATGGAAACCAGCTTCCCCTCCATGGACTCTGTCCATACCTCTCACTGCCTCAGTAAAGCAGCCAACATAATCAAAGACCCCACCCACCCTGGACATTCTCTCTTCTCCCCCCTCCCATTGGGCAGAAGATACAAAAGCCTGAAAGCACATATTGGTATTGGTATTGGTTTATTGTTGTCACTTATGCCGAGGTACAGTGAAAAACTTGTCTTGCATACCGTTCATACAGATCAATTCATTACATAGTGCATTGAGGTAGTACAGGGTAAAACAATAACAGAATACCGAGTGTCTTAGCTAAAGGGAAATGCAGTGCAGGTAGACAATAAGGTGCAAGGTCACAACAAAGTAGATTGTGAGGTCAAGTGTCCATCTCATCATATAAGGGAACCATTCAATAGTCATATCACAGTGGGATAGAAACTGTCCTTGAGCCTGGTAGCATGTATGCTCAGGCTCCTGTATCTTCTGCCTGATGGGAGAGGAGAGAAGAGAGAATGACCTGGGTGGGTGGGGTCTTTGATTATGCTGGCTGCTTCACCAAGGCAGCGAGAGGTATAGACAGAGTCTGTGGAGGGGAGGCTGGTTTCACCAAGCTCAAGGACAGTTTCTATCCCGCTGTTATAAGACAATTGAACAATCCCCTAGTATGATAAGATTGCCTCTTGACCTCACAATCTACCTCATTTGGCCTTCCACCTTACTGTCTGCCTGCACTGCACTTTCTCTAGAACCACAACACTTTATTCTGCATTTTGCAATTGTTACGGACTCAGTGAAAGTCCCTTTAAGATAGAGTGTGTGTGTGTATGTGTGTGTGGGGCGTGCTTACATCAATAGAAGATAAAGGACGTAACGACGTTGTTGAAGAAGTCAGAAGAAGAAGGAGAGAGAGAGAGAAGGGAGAGAGACACCAGCCTGCTTGTTTTCTCTATCGATGGATGAGAAACAATAACTGTGTTTGCCACTGAAACCCATGTATGGAAGTTGAAAGTAATCCGGTGGAGTTCACTTTATTGCTGACCTGTAGAAGGAAACAGGTATTTATGTGTGGACGACCACGATTCGGATGCTTTTCGGGGTGAGGAAGTCACTACCGAGTAAACACTGGAGTGTCGTTTGGGTTCCATCGTGGAACATTTGGATTTCGTATTTACTCTCTCTATGTTTCCCTACATGTACGTCTTATCTTCTGACAACGGTGGTTGTTGAAGAAGCCCTTGCTCATGTTTCACCTTATGGCTTGCGGAACTGAACTTTAAGAACCATTCCGGAACTGGGAGTTTTGGACTTTGCCACCCACACACACACGAAGAGTTTAGTTTTGGGGTTAACGTTCGAGGTTTAACATTTTTGAATTCTAACATACTAACATTTTTACTTTTATTTTATGTATTATCATAAGTAGTAATTAATAAAATAGTTTTTAACACTGAATCATGCTCAGTGTGTTTCTTTTGTTGCTGGTTCGTGACACAATTGTTTTCCCTTGGAACATAAAGAGTATAGAACATTACAGCACAATACAGGCCCGTCAGTCCACAATGTTGTGCCGACATTTTATCCTGCTCTAAGATCTATCTAATCCTTTCCTCCCACATAGCCCTCCATTTTCTATCATTCATGTGCCTATCTAAGAGTCTCATAAATGTCCCTAATGTATCTGCTGCCACAACCTCTGCTGGCAGTGTATTCCATGCACCCACCACTCTCTGAGTAAAAATCTTACCTCTGACATCCCCCTCATATCTTCCTCCAATCACCTTAAAATTATGCTCCCTCGTGTTAACCTTTTTCGCCCTGGGTAAAACTCTCTGACTGTCCACTCAATCTATGTCTCTTATCATCTTGTACATCTCTATCAAGTCACCTCTCATCCTCCTTAGCTCCAAAGAGAAAAAGCCCTAGCTCACTCAACCTATCCTCATAAGACGTGCCCTCCAATCCACGCAGCATCCTGGTAAATCTCCTCTGCACCCTCTCTAAAGCTTCCACATCCTTCCTAAAATGAGGCGACCAGAACTGAACACAATACTCCAAGTGTGGTCTAACCAGAGTTCTACAGAGCTGCAATATTACCTGGCAGCTCTTGAACTCAATACCCCAACTACCATACGCCTGCTTAACAACCTTATCGACCTGCGTGGCAACCTTGAGGGTTCTATGGATGTAGACCCCAAGATCCCTCTGCTCCTCCACACTGCTAAGAGTCCTGCTAATAACCTTGTATTCTGCATTCATATTTGATCTCCCAAAGTGTATAATTTCACATTTTTCCGGGTTGAACTCCATCTGCCACTTCTCAGCCCAGCTCTGCATTCTACTAATATCCTGTTGTAATCTACAGCAACCTTCTACACTATCCACAACAGCACCAACCTTTGTGTCATCAGCAAAGTTACTAACCCACCCTTCCACATCCTCATCCAAGGCATTTATAAAAATCACAAAGAGCAGGGGTCCCAGAACAGATCCCTGTGGAACACCACTGGTCACCGACCTCCAGGCAGAATACGCTCCATCTACCACCACCCTCTATCTTCTATGGGTGAGCCAATTCTGAATCCACACAGCCAAGTTTCACTGGATCCCATGCCTCCTGACTTTCTGAATGAACCTTCCGTGAGGAACCTTATCAAACACCTTACTAAAATCCATGCACACAACATCCACTGCTCCACCTTCATCAATGTGCTTTGTCACATCCTCAAAGAATTCAATCAGCCTCGTGAGGCTCGACCTGTCCCTCACAAAGCCATGCTGACTGTCTCTAATCAGCCTATGCTTCTCCAAATGCCCATAAATCCTGTCTCTAAGAATCTCCTCCAGTAATTTGCCCACCACTGAAGTAAGACTCACTGATCTGTAATTCCCAGGTTTATCCCTACTCCTTTTTTTAAACAAAGGAACAACATTTGCCACCCTCCAATCATCTGGCACTACTCCTGTGGCCAGTGAGGATGCAAAGATCATCACGAAAGGCACAAAAATTTCCTCCCTCGCTTCCTGTAATAACCTTGGATATATCCCATCCGGCCCCAGTGACTTGTTTTTCAATAGTTCCAGCACATCCTCTTTCCTCAAGTCGATGTGCTCTCTCATATTAGCCTGTCGTACGCCATCCTCACGATCGTCAAGGTCTCTCTCACTGGTGAATACTTAAGCAAAGTATTTATTAAGGACCTCCTCTACCTCTTCCAACTCCAGGCACATGTTTCCTCTCTTATCCCTGATCGGTCCTACCCTCACTCTAGTCATCCTCCTATTCTTCACATATTTGTGGAATGCCTTGGGGTTTTCCTTGATCCTACTCACCAAGGACTTCTCATGCCCCCTTTTAGCTCTCCTAAGTCCATTCTTAAGCTCCATCCTGGCTACCTTGTAACTCTCCAGAGCCCTGTCTGATCCATGCTTTCTAAACCTTAGTTGAGCTGCTTTCTTCCTCTTGACAACATATTCTACGTCTCTTGTGAACTATGGTTCCTTCACTCTATCATCCCTACCCTGCCTCAATGGAACAAACCTATCCCGAAACCCATGCAAGTACTCTCTAAACAACCTCCACATTTCCGCTGTGTACTTCCTCAAGAACATCTGTTCCCAGTTTACGCTCCCAAGTTCCTGCCTAATAGTATCATAATTCCCCCACCCCAATTAAATACTTTCCCATATCGCCTGCTCCTATCCCTCTCTAAGGCTATGGTAAAGGTCAAGGAGTTATGGTCACAGTCTCCAAAATGCTCTCCCACTGAGAGATCTGAAACCTGATCAGACTTATTGCCTAGTACCAGGTCCAGAATAGCCTCCCCTCTAGTCAGCCTGTCCACATACTGTGATAGGAATCCTTCCTGGACACACCTAACAAACTCTGCCCCATCTATCCCCTTTACACTAAAGAGGTGCCAATCAATATTAGAAACATAGAACATGGAAAACCTACAGTACAATTCAGGCCCTTCAGCCCACAAAGCTGTGCCAAACATGTCCCTACCCTAGAAATTACTAGGCTTACCCATAGCCCTCTATTTTTCTCAGCTCCATGTACCTATCCAAAAGCCTCTTAAAAGACCCTATCGTATCCGCCTCCACCACCGTTGCCGGCAGCCCATTCCACGCACTCACCACTCTCTGAGTGAAAAACTTACCCCTGACATCTCCTCTATACCTACTCCCCAGCACCTTAAACCTATGTCCTCTTGTGGCCACCATTTCAACCCTAGGGAAAAGCCTCTAACTATCTACCCGATCAATGCCTCTCATCATCTTATATACCTCTATCAGGTTCCCCCTCATCCTCTGTTGCTCCAAGGAGAAAAGGCCGAATTCCCTCAACCTGCTTTCATAAGGCATGCTCCGCATTCCAGGCAGCATCCTTGTAAATCTCCTTTGCACCCTCTCTATGGTTGTAGTGAGGCGACTAGAACTGAGCACAATACTCCAAGTGGGGTCTGACCAGGGTCCTATATAGCTGCAACAATATAGCTCCCTATACACTCATGACTGTGTGGCCAGATTCTGCTCTAACTCCATCTACAAGTTTGCAGATGCTACCACCGTTGTAGGCCGTATCTCAAACAGTGATGAATCGGAGTACAGGAAGGAGATAGAGAGCTTAGTGGAATGGTGTCATGACAACAACCTTTCCCTCAATGTCAACAAAACTAAAGAGCTGGTCATTGACTTCAGGAAAGGGGGCGGTATACATACACCTGTCTACATCAGTGGTGCTGAGATCGAGAGGGTTGAGAGCTTCAAGTTCCTGGGAGTGAACATCACCAACAACCTGTCCTGGACAAACCACATGGATGCCATGGACAAGAAAGCTCACCAGCGCCTCTACTTCCTCAGGAGGCTAAAGAAATTTGGTTTGTCCCCTTTGACTCTCACCAACTTTTACCGATGCCCCATAGTAAGCATCCTATCAGGATGTATCACGGCTTGGTACGGCAACTGCTCTGCCCAAGATCGCAAGAAACTGCAAAGAGTTGTGGACACAGCCCAGTGCATTACGGACACCAGTCTCCCCTCCTTGGACTCTGTCTTTACCTCTCGTTGTCTTGGTGTAGCAGCCAGCATAATCAAAGACCCCACCCACCCGGGACATTCTCTCTTCTCTACTCTTCCATCGGGTAGAAGATACAGGAGCCTGAGGGCACGTACCTCCAGACTTAAGGACAGCTTCTACCCCACAGTGATAAGACTATTGAACAGTTCCCTTATACAATGAGATGGACTATGACCTCATGACCTCACGATCTACCTTGTTGTGACCTTGCACCTTATTGCACTGCACTTTCTCTGTAGCTGTGACACTTTACTCTGTACTGTTACTGTTTTTTTTACCTGTACTACATCAATGCACTCTGTACTAACATGACGTAACTGCACTGTGTAATGAATTGACCTGTAAGATCAGTTTGTAAGACAAGTTTTTCACTGAACCTCGGTACAAGTGACAATAATAAACCAATACCAATACCAACAATACCTCTCGGCTCCTAAATTCGATTCCACGATTGATGAAGAACAATACACCATATGCCTTCTTAACCACAGAGTCAACCTGCGCAGCCGCTTTGAGCGTCCTATGGACTCGGACCCCAAGATCCCTCTGATCCTCCACACTGCCAAGAGTCCTACCATCATATTTAACCTACCAAAATGAACCACTTCACACTTATCTGGGTTGAACTGCATCTGCCACTTCTCAGCCCCACTTTGCATCCTATCTATGTCCCGCTGTAACCTCTGACAGCCCTCCATACTATCCACAACACCTCCAACCTTTGTGTCATCTGCAAACTTAATAACCCATCCCTCCACTTCCTCATCCAAGTCGTTTATAAAAATCACAAAGAGTAAGGGTCCCAGAACCTTATATTAGGGAAGTTGAAATCACCCATGACAACAACCTTGTTATTTTTACACCTCTCCAAAATCTACTTCCTGATATGCTCCTCAGTGTCTCTGCTGCTATTGGGGTGGGTGGGGGGTGTCTGTAGAATACTCGCAATGGAGTGAGCACTCCCTTCCTGTTTCTGACTTCCACCCACACTGACTCAGTGGACGATTCCTCCAGGATATCCTCCTTTTCTACAGCTGTGACACTGTCCCTGATCAGCAAAGCCAGTCCCCACCTCTTCTACCTCCGTCCCTGTCAGTTTTGAAACACCTAAACCCTGGAATATCCAGCAGCCGTGCTTGCCCTTGCAACAGCCAAATCTCTGTAATGGCCACAACGTCATAGTTCCACATACTTACCCATGCTCTAAGGTCATCACCCTTGTTCCTGACACTTCTCGCATTAAAGTAGACACACTTCAGCCCATCCAACTGACTGCAATTTTGCCCTTTCAAATGCTTATCCTTCCTCACAGTCTTTCTACACTCTACATCTACTTGTACACTAAATGCACCAACCTCTGACCTATCACTCTGGTTCCCATCCCCCTGCCAAACTAGTTTAAACCCTCCCCAACAGTTCTAGCAAACCTGCCCGCAAGAATATTGGTCCCCCTCCAGTTCAGGTGTAACCTGTCCCTTTTGTACAGGTCATACCTTCCCCAGAAGAGATCCTAATGATCAACAAATCTGAAACCCTGCCCCTGCACCAATTCCTTAGCCACACGTTCATCTGCCAAATCATCCTATTCTTACCCTCACTGGAGCGTGGCACAGGCAGCAATCCAGAGATTACTACCCTTGAGGTCCTGCTTTTTAGCTTCTTACCTAGCTCCCCATATTCCCTCTTCAGGACCTCCTATCTTTTCCTACCTATGCCATTGGTACCAATATGTACCACAACTTCTGGCTGTTCACCCTCCCCCTTCAGAATGCTGTGGACCCAATCCAAGACGTCCCTGACCCTGGCACCAGAGAGGCAACATACCATCCGGGAGTCTCTTTCATATCCACAGAATCTCCTGTCTGCCCCCCTTACTATGGAATCTCCTATCACTACCAACCCTCTCTTCTTCCCCCTTCCCTTCTGCACCACACAACCAGGCTCAGTGCCAGAGACCCGGTCAGTGCGGCTTTCCTCTGGTAGGTCGTCCCCCCCCAACAGTGTCCAAAGCGGTTACCTGTTATTGAGGGGAACAGCTACAGGTGTACTCTGCACTACCTGCCTATTCTCCTTCCTTCTCCTGACAGTCACCCAGCTACCTGCCTCCTGCAGTTTAGGAGTGACTGCCTCCCTGCAGCTCTTATCTATGAACTCCTCGTTATCCCATAGGAGCCGAAGGTCATCTAGCTGCAGCTCCAGTTCCCTAACATGGTCTGTAAGGAGCTGCAGTTGGATGCACCTCATGCAAATATAGTTATCAGGGAGACTGGATGTCTCCCAGAACTCCCACATCTCACAAGCTGAACACACTTGTACTATCTCAATGCACTGTTCTAATGAAATGATCTGTACAGATGGCATGCAAAACAAAGTGTTTCACTGTACCTTGGTGCATGTGACATTAATAAACCAATTTACCAATAATTATCCTTCAATGAACACCATCACAGCAGATCACCTGATCAGTCATCACATTGCTGTTTGTAGGAGTTTGCCATGTATAATCTGGCTGCTGTGTCTTGGATATTCCAATAGGGACTGTACTCAACAAATTATTTCATTGGCCCAAACTGTTTCGGCTCATCTTGAAGTTGCAAAATGCACAATACACACACACACACACACACACACACACACACACACACACACACACTCACACACACACACACACACACACACACACACACACACACACAAGTTTTCTTCACTTTCATTTCAAATTTGTTTCAGGCTGATAGCGGCCAAGAGAAAGAAGTTGCATTCTAAGCTGTGTGGGAAATCTGGTCATAAAGGGCAATGTTCTACTCTTCCCACTTGAACCTTTCTGAACAACTTAAGGCAAGAATGAAAGGCTAACCTCTGAATCTGCAGAAAGCAGCCTTCTTTTGAACAAGGTAGTTGGGGGATGGGGAGGGAGGGGATGAATTTCAAGGAAACATTGAGATGAAAACACTGATTACAGGGACATGGATTCAGCTCGCAGAGAAAATTATAACCTTAGCCTCTGCTGTTAGCTTGAAAAGTCTAAGTTATCATTTTAGTCATTATTTTTCACTAGGCTTATTTTAAAAACACATTTTTACACATCTATTTTTATTACACTTTTCTCTGAAACAACTATTAACTGGACTATAAAAGATAATTATCTGAACAAAATAGAATAAGATCCACTTATATACAAGTTGCTTTTAGTGTTATTGAGCTTTCATTTTTTTCCCAAATTATTTCTTTAAGTGGCAGCTGTAGGACACTTAAAACGCGCTGCACTTTCCTAATCACTCTGAACATTAAATGACAAGGTACAATTCGTGCATGGTGTGACTTCCTAGGGAAAAATGTCTGGAAATCAAAGGGATGCGTGAGTGATTTTTTACCACATGAACAGAAGTGGGTGAGTGTTCTTTGCTGGCAGACCCTATGCACAAGCTAGGTTTTGGGTCCCTCCATTTTCCGAGGCAGTGTTGCATTGTGACCCAGACTGACCAAAGGGTGTAGACAGTGACAGGAAAAGTAGTAAAGCCTGAGGATTAGCAGCAGTTTAAAATTCATCAAAAATTAATCAAGAGATCGATAAGCAGAGCACAAACAGTATGAGGGTAAACTTGTAAGGAACACGAGAGTGATCTGTAGAAGTTCCTCTTCCTACAGCTATGTAAAATGAAAAGTAATCATGAAAACAAATGTAGGCCATTTAGTCAGAAGTTATGACGGAGAACAAACAAAAAAAGGTGGAGTAATTGAACAAAAGCTCATCCTCATGGAAGCAAACGCAAACAACTTCCCAAAGATACTGTACCCAGAGTCAAATGAAAAGGAGTTAAAAGAAATTAGTATTAGAACATAGAACATAACACATTACAACATAATTTGCACCCTTTGGCCCATGATGTTAAGAACAGCACAGAACAGGCCCTTCGGCCCACAATGTTGTGCCGACATAGCTAATCCATCCTACCTACAGAATGCCCATATCCCTCCATTTTCCTCTCATTCATGTGCTCATCCAAGCCCCTCTTAAAAGCCCCCGATGAATTTGCCTCCACCACTGTATGAGGCAACGCATTCCAGGCATCCACCACTCTCTGAGTAAAAACCGTACCCCTCACATCTCTTCTAAACCTAACCCCGCTCACCTTAAATGCATGCCCTCTGGTAATGGATCGCTCAATAATCAGAAAAAGATATTGCTTTTCCACCCTATAATTTCCCTCCTACCTCCTAATTTTATACACTTCCAACAGATCACCCCTCAGCCTCCACTGCTCCAGAGAATGGACTCTGACTCCGACCTCACGATCTACCTTGTTGTGACCTTGCACCTTATTGCACTGCATTTTCTCTGTAGCTGCGACACTTTACTCTGTACTGTTATTGTTTTTACCTGTACTACATCAATGCACTCTGTACTGATTCAATTTAACTGCACTGTGTAATGAATTGAACTGTATGATCGGTATGAAAGACAAGTTTTTCACTGTACCTCGGTACAAGTGACAATAATAAACCAATACCAATACCAAGAGAGCCCAAGTTTATCCAGCCTCTCCTGATAGCACATGCCCTCTAATCCAGGCAGCATCCTAGTAAACCTCCTCTGCACCCTCTCTAAAGCCTCTACATTCTTCCTATAGTGAGGTTACAAGAATTGCACGCAATACTCTAAATGCGGCCTAACTAGAGATGTTGGGCCGACATTTTATCCTGCTCTAAGATTTATCTAACCCTTCCCTCCCACGTAGCCCTCCATTTCTTTATCATTCATGTGTCTATCTAAGAGTCTCTTAAATGTCCCTAATGTATCTGCCCCCGCAACCTCACAGTGCGATCCACGCACCCACCACCCTCTGTGTAAAAAACTTACCTCTGACATCCCCCCCCCATACCTTCCTCCAATCACATTAAAATGATGCTCCCTCGTGTTAGCCTTTTTCACCCTGGGAAAAAGTCTCTGACTGTCCACTCAATCTTGGCTTCTTATCATCTTGTACACCTCCATCACGTCACCTCTCATCCTCCTTCTCTCCAAAGAGAAAAGCCCTAGCTCGCTCAACCTATCCTCATAAGACATGCTCTCCAACCCAGGCAGCATCCTGGTAAATCTCCTCTGCGCCCTCTCTAAAACTTCCACATCCTTCCTATAATGAGGCAACCAGAACTGAACACAATACTCCAAGTGTGGTCTAACCAGAGTTCTATAGAGCTACAACATTACCTCGTGGCTCTTGAACTTAATACCCTGGCTAATGAAGGCCAACACACCATAAGCCTTCTTAACAAATCTATCAACCTGCACGGCAACCTTGAGGGAACTATGGACGTGGACCCCAAGGTCCCTCTATTCCGCCACACTGCTAAGAGTCCTGCTAATAACCTTGTATCCTGCCTTCAAATTTGATCTTCCAAATTGTATCACTTCACACTTCTCTGGGTTGATCTCCATCTGCTGCTTCTCGGCCCGCTCTGCATCCTATCACTGTCCTGTTTTAACCTTCAGCAAGCTTCTGCACTATCCATAACGCCACCAACGTTCGTGTCACCTGAAAACTTACTAACCCACCCTTCTACATCCTCATCCAAGTCATTTATAAAAATCACAAAGAGCCCCAGAACAGATCCCTGCGGAACACCACTGGTCACCAACCTCCAGGCAGAATACGCTCCACCTACCACCACCCGCTGTCTTCTATGGGTGAGCCAATTCTGAATCCACTCAGCCAAGTTTCGCTGGATCCCATGCCTCCTGACTTTCTGAATGAGTCTTCCATGAGGAACTTTATTGAGTGAGTGGGAAAGTACATGGCAGATGCAGTACAACGTGAATAAATGTGAAGCTGTCCACTTTGGTGGAAAAACAGAAGGACAGAGTAATGCCTAAATGGTGATAGATTTAGAAATGTGGATTTAAGAGATCCACGCGTTCTTGTGTACCAGTCACTGAAAGCAGACACAAAGGTGCAGCAGGCGGTATAAATTGGTACATTGTCCTTCATTGCAAGAGGTTTTGAGCACAGGAACGAGGACGTCTTATTACGGGGCCTTGGTGAGACCACACCAGGAGTACTATTTGCAATTTTGATCTCCTTACCCAAGAGGAAGTGCAACAAAGATTCACTAGCCTGTTTCCCGGGGCTATCATATGAGGAGAGATTATATCAATCGGGCCTGGATTCACCAGATCTCAGAAGAATGAAAGGAGATCTCGTTGAAAGGTATAAAATTCTTTCAGGGCTCAACAGGCTGATTGCAGGCAGAATGTTTCCGCTGGCTGAGGCTGGAGTCTAGAACCAGGGGTCTCAGTGTAGTCTCAGTATACAGGGTAAATCCTTTAAGATTAAGGTGAGGAGAAATGTCTTCACTCAGAAGGTGAGAAGCTGTGGAATTCTTCACCACAGGAGGATAAATTGCTGAATATATAGTAGGTGGAAATAGATTCCTAGACACAAAATACATTATGGTATATGGGGAGAGAAAGGAATATGCTGTTGAGATACTTGATCAACAATGATCAGATTGAATGGTAGAGCAGGCTTAAAGGGCCATCTCCAGCTTCCACTGATCCACGTTTCTGTTGCTGATGGTGCAGCCCATGTGTAATTATCACATCTGTATCACATTCTCTACCAATCGTTCCTTTCGTGTCTTCAGATGTAGAGAAATCTGAATGCATTTCAATGATAAATCCACTCAATAGCTGTCGTGGGCTCTCCTTTCACTGGAGTGAATAGTCTGGAAACATTTAAAGGAAAACCAGAGAAATGTATAAGGGAAAGGCAATTAATAAGTGGGAGATGAAGAAGGTTGGGAAGCATGGTGAGGGCGTGCTAGGGGGAATATAAACCAAGGGCCAGTTGGGATGAATGGTCCAGTTCTGTGCTATCCATTCTAAGTATTCCAAGGTCAGCCAACACGATGTGTACTGTCAAGTCCATGTTCTGATCACCTTAAATCTATATCTCATTAACACAATAATGTCAACTTCACAACATATGCAAAAAACTTATCAGTACAAGGTACAACTCACAAATTGAAAATCAACCCAAACCATTTCCACTTTGATAAGGAGGAATTAATAATTCAATACTTTGATGAAATTAGATCCTGTCAATTTAAGAATAAACTCACTTTGCTAAAGTTGCAACAGGGTGGAAAATTAAACAGCCCCAAACCCCCTGAAAGATTCCTTTTTAAGCTTTAGGTTCTTAATAAAGTATGTAATGTAAAACCAAAGGATCATCCTGTACAGGCTGTCCCCAGATAACAAATGGGTTCCAATTTTACAGCTGCCTAGAAGTTAATTTTTTGTCTGCAAGACGGAAAAAACACAAAAATTACTTGACACGATAACCACACCTCCACAGTATTGTAATGAGTAGAATCAAAAGCATATAAAACTGATAGAAAAGAACAATTACTAAAGTGGACAGAGAGAGAGAGACAGAGAGACAGACAGACAGACAGACAGAGCGACAGAGAGAGAGAGAGAGAGGAAACTAGTTCTGCTGTTCATATCTCTGTACATCAGACTTTTGAATTTAAAAATATTATGGGTGCCCATAACTCAGGCGTTTGTAACCCATGGACAACCTGTAATTTCTAGACAAAGGCTAAGCTGATTGTTTAATATTGGGTCCTGTGGCCAGTTTTCAGAGCAACAAATTGTATGTGTTCCATGAGAATGAGAGAAGCATCCACAGACACAATAACTATGTGAAACAGTGCAAAGTTTAATGACAATGTTCATAACATCTGAAATAATTGGCACCCGAGGCAAATAGCAGATTGTCACTCAATTAGCAAATTCGCATGATTTACAATCTCTGCAGCCATTTGGGAATCTCAAAAACAATGTGAGATATATATTTTCTCACTCACTGTCATCAATTTCCTTCTCCCCATAAGTTCTGTGCTTCTATTTTTAGATTCTATCCCATTTCATGAATACTTCCCAGTTTAGACAGGGGAGAAGGTACAAAACATCCTGTAGCAATGCAGAGGGTGATCACCTGGGATCTAGATCAATACATCTGACATTCTCAAAAGTCAGCAAAATCTACCATTCCCTGTGAGAGGATTTTGTCGAAGTAGTTGTTACAGGTGTGTGGAGCCTTAGGGAAACCTCACTACGGAACTACTTTCAAGCATTTATGGCTACTCCTTTGGATGAAGAGAGAAAACACAAAAACAAAAACAAAAAAAAGTAGCTAGACATTTGAAATGAAAGAATAGGTGTCTGGAAATGAGATACATTTGCACAATTTTTATGTACAGATCACAGACATTCTGTGCCCGTTAGATCATGTGAGCTGTCATTTCCACCTCAGTGAGTAGCCAATGGGAAGTTGGCTCAGGCACAATCCATAGAATTGCCTGAGGTTTTCTTGGTGTCAGAGACATCATTTAAAATACATTACAGCCATTTCTGCGCTGCTTCAGAAATTGGCAGTTGGAGGTGCAACCTACAACCTACTCACCAAAAAATGAGCACACCCTATAGATTGGCCAGAAGGGTCCTCTAGTTCCATCAACTTGCTGCTCTCTGCATGTCCCAGCCTCAGTGTTTACTACTCAGCAAATCTCAAACAGCTTTGTTATGTGTCCAAATTCTTTTTGCTGCCCTTTTCACTTTATGCACAGCAGAGATACATGGTGATCAGGCTACTCTGACAACCCTGCCCTCACAATGGGTTGGGGCACAGGACTCAATCTGCGTTAACAACAGTTGGAGCTGGGGTTTGGTCAGGTAGCTGTCTAGACTTATCACTGCCTTGGTAAAGCAGCCAACACAATCAATGACCCCACCCACCCCAGATATTCTGTCTTCTACCCCCTTTCCCATCGGGCAGAAGATACAAAAGCCTGAAGGCATGTATCACCAGGCTCGAGGATGGCTGATATCCCACTGTTATAAGACTATTAAGCAGTCCCCTTGTATGATAAGATGGACTCTTGAACTCACTATCCACCTCATTATGGGCTTGCACTTATTGTCTGCCTGCATTACACTTTCTCTATAACTGTAACACTTTATTCTGCATTCTGTTATTGCTTTTCCCTTGTACTACCTTGATGTACTGATGTGATGAAATGATCTGTATCGATGGCATGCAAAACAAAGTTTTTCACTGTACATCGGTACATGTGACAATAATACACCAGTTTACCAAACACTCAGAAGGTACATGTCCCCCTATTCCATATTTGCCCCTGCCCCATTTATCTATAGCTTCTCTGGGAGGTTGGGTGGAGGAGACGCTTCAAGGGGGCAGCTATGATTCTGCAGAAGCACACAGAAAATGTTTTAACACGGGAGTCAGGGCAAAAACTACCATAGCACTAGCAATTTATTTCAAATACACTTTGTTCCAATTATCTAGATTGTGTTTTTTTTCAGGTAACATGACTAGGGATTAGTGCTACAAGCAGCAATAGTTCAGCTCAACAAAAGGTGGTGAAAAATTTCTTGTCAAGGGAATCCTAGGATTCAACTAGAGGGTGTTTAAATAATTGAGAAAGAACTAGTGAAGAATTGCAGAGAAAAATGAAACATGTATTATGGACGACACAAAATAGATAATCGAAAAATGGGACAAGTAAACTGCTCAAAGATACACTGCTTCTGAACAACATGGGGATGCAAGTAAAACAATGGTGTGGTGAACATTAGACATGGTCACAGTACTGCTGACAAGTACCAGACACAGCTAAGGTACTTCTGATGATAATTGCTCATGGCTGTGCTGGTATTAGTGATTACACTGCTGCCTCCGAATCCTGTTCATGACCACCCTGCTGCTGCAGAATGCTGCTGGCAGTAATTCCTTGCTAACTAATCATACCACCAGGCTGTGTTCTTCCTCCCTGTGGACAAACAGAAACTGGAACGCGAGAATCCAGTACAGAAAGTTATGCTGTGCTGGACTGAGGAAATAGATGAGCTTCTACGCAACTGCTTTGAGTCCATATTCAAGGAGTCAGCAGCCAATCTAGACAAATACGTCACCACCATCACAGACTTTATCAGCAAGTGTGTAAAGCACTGTGTACTAAAGAGGGCAATCTGGGTGTTCCCCAACTAAAAACCATGGATGAACTGAGAGATCCACTCCCTCCTGAAGTCCAGGTCTGTGACTCCAACGCTCACAGGAAATCATGGTACAACCTTTGTAAAGCTACCAGGGATGCCAAGAGACAACGTCAGTCCAAAATATAGTCCCAGACCACTGTCAGTTGTGCCAAGGCTTGTATGCTATAACAGTCTACAAAACAAAGTCGAGCAGCATCACCAACAACAGCACATCCCTCCCCGATGAGCTCAATGCATTTTACGCATGACTTGAACAGAAGGGGAATGGAATGTCACCACCCATCCCGACAGCTTCCAATGCTCCTGTACCCACTGTCACTGTTGAAGATGCCAGATCAGTCTCCTGGAGAGTGAACCCACAGAAAGTATCTGGCCTGGATGGAGTCCCTGGCCATATCGTTAGATCCTGTGCAGACCAGCTGGTGGGGTACTTGCAGACATTTTCACCTCTCCTTGCTTCAATATGAGGTTCCCACTTTCTTTAAGAAGACCACTATCATCCTGGTACTCAAGAAAAACAAGGTAACGTGCCTTAATGACTACTGCCCAGTGGTTCTGACATCCACCATCATGAACTGTTTCAAGAGGCTGGTCATGGCACACATCAACTCCAGCCTCTCAGGCAGCCTCAACCCACTGCAATTCACCTACCGTTGAAACAGATGTATGGCAGACGCCATCTCCCTGGCCCTACACTCATCTCTGGAGCACCTGGATTGTAAAGGCACCTACGTCAGACTACTATTTATTGACTAGATCTCTGCCTTCAATAGCATAATTCCAAGCAAGCTCATCACCAAACTCTGAGACCTGGGACTCAACACATCCCTTTGCAACTGTATCCTTGACTTCCTGACCAATAGACCACAATCAGTGAGGATAGGCAGCAACACCTCCAGCACGACTATTCTCAACACTGGTGCCCCACAAGGCTGCGTCCTCAGCCCTCTAACTCTACACCCCATCCACTCACGTCTGCAAGGCCAGATTCTGCTCAAGCTCCATCTACAAATTTGCAGATGATACCATAGTAGTAGGCTGAATCTCAAATAGCAACAAGACAAAGTACAGGAAGGAGATAGAGTCTAGTGACATGATGTCATGACAACAACCTTTCCCTTAATGTCAGCAAAACAAGAGACTGGTCATTGACTTCAGGAAACAGGGTGCAGCACCACATCCTGTGTGTGTTAATGTATGCTGAGGTGGAGGTGATTGAGAGCTTCAAGTTCCTAGGTGTAAACATCACCAATGGCTTGTCCTGGTCCTACCACATCGACACTATGGCCAAGAAAGAACACCGGCACTTCTACTTCATCAGAAGGATAAGGAAATTCGGCATGTCCCCTTTGACCTTTACCAATTTTTATAGATGCACCCTAGAAATCATCCTACCCAAATGCATCTCGGCTTGGTATGGCAACTGCTTTGCCCAAGACCGCAAGAAACTGCAGAGAGTTCTGGGCACAGCTCAGTCCATCACGGAAACCAGCCTCCCCTCCATGGACTTCCGAGCACTTCCCACTGCCTTGGGAAAGCAGCACCAAAGACCCCTCCCACCCCAGTCATTCTCTTTTCTCCCCCCCCCCCCTTCCATTGGGCAGAAGATACAAAAGCTTGAAAACACTCCCTACCATGCTCATGAACAGCTTCTATCCCGCTGTTATGAGGCTCTTGCATGAACCTCTTGTACAATAAAGATGAAATCTTGATCTCACTGTCTACCTTGTTGTGGCCCTTGCACCTTATTGTCTGCCTGCACTGTACTTTCTCTGTAACTGTAACACTATATTCTGCATTCTGTCATTGCATTTCCCTTTGATCTACTTCGACGTACTTATGTTTTGAAATAATCTGTATGGGTGCATTCCAAAACAAAGGTTTTTCACTGTATCTTGGTACATGTGACAATAATAAACCAATTGCCGAAGCTACACTGTTACAGCTTCATATAGCTTATGACTACAATTCCTTTACTGCTCCTTGAGCAAAATGCTTCAGGATACACTGGCTCAGATTAATATCGCTCTTGGTTATACTTTGACTGACACAAGCTGTTCATGAATAAACTGCAGCAACTGATGATCTCATTGTTGCCACTCCCCATGGCTGCACTGCTGCTGATTAATGCTTCTCGTGACTACTGCATAGCAGATTAATGTCTACGCTGCTGCTGAATAACACTGCACATGGATATACCATAAAGATCAAGGCTACTCATGGCAATGGAGTTGCTGAATAATACCAGTAATGCCTACCATGGCACATATTGCTCATGCCTGCATTGCTACAGATTATTGCTGTTCAGAGCTACAATGCTGCTGATTAATGCTGCACCAAGTAACACTGTTGCCAACAAGTAATACTGTGAAGTTTAATTCTTCTCATGCTGCGTTGCTGCTGATCGGTACTGCTAGTGGCTGCATTATTGATGATGAATGCTGCTATAGCTACAATGCTACAGATTACTGCTGCTCATGGCTGCTCTGCTGCTATGGAATACTGCTCATACCTCGACAGCTATGGGTGAATCCTGCTCACAGCTTACAGCTGCAGATTAATTTGACTCTTAGCTACAGTACCACAGATCAATACTGCTACAGGCTGCAGAGCCCATTGCTGCTGATTATCACAGCTCATGGTAACGTTGCTGTTCAATCCTGATCCTGAAGAGGTTCAGAAACTCTGTTCTGAAGACAGATATGGTCACAGATGAATACTGCTCTTGCCTATACTGCAGTTGATGATAAATCCTCATGGCTTCTCTGCTGCCTATGAACACTGCCCATGGTTACATTGCTGATGTTGGTATTGGTGTTGGTTTATTATTGTCACTTGTACCAAGGTACAGTGAAAAACTTGTCTTGCATACTGATTGTACAGGTCAATTCATTACACAGTGCATTTACATTGAGTTAGTACAGAGTCCATTGATGTAGTACAGGTAAAAATAATAACAGTACAGAGTAAAGTGTCACAGCTACAGAGAAAGTGCAGTGCAATAAGGTGCAAGGTCACAACAAGGTAGATTGTGAGGTCAGAGTCCATCTCATTGTATAGGAACCGTTCAATAGTCTTATCACAGTGGGTAGAAGCTGTCCTTAAATCTGGTGGTACGTGCCCTCAGGCTCCTGTATCTTCTACCAGATGGAAGAGTAGAGAAGAGAGAATGACCCGGGTGGATGGGGTCTTTGCTTATGCTGGCTGCTTCACCAAGACAATGAGAGGTAAAGACAGAGTCCAAGGAGGGGAGGCTGTTGATGATGATTATGGTTTACAAACATATGTTGTTCATGGCTATACTGCCCATTAAGGCTAAACTGCAACTTGAGCAGGATATGCTTACATTGTTACATTGGTTCATGTTACGTTGTTACATTGTTTTATGGTTACATTGATACTGGCAGATACTGTTCAGACTTCCATAGTTATAGATGGAAACTGTTCATGGCTCCAGTGCAGCTGATGATTATTGCAATTGGCTACAGAGGAGAATATGGTTAATAACTACGCTGCTGCTTCTTAACATTGCCCTTGGCTACATTCATGGTGATGAATACTGTTCATGCTACACAGCTACAGGTCAATGCAGAACAAGTGTGCTGTTGATGAATGCTGCTCATGTCTACACTGTTGCAGATTATCACTACACATGGCTGCACATTTGCTGATGAATACTGCTCACATCCGCACTGCTGTAGATTATTACTGCTTATGGCTGCATTGTTGCTGCCCACGCCAACGTGGTTGCAATTACCACACAAACAACATTACTCATGGAACACTGCTGATGATTATTGCCATGGCTGCACTGACACTATCTGCTCACTATCACAATCATGCACAATGTTGATAATTCCTGTTCATTTATCACTCATAACTAAACTGCTGTTGCATAATACTGCATTACTGCTGATGGATACTGTTCATCTCAAGCGGGAGGGTGAGCAGCTCGAGGTCGTGGTGCACATTGGCACCAACCACATAGGTAGAAAGGGGGAAGAGGTCCTGTGCAGTGAATATAAGGAGTTCAGAAAGAGGCTGAAAAGCAGGACCTCAAAGGTAGTAATCTCTGGCGTACTCCCAGTGCCACATGCTAGTCAGGGCAGGAATAGAAAGATAGAACAGATGAATGTGTGGCTGAGGAACTGGTGCAGGGTTTCAGGTTCTTGGATCATTGGAACCTCTTCAGGAGCAGGGGTGACCTGTACAAGAGAGACAGGTTGCACTTTAACTGGAGGAGAACCAATATCCTGGCCGGGAGGTTCGCTAGTGCTACTCGAGAGGGTTTAAACTAGTTTGGCAGTGGGATAGGAACAAGAGCACCAGGTCAGAAAGTGGAGGGATTGAGAGCAAGGTAGATGTCACGACCACTCAGTCTGTAAGGAAGAACAAGCAGGAGCAAGTTAATTGACACGATGGGGTGGATAGGTTGAAGTATATGTATATTAATGCTTGGAGTATTAAGGGCAAGGGTGATCAACTTGGAGCAGGGGTCAGTACATGGAACTATGATGTTGTGGCCATTACAGAGAGGGACACGACTGGATGCTTACTTTTCCAAGTTTTTGATGTTATAGAAAAGATAGAGAGGGAGGTAACTACTAATCAGGGACAATATCACAGCTGCACTCAGGTGGTACACAATGGAGGGCTCATCCACTGAGTCTATATGGGTAGAACTCAAAAATAAGAAAGGTGTAATCATTCTGATGGGATTATACTACAGACACACCCCCCCTACCCACCCCCCCCCCCCCCCCCCATAGCCGCCTGGACATTGAGGAACAGATATGCAAGCAGATTAGGGAAAGGTGTGACAACAACATGGTTGTTGCCATGGGTGATTTCAACTTCCCTCATATAGACTGGGACCCCCCCCCCCCCCCCCTTAGTGCAAGAAGTTTAGATGGGGCAGAATTTGTCAGGTGCATCCAGGAGGGTTTCTTGCATGTAGATGGTCCAACAAGAGGAGGGGCCGTACTGGACCTGGTGTTGGGAAATGTGTCTGGCCAGGTGAACTGACCTTTCAGTGGGAGAACATTTAGGGAACAGGGACCACAACTCCTTAAGGTTTAAGATAGCTATAGGTAAGTATGGACATTGCGGGAAAGTGTTAAATTGGAAGAGGGAAAATTACAAGAGTATTAGACAAGATTAACTGAGAACAGCTGTTTTTGGGCAAGTCCACATCTGACATGTGGAGGGTGTTTAAAGACCAACTACACAGAGTACAGGGCAGGTATGTTCCAATAAGAAGGAAGGACAAGGGTGGCAAGATCAGGGAACCTTGGATGTCAAGAGAAGTGGTGAACTCAGCCAATAAGAAGAAGTTTATGAAGCTATGGAGTCATTTAGGATTATAAAAGAAGCTAGAAAAGAACTCAAGAAAGGAATTAGGAGAGCCAGGAGGGACCATGAAAAGTCCTTGGCAAGTAGGATAAAAGAGAATCTCAAGACATTCTATAGATACATCAAGAGCAATAGGGTAACTAGGGAGAGGGTAGGAACACTCAAGGATAAAGGAGGGAACATGTGCTTGGAGGCAGAGAATGTGGACGAGTTTTAGGTTAGCATTTACCAAGGAGAAGGATGTGGAAGAGAGTGAGATTAGTATGGAGTGTGCTAATATACTGGGGCATTTTGAGGTAAAGAAAGAGGCAGTGTTGGTTCTCTTAAAGAACAGGAAGGTGGAGAAATCCCCAGGGCCTGATGGGTTATACTCCAGCTTACTAAGAGAGATAATACATGAGATTGCTGGGGCCTTAACCAATATCTTCATGTCCTCTCTAAACATAGGCGAGGTCCTGGAGGACTGGCAAGTACCTAACACTGTTCCGTTGTTCAAGAAAGGAAATAGGGATAATCCTGGAAACTATAGACTATTATATGAACTATAGATAATTACTAGCTTAATTAGTTCGGTACAACATCTTGGGCCGAAGGAACTGTTCCTGTGCTGTATTGTTCTATGTTCTATGTCTACCCTGTTGCAGGATATAACTGTTCTTGGGTGGACTACTGCTGATGAATGTCTCATGGCAATGCAGCTGTCAAATACTGCCCATGGTTACACTGTTCATACTTCGAAATTTCCTGATGAATATTGTTCATAGATATTCTGCTGATGATTAACGTGACTCAAAGCTACACTGTTTTTAGATTATTCCTGTGTATGGCTACACTTCTGATGATAATTGCTTGTGGCTACACTAGTCCAGTGAATGTCAATCATTAAGCTGTAACAGTGTAACCATGAACTCAGGAGCAGCTTTGCTTTATAGATGTGTATCCAGGAACTGTATTCATCAACTGTATTCACCATGTGCAATTATCATCAAACTAATTTTGCCATGAGCAGGAATAATCTGCAACTATATGCGATCTTAATTCCTCATGGCTACACTTCAGCTGCTGACAACTGCTCACGGCTACAGAGTTATAGTTATTTATTGCTCACAACTAAACTGTGGAGAAGAGTACTGCAGTGCAGCTGATGGATACCGCTAAAGTCAACACGACTGCAGGGCTCGTGACTGGTCTATGTTGTGCTTAATTCTGTATTGTTATTGAAGATTACTACCCATGCTACAGATTCATACTGTTCATGTTTAGACTCCTTCTTAAGAAACTGTTCAAGGCTACAATGCTTTAGATTAATGTATCTGAGGTCTACACCACTGTTCATTGCTAAAATGCTCAGGGCTACAATATTGCTGCTTAATACTGCTTATGGCTACACTGTTACATATTGGGTCTATATTAGTGAAGTTCAGGGGGATTTAGTTGTTCTAGTGCATGAATCACAAAAAGTTAAAAGGCAGGTCCAACAACTAGGAACAGTTCAGGGGGATTTAGTTGTTCTAGTGCATGAATCACAAAAAGTTAAAAGGCAGGCCAAACAGCATGTTGGCCTTATTTTGCAAAGAGGTTTGGGTTTAAAAATAAGGAGATTTGTTACAATTGTACAGGGTTTTGGTGAGGACATACCTGGAATACCTGGGTGCAATTTTTGTCACTTTATCCAAAAAAAGAAATGGTAGCATTAGAGCCAATCCAAGGAGATTCACCAGGCTATTTTCTGGGATCAGAGGACTGGCATATCAAGAGAAGCAAAAAACTTTGGGTCTGCATACCTTGGAGTTTAGAAGAATGAGGGGTCGCCTTACAAACAGATAAGATCCTAAGGGGATTTGACAGGGCAAATGTTGAGATGTTTCCACTCGTAGAAGAGTTGAAGAACTCAAGAGGCTGCAAGAGACAAAGGGGACATGGCTGCAAAATAAGGGGCTGGTCTTTTAAAACAGAGGTGCGTTGAAATTTCTTTTGAGGGAAGTGAATCTCAGGAATTCTCTGCCTCTGAGACTGATGAAAGCCAGATTATTAGATTATGTAAAGTGGAGATACATAAATATTTGATAGATCAGGGAATTAAGGGTCAGGGGAAATGGCACAGAAGAGGAGTTGAGGCCAGCATAGATCAATCATGATCATATTGAATTGTGGAGGAGGCTTAAGGAGCCAGGTGACCTGCTCCTGCTCCTATTTTCTTGAGCGTTGAAAGGACTGGACAGAGTAGATGTGGCTAAGTTGTTTCCCTTGGTGGGTGAGTCCAGGACTAGGGGGCACAGTCTTAGAATTAGAGGGTACCCATTTAAACAGAAATGAGAAGAAATTTCTTTAGCCAGAGGGTCGTGGATTTATGGAATTCATTGCCACATATGGCTGTGGAGGCCCGATCATTGGGAGTGTTTAAGGAGGAGATTGATAGGTATCCAATTAGTCAAGGTATCAAGGGATATGGGGAAAAGGCTGGAAATTGGGGCTAGGTGGGAATAGTTTAGCTCATGGTGAAGTAGCGGAGCAGACTCGATGGGCCAAATGGCCTACTTCTGCTCCTTTGTTGTGTGATCTTGTGATCTTCTTGTGTATTCATGGCTACCTTGCTGCTTATGAAAACTGCTCAAGGCTATATTGCTGGAGATTAATACTGTTGTTGGCTATACAGATGCCAATGAATTTTGCCCATGCATATACACTCCACTTCAATGCTATTATTTGCTAACTGCTACCGATCAATACTTGTCATGGCTACATTGTTAGTGCTGAATTCTGCTTGTGACTACACTATTGAAGGTCATTACTACTCATGGTTACACAACTGTTGATTAATACATCTCATGGCTGAAGTGGAGCAAATAGGTTGTGCTTATACAGTTGCAGACGTTGCTATACGATAGCGTTGCTCACGTCTACACTGCTCCTTTTCAATATTGCTCATGGCTATACAGCTGCTTATGAATATGCTCCTGGCTACACTGTCCCCATGTAGACTGTTCATGGGAATGTGAGCAGTGATAATGAAGTAAAGAGGCTTCAAGGCAACACAGATAAATTGTGAGTGGGTAAAACTGTGGCAATGTGGAAAAATGTGAGGTTGTCCACCTCTGCTGGAAAAAAATCCCAACCACTTTCCAAATGATGAAAGACTGGAAAACATTGATTGTCATGGTACATCAGTCATTGAAAACTAACATAGAACAGAGAACATAGAACAGTACAGCACAGAACAGGCCCTTTGGCCCACAATGTTGGGCTGACATAACTAATCCCTCCTACCTACAGATAGCCCATATTCCTCCATTTTCCTCTCATGCATGTGCCCATCCAAGCCCCTCTTAAAAGCCCCCATTGAATATGCCTCCACCACCCTATCAGGCAATGCATTCCAGGCATCCACCACTCTGAGTAAAAAACTTACCCCTCAAATCTGTTCTGAATCTACCCCCTCTCACCTTAAATGCATGCCCTCTGCAAGTTTAGCAGGCAATTAGGAAAGCAAATGGTCTGTCGGTCTTTATTGCATGTGGATTTGAGTACAAGCGTGAAGATGTCTAACCAGGGCCTTGACGAGACCACAGCTGGAATGACACATACAATGTTGGTCTCCTCACCTAAAAATAATGAGCTTGCTAGACAGAGTGCAGCAAAGGTTCAGCAGTTGTTGGGATGCCAGGTCTATCGTGTGAGGAGCAGTTCAATAGGTTGAACCTGCATTCTGCATGGTTTAGAAGAATGTGGGATGAACTCTTGGAAATGTACAAAGTTCTCAGAAGGTGAGGAAGTAAAGGGTTAAGAAACTGTGACTATACATATAACCGATGGAAAAATAACTTGCAAGCAAGAACAGGCAAGCTACTGACTCAGGGCTAGGTGATAATTGCTGTGTCCGGAACCTTGGTGGCAGGCCAATATACTAGACAATAAGGGTGGTGGGTGTAATAAACAGACTGAAGGAAGCTTGTTTTAAACAATGAGGTTGATACCTGTCTTTGAATCTCTTGATTGTAAATCAATTATATTGGACAATAGGTGTGATGTCTGTCTTTGGATCTCTGAGGCCTAACCGAAACTCGTGGAGCCGAATTCATTAAGTGTGCGTGACAATATCTGTATAAATTACTGTCTGCTCCTTTGGACTGCAGAGACCTCGGGAAGCGACTCTCAAAGAGTGCTGAAGAGACCCCTCCCTGGCAGTATACTGCTAATAAATGCGTTTTAACTGAATCAACCGGGTGGCGCTGTGTTACTTTGCAGCAGACAGAAGTGGGAACTTAAAATTGGGACGACAAAGGCAGTTTCCTCTGGCTAAGCATTCTACAACTAAGGACGACCATCTCAAAATAAGGCCATTTAGGACTGAAAGAAGAAAAAATTTCTTCACACAGAAAGCAGTGAACCCTCAGAATTCTCTACCCCTGTTGACTGGGAAGGCTCAGTGTTCAACATAGAGATTGGTAGACTTCTGGATATTAGAGGGATCAAGAGATATTAAGATGGGAAGGAAGTGGCTTTGAGGCAGAAGATAAGCCAAGATCTTGATGAACGATGGAGTAGCCTCAGGCGCTGAATCACCTACTTCTGCTCCCCTTTCTTATATCTGCTTGTGGCTACACTGTTCCTCATGTAGCCTGGTCATGATCAATGCTGCTCAGTTACGCTGCTACTTATGAATATGCTTGTGGTGACCCTGCTGTGGATTAATGCAGTTTGTAGTTACACTGCTGCCATTGAACACTGCTTAATGCTATACTGTTGTGAATTGATAATTGTCTTTGTTTCACAATTAATTTCAGCTGGAAGGGTTGGTTTATTGAGGCAATGGCAACGTGACCAGGTACAGAATTAATAATGGGCATATTGTTTCAAAATCAGATCATTTTAAATTTTTCAAATCTCAATGCTGTTTATTGCATATTGCACATTGCTTCAATCACACCTATTGTGTTAGTCTTCTGTCTCACTATTCTAATCAAGCCAAATTTCTACATCTATTTGATTGCATCACTAATCATGAAACTATTTAAAATCATAAAACAGCAACAAATCCCAAGGGAATACAAATGGAATGTCAATTCAAGCATAGGAGTTAAGCATTAAAATGGCCAGTCAGTAAATTTGGAGACACAAGAGAATGGAATCTGGAGCAACACACAAAACACTGGAGGAACTCGGCAGATCAGGCAACAATTTCGGGCTGAGACCCTTCATCTGTACCAGTCCAGATGAATGGTCTCGACCCAAAACATTGACTGTTCACTTCCCGTCATGGGCATTGCCTGACCTGCTGAGTTCCTCCAGCACTTTGTGTGTTGTAATCAGTAAGTTTAAAATGTTATCAGTGCCAAGACATGCCACCTACAGAACCTTGCTGCTAACCAACTGCTTTCCAGCTGTTAAGAAAATCTCTACCTGTGAAGAGAGGATTCTTCCATTTTCGACACGTCTAATTTTTGCATTCACATTTGGAAGGTATATGGCGACATTGCAAGGCTCCCAGGGCCCTTACCCTGACAACTCCCTGCCATGAGTGCCCTTCAATGAAGTTATCCCCTAGATGTGCTATTATTCAGAAGCCTGGTCCCTCTGCCACCCCTTCCATCATAAGCATCATTTGTTACCCACTCTTCCCAGCAGCTGAAAGAGTGGCCATTGCCAGAAAGTCATGGAGTCATAGAGAACAGGAACAGGCCCTGCTGCCCAACCTCTCCATGACAACCGCTACACTTATCTATACTGGTCTCATTAACCCACATTTGGTCTGTAACGTTCTATGTCGTAGCAATTCAAGTGCTTATCTGGATACTTCTCAAATGAGCATTCCTGCCTCCACCACCTCTACAGGCAGTGCATTCCTGATCCCAACCACTCTCAGTGCTAAAAGGATTCTTCCTCAGATTCCCACTAAATCTCCTGTGCCTCACCTTAAATTCATGCCCTCTTGTTTCAGACACATGCACTAAGGGGAAAAGATTCTTCCCATTTACCCCATCAAACCCCCTCATCACATTATATTGTTCTATCCCGTCACCCCTCAGCATCCCCCGCTGCAGGAGAAACAAACCCTGTCAATCCAATCTTTCCTTATAACTGGCTCCAGTCCAGGACACAAACCTGGTGCATCTCCTCTGCACCCTTTTCAGTGCAACATCTTTCCTATGGTGAAGCAACCAGAACTGAACGCATACTTCCAGGTGTGGTCAAACCAATGTTTTATATGGTTGTAAGATGACATTCCAACTCTAATATTCTCTGCCATGAACAGCAAAGGCAAGCATCCCTTTTGCCTTCTTCACCCTATCTGCTGTGTGGCCACTTTCAGGGATCTATAGACTTGTAAGATAAGATAAGATAAGATTTATTTATTAGCCACATGTACATCGAAACACACAGTGAAATACATCATTTGCGTAGAGTGTTCTGGGGGCAGCCCACAAGTGTCGCCATGTTTCCAGTGCCACCATAGCATGCCCACAACTTCCTAACCCGTACATCTTTGGAATGTGGGAGGAAACCAGAGCACCTGGAGGAAACCCACGCAGACAGGGGAAGAACATACAAATTCCTTACAGACAGCGGCGGGAATTGAACCTGGGTCGCTGGCGCTGTAATAGCATTACGCTAACCGCTACACTACCGTGCCTGCCCCTTATACCCTTAGGTCCCTCTGTTCGTCAATCCTCCATAGGGCCCTCCCATTTACTGTTGATGCCCTAGCCTTCTATGACCTTGTAAAATGCATCACTCTGCACTCAACAGGATTAAATTCCATTTGCCATTGCTTTGCCCAACTTTCCAGCTGATCTGTATCACGTTGCGGCATAAGACAATCCTCCTTGTTATCTACAAAATCACCAACTTTTGTATCATCTGCAGAATTACAAATCATACCTCCTACATTTACATCTAAATCATTAATGTATATCACACAAACATCAAGGTTTTCAACACTGATCCTTGAGTTACACCACTGGTCACAGATTGCGAATCAGAAAACAACCATCCTCTGCCTCCTATTACCAAGCCAACATTGGATTCAGCTTGCCTCGGATGCCATGGGCTCCTAACGTTTTGGAGCAGCCTATCATGTGGGACCTTGTCAACGCCCATATGAACAATACCTCTCCTCATCAATATGCTCGGTTATTTCTTCGAAAAAATTCAAATTAGAGAGACAGGATTTCCCACAAAGTTATGCTGATTATCCCCAGTTAATCTCTGCCTGTAAAAGCATAGATAAATCATGTTCCTTGGAATTTCTTCCCATAATTTCCCTACCACAGATGTAAGACTCACTGGCTGCAGTTATCTGGCTTACCCCTGCTGCCCTTCTTGAAGAAAGGAATCACTTTTTCTGTCCTCCAGTCATCTGGTACCTTGCCTGTGGCTAATAAAGCTGCAAAAATCTGTCAGGGCCTCAGCAGTTTTTTCCCTTGACTTCCACAACAGCCGAGGATACATCTCATCAGGCCTTGGGAATTTATCCACCTTCAGTTGCTCCAAGACATCTAACACCTCCTTATTAGCATTAAGGAAATCACCTTGCCTCTCCCTGGACTCTCTGTCTACCATGTCTTTCTCCAGATGAGAAGTATTTGTTTAAGACTTCACCCACGTCTCCTGACTCTACACACAGATTACCCCTATGGTCCCTAAGGGGATCTACTCTTTCCTCAGTTCCCATTTTGCTTTTAATATGCTTATAAAATATCTTGGGATTCTCCTTTATCCTGTCTGCCAGTGACATGTCATAGCCCCTCTTTGCTGACCTAATTTCTTTTTTTTATGTACTCTCCAACACTCTCTATACTCCTCAAAGGTCTCTCCTATTTCCAGTCACCTATACCTGGCATAGTCCTCCATTTTTTCCTTCATCAGACCCTTGCTATCCCTTGCCATCCTTGGCTTTCGCCCTTACCGGAACATGTTGGCTGTAAACTCTATCAGTGAATTGTAGTGTGACCCTTTCAGGGCTATTTCTCAAGGTCAGAACTGTGAGGAAAGTTGTCACCAATGCAGTAAGCTCATCCCGTAATGCCCGCTGTTCCTGGAACAGAGTAGCTCTACACAAAGGGAGCCCCCTGACCAGTTTTGTAACTGGCACTAACAAATTTCACTATTAGTATAGCTTTGTGGATCAGTGTTAGGGTGGATGCTAATGCTATTTTACTGGCACTGGGGTTGGGGGCAGGGTTGGGGGTGGGAGTCGGGGTGGTTGTGGAAGGGGGAAGTAGCCTGGATGAATTTCTAGCCCTATATTGAAGAGGGTAGAAATTTAAGGAAAATGATTTCCCAGAGTCCAAGATCAGTCCACTGCTGCCTGGGACCACTTTCTCTATTGACTTTCCAATCAGCTATAGTTCCTGTTGTGGGTGACATATTGAAATGTAAATATTACAGTCTGTTGACACCTTCAATGTTATAATGCTATTTTTCCTGTAACATTGGGGTGGAGCGGCCAGTATGGTGGCAAACATGCCACAAAAAAGCAAGCTTTAGGCAACAGAGGTCAAGGACATTGCTGTTTTTACAGGATTCTTTTAATGTCAAAAGAATCTGAAGTATTCCTCCAGGTCCTACAAGAAATCCTTACACAAGACTCCAGGATGGTGTGTTGCCTCCCTGGCACCTGTGTGAAGGATATCTCTGAGCGGGCACAAGACATTTTGAAAGGAGAGGTTGAGCAGCCAAAGGACATGGTCCCTATTGGTACTAGGGAGATGAGGTACAGCAAAGTAAATATCAAGAGTCAGGCACTGGCAGGACAGGGAGCATGGCAGGTCTGATAGGCTGAGCTGCATTTACTTTAATGGAAGAAGCCTCACAAGTAAGGCAGATGAACTCAGGGCATGGATTGGCACATGGGATTGTGATATGATGGAGGAAGGTCAGAGACCTTTTTCTTCTAACGGTTCGGGGTTAGCGGGGAGTAACTGTGCAGGCGCGTGACGTCAGTCGGTAGCTTGCGAACAGATTAAAAAGGAGACTGCCATAACCAGCGGGCAGCGTCGTAGTGGGCAGCGGAGTGAGAGAGAGCAGAGTGTTTGGGCTTTGGCTCAAGGGGCTTTGGCATGAAGGGGCGAGGCGGGAGAGTAGCTGGTAGGTAAAGGTAAGGTTTACCTGTTATCTGTTATAAATTTTTAAGTAGGATAAAACTAGGTAGGGAAAGAATTAGTTCAGATGGAGGACATAGTGGTGTGCTGCAGCTGCTTGATGTGGGAGCTAGTGGACCTTGCTGTGGTGCACGGTGACCACGTCTGCAGTAAGTGCTTGAGGCTGGAGGAACTTTGGCTCAGAATTGATGAGCTGGAGTCACAGCTTCAAACACGGTGAAGCATCAGGGATGGAGAGAGTTATGTAGATTCTGTGCATCGGGAGACAGTCACCCCCCTTAGAGCAGGTACTTCTGGGGACCAGGAAGTAGATAGAAGGGTGACTGTCAGGGGAGAGAAGAGAAAAAAGAAAACGAACAGGCAGATAGTGCAGAGGACCCCGGAGGCTGTTCCCCTCAATAACAGGTTTTCTGCTTTGGATGCTGTTGAGGGGGATGACCTGCAGGGATCAAGCAGCAGTTGCCAGGTCTCTGGCACTGGGACCAGTCCTGCTGCTCAGAAGGGGGAGGAGAAGAGGAGGGTAGTAGTGATAGGGGACTCAATAGTCAGAGAAACAGATCGGAGGTTCTGTGGAAGTGAGTATGCATCCCGGATGGTATGTTGCCTCCCAGGTGCCAGGGTCCGGGATGTCTCTGTTCGGGTCCACAGGATTCTTGAGTGGGAGGGAGAACAGCCAGCTGTCGTGGTTCATGTTGGTACCAACGACATAGGTAGGAAGAGGGATGAGGTCCTGAAAAGTAAGCTTAGGGAGCTAGGCAGAAGGCTGAAGAACAAGACCTCAAGAGATGGATGGGCTAAAGTGTATTTACTTAAATGCAAGTATCAGGAATAAGGGTGATGAACTGAGAGCTTGGATAAGTACATGGGAATATGATACTGTGGCTATTACAGAGACATGGCTGACACCAGGGCAGGAATGGATATTGAATATTCCTGGTTTTCAGTGTTTTAAAAGGGATAGGGAGGGGGGTGGAGAAGAGGAGGAGGGATGGCGATACTGGTCAGGGACACTATTACAGCTGCAGAAAGGGTGGATAATGCAGAAGGATCCTCTCTAGAATCAATATGGGTGGAAGTTAGGAAGGAGCAGTTACTCTACTGGGAGTATTCTATAGGCCCCGCGGTGGCAGCAGGGATACTGAGGAGCAGATTGGGAGGCAGATTTTGGAAAGATGCAAAAATAACAGGGCTGTTATCATGGGAGACTTCAACTTCCCAAATATTGATTGGCACCTGCTGAGTGCCAAAGATTTAGATGGGGCAGAGTTTGCTAAGTGTGTACAGGACGGATTCCTGTCACAGTATGTTGACAGGCTGACTAGAGGGAATGCCACATTAGATCTAGTTTTAGGTAATGAACTGGGTCAGGTGACAGATCTCTCAGTGGGTGAGCATTTGGGGGACAGTGACCACCGCTCCCTAACCTTTAGCATTGTCATGGACAAGGATAGGAGCAAAGAGGACGGGAAGATATTTAATTGGGGAAAGGCAAATTATGAGGCTATAAGGCTAGAACTTGAGAGTGTAAATTGGGATGACATTTTTGAAGGGAAATGTACTATGGAGATGTGGTTGATGTTCAGGGATCTCTTGCAGGATGTTAGGGATATATTTGTCCCAGTGAGGCAGAGAAAGGATGGCAGGGTGAAGGCAGGTGACAAGAGAGGTGGAACAACTATTTAGGAAGAAGAAGGCAGCATACATAAAGTGTAAGCAGCAAGGATCAGATAGGGCTCACGAGGAATATAGAGTAGCAAGGAAGGAACTTAAGAAGGGGCTGAGGAGAGCAAGGAGGGGACATGAAAAGGCTTTGGCGAGTAGGGTTAAGGAAAATCCCAAGGCTTTTTTCTCATATGTGAAGAGCAGAAGGATGACGAGAGTAAAGGTAGATCCGATAAGAGACAAAGGTGGGAAGATGTGCCTGGAAGCAGTGGAAGTGGGTGAGGTTCTCAATGAATACTTCTCTTCAGTATTCACCAAGGAGAGGGGTCTTGATGACGCTGAGGACAGTGTTGGTAAGGTTAATGTTCTAGAGCATGTAGATATCAAGAGAGAGGATGTGTTGGAGCTGTTAGAAAATATTAGGACAGATAAGTCCCTGGGGCCTGACGGAATATTCCCCAGGCTGCTTCATGAGGCGAGGGAGGAGATTGCTGAACCATTGGCTAGGATCTTTGAGCCCTCATTGTCCATGGGAATGGTACTGGAGGATTGGAGAGTGGCAAATGTTGTCCCCTTATTGAAAAAAGGTAGTAGGGATAGTCCAGGGAATTACAGACCAGTGAGCCTTACGTCTGTGGTGGGCAAGCTGTTAGAAAGGATTCTAAGAGATAGGATCTATGAGCATTTAGAGAACCATGGACTGACTAGGGACAGCCAGCATGACTTTGTGAAGGGAAGATCCTGCTTCACAAGCCTGACAGGGTTCTTTGAGGAGGTTCTTTGAGGAGGTGACCAGGAAGATTGATGAGGGTAGTGCCGTAGATGTGGTCTACATAGATTTTAGTAAGGCGTTTGACGAGGTTCCACATGGTAGGCTTCTTCAGAAGGTCAGAGGGCAAGGGATCCAGGGAGGCTTGGCCATGTGGAATCAGAATTGGCTTTCCTGTAGAATGCAGAGGGTAGGCTGGAGGGATTGCATTCAGATTGAAGGGCTGTGACTAGTGGTGTCCCACAAGGATAGGTTCTGGGACCTCTACTTTTTGTGATATTTATTAATGACTTGGATGAGAGGGTGGAAGGCTGGGTTAGCAAGTTTGCAGACGACACAAAGGTTGGTGGTGTTGTGGATAGCGTGGAGGGCTGTCGAAGCTTACAGAGGGATATTGATAGGATGCAGAGCTGGGCTGAGAAGTGGCAGATGGAGTTCAATCCGGAGAAGTGTGAGGTGGTGCACTTTGGAAGGACAAACTTCAAGGCGGAGTACAAGGTTAATGGCAGGATTCTGGGGACTGTGGAGGAGCAGAGAGATCTGGGGGTTCATATCCACAGATTACTGAAACTTGCCTCACAGGTGGATAAGGTAGTTAAGAAAGCTTATGGGATGTTAGCTTTCATAAGTCGTGGGATCAAGTTTAAGAGCCGCGAGGTAATGATGCAGCTCTACAAAACTGTGGTTAAACCACACTTAGAGTACTGTGTCCAGTTCTGGTAGCCTCATTATAGGAAGGATGTGGAGGCGTTGGAAAGGGTGCAGAGGAGATTTACCAGGATGCTGCCTGGATTGGAGAGTATGGATTATGAGGGGCCACTAAGGGAGCTAGGGCTTTACTCATTGGAGAGAAGGAGGATGAGGGGAGACATGATAGAGGTATACAAAATATTAAGAGGAATAGACAGAGTGGACAGCCAGCGCCTCTTTCCCAGGGCACCAATGCTCAATACAAGAGGGCATGGCTTTAAAGTAATGGGTGGGAAGTTCAAGGGAGATGTCAGAGGGAGGTTTTTCACCCAGAGAGTGGTTGGTGCATGGAATGTGCTGCCTGGGGTGGTGGTGGAGGCTGATATGTTGGTCAAGTTCAAGAGATTGTTCAATAAGCATATGGAGGAATTTAAAATAGGGGGATATGTGGGAGGAAGGTGTTAGTTAATCTTATGCATGGTTTAAAGGTCGGCACAACATGGTGGGCCGAAGGGCCTGTATTGTGCTGTATTGTTCTATTGGTTCTATGGTTCTATGACAGGTGCAGGGGTAATAGGGTTGTATTGGTAGGTGATTTTAACTTCCTTAATATTGACTGGGGCTGCCTTAATGCTAAGGCATTTGATAGGGCACAATTTGTTAAGTGTGTCCATGATAGCTTTCTGAAGCACTATAGAGAAGGGGCTACAGGGGCTACAGGGGCTATAGAAAATCTCAGAGACCGACAAGGAAGCATACAGGAGTGAGGTAGATCAGCCAGTTGAGTGGTGTTGCAACAACAACCTCGCACTCAACATCAGCAAGACCAAGGAATTGTGGCCCTTATAGAGAAGGGGCTACAGTTAACCTGCATTTAGGAAATGAGGCTGAGCAAATAGTTGATGTTGAAGAAGGGAAGCACATTGGGACCAGTGACCATAACTCTATTAGTTTCAAGACAGTTATGGAAAAAGATAGGACTGGTGCTCAAATTAAAATTCTAAACTGGGGGGAAGGCTAACTACAATGTATCATCAGGCGGAAACTTGCATAGATTTTTAATTGCTGGAAATGACTACCAGAGGGAATACAGCAGCTGAATCTCAACTCACTTTGGAAGTTATTTCCAAACTCCTGGATGAAAAAAATGAAAAATTCAATCGAAGATTTTCCACTTTGGAAGTGTTGTTAGAGGAGATTGAAGGTTGATTAACGGCACTTAAACAGGAAAACACTAAGCAACAGAAACAAATTTCTAAACTTGAGGAAGCTGGCATACAAAGATATCATAGATTAGACTCCTTGGAAAAGAAATTAGCCTCGACTACTCAAAGTACAGACAGAAGACTATTGATTTAGAAAGTCGAAGTCAGAGAAAAAACTTGTGGATAATTGGTCTCTGTGAAAACATCGAAACTGGTAATCCTATTGAATTCTTTTCCAAATTTTTGATGGATGTGTTTGGCTCTGAAGTTTTCTCTGCCCGTCCTATCCTTGATCGGGCTCACAGATCTCTAAGACCTAAACCTCTTGAAGAGAAAAAACCACGACCAGTAATATTGAGATTCCACTATGTGAATACTAAAGAGCATTTAATTCGAATTGCTCGTCATAAAGAAATTATCCAATACAAAGATTTTAAGTTCCATCTGGTTGAAGATTACAGTTATGAAAGAGAGACTGCTTTTTAAACCGATCATGTTGCAGCTGCATCAAAGGAAATTTCAAACTGCATTGTTATTTCCAGCTCGTTTAAGGGTTGTTCTCCCTTAAATGGTTTGGATCCGTGGACGAAGCTGAAAAGTTCCTTGAAGATCAATTTTTGACTTCGGATGTCCAATAAATGTACTGTTTTTTTATTTTGTTTTTCCTATCTTCAGTTTATAAGTCTATAACTAGTTCAGGGATCTGAACTCTTTAAGTCAGGAGTTCTTTGACCTTTGTTAACACTATCATGTTTAGTTCAGGAATATGGATACTTATCATGCTCTTATATTATAATTCTTTTCTTCTTTCCCTTTATTATTTTATTTTATTATTTTTTAATTTTTTATTTCTGAAATAATTAAGAATCTGACTTGGTGACTGATTGCTTTTTTTGTCTTTGAAATATTAGTAAGACTGTATTTTATTTAAATGTCACCTTTTAGAAGTTTTAACTATGTAGAAGATTCCAGTAACTTTTTTTTATATGTTTATATGTTTGAAATGTTTATGGTACTTCTATCTCAATGTTTTGTCTAATGGTGGTGTTTTGCATTCCTTTTAATTTGGAGATTTGCCATCAAGAGAGGTGGGGTTAAGGGAATTTATAGGTAGCTTTCTGGCTGTCTATTGGCCAGTTTTTGGGCTTTGGTGGGTGGGGGGGGTGGGGCTATTTTTAGTTTAGTTCTTCCTTTCTGGGCAGTCCTAAAACGACAAATATGTCTGAATTGTCGTAACATCCAGCTCCTCTTTGAACTTTTTTCCCTCTTCCTGATTAATGTCTCCTATGCAGTAAGGTTAACCCTTTACATACCATATGCTTTATTTAAGTAAAATGGATAATATTATTAACTTTGTTTCATGGAATACAAAGGGTTTAAATCATCCGATTAAATAGAAGAAGATTTTTAAAGTTTTCCATAGATTGAATGCTCAGATTACTTTTGCTCAGGAGACTCATATTAGGAAGGAGGATAATCAGTGATTTTTTAGGTTTTGGAAAGGTCAACAATTCCACTCTAATTCACAAGCCAAGGCGAAAGGAGTCTCTATTTTTATAGACTCCTCGATTTCATTTGTTCATTACTAAACAATTTCAGACTTTTACTAGATTTTTATTAATTACTGGTTTACTTCATAACAAAAAAGTTGTAATGGTTAATGTTTATGCACCTAACGTCAACTAAGCCGAGTTCTTTAAACATTTATTTGCATCTCTTCCTAACTTAAATGAATACACGTTGATTATGGGTGGAGATTTCAACTGTTGTTTGAACCCTTCAATGGATAGGTCTGCGTTCAATCAGGCACTTCCAAACAAATACGCTATTTTTATTAATTCCTTTTTAGTTGATTCTGGAATTTTAGAAGTTTGGAGGTTTTTGCACCACAGCGATAAAGAGTTTTCATTCTTTTCTCATGTTTACCACAATTATCCTAGAATTGATTATTTCTTTATCGACTCTCGATTAGCTCCATCTGTTATTGATTGTAAGTATGATGCAATCGCCTTTTCCGATCATGCGCCCTTGAAACTATCAATTAAACTAACTGACGTAATTTTTGGTGCCAAGCAATGGCAGTTCAATTCTTCTCTGCTTCAGGATTTAAACTTTATTAATTTTATTAAAGAACAAATTGCCTTTTTCTTTTCAACTAACTCTACAGAAGAAATTTCCAATGGGATACTATGGGATACCTTTAAAGCGTATATCCGTGGTCAAATTATTTCATTTTTTAAAAAATTAAACCATAGAACCATACAGCACAAAACAGGCCCTTCGGCCCACCATGTTGTGCCGTCCATCAAACCACCCTCACACTACCTAACCCCTTCCTCCTGCATATCCCTCTATCTCACGTTCCTCCATATGCCTATCCAACAAGCTCTTGAACCTGTTCAATGTATCTGCCTCCACCACCACCCCAGGCAGTGCATTCCATGCACCAACCACTCTTTGGGTGAAAAACCTCCCTCTGACATCTTCCCTGAACCTCCCACCCATAACCTTAAAGCCATGACCTCTCATCTTGAGCATTGGTGCCCTGGGAAGGAGGCACTGACTGTCTACTGTATCTATTCCTCTCAATATTTTATATACCTCTATCATGTCTCCTCTCATCCTCCTCCTTTCCAGTGAATAAAGCCCTAGCACCTTAAGCCTCTCCTCATATTCAATACTCTCCAATCCAGGCAGCATCCTGGTAAATCCCCTCTGCACCCTCTCCAATGCCTCCACATCCTTCCTATATGAGGCGCCAGAACTGAACACAGTACTCTAAGTGTGGCCTAACTAGGTTTGTAAAGCTGGGCGTCATCACCTCGTGGCTCTTAAACTCAATCCCGCGACTTATGAAAGCCAACATCCCATTGGCCTTCTTAACTGCTCTTTCCATCTGTGAGGCAACTTTCAATGAACTGTGAATATGAACCCCCAGATCCCTCTGCTCCTCCACACTGCCAAGTACCTTGCCATTTACCCAGTACTCTGCCCTGGAGTTTGTCCTTCCAAGGTGTACCACCTCACACTTCTCCGGATTGAACTCCATCTGCCACTTGTCAGCCCAGCTCTGCATCCTATCAATATCCCTCTGTAAGCTCCACAGCCCTCCACACTATCCACAACACCGCCTATCTTAGTGTCGTCCGCAAACTTACTAACCCAGCCCTCACCCCCTCATCTAAGTCATCTAGAAATATCACAAAAAAGTAGAGGTCCCAGAACCGATCCCTGCGGGACACCACTAGTCACTTCCTTCCAATCCGAGGGCACTCCTTCCATCACAACCCTCTGCTATCTACATGCAAGTCAATTCCTAATCCACACAGCCAAGCTTCCTTGGATCCCTTGGCCTCTGACCTTCTGAAGAAGCCTACCATGAGGAGCCTTATCAAATGCCTTACTAAAATCCAGGTAAACCACATCCACTGCACTGCCCTCATCAATCTTCCTGGTCACCTCCTCAAAGAACTCTATCAGCTTGTGAGGCAAGATCTTCCCTTCACAAAGCCATGCTGGCTGTCCTAATCAGTCCATGATTCTCAAGGTGTTCATAAATCCTATCCCTTAGAATCCTTTCTAACAGCTTACCCACCACAGACGTGAGACTCACCGGTCTATAATTCCCTGGCCTATCCCTATTACCTTTTTTGAACCAGGGGACCACATTCGCAACCCTCCAATCCTCCGGCACCACCCCTGTAGACAACGAGGACTCAAAGATCCTTACCAGCTGTTCAGCAATCTCCTCCCTAGCCTCTCGAAGCAGCCTGGGGAAAATCCCATCAGGCCCCGGAGATTTATCTGTCTTAATATTATTTAACAACTTCAACACATCCCCTCTCTTGATATCAACAACCTTGAGAACATTACTCCTACCAGCACTCCCTTCTGCATCATCACCCCTCTCCCTGGTGAATACCGAAGAGAAGTACTCATTCAGAACTTCTCCCACTTCCGCCGCCTCCAGGCAAATTCTCCCACCTTTGTCCTTAATCGGACCTACCTTCACCCTAGCCATTCTCCTACCCTTCACGTACTTGAAAAAGGCCTTGGGATTTTCCTTAACCCCACTAGCCAAAGCCTTTTCATGTCCCCTTCTAGCTCTCCTCAGCCCTTTCTTAAGTTCCTTCCTCGCTACCCTATATTCCTCATGGGCCCTGTCTGAACCTTGCTGCTTATACCTCACATATGCTACCTTCTTCTCCCTAACAAGTCATTCCACCTCTCTCATCACCCATGGTTCCTTCAGCCTGCCATTCCTTCTCTACCTCACCGGGGCATATTTATCCCTAACATCCTGCATAAGATCCCTGAATATCGACCACATCCCCATGGTACATTTTCCTTCAAAAAGGACATCCCAATTTACACTCCCAAGTTCTCTCCTTATAGCCTTGTAGTTAGCCCTTCCCCAATTGAAAAACCTCTTGTCCTCTCTGCACCTGTCCCTGTCCATGACAATTTTAAAGGTTACGGAGCAATGGTCACTGTCCCCCAAATGCTTACCCACCAATAGATCCTTCACCTGTCCCGGTTCATTTCCTAAAACTAGATCTAACATGGCATTCGACATGGTCGGCCTGTCAACATACTGCGTCAGGAATCCCTCCTGGACACACTTAACAAATTCCGTCCCATCCAAACCTTTGGCACTAAGCAGGTTCCAGTCTATATTTGGGAAGTTGAAGTCTCCCATTATAACAACCCTGTTATTTCTGCTTCTCTCCAAACACTGCCTGCCAATCTGCTCCTCTATATCTCTATCGCTACTGGGGGGCCTATAGAATACTCCTAGTAGAGTAACTGCTCCTTTGTCATTCCTTAATTCCACCCATATGGACTCTAGAGATGATCCTTCTACAACATCCATCTTTTCCACAGCTGTAACAGTGTCCCTGATCAGTATCGCCACCCCTCCACCTCTTCTCCCCCCTTCCCTATCCCTCTTAAAACACCGAAAACCAGGAATATTCAATATCCACTCCTCTCCTGACGTCAGCCACGTCTCAGTAATAGCCACGATATCATAGTCCCCCATACTTATCCAAGCCCTCAGTTCATCCCCCTTATTCCTGATGCTTCTTGCATTTAAGTAAACACACTTCAGTCCATCTACCTTACTAATTTTACAGCCTGTATTCTGCTTCTCCTTCCCCAAAGCCTCTCTACCTGTTTGATCTAACTTTTGCCCATTCCCTTCTTCCTCTGACCTACTCCTCCAGTTCCCTTCCCCCTCACAAACTAGTTTAAACCCTCCTGAACCACCCTTCTGGTTCGGGTGTAATCCGTCCTCTCTGTACAGGTCCCACCTTCCCGAGAAGAGGTCCCAATGATCCAGAAATCTAAAAACCCTCCTTCCTGCACCAGCTTCTCAGCCACACATTTATCTGCCACCTCCTCCTATTCCTACCTTCACTATCACGTGGCACTGGCAGCAATCCCGAGATTGCTACCCTTGAGGTCCTGTTCCTCAATTTTCTGCCTAGCTCCCTGAACTCACTCTTCAGGACCTCATCCCCCTTCCTACCTATGTCATTGGTGCCAATATGGACCACAACTTCTGGCTGCTCTCCCTCCCACTCAAGAATTCTGTAGACCCGATCAGTGACATCCCGGACCCTGGCACCTGGGAGGCAACATACCATCCGGGATTCACGCTCACTGCCACAGAACCTCCTGTCTGTTTCCCTGACTATCGAGTCCCCTATCACTACCGCATGTCTCTTTCCCACCCTTCTCTTCTGAGCAGCAGTACCAGTCCCAGTGCCAGAGACCTGGTAACTGCAGCTAGGCCCTTGCAGGTCACCCCCCCCAACAGCTTCCAAGGCAGAAAACTTGTTACTGAGGGGAACAGCCTCCGGGGTTCTCTGTCCTGTCTGCCTGCCTGACTTCTTCTTCCTCTTCCCTCCCCTGACAGTCACCATTCTATCTGCCTCCTGAACCTCAGATGTACCTACCCTAAGGGGGTGACTGTCACCTGATGCACCGTGTCTACATAACTCTCTCCCTCCCTTATGCTGCGCAGTGTTTGTAGCTGCGACTCCAGCTCATCGACTCTGAGCCGAAGTTCGTCCAGCCTCAAGCACTTACTGCAGATGTGGCCATCTTGGACCGCAGCAAGGTCCACGAGTTCCCACATTTTGCTGGATTGAAAAAACGAACTAATAATGAAATACATATATTGGTTGGTAAGATTAAAGAAATTGATAAAAAATACTCTGTTGCTCCTAATTTGGAGCTTTATAAAAAGAGAATTGAACTTCAATTGCAACACAATTGTTATTAACATCCCCAATTGAAATCATAACGCAAAACCAAGAGTCAGTTTATATACATGGTGATAATCTGGTAAATTATTGGCCAACCAACTGAAAGTTGCTTCGGCTAAACGTCAGATTATTAAAGTTCGTAAACGAGATGGTAATTTGACGGTTAACCATGACTAAATTAATAAATGTTTTCAAGAATTTTATAGCTCGTTTTACCAATCAGAATTTCCTGGAGATTCCACCTTAATGCACGAATTTTTAAGGAAATTGAACATTCCAAAATTATCACCTAACGAACGTTTAACATTAGATGCACCCATTGCGGAGGAAGAAATAAAGAAAGCAATCTCTTCAATGAATTCTGGTAAAGCACCAGGCCTTGATGGGTATACAGTAGAATTTTAAAAATCTTTTTCTGATCTTCTTTCTCCTTGGTTATGTAAAATTTTTAAAGATGCCCTATTTGTAGGTAAATTACCACAATCCTTTTATGAAGCATCTATTTCTTTAATTCTTAAAAAAAGATAAAGATCCTACTGAATGTGCATCATACAGACTTATCTCCTTATTGAATGTGAACTCCAAATCTTTTCCAAAATATTGCCTACTAGACTGGAAAATGTACTTCCACAAATTATTTCTGATGATCAGACAGGATTTATTAAAAATCAGTATTTGCAGTTTAATATTAGGAGATTAATGAATATTGCATATACCCCTTCATCTAAAGTTCCAGAATGTGTTATTTCACTTGATGCCGAGAAGGTGTTTGATAGGGTTGAATGGAAATATTTATTTAACATGTTTGAGAAATTTAATTTTGGTCAAAATTTTATATCCGCGATTAAATTGATATATCATACACCTTTGGCTTCTGTACTTACCAATAATCAGATATCCCCCTTTTTCAGGCTTTTCCGAGGTACTAGAGAGGGCTGCCCTTTAAGTCCTTTACTATTTGATATTGCCTTGGAACCTTTGGCAATTGCTCTTCATGACTCTTCTAACATATCTGGTGTTAGTCGTGGAGATGGGACGCATAAGGTATCACTATATGCAGATGACCTGTTACTTTATATCTCTAACCCTGAGGAATCCATCCCTGCAGCATTATCATTGCTTGCTCAATTTAGTGGTTTTTCTGGTTATAAACTAAATCTTAATGAAAGTGAGCTTTTCCCTTTAAATATGCAAGTTCCAATCTATAGGCAATTACCATTTAGATTAGTGACTGATTATTTTACTTATTTAGGTGTTAAAATTACCAAGAAGTATAAGGACTTATTTAAAGTTAACTTTTCACCCTTAATTGATCATGTTAAACAATTGTTTACTAAATAGTCCCCATTGTCCTTATCAATGCTGTTAAGATAACTATGTTACCTAAATTTCTGTATCTATTTCAGGCGGTTCCAACCTTTATCTCTAAATCCTTTTTCGATATTATTGATTCTAAAATTCATTCATATATATGGCAGAATAAAAACCCAAGGTTAAGTAAGAAATATTTGCAGAAATTAAAAAAGGATGGTGGTATGGCTTTTCCTAATTTTAGATTTTACTATTGGGCAATTAATATTCAAAATTTAATTTTTTGCACATAAGATTTAGATGTAACTCAATGTCCACAATGGGTGTATCTCGAGCGTGAGTCAGTGCAAGGGTTTTCATTGGCTTCTATTTTAGGGGCCTCACTCCCCTTTGCACTCACTAAATTGAATAAACAAATGATTAATCCAATAACTAAACACACAATATGAATATGGTTTCAATTTCATAAATTTTTTGGATTGAATAAATTTATCTTATCAACTCCTATTCTATTCAATTTTTTTCTTTCAACCATCTGGAATTGATCTAGCTTTTCTTTTATGGAAAACAAAGGGAATAACATGTTTTCATGATCTATTCATTGATAACTGTTTTTTGTCTTTGGAACAGTTGTCTAATAAATACAATTTGCCTAGATCACATTTTTTTAAAGATTTACAGAATAGAAACTTTTTAAATGTTACTCTACCTACTTTCCCGATATCACATCCAATTGAAATTACAGAAAAAATTTTAGGTTATAACCCTTACCAGAAGGGCTTGATAGCAATAATTTATGATCTGATTATGAAAATACATTTAGGGATACCGGATAAAATTAAGAATGAATGGAAAAGAGAACATCACATACCTCTATCTATAGAGACGTGGAAGAAAATTCTTCAACTAGTTAATACCTGTTCAATGTGTGCTAGACACTCTCGAATACAGTTTAAGGTGGTTCATAGGACCCATAAGTCTAAGGATAAGTTAGCTCGCTTTTACACCCAAAAAGTCCTATCTGTGATAGATGTAATTCAGAGGTGGCTTTCTGACACATATGTTTTGGTCCTCTCCTCTGTTGTAAAAGTATTGGAAAGGCATTTTTGGTGTTATTTCAGTGGTATTGAATATTGATTTACAACCACATTGTTCTACTACAATTTTTGGGTTACCTATGATGGATTCTGGCCATTTATCTGCCTCAGCTTGTCGTATGATTGCATTTGTTACATTAATAGCCAGAAGGTCCATTCTATTTAAATGGAAAGATCCAAAACCTCCGACGACATTACAATGGTTTTCCAAAAATATAACATGTTTAAACTTAGAAAAAATAAGGAGTGGTACTATTGATCCTTCGGTTAATTTTGAAGAAACTTGGAACCCATTTATCCAGCATTTTCATATGATGTAAGCTGACCTTTTCCGAATCCTTCTCAATAATTTTCTATTTGAATATAGAGGAGTGGAGTTAATAACATAATAATTTTTTTTAATCGATGAAATACGACAGCCCAGCTTTTGTTTAGTTCTTGGTTAGTTTTTGTTTATTATTACCATTCATTTTGTTTTGTTACTTTTTTTTAGTTTGGGGCTTTTTTTTCTCATTTATTCAAATTTCTTTTAAATCTTTTTCATGTTCAATTATTCAGAGATTGGGAGGTTCAGATTACATATTTTACTCTTTATGTTTGTATATGTTAACTGTTATTGTAATCCCGATCTCTTTATATCATGTGTATAATTACCATTGTTATGTATATCAATTTGAAATTAATAAAAAGATTGAAAAAGAAAGAAATTTGCCGATGATACTACTGTTGTTGGTAAAATCTCAGAGGGTGACGAGGAGGCGTACAGGAGTGAGATAGATCGGCTGGTTGAGTGGTGTCACAACAACCTCACACTCAACGTCAGCAAGACCAAGGAATTGCGGACTTCAGGAAGGGGAAGTCAGAAGAACACACACCAGTCTTCATTGAGGGGTCAGTGGTGGAAAGGGTGAGCAGTTTCAAGTTCCTGGGCATCAACATCTCGAACGATGTATCCTGGCCCAGCATATTGATGCAATCATGAAGAAGACACACCAGTGGCTCTACTTCATTCGGAGCTTGAGGACTCTTGCAAATTTCTATAGATGTATGGTGGAGAGCATTCTGACTGGTTGCAACAGCCTGATATGGAGGCTTCAATGCGCAGGATCGCAAGAGGCTGCAGAGGGTTGTAGACTCAGCCAGCTCCATTACAGGCACAATCCTCCCCACCATCGAGGACATCTTCAGGAGGCGGTGCCTCAAGAAGGCAGCATCCATCATTAAGAACCCTCACCATCCAGGACGTGCCCCCTTCACGTTACTACCATCAGGGAGGAGGTACAGGAGCCTGAAGACCCACACTCAACGATTGAGGAACAACTTCTTCCCCTCCACCATCAGATTTCTGGATGGTCCATGAACACTACTTCATTATTCTTTTTAACTATTTATTTATTTTTTAATTTATAGTAATTTTATGCCTTTGCACTGTACTGCTGCCGCAAAACAACAACTTTCACGACATATAAGCCAGTGATAATAAAACTGATTCCGATTCTTTGTCACAGTAAAGCACTGGCAGGCTGGATGATGGCTAATGTTGTGCCTTTATTTAAGAAGGGCAGTAGGAATGAGACAGGGAACTACAGGCCAGGGAGCCTTACATCAGTTATGGTAAAGTTATTGGAAGGGATTCTAAGAGACAGGATTTGTTTGTATTTGGAAAGGGAAGGACTGATTGGGGATAGTCAGCACGGCTTTGTGCATGGGATATCCTGTCTCACAAACTTGATTTGAGTTGATTTTCAAAGTGACAAGAGGATTGACTAAGGCAGAGTGATAGTCATCGTTCACATGAACTTTAGCAAGGTCTTCGACAAGGTCCCGCATGATAGGCTGGTCTGGAAGGTTAGAACACACAGGATCCAGGGTGAGTTAGCCAATTATATACAAAATCGGCCTGGTGGTAAGAGGCAGAGGGTGGTAGTGGAGATGGAGGCCTGTGACCAGTGGGAAGTTAAACCGGCGCAGGACGTACACAGTGAATGGAAGAGCCCTGGGGAGTGTTGCTGAACAGAGAAACATAGTCCTCTAAAAGAGGCAACACATGTAAACAGGGTGATGAAGAATGGATATGGCATGTTTGCCTTCATTGGCCAAGGCAATGTGTATAAGAGTTGGATGTCATGTTACAGTTGTACAAAACACTGGTTAGGCTGAACTTGGAGAATTGTGCACAGTTCTGGTCGCCACACAAGAGGAAAAGATATGATTAAGCTAGAGAAGGTGCAGAAAGGATTCACAAGGATGTTGCCTGGACTGGAGGGCTCGAGTATAAGGAAACATTGGATAGGCTGTATTTATTTCCCCTAGAGCAAAGAAGGCTGAGAGGTGACATGATAGAGGTATATAAAATTACATGAGGCATAGATAGGGTACATATTCAGAGTGCTTTCCGTGGTAGGGGTGTCTAAAACTGGAGGGTTTAAGGTGAGAGGGAGGAGGTTTAAAGGGGATCTGAGGGGTATTTTCTTTGCAATGCAAAGAGTATTTGGTATCTGGAATGTGCTGCCAGATGAGGTGGTGGAGACAGGAACACTAATAACATTTAAGAGACATTTGGGCAGGTACTTGAATGAGGAAGGCATTGAGAGATGTGGAATTAAGGAAAGCAAGCGGGATTAGTATAGATAAGTATGATGGTCAGTCAAGGGACTCATTTCTATTGCTGAACAAGTCTATGATTCTAAGGTTTTTCTGCTGAGTATCCTGAGCACTATCAGTTTTGCTGCAACCCCCTTACCTGTAGCACCAGCACAATCACCCAGTCCCTGCTCTTGTCCACCAATCTTGGCATTGTATTCAGACAAGAAGTATTTTTCTCATCTATTCATTTTTCAGGATGTGGGGATCACTAGCAAGGGCCAACATTTATTGCCCATTGAGAAGGGCACCATCCAACTGCCCTTGAGAAGGTGGTGCTGAGTCACCTTTTTTACACTGCTGCAGTCCGTCCAGTGGAGGTGCTCCCAGTGAGATGGGATGGAGACTTCCTGGACTTAGAGCCAGTGATGGTGATTGGGTTGCAATCAAATGTCATCTATGGTGTCAAACTTCTTGGGTGTTGCTGGAGCTGCAGATATCCAGGCAAGTAGAGTACCTATCATAGTTTATCATAGGGTAAGTTCTTTTACACAGAGGGTGGAGGGTGCGTGGAACGCACTACCTGCAGAGGTTGTGGGGGCAGATACATTAGGGACATTTAAGAGACTCTTAGATAGAAACATGAATGATAGAGAAATGGGGGGCTATGTGGGAGGGAAGGCTTAGATAGATATTAGAGCAAGATAAAATGTTGGCACAACATTGTGGGCCGAAGGGCCCGTACTGTGCTGTAATGTTCTATGTTCTACGTTCTAGACTCTTAGAAAGGTGCAGAATGGAAACCATCCTTTTGCTCCACCACGTCCACGCTGAACATCAAACACCCATTTACACAATCCTAATTAAGCCCAGTTTTTATTCTCCGAACATTCTCATTAATTCCTCCCAGATCATGCTCCTGACTTGCACCTTATAGTTAGTGGAAAGCTTCAGGTTGTCAGGAACCAAGTCACTATCTACAGAACACCTACTCTCACAACCTTAGTGTTAATGTGGATGGTCCAGTTGACTTTCTGGTCAATGACGACTCTCAGGATGTTGATGAAAGGGGTATTCGGCAATGCTAATACCATTGACGACAAAGTCTAGGTGGTTGGGCTCTCTCGTTGGAGATGATAAATCCCTGGTACGGTTGTGGCATAAATGTTACTTGCCGTTTATCAAACCATTTCTGAATGTTTTCTAGGTCCATCTGTAAATATGCACAGACCAATTTCTCTGCTAAGGAATTGCAAATGGAATGGAATACTGTGCAAACATTAATTAGCTATCAACAAGTGTCCCACATCAATATCGGATTCATCAATTAAAATTTTTATCAATTTTTTTTCTTTTCAGTACTTGAAGGTTTTCCACACTTGGTGATGATGTTCGAAATGGTGGAACATATGGATTTTAAGAAAAGTATTTGTAAATTTTAAGCAAAACACAAATTGCTGGAGAAACTCAGCGGGTCAAACAGCATCTGTGTGGGGGGGGGTGGGGGAGGGTTGGAAATGTCGATGTTTTGGGTTGAGGTGCTGCATCAGGACCGAGAGCAGAGAGGGAAGCTCGCTGGTATAAAGAGGAGAGGGGGAGTGGTGGTGAGACAGGGGCCTGAAGGTGAATGGTGGACCGAGGAGGGGGGGAAGGATGATGGGCAGAAGGACTCAGGTGGGTGATATGTGGAAGCACACAAGGAAAGAAGGGTAGATGGAGCCAGGTGGAGGGAGGAGAAGGTGAAGGTGGAAACAGAGGCTGGAGGGTGATAAGTGTGGACACAAAGACCACAGGTGTTGGAATCTGCTCAGGAAGAAAGGTGAGAATGGGAACTATTAAAGGAGAGATGAAGGGGAAATGGAATCAGATGGAGAAGGGGATATGGTGGGTGCAGTGTGTGGGTAGTAGGTGGATGGAAGTGGGGCCGGGTGGCTGGAGGGTATGGGAAAGGGAACGAAAATGGGGGGACCAAGAGTGGATATGTGGGAGTGAGAACGAGAGAGACATCACAGACAGAGCGCAGGTGCTCTTCAAATTGGTCGCCTAGTCTTCTCTTAGTCTCAGCAATGTGGAGGAGTTCACATCGAGAGCACCGAATGCAGTGGACGAGTTTGGAGGAGGCGCAGGTGAATCTTTTCCTCCTCTGGAAAGGCTGTTTAGGTCCCTGGGATGGTGGTGAGGGAGGAAGGTGCAGGAACAGAAGTTGCACCTCCTGCACTTGCAGGGGAAAGAGACAGGGGTCATGGAGGAGTGGGTAGGGATGGGTGAGCAGACCAGGGAGTCATGGAGAGAGTGGTTCCTGTGGAAGATGGGAATGGGTGGAGAGGGGAAGGTGTGACTGGTGGTGGGATCCCGCTGTAGCTGGCAGAAATGATGGAAGACGATGTGCTGGATGCGGAGGGTGGTAGCATTAAAGGCAAGGAATCGGGGAACTCTATCTCTGTTCTGTTCTGTTGGGGGAGAGGGCTGAGAGCAGAAGTCTGGGAAACAGAGGAAATGCAAGAGGGGGCTCCGTCACCACAGTAGAAGGGAAGCCATGTTTCCTGAAAAAGGAGGACATTCCAGATGTCCTGGAATGGAAGGCCTCGACTTGAGAGCAGATGCAGTGGAGACAGAGAGACTGGAAGAAACTGAAACTGGATGGCATCCTTAGGAGAGACAGGGTGTGAAGAGGTGCAGTCTTGGCTTCTCAGTTTTAAGTTATGCTTATTAAGAGGCCTAGAACTTTGAAGTTATTCAGAGGCCTAGAACTTTGAGAAATATTGAAATTTGTCAGTATTTAATCTTCTACATTTTTGAGATTCTGGTCTAGTAAATGATCCCACCTGTTCAAGCTGAATAAACTCAAGTCATAAATCATTCATTCTGGGTTGCACTTGGTTTCCGGCCCAGTTGAACTGCCAGCCTTAATGTGCACTTGATTGTTAGTACAACGTCGATGACTTTTGTGAGGACCCAGAAACAGCAAACAGGATAAAGAAATAAACTAATTCGTCTTCTCCCTTCTTCACAAAATTTCAAACAATGTTACTGTGTCGTAAAGGTCAGCTCAAGCAAATTGTTTCCTTTCATGGGTTTTACTTTCAATGTGTCTCCAAACCTGCATAATGAAGGGTAAAATGTTCCCAGAATTTCCGACTTGAGTATTGATTCTTTTCTCAACTGTTTGAGCTCTCTCTGAGCTGAAGACAAGCAGCCACTGCAAAATCCATAGCTTCTTAGAAGTCTTGCCATTAATCCACATTTCCTGTTTGTTAAACCTAATTGTGGAATCATGACTTTGTCACACCTGGGAGTCGTACATGTCTGCAATACCAAGCTGTTATTTTTAACTAACCTTCTGATCCACTGCACTGGTAGCTGGTTGGAAGGAAATTCAATTTTACCCACAAATACCAAAAAGAAAATTGTGTGGAAAATCAATTCTGTCAGGAGCTGTTCATAGGGTAAGTGTAACGATATATGTCTCCATCCCTGCCACCCATTGGCAGGCACAGTAGTGTAGCGGTTATCGTAATGCTATTACAGTGCCACTGACCCGGGTTCAATTCCAGCCGCTGTCTGTAAGGAGTTTGTACGTTCTTCCCGTGTCTGCGTGGGTTTCCTCCGGATGATCCGGTTTCCTCCCACATTCCAAAGGCGTACGGGTTAGGAAGTTGTGGGCATGCTATGTTGGCGCTGGAAGCGTGGCGACACTTGCGGGCTGCCCCCAGAACACTCTATGCAAACAAGATGTACCTCACTGTGTGTTTTGATGCACATGTGACTAATAAAGAGATCTTGTCTTATAAAAAGAGGGAATGAAAAAAGGAGAACAATAGGAAACAAAAGACTGCCAGACATAGAGGAAAGTGACGTGTGAAAGGAAGATGGGAAAATAGAGCAAAAGATAGAATATGTGTGTGTGTGTGTGTGTGTGTGTGTGTGTGTGTGTGTGTGTGAGAGAGAGAGAGAGAGAGAGAGAGAGAGAAAGAGAGCAAGGCAAACAAAGAACAAGACAGGTTCTGACACAAGGTCCAACAAGACAAGGTCCAACAAGACAGATTATACATCTCCTGGTTTAATGAAAATGCCCTGAGATTCAGTAATATCTTTGAGAAAACTTAGCATCACATGCAGCAAGCTCTTCTTGCCCCTTAACACTCAATTTGTAAACGATAATGAAAGACAGAGTTGAGAAGAAAATTGGTTTGTGCTGCATGATGTTTTTACATGTAAACTTAGAGTAAGTTGCATAGTAATTGGAATAAACAGGAGCAGAAAGTTGCAAGGACAAAATTGATGGATTTGGGCAGAAGAGTGGTAGATGGAGTCAGACTAGGAAAGTGTGCAGTCATTCACGTTGGATCAGCGATCAGGGTATTTTCCACATGGTGAAAAGCTGGAAATTTCATATTTCATATTTTGTTACAACATGGGAGACCATTAAACACCCTTAGTCTATGTCACCTCTTGGAACAATCCCAACAGTATGATCCCCTCACTTACTTCCCTGTAATCTATTCTTTCTCACACACCCATCAATGCTCCGATTCCCCTATCACCCACCTACAACAGGAATACATAACAGTAGCTTACTAACCTATCAATGAGCAAACTCCACACAGACAGCACCCTGGGTCAGAATCGAACTTGAATCACTGGAGCTCTGCGGCAGTAGCACTAACTTCTGAACCATTATGTAACCATACAGAAATGTGTAGGAGCAAAGAAATTTAAGGATTCCCTGTGTAGAAATCATTAATAGATAGTGGACAAGTACAAAATACAACAAACCCTTGGTCTTCATCTCAAAGGCTGTAATACCAAGGGTGTAAATTATGTAACAAGTACACTGAGCTCCAGATTAAATCTGGAGTTTCAGCCAAGATACCTCTGGGAAGATATATTGCTCTTGGGACAGTCTGCAGCATCAACTCACCTGAATGACACAAGAGGGCTAAAAGTTTCTATAGACCAAGCTTGTATTAATTGACATTTAGAAAACTGAGGGCTGGTTTAACAGAAAGGTTCAGTGTGATTAAATGGTTTGATAAGCAGTGGTGGGGCGGCGGGGGGTTGTGGGAAATAGATTGAAATATTTTTTCCCAGTACGAGGTTCCAGCAAAAAGGAACATGAAAGCATGAAATAGGACTTTCAAGTTGATAACAGCAGGAATTAATTCACACAGAGTACCGGATGTTTGGAAATTTTGCCCCAAAGAGTTGTTAGTGCTGTGGCATTTCAAAACTGAGCTTCTTAAGGGAAAATGACACTGTGGAAACAAGCAAGTAGATCTCTAATTATGGCTGAGCTATGATCTAGATGATTAGCAGAACAAGTTCAGTGGCTGAATTGCTTCCTCCTGATCCTACATTCTTAAAACTAAGCAAATTCCAGTAGCTTCACAGCTTCTAGTTGTGACTCCCCAGGAAGTTTCAGTCCAATGCTTTTCTAACAACAGACAATGTTCATCTAAATATGTCCTGCCACACACCATATGGCCAGCCTAGTTACTGAGCAAAATACGAGACCAGATGCCCTATCACATTGTCATGGACTTGTCCCCCAAGCCTGCTTGCACTATATTGGAACAGATTAATTAATCCTAAACTAATTCCTTCCAAGGTACTTGGAGAACTCCAGGAGACATGGAACACACCAAACTACAATTTACTGTTTACTACCTTTTACTGTTAAAAATTAGTCAACCTCCCTTCTAATTATATGCAGGGAATCTGGACATACAACATGAGCCAACAACATATCAATAGGAAGATGAGCCTCTGCCCCAGGTACCTTACCCAGTTCTATGCTGATGTAACCTATCGAAAGGTCCCATGGTCCTTGCCCTTCTATCTGACTCGCATTGATTCTCCACATGAACTGTACCTAATCTTTTCATTATGTTAATCATTGTCTTTTAAAGATTGTACTATTTACAAAGATGTGCATCTTATTACTAGCACTTGTCCAGATACGAAGGAAAATATTTTTGAAGCAATGTTTCATTAATTCACTTTTACGCACTTCATTGAAGAAAAGTCAGTAATTTCTGCTGTTCACTAATGAAAGTATGAGCTGCAGACAACGAAAAATGCAGTAGCAAGTTGTCCATTTGGTTTATCTGAGACAATACCAAAGACTCTGCATCAAATGTTTTGTGTTTAAATAATGCAGAACAAGTAAGCTACGTTGAAATTTCAGTACAGTAATTGATGGAGGTCCTAGCTTTCAGACAAGCCTTTAAGGGATATGCTGTTGTTAACTATGAGGGGGGGAGGGGGGATGGGGAGCAGGGGAGGGAGAGGGGGAGGAGTAGGGGATTAAGGCGGTGGGGAGCGGGTATTGAGGGGTGGCGAATTGGGGAGGAGGCAGGGGGAATGAGGGAGGAGGTGGGAGGGAGAATGAGGGAAGTGGAATGGAGGGGAATGAGGGAGGAGGGGAGGGATGGAGGGAGGGAGCGGGGAGGACTGAGGGGTGGAATGAGGGAGGAGGTGGGGGGAATGGGGAAGAGTAGGGTGAAGGGAGTGGGGAAATGATGGGGAGGGGATGTGCAGAAGGGGGAATGAGGGATTGGGAGAATAGGGGAGGGGAAACAGAGGGGGAATGAGGGCGGAGAGGGGGAGGTGGAACGAGGGGGGACAGGGGGCAGAGGGGGAAGCGGGGAGGAGGAATGGGGGAAGGGGCAGGGTTTGGGGGAATGGGGAGGGGGTGAGGACAGAACGAGGGGAGGAATGAGGGAAGGGACCGGTGAGTGGAGCCCGGGGGCCGATGACATGAGGTCCCCCAGCCCGGAGGCAGGGGGGTGGGTGGCCGGTCCGGGAGGGGCTGATCCCCTCGGCTGGGAGGGATCTCTCTGCTCTCCCCACCTCCCCCCCAGTGGCTGGGAGCCTGTGTGGGGAGGGTGAGGGTTGGACACCCCTGGTCCCTTCACCTCTCCCCCTGGTCAATGAAATTTTGTTTTAACAAAAGAACAGGCAGCACAGTAGCGTAGCGGTTAGCGCGACGCTATTACAGCACCAGCGATCGAGGTTCGATTCCCGTCGCTGTCTGTAAGGAGTTTGTACATTCTCCCGTGTCTGCGTGGGTTTCCTCCGGGTGCTCCGGTTTCCTCCCACATTCCAAAGACGTATGGGTAGGTTAATTTGGGTTTAAAATGGGTGGCGCAGACTCGTAGGGCCAGAAGGGCCTGTTACCATGCTGTAAATAAAATTAAAAAAAAAATTTAATTCCATAACACTATTTGAAAAGAATTAACAAATTCGTCTACTTGTGCTAACCAATGTTTAACTATCAAAAAAGACTGGAATTACATTATTTCTATTCCTGGGACCTTGCTGCATGCAAACTGGCTGCAGCTTTTGTTCACATTTCAATAGTAAGAAGGTGAGTAGGAACAGGAGTAAACCATTCACTCCCTCGAGTCTACTCTGCTATTCAGTAAGATCATAGCAGATCTGTTCTTGGCCTCAGCTCCACTTTCCTGCTTGTTCCCTTGAAGATTCCTTTTGTTTTAGATTCCTTTGCAGTCAAAAAATCCATCTCTCTCAACCTTGAGTATACATCAATGATTCAGCATCCATAACTGTCTAGGGCTGAAAACTCCAAAGACTCACAACCCACTGAGAAGAAGTTCCTCCTCACCTTCATCTTATTCTGAAACAATGCCCCCCCAGTTTTAGACTTCCTTACAAAGAATATCCTCATAGGATCTTTGCTGTCAAGCCTTCTTTGAATCTTATCTATTTCAATAAGATCACTATACAGGCCCATGCTGTTCAATCATTCGAGAAGACTGTGATACTGGAGAAACTCAGCAGGCCAGGCAGCATCCATGGAGAAAAGCAGGCGTGCTTTTCTCCACGGATACTGCCTGGCCTGCTGAGTTCCTCCAGCATCAAAGTGGTTTTCATCCAGATTCCAGCATCTGTAGTCCTTTATTTCTCTGTTCAATCATTCCTCATTAGTAACTGATAAGATAAGATAAGATAACATAAGATATCTTTATTAGTCACATGTACATCGAAACAGACAATGAGATGCATCTTTGTGTAGAGTGTTCCGGGGACAGCCCGCAAGTGTTGCCATGCTTCCGGTGCCAACATAGCATGCCCACAACTTCCTAACCCATACATCTTTTTGGAATGTGGGAGGAAACCGGTGCACCCAGAGGACACCCACACAGACACAGGAAGAACGTACAAACTCCTTACAGGCGGCGGCCGGAATTGAACACAGGCCGCTGGTGTTGTAATAGCGTTACACCAACTGCTACACTACCGTGGGTGTCCTACAAAAGTACTTAATTAAACTTGAATCATTTTGAGACAAGAAAGAAAGGAGTAAGTTTCAAGTGAAGTAAGAAAAAGTCATTCACTCCTGTTCTTCATCAGTACAATGCTATCCATTGAATAGTGTAGATGGGAACTCAGGTTCCTGCTTCATCTGACAGTGCAGCAGCTCCTGGAGTATCATCCTGCATTATGAAAGGTACTAGTCATGATATGTTAGTGTGATTCCCCTTCCCTTTGATCCTTTTGGAACACTTTTGGACTTGCACAACAGCCTACATCTATTAATCAAAGGCAAGTTGCCATAATAGCGAGGTGCCAGCCTAATTGGATGGAGGAAAGGAAGGATGAAGCCAAATTTATGGGGAAAATGGAGAGAAAGAGAGAGAAAAAAAAATCAAGGATCATGAAGACCTGAATTCAGCTCACAGAGAAAATTATAACCCTGCCCTAGGTCATTAATATGAAAAATATGTTATAATTTCTTTCCACTTCTTTTTACTGGACTCATTTGAAAAAACACATTTTTAAATATCTGCCATATGACATTTTCTCTTAAAACTATTAACCTGAATATAAAAGATAATGATCTGAAAAAGACAGCTGTTAGAAACACTGAAAGTGAGATTTTGTATTTTCTCAATTATTTCTATCAGCATTGGCTTTAGAAAACTAAAATAATTCTTTGGGGGGAGTGGAATTTGGATGACAAGATGAGCGCACAATTGTGCTTTAAATTATATTGCCAGTTCTGACTGCATACTTCCAGCAACACTCAGTTTCCTGGGAGAGACTTGGAAGAGGAGAGAACACCAATGGTTGTAAAAATGTTCCGTGCAGTAGTGTGTGCCTGAGTCCGTAACTCTGGCTCTTTCTGCATATATCTACCACCTGCCCATTTGGACAGTGCCTTTCACTACTAAGGACCTCCAAGGGGCTTTAGGGCCAATTAAGTACTTCTGAATTGTTGTCATTGTGGGAAACAGCAAGATCCCACAAACTGTAATGTGATAATAGCTAGGTAAATTACTTTGTGTTAACTGGATAAATATTAACCAGGACACTGAGATTTCATTTGATCTTTGAAATAATATTATGGGAACGTTCACAGCTCCTTAAGAAGGAAGATAGGGCTTCAAGTCTTTTATGAACAACAGAACCTTTGACCATGCAGCACACCCTCAGTATTACATGGAGAATCAAGGCTCTAGAGAGGGATTTCAGCCTACAACTTTGTAACTAAGACCAGGGGAGTTCCTTCTATTTGTGAGTAATTTTGGATAGGGCTGAAGGAAATAGAAGGAATGAAGGGAAACAAATAAGTGATGTGGAGATCTCAGTCTGGAATTTTGAATTAATTATTCCACACAAAAATCACTTTTTATCTTTTCCCGCATATATTAATTTACAGATGTTTGAGCCTGTTTGACAGCAAGTAACAGCTGCATGATTAAATCTTCTCATAAGCAATAGCTGTTCAGAACTCCCAGCACAAGGTCAATGCAGGTGTTGCCAGTATTCTGCCTTCAGAGGTAAAGTATGATGGTTTCTCTAAGCAGCCTCAGAAGATTGAACATATCACAATCACACAATCCTTCAGGTAACAGTCAAACACATTTTGACACCTTCCCAACTGAAGTGTTTAGGTCTGGAGAATTATTCCTTCAATACCATGGACCTGCCTGCCCATTCCTATGCCAATTGATGATGAATTCTCAGAGGGCCCTGTATTGTGGAGGGCCGAGGCTGTCACATGACAGCACGGCCCGGCACCTGGTTGAAAGCCACACCACTGTCAATCAAGGCCTGGCTCCACCCCCACCCATCAGGGCACACCTGATGATTGGCTTCGGTAAACAGCTTTGTACCTGGGCCCCTGTCACAGGCCTGTTCGAACCACCTGGGCTGGGCCACCCCCAGCCCTCCAGCACTATAAAGAGTGCTCTATGTGCTGTTCTGTCTCTTTATTGCCCCGGAGGAATCATGCAACAATACTGAAGAGACCACCAGTAAGCTGTGCACCTCGACAGGTTTAGAAGCATCTTAAGTTAGGATTCCCGGGGGCATGGAGCCATGCCTGCACTGAGTCAAGGGGTGGCGGGTAGTGTAGTGCTTTTCCTTGATTGTTTGTACCCAGTTCCCAGTTCGATTTGTGTGTGTGTGTGTGTGTGTGTGTGTGTGTGTGTGTGTGTATTTTACCCCGTTGCGATTTTCCCACGCATGCTATCACCGGTGCATGTATGCGTGTGTTGCCCTCATCACCTTTTCCCGCATTTGTCTTTGCAAATAAAATCCTTCCTTGACGTACAGTGTTCAGAGTCCATTACTTTCAAGACCTCGAACTTGTCTGATAACAATTGGCACTGCGAGCAGGGTCTCGAGGGTCTTGGCTGAGCACAGACATGGGGGAGGATGTTTTGGAACAGGGGAAAGAAGGCCAGTGCAGGTACCGAGGACAGGATTTCCAGGTGGACCGATGAGAGTGAGGGATTTGGGAGCTTGGCCAGCATGCTGGCAGACCACTGTAAACCAGTGGACTGGGCTGAGCAGTTAGACCCCTGTGGTGAGAAACTGGGGCACCACGTGGTGGCCCTCCTCCAGAAGTCGGGGTTCCCCAGGGCCAAAGGGAGTCAACAGGTTGCCTTCTGGCTGCTGGCATCCCTCCTGAGATGCCAGGTTGGGATTACTAGCCAGATACAGAATACATGTCTCCAGAAAGATAGGGAAATAGAGATGCTTCAGCAGCGTTATTGTACGCTGCAGGAGGCAGTTCAGACTGCGCAGACCCAAACCAACGACCTCGAGGCCAGAGGTACCAAGGTCGCCTGCAGGCTGATTCAGCTGCAGCAGGCGCAGGCCCATTCAAAATTCGAGCCCTGGTCCGGCGCAGCGATGAGCTGGATGCATGGCTGGGGGATGGGGATATATGGATGGATCCTGACGAGGAGGTGGTGCCCGAAGAGCCGGGGTCCCATCACACCCGCCCTCCACCCTATGCACCCGAACCCTTGCATGCTCGACCCGTTGTCACGTGGTCCCAGGTCTGCCACAGTAGGGAGGGGAACGGGGATGAGTCCACCGCATGGGAGAGTGCACAGGGCCCCTCCGAGACCACGGAGGCCCAGGACTTCTCCATCAAGGAGCTGACCCAGCTGGCAGATGGGTACCGCCAGCGGCTGGGCAAACACCTGGCCGTGTGGCTGCTCTGACTGTGAAATGAGGGGGCCCCCAACGTGAGCCTCTTCTCACCAGGAAGCGAGCACCCTGGGGAGCTTGTCTGACCAACAGAGCATTAACAATGTCCTGTGGGCGCCACCGGGAGGGGCTGGGAATGACATTACTTTGTGGGATCGGGTAGTGACTGCAGTGAGGGTCCGGTACCCTACCCTCCGTGAATGGGATTTATACAGGCGACCGCAGTGGAGCACGGACATTGAGGGCACCAGGGTCATCAGGGAATGGGCGCTGGTGACAGGCATCTATGAGAGGGCCGGCGATCGCGAGTTGCTAGAATACACCAGAGGGACTAGCACCCTAGCAGGATACCTGGTCGCCACCACATGCACCGAGCTGAGGCCAGTAGTCCTGCCCTTCATGGAACCGACTAGTGAGAAGACCATATGGGACACCATCACTCTCCTGGAAGGGCTAGAGTACATGCAGTGGGGGCGCCCACCCAGGTCCGTAGAGCAGAGTCGAGGGCTGGAGACACGACCGCTCGTCTCACACGCAGTTATACCTGGACCTGTTGCGCGCAGGGGTGGACCGCGCCAGCGTAGATGGGGTCCCGACCTCCGCCCTTTACGCGTGGTGGAAAGAGCTCTGAGGGGGAAGTCCAGTCGGGGGAAGATCCACAGCCACCCCGGGACCAGGCAGGTGTCCCCTTCGAGTTACAGGTCTTCACCAGCGAGTCGGTTGCTGAATGGAGCCTCTGGCAGAAGGTCCAAGGGCCCAGAGTCCCGCTTGGTTTTTGGACCAAATCTTTGCCTGAGGCCGCTGCTTGCTACAGTCCTTTTGAGCACTAGCCGCTGGCCTGCTACCTGGCGCTCCTCGACACCAAACACCATACCGGCACCAACCCTGTGGTTCTTCACCCCCAACTGCCCATAATGCGTTGGGTCAAGTCCCCTGACTCCACTCACAAAGGGGGCTGAGCCCAGAGGTCCTCAATAGTGAAGTGGAAGTGGTATATCGCCGACCGGGCCGAACCCGGTGCGGAAGGGGTCATGTGTCTCCACCAACAGGTTATGTCCTTTCCACAATCCCAGGACCCACCCCCAGACATACCTGAGATCCAGCCCTCCCCCATGTCCCGGGGCCAACCCTTCAACTCCCTTGACCCCGAACAAAAATCGCACGCCTGGTTCACAGATGGCTCCAGCCGCTGGAAAGGGGGGAAGCAATATTGGAAGGCAGTGGCGCTTCATCCTGCCACGGGGAAAACCTTGACCAAAGAGGGAGCGGGTGGATCTAATCAACTTGCTGAATTGGCAGCAGTAGCACTTACCCTACAGAACACCAAGGGGCCTGTCCACATCTATACCAACCCTTGGGCAGTGGCCAGCGGCATGGCAGTGTGGATGGCTTGGTGGCAAATATGCTGTGCCACCGCCTCCCTGGAGGAACCCGACCTCAGTGCGTTAGTTGCACAGACACACCGCAAGAGCAGTCACCTGGGGGCCGACGGTACACAGCGTTGGGCAGAGCAATTCAGGGTCACCCTCACAACGGATCAATGTAAGACCACTGTTGCTAACTGCCCCATCTTCCAGCAAGTGAAGCCACGAGGCTGGCCAGCAGGGCCACCAGGTCACATTCGCCACGGCACGGGAGTGGGTCGTGTGTGGCAGATAGACTATATCTGACCGCTCCCACACCAAAACAAAAAACAGTACGCCCTGATGATGGTGGACACAAACTCCGGTGTCCTCGTGGCGGTGCCCTGCGAGAGGGCCGACCAGAACAGCACCATCAAAGGATTGCAACACCTCTCTATCTATGGAGTCCCATGGGAGATACAATCCGATCAGGGCTCATACTTTGTCGGGGCTAAAGTCCAGAACTGGGCTGCTGAGGCGGGGATCTCGTGGCTGTTCCATATACCCTACCACCCACAGGCATCAGGCCTGATCGAGAGAATGAACGGCCTGCTTAAAGAGAAAGTACGCACGCTAACGCCCTCCCGCACACTTCAGGGGTGTCTGAGCGTGCTGCAGCAGGCCGTCGACCAGCTGAATACATGGCCCATTGGCCAAGGGGGGTCTCCACTATCCCGCCATCTGGCACACTCCCCACCTCCCGACTTGCAAGACCTCGAGCCCCCCGGGACTGAGGACTCAGGGAGAGTGTGGGTACGACAGCCACAGGCTCCCCCTCAGAAGGGAGAAGTCTTCGAGCGCGGACCCAGGGACACCCGTTGGGTCGCGATTCTGGGTCACAATAATCTATCCTGTCTTCATACCCAACACCTGACCTGCCGAGAATGAGTCTGTTCCTCAAACCACACCCCCCTCCCCACTCCCTACAGGATAATGGCACTACTCCAGTCGCTCCTCCCGCTCACCGCGATGATCGGCATTGGAACATCTGCTAACACCTTCCTCGGAGTCGCCTACGAATTGGCCAGCACCACCAATAAATCAGACTGCTGGATCTGCGTCCGAACTCCATCACGTGCTGATGAAGTTCTACCACTTACACCAATCCCCCTGGATGATCTTCAAGTGAACTGTTTGCACAGACTTTTTGCTCCTGTGGGTTTTGGCATATCTGTTTGGTGGGGGGCCCGAATGGCAGTCCCCCACCACTCCCCTCACCACTACATAACATCTTTTCCAGCGATCCCCGATGGGGTGGGTGTTTCAGGAACTAGTATTTCCCTCTGTACAATTTGACCTCCACCCAAGTCCTGACTCTCAGGGTCATTCCACAGCCGGTGAGCAAACCTAAGGAATGCTGGTGCAGGCTCCTGAATGACACGGTTTCAACCTATCAGTCGGTCACAGCGACTGCGAGCGGGACTGGTATCCGGGTGCCTCAGTGACCACTGCCGATGGTGCCGCTAAGCTGGGGGCTCCCTGGACTTTGAATGGGACCCACTGGATTTGTGGCCACCATGCCTACCCGTGGCTCCCCATGAGCTGGTACGGTTGCTGCTTTCCAGCGTTTGTGGTGTCCTATATTCACGCACTAGAGGACCTTGGGGAGCACCCGGCGCACAGCAGCCGCAGGGACAAGAGAGCCATTACAGAGGCAGAAAGGTTTCAGATGATAGCCTTTCCCATGTATGGCATGGCCCGATTGTTCCGTGAGGTCATCCAGATGGCCAGCATGCTCAAGGCATCGGCCAACAAAACGGCAGTGGCACTGCAACATACCGAAGATGCCCTGACGCAGACGGCAGCTGAGTTGACAGCCATCAGGATGGTCGCCCTGCAGAATCGAATGGCCCGGGATTACCTACTCGCTGCTGATGGTGGTACCTGTGCAGTGATTGTGAAGGAGTGCTGCACATTTATCCCTGATGAGTCAAGGAACATCACCCACCTGGCCGCTCACATCCGGGACTCGGTGGCTAAAATTCAAAATGCAGGGGACCAGCTCCTCCAGCACGACACCTCATGGGGAAACTGGTAGCCATTTGGGTCTCTGGGGTGATGGTGGGCAACTGTCATCCACTAGGCGACTGCTCTTTTTCTCATTATCATCGCAATTTGTATACTATGCTGTGCTTGCCAAGTTATTAAGAGCATGTCTGCCCTTCATTGATACTGTACACTAACATGTAGGTCTAGACTTAGTAATAGTTATCACCACAATTGGCGAGTGGAGTGACTTTCAAGGGGTGGATTGTATTGTGGAGGACCGAGGCTGTCATGTGACAGCATGGCCCGGCACCTGGTTGAAAGCCACACCACTGTCAATCAAGGTCTTGCTCCACCCCCACCTATCAGGGCACACCTGATAATTGGCACCTAAACACCTTTGTACCTGGGCCCGGGTCACTGGCCTGTTTGAACTACCTGGGCTGGGCCACCCCCAGCCCTCCAGCACTATAAAGAGTGCTCCATGTGTTGGTTCTGTCTCTTTGTTGCCCCGGAGGAATCGTGCAACAACGCTGGAGAGACCACTAGTAAGCTGTGCACCTTGACAGGTTTAGAAGCATCTTAAATTAGGATTCCCAGGTGCGAGGAGCCGTGCCTGCATTGAGTCAAGGGGTGGTGCTTTTTCCTTGATTGTTTGTACCCAGTTCGCTCTGTGTGTGTGTGTGTGTGTGTGTGTGTGTGTGTGTGTGTGTGTGTGTGTGTGTGTGTGTGTGTGTGTGTGTGTTTTACCCCGTCGCAATTTTCCCACGCATGCTAGTGCTATCACCGGTGCATGTGTTGCCATTCTAAGCCCTCAACACTACTGCAAATATCAGCTGCCATGTTCCATGAAACCACTGCGAGAAGCTGACATGCTCCCCACACACCGACCCCCCCCCCACCCACCCTCTCCCCCACCAGTTCTTAAATTTGGACTTCACCCAAAAGAGAGTGTCCAGAGAAGGGACGAAGAAGAGTGCATAGAAAGTGAATCCAGAGTTAGAAGGAATGCCACAAAAACTTCCTGGACCTGATGAACTACGTCAAGGTAAACCCCCACCACCCCACCCACCACCACTATCAACTGTACCTCACCTCTTCTGGCTTCCAACACAACCAACTGAAACTTCCACATCCCTCAAAGTTCAACTCACACATACACCTACACTACTATGGCAACCATTTCTCCAGCTCTTCCCTAAAACTTCTCATTTGATACCTTAGCCCTTCCCTGCATTTACAAATTACTGTGCACAGAGCTAATCTCCTTAGCCAAGGAGGGACCTACTTGTGACTGAGGGAGTGCAGCAGATCCATTCCTGGGATGAAAGGTTTGTGGTAGGAGGAGAAATGACTTGGTCTGCACTCTTCAGTAGAGTTCAGTAGAAAGAGAAGTGATCTAATTGAAATGTACAACATTGTTAAGGGGAATGGCAGGGTTCATGCTTTCACCTGGCTGGAGACACACCTGGCATGAGCAGATTGTTGTGGAAGTGGAGGGACAGTGAGGGTAATGTGTCTGCTCCCTCAGAGAGTTAACACATCAGGAGGACTCAGATGAGGACTACGATGGAGGAGCATACAGAGGACAGCAGATGTGGATACATACTGAAACACCTGAGGCACTGCCTGTCCTGCCTTATAGAGTCCAAGTGATGAGTAGTTGATCCTAGTTTCTTGCACAACTTCACGAGGAGCAAGAAACAAACCAGTACGGTAGTGTCAACGGCAGGCACGGTAATGTAGCAGCTAGCATTTAATTGGTGGAATTATTAAAAAGATACTTGCACTTCCCTGCCATCTTTCACATCCTTTTCAGGACATCCCAAAGCATTTTGCATCCAGTGAGGCGCTTTTTAAAGCATAGTTGCTCTAGTAATATGAGAAACATAGTGACTGCCTTGCATACAACAGACTGATGTACCAGACATATACTGCAGTCTGATAATGACGAGTTAAGCCGTAAACTGGTTTTAGAATTGCTGAGTAATGAATAAATATCACAAGACAAGGGAGCAGAAGTAGGCTATTCGGCCCATCGAGTCTGCTCCAAAGAAAAGGGAAAAAAGAAAAAGAAATGAGAAATTGGGGGGGGCACAAAAAAAAGCAGTATTCTAACCCCAATTTCTTGCCTTATCCCCATATCCCTTGATACCCCAACTATTTAGATATCTATCTATCTATCTCTTCCTTAAACACCTCCAATGATCTGGCCTCCACTGCTGTACCTGGCAAGGAATTCCACAAATTCACCACCCTCTGGCTAAAGAAATTTCTCCTCATCTCTGTTTTAAACCTGTACCCTCTAATTCTAAGATTGTGCCCTCTGGACCTGGACTCACCCACCAAGTAAAACAGCCTAGCCACATCTACTCTGTCCAGTCCTTCCAACATGTTAAATGTCTCTATGAGGTCCCCTCTCATTCTTCTGTACTCTGGTGAGTACAGTCCAAGAGCCAACAAACGCTCATCATATGTAAGCCCTTTCATTCCGGGGATCATCCTCGTAAATCTCCTCTGAACCCTCTCCAACATCAGCACATCTTTCCTAAGATATGGGGCCCAAAACTGTGCACTGTATTCCAAATGAGGCCTCACTAGTGCCCTGTAGAGCCTCATCAACACTTCCTTACTTTTATACACTATACCTCTCGAAATGAATGCCAACATAGCATTCGCTTTCTTTACCACTGATCCGACCTGGTGGTTAACCTTTAAGGTATCCTGCACGAGTACCCCCAAGTCCCTTTGTACTGCTGTACTTTGAATTTTCTCTCTTTCTAGATAATAACCTTCCCATTTATTTCTGTTTCCAAAGTGTACAACTGCACATTTCTCAACATTGAATCTCATCTGCCATTTCCTTGCCCATTCTCCTAAACTATCTAGGTCTCCCTGCAACATTCCTGTCTCCTCAATACTCCCTACTCCTCCACCTATCTTGGTGTCATCTGCAAACTTAGCCACAAAACCATCTACTCCATCAGCCAAATCGTTAATGTACAAGGTAAAAAGGAACGGCCCCAACACTGACCCCTGCGGAACACCACTAGTAACCGGTAGCCAACCGTAACGAGATCCTTTTATTCCCACCCTTTGCATCAGTGATGACCCACTGTTGTTTCTCTGAAATGACACAAGGAATCTTTCAGCTGAGAGAGAGAGAGGGGGAGAGAGGGGGAGGGAGAGAGAGAGAGAGACAATGAGGCCTTGGCTTAATGTTCATCCATAAGACAGTATCTCCAGTATAGCACCACTCCTTCAGTACTGCACCAGTGTCAGCTTAAGTTGGTGCTCATTGTGTGGTAAAGTCTCACTCCATCGACAACCTTCTGACTGAGGTGCAAGAAGGCTGCCAACTGAACCGCGACTGATGTTTGTAGAGCTGGCCCAGATTTTTGGAGCTCTGATCTTTCAGGTCAACGTGGGTGTTTTTTGTGGCCATAGTTTGGATCTAAAATTAGGTCCAAGTGCAGAGGCAACAGGAGCTACAGCAGCTGGAACTCAGCGTCAACCTTAGGTGATGCTCACAGTCCTACAGTTCCACAGAAGAGAAGAACAGCAGAGAGGTCCACACAGCAGGCAGCCTCTTCTGTGCTGGAACACCAGCATCTCAGGAAGCTCTGCCTGTCATGTCAGGTGGCCGAATCACAGAAAATTTACAACATAGATGGAGGCATGATAGTGTAGTGGTTAGCGTCACGCTATTACAGCACCAGCGACCCAGGTTCAATTCCCCCTGCTGTATGTAAGGAGTTTATACGTTCTCCCCTTGTCTGCGTGGGTTTCCTCCGGGTGCTCCGGTTGTCCCACGTTCCAAAGACGTACAGGTTAGGAAGTTGTGGGCATGCTATGTTGGCGCCAGAAGCGTGGCGACACTTGCAAGCTGCCCCTAGAACACTCTATGCAAAAGATGCATTTCACTGTGTGTTTCGATGTACATGTGACTAATAAAAAAATCTTATAATCTTAGGTTTTACAGCCAATTGTGTCCATGCCTGTTGTAAAAGAGTTCATCAGCCTAGTCCATATTTTAAATATATACCATTTGTTCTGTAGCCCTGCAGGTCACAACCCCAAGTACATATCCATGCACATTTTAACTGTGTTGAGAGTTTCTGTCTCAACCATCTCATCAGGCAATGGGTACCAGACATCTACCTCTCTGAGTGTGAATAGGTTTTCCCTCATCTACCTCTAAACCCTCCATCAGTTGCTTTAACTCTATGCCTCATGCTTTGTGACCCATCGGTTAGGGGGAGTTAGGCCCTTGTTGTTTACTCAGTCCAGGTCCCTCCATTCATATGCACCCTAAATTGTCTCCCCTTGGTCTGCTCCACTTCAAAGAAAACAACACCAGCCAATACAATGTTCCTCATAGCTATAACTTTTCAGGCCTGACAACATTCCCATTAACTCCTTTGCACACCCTCCAATGTAATTACAACTTCCCTGCAATGTGCTGATCAGAAATGTACACAATACTCAATGCAGTGGCACAACATGCTTTGTATGTAATTCTAGATTAATCTCCCAGGCTTATATCCTCTGCCTCAGATAACAACAGAGAGCATGCTATATGTCTTTTTAATGGCCTTATTGATCAATCCTGCTGCTTTTAAAGTTCTGTGGCCATACCTTCCAAGATTCCTCCCTTCCTCTGCATTTCTCAATATTCTCCCATTTATTGGAAATGACTTTGACTTGTTGCATTACCTCACACAATCCTGGATTAAATTCCACATGACACGAAACCATCTACATCCTCTTCCCTGTGACTGACAAGGTAACAAACATATTCAAAAAATATATCCTGCTTCAGCAAAACCTTGTGGCAATTGATCAAAAATGAACAGAACCATGTTCTATCTCACATCCAGGTTACATGATGATTGAAACCACCATCAATTAATGCGTCATCAAATACATCATGCTGTAAGCTCAAAACCAACACCAAGTTTACTTACCTCAAATTCATCAATAGCGCCAGCAAGAGACGGAGCAGCAGATGCAGACTGGGACATCTGGCATCCAATTCCCTGCACAGCGTCAGAGATTACAGTGAAAGCCTCCTGCATCTCATTGTGGACAGACTCCCGCCCTGCCTGAAGTGCAGCAATTTTCGGGTGTTCCAGACAGGCCATGGATGTAGAATATAAGAAGGGAGAGGTTTGCTTCAAGCAAGCACGGGCAGTGGCCAGACCTTCACGCTGACTGGGCGACTTGAGGTCCTGTCAATTGAAGAGAAAAAATTCATAATAAGGTAAGATACCTCTATTAGTCACATGTACATCGAAACACACAGTGAAATGAATCTTTGTGTAGAGTGTTCTGGGGGGCAGCCCACAAGTGTCGCCAAGCTTCTGGAACCAACATAGCATGCCCACAACTTCCTAACCCGTACATCTTTGGAATGTGGGAGGAAACCAGAGCACGCGGAGTAAACCCATGCAGACACGGGGAGAACGTACAAACTCCTTACATACAGCGCTGTAATAGCATTAAGCTGACTGTTACACTATTATGCCGCCCCAATACTACCTAATACAACTAGGGTCAAGAATTATTTCAAATAAAACTACAAAAGATAATAAAATAACTATTCCTTCTCAACCAGTGAGGAATGCATTTTCAAGATCCACACTGGAGAGCAGAGCCTCTGTTTCCAGCCATTGAAAGCAATTGCAGTAGACCAGCTATGATGAGGCTGCACTGCCGACTGCAACATTTATCACATTAACATTGCAATCAGAAGATGGAGAGGGGTACCAGACACCTAAGGCTCATATGTCATTAAACACTATTAGATAGACAAAAATTAATCATTTGACAGCATCTTCCAAGACCCTCCCCCACCCACCAACCCCAGGACAAGGGCAGTGAGTGCATTCAAACATTGTCACCTCCAAATTTCCCTTCAAGTCACAAACCATCCTGACTTGGAAGTATATCAGTATTCCACCATTATCCTTGGGTCAAAAACCTGAAACACACAGTTACTGAATAGCACCATAGGAACACCATCACCAGTGGCTCACACCGCCAGCCCACCACCACCTTCTGGAAAGCAATGAGTAACATTGCAAGCATTGGCAGAACTAGATTCTCTTGCTGGAGAGGGGAATGAATTTTTCTCCACACTGAACGGCAGTGGTCAAATAATTTACTCGAGTTCAGGCAGTTCCAAGGGACCTGCCAACCCAAATTATGGGAGCCATGGGACAGCATGTGCCCCCTCTACCCCCGACGCAATATTTGTGGGTAATGAATGCCAGCTTATCTAGCAATAGCCATATATCAGGAATATGGAAAGGACATACATTGTTTCTAACTGAATCACTTCATGAAGGATCATACTCTTCCCACCTCACCATGTTTTCATTCCTCTTCTTTCTCCTTTCACTCATTACTTAATAAACTTTCTCAGGCGGTGAAGGTAAGGGTGATGTTTTACCAAAACAATTAAATCCTTACTCCCCGAACCACCACCCCCAAACAATTCTTGCACAATTGCAATTAGGCACCTCACAGCAAAATCAACCCCTGTAAATGGCAACCAGAAAAACAAAGAAGGCGAAGAGAATGGGGGGAGGAGGGACATAGCTGGGAGATGAGAAGCAAGCTATTTGTTTACAGTTCAAGGATGGGAAATCCTGAACACACTTGAAACAAACTTGCATCTCTTAAAACTCTTATTTTCACACTTATTTCTGCAGTGAACTTCATGGTGTGTTGGCTGCCTCTGCGCCACAATTTAGTGAAGCTGCAACAGTTTCTAGTTGGCCTGGAGGTATTCCCATTACACCTCCAAAGGCAAAAAGATGTCAGGATACCCAAGCAGACACTGCAGCAGGCTTGTACGGAGCTGAAAATGAGACACGTGTGTAATTAGGTGAGCTTAACAGGTTGTCTCCAAATCTACAGCATGAATAGTGTTGGACCTACATTATTAAGGCATGACAGCTGGCAGCTGGACTTTAACAGCAATTTAGTGACCAGTAGGTGAGCAGAAAGAAATGCTGAGGAAGATATTCATACAAACACAAGCAAGATGGAGCTGGAAGTGTAAACTTCTCTGAACCTCGGTAGTGTGCTTTTGAGTTTTACATGTTAACACGTAAGTAACAAGCATGGTTCCACCAAATCTGGATTTGTAAACTCAAAAATCAAAACATTTAAACGGAATGACATTTCCTTAATGCCAACAGACTAGTTCACTAAATTGATCAATTCAAAACAAGATGAAGACAATTAAGTGTTGAAAGGCATGAAATCACGCAATGTATTTTTCTCGCAGAGTATACCTTAATTGTAGATTTCTATCAACTGAAGTTTTGCTCATACAAAGTGAGGCTGACATAAAATAAAAAAGATAACACAGTTTAAGCTAAGTTCTGATGTACTCAAGGCCAGATGGTCCGGAGATTTGACAGGCAAGATTTACAGCCTGTGGCTAAGGTCATGTAAAACTTCAGATGAACCAAAGAAAATGCTAGATGGCTTGCAATGGCCAAGATAGCTTGACAAAAGAATCGCCTTTCATCTGTGTACTCACTACAGAATGAGCATGTGTGTGAGAGAAAACATGCAAGAGTGAGAGACAGTGCACGCAAAAGCATCAGAAGTTTTAATGTCTAATCACAATGGAGTGTTTTTAAGATATAGACAATGTCGGAATTCTGGCAAACATTTTTCATGCAAAAGAAGAGGTGAAGATTAGATGATCTGTTTGATTATATGGATTAAGGAGTTAAATTGGTGGTACCATAGAACAATACAGCACAATAAAGGCCCTTCGGCCCACCATGTTGTGCCGACCTTCAAACCACACCTAAGACTATCTAACCCCTTCCTCCCATATCTTAAATTCCTCCATATGCTTATCTAACAATCTCTTGAACTTGCCCAATGTATCAGCCTCCACCACCACCCCAGGCAGTGCATTCCATGCACCAACCACTCTCTGGGTGAAAAACCTCCCTCTGATATCTCCCTTGAACTTCCCACCCATTACCTTAAAGCCATGCCCTCTTGTATTGAGCATTGGTGCCCTGGGAAAGGGGCGCTGGCTGTCCACTCTATCTATTACTCTTAATATTTTGTATACCTCTATCATGTCTTACCTCATCCTCCTTCTCTCCAATGAGTAAAGCCCTGGCTCCTTTAGTCTCTCCTCATAATCCATACTCTCTAATCCAGGCAGCATCCTGGTAAATCTCCTCTGCACCCTTTCCAACACCTCCACATCCTTCCTATAATGAGGCGACCAGAACTGGACACAGTACTCTGTGTGGTCCAACCACAGTTTTGTAAAGCTGCATCATTACTTCGCGGCTCTTAAACTCGATCCCACGACTTATCAAAGCTAACATCCCATAAGCTTTCTTAACTACCCTATCTACCTGTGTGGCAACTTTCAGTGATCTGTGGATATGAACCCCCAGATCCCTCTGCTCCTCCACACTGCCCAGAATCCTGCCATTTACCTTGTACTCTGCCTTGGAGTTTGTCCTTCCAAAGTGCACCACCTCACACTTCTCCGGATTGAACTCCATCTGCCACTTGTCAGCCCAGCTCTGCATCCTATCAATATCCCTCTGTAAGCTTTGACAGCCCTCCACACTATCCACAGCATCACCGATCTTTGTGTCATCTGCAAACTTGCTAACCCAGCCTTCCACCCCCTCATCTAAGTCATTTATAAATATCACAAAAAGTAGAGGACCCAGAACCGAGCCCTATGGGACACCACTAGTCACAGCCCTTCAATCTGAATGCACTCCCTTCACCACAACCCTCTGCTTTCTACAGGCAAGCCAATCCTGAATCCACGCGGCCAAGCCTCCCTGGATCCCTTGGCCTCTGACCTTCTGAAGAAGCCTACCATGCGGAACCTTGTCAAACGCCTTACTAAAATCCATGTAGACCACATCTACTGCACTACCCTCATCAATCTTCCTGGTCACCTCCTCAAAGAAGCCTATCAGGCTAGTGAGGCAAGATCTTCCCTTCACAAATCCATGCTGGCTGTCCCTAATCAGTCCATGATTCTCTAAATGCTCATAGATCCTATCTCTAAGAATCCTTTGCCACAGCTTGCCCACCACAGACGTAAGGCTCACTGGTCTGTAATTCCCTGGACTATCCCTACTACCCTTTTTGAACAAGGGGACCATATTCGCCACCCTCCAATCCTCCGGTACCATCCCCGTGGACAATGAGGACTCAAAGATCCTAGCCAATGGTTCAGCAATCTCCTCCCTCGCCTCACGAAGCAGCCTGGGGAATATTCTGTCAGGTCCCGGGGACTTACCTGTCCTAATATTTTCTAACAGCTCCAACACATCCTCTCTCTTGATATCTACATACTCTAGAACATTAACCTTACCAACACTGTCCTCGGCGTCATCAAGACCCTCTCCTTGGTGAATATTGAAGAGAAGTACTCATTGAGAACCTCACCCACTTCCACAGCTTCCAGACACATCTTCCCACCTTTGTCTTTAATTGGACCTACCTTTACTCTCGTCATCCTTCTGCTCTTCACGTACGAGTAAAAAGCCTTGGGATTCTCCTTAACCTTACTCGCCAAAGTCTTTTCATGTCCCCTTCTCGTTCTCCTCAGCCCCTTCTTAAGTTCCCTCCTTGCTACTCTATATTCTTCACGAGCCCTGTCTGATCCTTGCTGCTTACACCTTACGTATGCTGCCTTCTTCTTCCTAACTAGATGTTCCACCTCTCTTGTCACCCATGGTTCCTTCACCCTGCCATTCCTTCTTTGCCTCACCAGGACAAATTTATCCCTAACATCCTGCAAGAGATCTCTGAACATCGACCACATCTCTATAGTACATTTCCCCTCAAAAATGTCACCCCAATTTACACGCTCAAGTTCTCGCCTTATAGCCCCATAATTCGCCTTTCCCCAATTAAATATCTTCCCATCCTCTTTGCTCCTATCCCTGTCCATGACAATGCTAAAGGTTATGGTCACTGTCCCCCAAATGCTCACCCACTGAGAGATCTGTCACCTGACCCAGTTCATTACCTAAGACTAGATCTAATATGGCATTCCCTCTAGTTGGCCTGTCAACATACTGTGACAGGAATCCGTCCTGTACACACTTAACAAACTCTGCCCCATCTAAACCTTTGGCACTAATCAGGTGCCAATCAATATTTTGGAAGTTGAAGTCTCCCACTATAATAACCCTGTTATTTTTGCATCTTTCCAAAATTTGCCTCCCAATCTGCTCCTCAGTATCCCTACTGCTACCAGGGGGCCTATAGAATACTCCCAGTAGAGTAACTGCTCTTTTCTTGTTCCTAACCTCCACCCATATTGACTCTAGAGAGGATCCTTCTACATTATCCACCCTTTCTGCAGCTCTTAGGTGGGAGACTATCAACAGAACCTGTTGTGTCCTTCAGTAGCTGGTAATAAAAGGTAACATGACAACATTTTGAAAAAGAGCAAGCAAATTATCTCAGATGTCCTGGCCAATATTTATCTCTAATCAACATGAGAAAAGAAATTAAGAAAATAGCAGGAGTATGTCACCTGGCCCCTCAGCCAGCCCTGCCATTCAATGGGATCATTTTTGATCTACCCCAGGCCTCTTGTGTTCCCCAGACCCCTCAATTTCACTAATCTTTCAAAACTGTAATCCTCTTTTAATACCTGCAATGATCTAGCCTCCTCAACCCCCCTGCAGTGGTGAATTCCAGAGATTGACCACCCTTTGTGAGAAGTTCATACACATTTCAGTTTTCAATGACCACCGCCTAATCTTGTAACTATGTCCTCTCATTCAAGATTCTTCACTAGTAGAAATATTTTGACATCTACCCTGTCATAACTCCTCAGAATCTTATATGCTTCAATAAGATCACCCCTCATTCTTCTAAACCTCAAAGAATGTAGATCTAATTTCAATAGCCATTCATGACAGGATAACTCTCTCTGTAATTAGCCTAATGAATTTCTTCTGGGCTGCCTCATAATCACACTGAATCAAAACAGATTATCTAATTATCAACTCTTTACTAAGAGGGATTTAACAGCATGAAAATTGATTGCCAGACCTCCTGAAACAGTGACTACATTTTAAAAATATTTCATTGGCTACAGAGCATTTTGGGCAGACAGCGGCATCATTGTGGTACTTTAGCTGAACGCAAAGGTGAGAATGAAGTCTTGCTTGCTCCTTTTCTCAAAAATGATCCTTGTCACAGCTCATTTCCCTGAATATGGTGTTCCAAATCTATCCCTTCATACCCAACGGTATGACCATCATTGATTTCCCACCATCATCATGCTGGGACTTGCCATTGATTAGCAATTAAACTTGATCAGTCACATAAATACTGTGACTACAAGAGAGGCCTGAAGCTAACCAAAGGAGAGGTGGATACTTTCTTGTTGGTGATAATCATTAGCTGATAATTGCGAGTATTACCTACTGCTTATTATTGAACATTGCCCAGGCTGTTCTGCTTTCAGATATGCCCAATTCCAACGTTATGGTGGATGGAAGGTCATTGGTTAATCAACTGGAGATGCTGGTATTCATGTCATTGCCCTGAGGAACTTGCCCTGTTGTTGTTCCAGTATTCAAGAAAGGAAATAGGGATAATCCTGGAAACTATAGACCGGTAAGTCTCATGTTAGTGGTGGAGAAGTTACTGGAGAGGATTCTTAAGGATAGGATTTATGAGCATTTGGAAAACCATGGCCTAATTAGGGACAGTTAGCATGGCTTTGTGCAGGGCAAATCATGCCTTACTAACTTGATTGAGTTTTTCAAGGAGGTGATGAAAGTGATTGATGAAGGTAGAGCTGTGGATGTTGTCAATGTGGATTGTAGCAAGGTGTTCGATGAGGTCCCTCATGGTAGGCTCACCCAGAAGATTAAGATGTATGGGATCCATGGTAACTTGGCTATTTGGATTCAGAATTGGCTTGCCCATAGAAGCCAGAGTGTAGTGGTTGACGGGATTTATTCTGCCTGGAGGTCTATGACTAGTGGTGTTCTGCATGAATCCGTTCTGCGACCTCTGCTGCTTGTTATACACGTAAATGACTTGGATGGAAATGTGAATGAGTGGATTAGTAATGTCGCAGACGATACAAAGGTTGTTGGTGTTGTGGATAATGTAGAAGATTGCCAAAGCATACAGCAGGATATAGATCAGTTGCAGATATGCACGGGGAAATGGCAGATGGAGTCTAATCTGGCCAAGTGTGAGGTGTTACACTTTGGGAGATCAATATAAAGAGACAGTAGACTGTTAATGGCAGGACCCTTAACAGTATTGAAGTACAGAGGGATATTGGGGTCCAAGTCCATAGCTCCCTGAGTGGCTGCACAGGTTGATAGGGTGGTAAAGAAGGCATATAGCATGCTTGGCACTGAGTTCATGAGTCAGGATGTTATGCTGCAGCTTTTTAAAAGTCTAGTTAGGCCGCATCTGGGGTATTGCATTCAATTCTGGTCACCGCATTATCAGAAGGATGTGGAGGCTTTGGAGAGGGTGCAGAAGAGGTTTACCAGGACACTGTCTGGATTAGAGGGCATGTACTATGAGGCAAGGTTGGACAAACTTGGGTTGTTTTCTCTGCAGCAGCAGAGGCCGAGGGGAGAATTGATAGAAGTTTATAAGATTATGAGAGGCATAGATTAGACAGCTGGAATCTTTTTCCCAGGGTCTAACACTAAAGGGCATGTATTTAAGGTGAGAGGGGTAAGTTCAAAGGAGATGAGCGGGGCCAAGTTTTTTTCACAAAGAAAGTGGTGGGTGCCTCAAATGCACTGCCAGGGGTGGTAGTAGAGGCAAGTACAATAGAGACGTTTGGTAAATTGGTAAATTGGTTTATTATGTGGTGGCCGTTAGAGAGACTTGGCTGTCACAAGGGCAGGAATGACTGCTGGATATTCCAGAGTTTGGATGTTTCAAAAGGGACAGGGACAGAGGTAAAAGAGTTGGGGGAGCGGCCTTGCTGCTCAGGGACAGTTTCACAGCTGTAGAAAAGGAGGATGTCCTGGAGGGATCGTCCACTGAGTCAGTGTGGGTGGAAGTCAGAAACAGGAAGGGAGCAATCACTCTGTTGGGAATATTCTACAGACACCCAAATAGCAGCAGAGACGCTGAGGAGCCGATCGGGAGGCAGATTTTGGAGAAGGTGCAAAAATAGCAGGTTTGTTGTCATTGGTGATTTCAACTTCCCTAATATTGATTGGCACCTCCTTAGTATAAAGGGGATCGATGGGGCAGAGTTTGTTAGGTGTGTCCAGGAGGGATTCCTGACACAGCATATGGACAGGCTGACTATAGGAGAGGCTATTCTGGACCTGGTACTAGGCAATGAGTCTGATCAGGTTTCAGATCTCTCGGTGGGAGAGCATTTTGGAGACTGTGACCATAACTCCTTGACCTTTACCATAGCCTTGGAGAGGGATAGGAGCAGGCGATATGGGAAAGTATTTAATTGGGGGAGGGGGAATTATGATGCTATTAGGCAGGAACTTGGAAGCGTAAATTGGGAACAGATGTTCTTGGGGAAGTGCACAGCGGAAATGTGGAGGTTGTTTAGGGAGTACTTGCATGGGCTTTGTGATAGGTTTGTCCCATTGAGGCAGGGTAAGGATGATAGAGTGAAGGAACCATAGTTAACAAGAGCCATAGAATATCTTGTCAAGAGGAAGAAAGAAGCTTAACTAAGGTTTAGAAAGCATGGATCAGACAGGGCTCTGGAGAGTTACAAGGTAGCCAGGAGGAAGCTTAAGAATGGACTTAGGAGAGCTAGAAGAGGGCATGAGAAGGCCTTGGAGAGTAGGATTAAGGAAAACCCCTGGGCATTCTATACATATGTGAAGAATAGGAGGATGACTAGAGTGAGGGTAGGACCGATCAGGGATAAGAGAGGAATCATGTGCCTGGAGTCGCAAGAGGTAGGGGAGGTCCTTAACGAATATTTTGCTTCAATATTCATCAGTGAGGGAGACCTTGACATTTGTGAGGATGGTGTACAACAGGCTGATACACTAGGGCATGTCGACATGAGGAAAGAGGATGTGCTGGAACTTTTGGAAAACATTAGGATAGATAAGTCACCAGACGGGATATATCCAAGGTTATGGCAAGCGAGGGAAGAGATTGCTGCACCTTTGGTGATGATCTTTGCGTCGTCATTGGCCACAGGAGTAGTGCCAGATGATTGGAGGGTGGTAAATGTTGTTCCTTTGTTTAAGAAAGGAAGTAGGGATAACCCTAGGAATTACAGACCAGTGATTCTTACTTCAGTGGTGGGCAAATTACTGGAGGAGATTCTTAGAGACAGGATTTATGGGCATTTGGAGAAGCATAGGCTGATTAGGGACAGTTAGCATGGCTTTGTGAGGGACAGGTCATGCCTCACGAGGCTGATTGAATTCTTTGAGGATGTGACAAAGCACATTGATGAAGGTAGAGCAGTGGATGTGGTGTACATGGATTTTATTAAGGTGTTTGATAAGGTTCCTCATGGAAGCCTCATTCAGAAAGTCAGGAGGCATGGGATCCAGGGAAACTTGGCTGTGTGGATTCAGAATTAGCTCATCCATAGAATACAGGGGGTGGTGGTAGATGGAAAGTACTCTGCTTGGAGGTCAGTGACCAGTGGTGTTCGGCAGGGATCTGTTCTGGGACCCTTGATTTTTGTGATTTTTATAAATGACTTGGATGAAGATGTGGAAGGGTGGGTTAGTAACTTTGCTGATGACATGAAGGTTGGTGGTGTTGTGGATAGTGTAGAGGGTTGCTGTAGGTTACCACAGGACATTGATACGATGCAGACCTAGACTGAGAAGTAGCAGATGGAGTTCAATCCAGAGAAGTGTGAAGTGATACACTTCGGGAGATTGAATTTGAAGGCAGGATAAAAGGTTATTAGCAGGACTCTTAGCAGTGTGAAGGAACAGAGGGATCTTGGGGTCCATGCCCATAGATCCCTCAAGAATGCTATGCAGGTTGATAGGGTTGTTAAAAAGGCGTATGTTGTGTTGGCCTTCATTAGTCGGGGTAGTGAGTTCAAGAGCTGCAAGGTAATGTTGTAGCTCTATTGAACTCTGGTTAGACCATACTTGGAGTATTGTGTTCAGTTCTAGTCACCTCATTATAGGAAGGATGTGGAAGTTTTAGAGAGGGTGCAGAAGAGATTTACCAGGATGCTGCTTTGATTGTAGAGTATGTTTTATGAGGATAGATTGAGTGACCTGGGGCTTAAAGTATCTCTTTGGACCGAAGGAGGATGAGAGATGACTTGACAGAGGTGTAGAAGATGATAAGAAGTGTAGGCTGAGCGGGCAGTCAGAGACTCTTTCCCAGGGTGAAAATGGCTAACATGAGGGGGCATTATTTTAAGGTGATTGGAGGAAGGTATAGGAGGGATGTCAGAGGTATGTTGTTTACACAGGGAGTGGTGGGTGCATGGAATGAACTGCCTGCAGAGATTATGGAGGCAGGTACATTAGGAACATTTAAGAAACTCTTAGATAGACACATGAATGATGGAACAATGGAGGGCTATGTGGGACGGAAGGGTTAGATAGATCTTAGAATAGGATAAAATGTCAGCACAACATCATAGGCCGAAGGGCCTGTACTGTGCTGTAATGTTCTATGTTCTATGCTCTATTGTCACATATACCAAGATACAGTGAAAAACTTGTCTTCCATATCGTTTATACAAATTAATTCATTACACAGTGCATTGAGGTAAACATTGTATTTACCATTGTAATAACAGAATGTAGAATGAAGTGTTACAGTTCCAGAGAAAGTGTAGTTCATGTAGACGATAAGGTGCAAGGTCATAACGAGGTAGATTGTGAGGTCAAGAGTCCATCTTATTGAAGGGAACACTTCAATAGTCTTATAACAGGATAGAAGCTGTCCTGGAGCCTGGTGGTACGAGCTTCCAGGCTTTTGTATCTTCTGCCCAATGGGAGAGGGGAAAAAAAGAATGTCCGGGGGGTTGGGGTCTTTGATTATGTTGGCTGCTTTACTGAGGCAGTGAGAAGTGTAGACAGTGTCCATGGAGGGGAGGCTGGTTTCCGTGATGTGCTGAGCTGTGTCCACAACGCTCTGCAGTTTCTTGGAGTCCCGGGCAGAGCAGTTGCTGTACCAAGCATCCAGATAGGATGCTTTCTATGGTGCATCGATAAAATTTGGTGAGGGACAAAGGGGACATGCCAAATTTATCTAGCCTCATGAAGAAGTAGAGGCGTTGGTGAACTTTCTTGGCTGTGGCATCTACGTGGTTGGACCAGGACAGTAAGAGAACTCTCCTTTGGTATCAACTATGGTGGCATCATCTGCAAACTTGAAGATGGAATTAGAGCAGAATCTGGCCACACAGTTGTGAGTATATAGGGAGTAGAGGGCTGAGGCCGCAACATTGTGGGGAACCAGTGTTGAGAATAATAATGCCGGAGGTGTTGCTGCCTATCCTCACTGATTGCAGTCTGTTGGTCAGGAAGTCAAGGATCCAGTTGCAAAAGGAAGTCCAGGTCTTGGAGTTTGGTGATGAGTTTGCTCGGAATTATAGTATTGAAGGCGGAGCTGTAGTCAATAAACAATAGTCTAACGCAGGTATCTTTACTGTCTAGATGTTCCAGAGATGAGTGCAGGGCCAGGGAGATGGTGTCCACTGTAGACCTGTTTCGGCAGTAGTTGAATTGCAGTGGGTCGAGGTTGTCTGGTAGGCTGGAGTTGATGCATGCCATGACCAACCTCTCAAAGCACTTCCTTATGGTGGATGTCAGAGCCACTGGTCGGTAGTCATTAAGGTACGTTACCTTGTTTTTCTTAGGTACCGGGATGATAGTGGTCTTCTTGAAGCAGGTAGGAACCGAAGTTTGATAAGGGAGAGGTTAAAAATGTCTGCAAATACCCCACCAGCTGATCTGCACAGGATCCAAGGACACAGCCAGAGACACCATCCAGGCCAGATGCTTTCCATGGGTTCACTCTCCGGAAGACTAATCTTATGTCCACAACGGTGACTGTGGGTTCTGGTGCACTGGAGGCTGTCGGAATGGGTGGTGACATACCAATCCTCCTCTGTTCAAAACGTGCATAGCATGCGTTAAGCTCATCAGGAAGGGATGCACTGTTGTCAGCGATGCTACCCGACTTCGTTTTGTAGCCTGTTATAGCATCTAACCCCTGCCACAGCTAACGGCTGGTCTGGGACTCAATTTTAGACTGGTATTGTCTCTTGGCATCCCTGATAGCTTTACTGAGGTCATTTCTCGATTTCTTGTATAGGTCAGGTTCACCTCATTTGAATGCCATAGTCCTAGAATTTAAGAGGCTCTTAGATAGGCACATCAATGTGCAGAGAATGGAAGGATATGGACCTTGGTATTAAGGAATTAGTTTAGATGGGCATTGAATTGCAGGTTCAATTAGTTCAGCATAATATTGTGGGCCAAAGGGCCTGTTCCTGTGCTGTACTGTTCTATGTTCTAAACTCCCACATTGATGTCCTAGGGCTGGGATAATTGGCCTTCGACAACTATAACCATCTTTCTTTCTGCTTTGTGTGCATACAACAAGTGTAAAGTGTTCTCCTAATTCACATCCAATTCAACTAGGGCTTCTTCAAGTCATAAATCGATCAAATGCTAGTGGTCCTGATAGAATCTAAATTGAACATGTACAGTGACACAAAAAATTCTGCAGATGCTGGAATCTGGAGCAATACACAAAAAGTGCTAGAGGAACTCAGCAGGTCAGACAGCATCCACTGGAGGGAAATGAACAGTCGAGGTTTGAGGCCGAGACCTTTCATCAGGACTGGAAAGGAAGAGGGCAGAAGCCAGAATGTGCAGTACTGTTGTGAACATGTACAGTGCTGTTGATATCTGTGGCAGGTGAGTCACTTCCTGAGATCTTAAAGCCTCTCCACTATCTACAAGATGGAAGTCAGGAACATGATGGAATATTCATTTGCCTGGGTGAGTGTAGCCGCAACAACACTCAAGGTGCTTGTTACCATTCAGGAGAAAACAGCCTGCCTGCTATGGCATCCCATTCATTTCCCAAAGTACTTAATCCTTCCACCATTATTGCAGCCTCCATTAGGTGGACTTCAGCAACTCACCAAGGTTTCTATGCTGGCACCTCACAAAACCCTGCCACTTGGCAGCAGTGGCACAGGAACACCACGTCTACATTTTTCCCTCCAAGTTGCACATCACATTGACGTAGGAATATACCACCATTCATTCAATGGCCTCGATTCCAAATGCTGAAACTTGTTCTCCAACAGCACTGTAGCCCATGAGAAGCTGGTCTCCATCCACCCAATGTTCCCTTCAGACTCGCGCTGCTTGCCATCAACCTCTGCAGGAAAGCTTAATTGCAGAGTGTTCTCACCTTCAAGCTTGCGTACTTCTTAACAAGATACTGGCAGAAGGCAAGGGGCTCAAGGGAGGCAAGTCTTCCGTATTGGGTTGGGTCTGGAAGAAGCGAAAGGCTCAGTGCATAAGGGCTCACGATAAGTATGGAGTTCAGAGCAGGTGAGAGGTACAGAGATGGTGTGGGGTTCACAATACAGGTGAGGGGGTCAGTGAAAAGGTGGTCCAGAGCAGACAAGGAAAGATCACACTGAAAGAAACTGGCAGCCAGTGAAGACTCAGATTGGGTGAACTGCTTACAAGTTCCAGTTTAATTGCTTCATAAATCTCTGGCAATACCATCTCCTCTTCTACCTGTACTACAGTGACCCAAAGATACTTCCAGGCCTTGATGACATCAATGACTAAACACAAACTGCAAGAAACTGCAGAGAGTTGTGGACACAGCCCAGAGCATCACGAAAACCGGCCTCCCCTCCATGGACTCTGTCTTTACCTCTCGCTGCCTTGGTGAAGCAGCCAGCATAATCAAAGACCCCACCCACCCAGGTCATTCTCTCTTCTCTCCTCTTCCATCAGGTAGAAGATACAGGAGCCTGAGGGCACATACCAGCAGGCTCAAGGACAGCTTCTACCCCACTGTGATGACTATTGAATGGTTCCCTTATATGATGAGATGCACTCTGACCTCACAATCTACCTTGTGACCTTGCACCATATTGTCTACCTGCACTACACTTCCTCTGTAGCTGTGACACTTTACTCTGTACTGTTATTGTTTTTACCTGTACTACATCAATGGACTCTATACTAACTCAACGTAACTGCACTGTGTAATGAATTAACCTGTACGAACGGTATGCAAGACAAGTTTTTCACTGTACCTCGGTACAAGTGACAATAATAAACCAATACCAATACCAAACAGTCAAGGCACCAGCCAACCACAATCAAGTGATGGTGACCATCATTAGTCACAAGGCCAAGAGAGTTACATGCCGCTTGTATCATGATAACTGTAGCAGCAAACAAACTGCTGGAGAAACTCAGCAGCTTGAGCAGCCACTGTTGGGGAGAAAAGAATTATCGATACTTCCAATCAACACCCTGCATCAGAACTGAGAGAGAAGAGAGAAGATAGCTGGTATAAAGAGGAGAAGAGGAGAGATGAGACGGGCTGGGAGGTGACAGGTGGATGGAGGAAGGGTGAAGGGTGATGGGCAGAACATTGAGGGGGCTGTGGGGTGGGGGGTGCATGGGAAAGGAAACAAAAATGGGAGGCACAAGAAATTCTGCAGATGCTAGAATCTGGAGCAATACACAAAAAGTGCTGGAGGGACTCAGCAGGTCAGGCAGCATCTATGAAGGGAAATAAACAGTTGACGTTTCGGGCTGAGACTCTTCATCAGGACTGGAAAGGAAGAGGGCAGAAGCCAGAATGAGAAGGAGGAGAGAGGGGGAGGGGCACACGCAGGCAGGTGATAGGTGAGTTCAGGTGAGAGGGGGAAAGGAGAGGGGGAAATGGGAGGACTGGGTTTGGACCAGAAGGAAAGAGAGGAAACACAGGAGGTAAGGGTAACCTGACATTGGAAAATTCAATGTTCAGACCACTGGGTTGCAGACTACCCAGGCAGAATATGAGGTGTTCCGGTTTGCATTGGGCCTCACCCTGGCAGTGGAGAAGGCCAAGGACAGGAGGCCGGTGTGGGAATAGGAAGGTGAGTTGAAATAGCATGCAACTGGGATCTTGGGGTGGCCATTAGAGACAGAGCACAGGTCCTCTGCAAACCGGTCACCTAATCTGCTCTTGATCTCGCTGATGTAGAGAAGGCCACACCGGGAGCACTGGATGCAGTAGACGAGGCTGGAGGAAATCCACTCTATAATAATGGTAACTAGCCACTGGTCCAAAGAATCCCAGCGTCATCAAACAATTTAACCAAAAAAAAGCAAAAATCATGTCAAGTGATCCACAGCCGTATGATTAATGTCTACACCACCGTGAATACCTTCCCAATGCCCCATGTTTGGTTAAGCTCATAAAAGGAAGACGGGAGTGTTTATGGATCAGCTTTGAATTTTATGTCTGACCTTTTATACTCATTCAGTTAAATGTGCAGTTTTCAACAGTCTGCTCCATAAAATCCAGAAGCTAAAATTGGATGGTTCTCAAAAATGAGGGTGGGGATTGGAATTACCCAATTCGCTTTCTGGCATCCAACAGGCAACACACTGGCTCTGCGCCTCACCACCTTGCCTGACAGGTTACAGCAATGGCTGTGGGGGTGTGGTGTGCGCGGCAGATCACCACATAGTGGGGCTGTGGTGTGCGCGGCAGATCGCCACATAGTGGGGCTGTGGTGTGCGCGGCAGATCGCCACGTAGTGGGTCTGTGGTGTGTGTGGCAGATCACCACATAGTGGGGCTGTGGTGTGCGCGGCAGATCGCCACATAGTGGGGCTGTGGTGTGTGTGGCAGATCGCCACATAGTGGGGCTGTGGTGTGCGCGGCAGATCGCCACGTAGTGGGTCTGTGGTGTGTGTGGCAGATCACCACATAGTGGGGCTGTGGTGTGCGCGGCAGATCGCCACATAGTGGGGCTGTGGTGTGTGTGGCAGATCGCCACATAGTGGGGCTGTGGTGTGTGCGGCAGATCACCACAAAGCTCGAGACACTCCACAGGGCTGCCCCTCCAGTGCAGTCCAGACAGCAAAATGGTTGCTTCGGCACATCAGTGGGCTCTTCTATCACATTCCATGGAGCAGCTCAGCCCACACTGCACATGTGCTATGCTCTTGCTGTGAACTGAAGTCACATGTAGACAGTTCCAAAAGGCCAGCATCACCTTTGGGGGTTCAGATACAACGAGCACAGAATGAAAGCATCGTGGCAGCTGCCAGGATACTCGGCACTGAGACAGGCAACACACACACACACACACACACACACACACACACACACACACACACACACACACACACACACACACACACACACACACAAAGCCTGTGGTCACACACTAAATGCTTGCTGAGGGAATGGGATCCTTCTCAGGTTTTAATGTAGATTTGAACTGATGTGTAGTGCATACCAAGCAATGTTTGCTTAGTCAATGGCATCCTGCGGCACAGGGTAGGCAACTTTCCTTGCAGATCCTCATGCTTACTTTGTTTGCTAATCTGCGACAGGACTGAGTGAAATCGTGTCCGCTCTCTTTGAACGGAAAGCATCACTGACACCCAAGCAGCAAAACGTTGCGCATATCTCCAGCATGATCCTGGAAGGAGCTAGACAAGTAAAAGTTCATTGACTGGAAATGTGATCTTTGGACTGGAAATGCTGCCCTTCTCCCATGTTAATGTAGCAGCAGCAGTAGTTGGCAGAGCTTAGTGATGAATACATAAGTACAGATGACTCAAAGAGTAGTTGTTGCTCAGGTACCTATGGGAGAATTGATGCCATAACACCCTGGATATGGATCCTTGTGGGGAGGCCTTCTTCCCCTCCTCATCCTCTCCCTTCAAGATGCGTATTCTGCTCTACATTGCACCCTCATTCTGCTCTTTTCCAAGGCAAAACCCCCACCCCCTTTGTCTATAAGAATGCAATGCAGAATCCTTGAAGTCAGCAAAAAGGTTTTACAGTGTCTGTCATTCCCTGCAGATTTCTAAAACTTGGAGCAACCATGCAAAGCACCAAACACAAGTTGAATTATCGCATAGCTGGAACAGTAAGCAGATGTTGATCCTTTGAATGGCACTTGTAGCAGAATTGGGGGGGGTGGTGGGGAGAGAGGGAGGATTCCAGCCATGCACAGTACACAGATAAAAACATACTCATAATTAATTACATTAAAACTCATGAGCAAGAGGATTTTCACTTAGCCTTCAGTGTGGATTATAAGTTAAGTAAAGCACATGTTGGGAGAGTGCACGACTTTGGCTGACAGCTTTGAGTGGCCAATGTGGGTGGCAGGGTCAAGGATTGCAGTCCCTTTGACAGACAGCTATTATGCCAAGAAGCAACTGCAGGGTGGAAATGTAAGGTTGTTCTGAGCCCATCAGGCATTCTGAGGCCATCAGTGACATGGAGCTGGAACAGTTGCTCCATGGTGACAGTTCACCAAGAAAGAAGTTAATGACCTTGTCTCATTTTGCACTGAAATGCAGGAGAAGTGCATTTGTTATTCTAATATTTTGAGGAAAGCAGAAGCGGCTGTAATCACTGCCAGTATTCAGCTTGTTATTGAGCACTTTTGATCTGTCAGTTCCAAATTCTCCTATTTCAGCTTCATGCCATTTTTGTTTGATTGCTGCTCTGTGAAATACCTTGAGATGTTTATTCAGTGCTAAAGGTTCAATGTAATGCAATATATAGTTTAATTTGGCATTTTCGGACCTTTGGTCTGATTCAAACTTTGAAATTCACTCCCTAACCTTTTTGCTTCCCTACTGTCTTACCCGCTTTCAGACACTCTAAAATCTCTTTGACCAAAAGAAATGTAGAAAAGTAGGAGCAGGAGTAGGCCATTTGGCCCTTTGACCCTGCACTACCATTTAATATGATCAGGGATGATCAATTATTGCAATACAATATTTCTACTCTCTCCTCATATCCCTTGGTGCATTTGGCATCAAGGAATTTATCCATCTCCTTCTTAAATGTACTCAGTCACATGGTTTCTACAACCCCATACACTAGCAAATTCCACAGAAAAGGAATTTCTCTTCATCTCAACCTTAAATGTCTTACCTATATCCTGATATTGTGAAACGTTGTTCTAGGTATCTCAGGCAGAGGAAACATCCTCTTCACATGCAGTCAGTTAATCCTGTCAGAATTTCTTACGTTTCAATTAAATCCCTCTCACTTCTAAACTGAATACAAATCATGTTGACCTAAGCTCTCCTCTTATGGCATTTCTGCCATCCTAGAAATCAGTCTGACGAATCTTTCCTGCATTTTCTCCATGAAAATTATGTCCTTTCTTAGATAGGGAGACCAAAACTGCACAAATGACAAGTGTGATCTCAGCAGGGTGCTGGGTTATTGTTACAAGACATTCTCACTTCTTTCTCGAATCCTCTTGCTATAACATACAATTTTCATTCTTAAATGCTCACTGAACCAGTTGGTGACTAGTTTACAAGAGTACCCAATTCCCTTAATCTGATACATTTTCAATAATATGCCTCCTTGCTGTTTTTCTGACTGAAATGGATAACTTCACATTTATCCATGTTATACTGCATTTGTCCACTCAATCTAATTTGGCTTGAAACATCTTGGTATCCTCCTTACAATTCACAATCCCAGTTTAGTGTCAAAACATTATGTTGTGTTCCCTCAGCCAAATCAAAAGGATCTATGTTATGAATAGCTGAGACCCAGGAAGTGATCTGTTGATATTATACTGGTACCATAACTCTGATTCCTGCCACATATCCAATTTTCAGTCCCATGCCAATACATTAACCCCTAACGCCAGGGACTTTAATTTTACACACTCATTTTTGTGGGTCTTTAGTGAAGGTTTTTTGAAAATCCAAGTTCTTCACTCCCACTGGTTTTCCCTTGATTATGTTGCCAGTTAAGTCCTCAATAAGCTTCAGGAGGTCTGTCAAACATGATTCCCCTTCCAGAAACTCTTCTTAATGTTGTCTAATCTTGTTGATAGTTTCCAAGCGTCCTGTTATCGCTTACTTTAGCAGTCGGGAGGGAAAGGGTGAGCAGCTTCAAGTTCCTGGGCGTCAACATCTCAGAAGATCTATCCTGGGCCCAACACATTGATGCAATCATGAAGAAGGCACGCCAGAGATTCTACTTCGTTAAGAGTTTGAAGAGATTTGGTATGTCACCAAAGACTCTTGCAAATTTCTGCAGATATATGGTGGAGAGCATTCTGACTGGTTGCATCACTGCCTAGTATGGAGGCTCCAATGCACAGGATTGAAAGAGGCTGCAGAGGGTTGTAGACTCAGTAAGCTCCATCACGGGCACAACCCTTCCCACCATTGAAGACACCTTCAAAAGGCGGAGCCTCAAGAAGGTGGCATCCACCATTAAAGATCCTCGCCATCTGGGACATGCCCTCTTCACGTTACTACCATTGCGGTGAAGGTACAGGAGCCTGAAGACCCACACTCAATGTTTCAGGAACAACTTCTTCCCCTCCGCCATCAGATTTCTGAACAGTCCATGAACCCATGAACACTATCTCGTTATTCCCCTTTTGCACTATTCATTTATTTTTGTAACTTATAATAACTTTATGTCTTGCACTGTACTGCTGCTGCAAAACAACAAATTTCATGACATATGTCAGTGATAATAAACCTGATTCTGATTCAGATTCTTTATAATAACCTAGCACTTTCCCCACTACTGATGTGACGCTAACTGGTCTATAGTTTCCTGGTTTCTCTTCTCTTCTTGTTTTCAACAGTGAAGTTACACTTGTCACCTGCCAATCAGCTGGATCTATTCCATAATCAGTGCTGGGACTCCTGATCTTTGCTATATATATTAAAATTCTGTATGTACATAAAGGAGATATGATTGGTAAGGTCGCAGATGTCACAAAAATGACAGCACTGTTGATGGTGAGGAGGGTAAACTTCAGCTCTAGAACAATATTGATCAGTTGATAAAATGGGCAGAGCAATAGTAGATGGAATTTAATCATGATAACTATCAGGTGATGTCTTTTGGGAAGACTCACAAGGCTAGGACATATGCAAAGAATGGTAGGGGAGTATTGAGGAACAGAGGGACTTTGGTGTTCAGTGCAAGGATCCCTGACGGCAGCAGCATACATAGATAAGGTTGTTAAGGCGGCATTTAGAATATTTGTCTTTTTTAGAATGCAAGATCAGGGAGGTTATGTTATTCCTATGCAAGACACTAGTTGGGTCACAGTTCTTCACCAGACTGAAGGAAGGATGTGGAGACAGTGCAGAAGAGATTCACCAGGTTAGTGCCTGGAATTGAGCATATCAGTTATGAGAAGAGAATGGATCAGCTGGATTTGTTTACCCTGAAGTAATGGAGGCCAAAGGGCTTTCTGATGCAGGTATACATGAGGGGCACAGATAGTGTAGATAGTGAGAAACTTTTCCTCTTAGCAGAGGTGTCTAGAACTAAAGGGTGAAGAGTAGGAGAGTTAGAGAGGACTTCAATGTTTTCTTCAGCCAGAGGATGAGTTGAAACCTGGGACACAATGCCTGGGGGTGGTGGAAGCAGGTACAGGCCACCTGTGGGTAACAAATGGGTTCCATTTTTGCAGCGTCCATATGTTGATTTTGTCCACAAGTCAGAAAATACACAGAAGTCACTCGATATGGTAACCATAGCTCCACAGTATTGCAATGAATGGCATCAAAAGCACGTAAAACTGAGGAGAAAGAGCAATTACTAAGTGGAGGGAGAGAGAAAACTATTTTTGTCATTCGTTGGAATGAACATACGGGAGCTCATTCTAATGTAGGGGTGTCCATAAGTCAGGCGTTTGTAACCCAGGGACCGTCTGTATTTTGAAAACATCTGAACAAGATGAGCACTTGGAATGGCTTGGAATAGAATGTTACAGACCAAATGCTGAGAAATGGGATTAGTATAGATAAGTACGTAACGGCCATCATGGACTCAGAGGGCCAAAGGGTTTGTTTCACATCTGTTGCCTGGCTAAGAAAGTGCTATAGAAATGCAACTAATTCTATTTGTTGACATTATCAAGTCATGAACGATGAAAAGGTTTTCTGGGGCTTATCATGTATTCCAAACACCGGGGAATGGTATGGCCTTGAGCTTCATGAAGCTTACTACTCGTTGGACAGTCTATTTAACTGAGATCTCCTTACACTGATCAAAGGGAAGGATCAGAAAGAGAAAGATCAGGAAAATTTTGCTGAAAAATTAGGATCAGTTCATTGATGGATACGAATGCATGAAAAATTGATGACCAGCATGGGCATGGCAAGGACCCACATTCATAATACCTGATCCACACCAGGGATAACCACTTGAAAATTTAGACATGGAGTACATATGAGATGCCAATAGAGGAACTGACCTAATCCATGGCAGGGAACTGTGGTGTTCTCCCATTTGGATAGCAAACTCCAGATGGGTTGGATTAGAGGTATAGGATTGGCTTTCATAAATCGCGGGATTGAGTTTAAGAGCCGCGAGGTTATGACGCAGTTTTACAAAACTCTAGTTAGGCCACACTTAGAGTACTGTGTTCAGTTCTGGTCGCCTCATTATAGGAAGGATGTGGAGGCATTGGAGAGGGTGCAGAGGAGATTTACCAGGATGCTGCCTGGATTGGAGGGTATTGAATATGAGGAGAGGCTTAAGGTGCTAGGGCTTTATTCACTGGAAAGGAGGAGGATGAGAGGAGATATGATAGAGGTATATAAAATATTGAATAGATAGAGTAGACAGTCAGCGCCTCCTTCCCAGGGCACCAATGCTCAAGACGAGAGGTCATGGCTTTAAGGTTATGGGTGGGAGGTTCAGGGGAGATGTCAGAGGGAGGTTTTTCACCCAAAGAGTGGTTGGTGCATGGAATACACTGCCTGGGGTGGTGGTGGAGGCAGATACATTGAACAGGTTCAAGAGCTTGTTGGATAGGCATATGGAGGAATGTGAGATAGAGGGATATGCGGGAGGAAGGGGTTAGGTAGTGTGAGGGTGGTCTGATGGACGGCACAACACGGTGGGCCGAAGGGCCTGTTTTGTGCTGTATGGTTCTATGGTTCTATGGTTCTAATACCTCAGAATTAGTTTTTGGATTGAAGCCCCACTGGGTACAGATTAATATCTCCTGTAACTATCAGGATTCCAGACCAACCATTTATTGATCAGTATCTCGTGTAAATGTCAGGATTCTAGATGACCCATTTACTGATCAGTATCTCCTGTATATGTCAGGATTCTAGACGACCCATTTACTGATCAATATCTCCTGTAAATGTCAGGATCAAGGCCACCCATTTATTGATCGATACCTCCTGTAACCATCAGAATCAAAGTCACTTCTTTAATGATCAATGCCTCCACACTCTGTCAGGACTCTAGACCACCTGCTTACTGATCAGTACCTCCTGCAACTGTTACCCATTTACTGATCAATAACACCAATAACTATCAGGATTCCAGACCAACCACTTACTGATCAACAACTCTGTCTGTCAAGATCACAGGCATCTTTCACCATCGGGATCCAAATCATCCATTTTCTGATCAATATCTAGATCCAGCCTACCAGACAACCTGGACCCATTGCAATTTGCCTATCGGCAAAACAGGTCTACAGCGGATGCCATCTCCCTGGCCCTACACTCAGCTCTGGAACATCTGGACAGTAAAGGAACATACGTTAGACTATTATTTATTGACTACAGCTCTGCCTTCAATACAATAATCCCAAGCAAGCTTGTCACCAAACTCTGAGACCTACAACACCAGGGACAACATGTCCCTCTGTAACTGGATCCTTGACTTTCTAACAAACAGATCGTAATCAGTGAGGATAGGCAGCAATAACTCCAAACACGATTATTCTCAACACTGGTGCCCCACAAGGCTGCGTCCTCAGCCCTCTACTCTACTCCCTATACACTCATGACTGTGTGGCCAGATTCTGCTCTAACTCCATCTACAAGTTTGCAGATGATACCACCATAGGCCATATCTCGAACAGCGATGAGTCGGAAAACAGGAAGGAGATAGAGAGCTTAGTGGAATGGTGTCATGACAACAACCCTTCCCTCAATGTCAACAAAACAAAAGAGCCGGTCATTGACTTCAGGAAAGGGGGCGGTGTACATGCACCTGTCTACATCAATGGTGCTGAGGTCGAGAGGGTTGAGAGCTTCAAGTTCCTGGCAGTGAACATCACCAACAGCCTGTCCTGGTCAAATCACGTAGATGCCACGACCAAGAAAGCTCACCAGTGCCTCTACTTCCTCAGGAGGCTAAAGAAATGTGGTTTGTGCCCTTTGACTCTCACCAACTTTTACCAATGCACCATAGAAAGCATCCTATCTAGATGTATCACGGCTTGGTACGGCAACTGGTCTGCCCAGGACCACAAGAAACTGCAGAGAGTTGTGGACACAGCCCAGCGCATCATGGACACCAGCCTCCCCTCCTTGGACTCTGTCTTTACCTCTCATTGTCTTGGTGTAGCAGCCAGCATAATCAAAGACCCCACCCACCCGGGACATTCTCTCTTCTATCGACTTCCATCAAGTAGAAGATGCAGGAGCCTGAGGACACGTACCACCAGACTTAAGGACAGCTTCTACCCCACTGTGATAAGACTATTGAATGGTTCCCTTATACAATGAGATGGACTATGACTTCACGATCTACCTTGTTGTGACCTTGCACCTTATTGCACTGCACCTTCTCTGTAGCTGTGACACTTTACTCTGCACTGTTATTGTTTTTACCTGTACTACTTCAATGCACTCTGTACTAACTCAATGTAACTGCACTGTGTAATGAATTGACCTGTATGATTGGTTTGTAAGACAAGTTTTTCACTGTACCTCGGTACAAGTGACAATAGTAAACCAATACCAATACCAATACCTCCTTTACTTGTCAGGATCCTAGACTCTGCTTTCACCAATCCGTTTCTCATGTTAGTGTCACAATCACAGTCAAATCACATAGAGATCAATTCTTGATTTGCATATCTTAGAAATTATTACTGGACTTGACTGAGTGATCTGGAAAATATTCGGTTATTAAAAATCCTACTATCGCTATTAAATAATTCAAATTCCCATCCAAAAAAACATTTGAATCCCAAATGATCATAATGATAGCAGTAAAACTTAACCACTTAACCATTGACCTTGCCAATCTGACTTTCACAGATGCATCAGAGCACAAGAAGATTGGTGGCCCCAACTCAAAATTTCAGGTACCCTCCAACAGTAGCGTTACCTCCAAAGTAAATAGGATTTATTCAGAACAGACATGGCAACACCAATATGAGGCACTGTATTCCATCAGCAGCTTCAGAACAGCACAATCCATAGAAACAAGAAGGGGATGGTCACTTTGACAGGACTGTATTATAGGCCTCCCAATAGTGAGCAGGAATTAGAGGAGCAGATGTGTAGAGAGATTGCAGATAGTTGTAAGAATAAGAGGGTGGTATTAGTGGGAGATTTTAACTTTCCTAACATTGACTGGGACACCCATAGTGCAAAGGGATTGAACAGGGTGGAATTTGTTAAATGTGTCCAAAAGAATTTCCTTAATCAATATATAGAGGGCCCTACAAGAGAGGGTGCAACACTGGACCTCCTCTTAGGGAAGAAAGTATTTCAAGCGATTGAAGTGTCAGCCCAGGAGCACTTTGAGTCCAGTGGGCACCATGGTGGGCATGGACCTCTCATATCCCGTGGAATGCATGACACTTTGCTGTGCCACATCCCTTGGACACTTATCAAAAGCAATGACTTAGATCAGTAAAAGGATGACACATGATCTCTGCTCATTCTGCTGGAGGGCCAGAGGTGAGGGGTGCCTTAAAACTTGGCCTTCCAAATAACAAATGACCCTGAAGTGTTCTAAAGTTTTGCAAAACTCAAAAGTGATTGCAAGTTTTTGGGGGGCTGTCCAAACACTGAAGGGACCCAGGTTCACTGAGATTAAAGGTAACTGTGTTCAAATACTGAACTGCATTCAACTTGTTCAAATAGCAAGGTTTGTCCCTGGATATGTTCACTGAGAGTTTGGAGACCTCAACCGTGGATGAAACTTCATGTTTTGAACCACCTGCACATCCGTCAGTTCTCTCAATCCTGGCTCAACAAAATCACCACTTCATTCAGCTGCTTCACACTTTTCAGTGTGTTTGGTGAACAGAGGCGTTGATCGAGTGGACAGTCAGAGACTTTTTCCCAGTGTGACAATGGCTAACACAAGGGGACATAATTTTAAGGTGATTGGAGGAAGCTATAAGGGGGATGTCAGGGGTAAGTTTTTTTACACAGAGAGTGGTGGGTTTATGGAATGCACTGCCTGCAGAGGTTGTGGGGGCAGATACATTAGGGACATTTGAGAGACTCTTAGATAGACACACGAATGATAGAAAAGTAGGGGGCTATGTGGGAGGGAAAGGGTTAGATAGATGTTAGAGCAGGATAAAATGTCGGCACAACATTGTGGGCCAAAGGGCCTGTACTGTGCTGTAGTGTTCTATATTCTATGTTCTATGATGTGTGGGTTGGCAGCGTGGTGTGAGAACTTGTGTTGGGTTGTGTGCACCTGGTGGTGTCCATCTCAGTGTCCATCTCTGTGCATGGAATCTGAGCATCCAGGGTGGGTCTATTTGGTGTGGGTTTGGAGGGTAATATGGTATTTGTGTCAGATATACGTGTTTGGGCTGTTTACTTGATTTGCAATGCATGTTTTTGGTTCAAGTAAACATGGTTGCCACATATATTCATGGGTTTGTCACGGTGCGTGTGTTTGATGTGGGATATGAACGCCAACATTTATATGGGGCATGTGCAGGAACTTACGTTGGGATATGAATTCCTAGCCTTGCTACACTAATCAGTCTCAGTGATGATTGCCCAACACGTCAGCAAGGTTCACTGTCTCAGTGGCAGAGAGCAAATTCTGGTGGCTCGATCTGAAGTGAACATGGAAAATATCCAACTCCACCTAAAGCCAGCAAGGTCTGCAAAACCACAGCCCCTCCCTCCTTCACTTTCAACCATGCCAGAGGCACTACTGCACCAAGACCAACCAAAACAGCACTGCCTTCCGATAAAGCACATCCAATGGTAAAATGGAAGATATATTTAGTTTACCAGTAACAGCCAATGAACGGGGTTTCCCTTCCACCACCATCAATGCTGTCCTCACCCGCATCTGCCTCCATTTCCCGCACATCTGCCTCACCCCATATCTGCCCGACATAATGAGGACAGGGTTCCCCTTGTCCTCACCTACCACCCCATGAACTTCCATATCCAATTCTCCGCAACTTCCGCCACCTCCAACGGGATCCTACCACCAGGCACATCTTCCCCATTCTCCCTCTCTCCACTTTCCACAGGGATCACTCTCTCCATGACTCCCTTGTCCACTTGTCCCTCCCCACCGATCGCCCTCCCGGCACTTATCCCTGCAAACATGCTAAGTGCTACACCTGCCCCTGCACTTCCTCCCTCACCACCATTCAGGACCCTAGGCAGTCCTTCTAGGTGAGGCAGCACTTCATCATGAATCTGAGGGTGTCATTTATTGCATCTGGTGCTCCCAGTGCGGCCTCCTCTACAGCGGTGAGACCCGATGCAGATTGGGTGACTACTTCATCGAGCACCTTTGCTCCGTCCACCACTAAAGCAAGGATCTCCCGGGGGCCAGCCACTTCACGTCCACATCCCACTCACATACCGACATGTCTATCCACGGCCTCCTCTACTGCCACGTTGAGGCCAGACGCAGGTTGGAGGAACAACACCTCATATTCTGCAATGGAAGTCTCCAAACTGATAGCCTCAGCATCGATTTCTCTAACTTACGGTAACCCCTCCCCTCTTCTGCCCCCCTTCTTTTCCTTCCCCCCATCCCTTTGTCTTCCCTCATTCCTGTGGCCCCTTTCTCTTCCCCACCCCCGCCCTCATGACCTGCCCATCTATTCTCCATCTCCTTCCCTTTATTCTATGGTCTACTCCGACCAGATTCTTTCTTCTTCAGCCCTTTGTCTCTTCTACCTATCACTTACCAGCTTCTTATATCTCCCCCCTTCCCCACTCTCCTATCTTCCCCCTCTCACCTGGACTCACCTATCACCTGCCAGCCTGTGCTCTTCCCCCTCCCCTGACCTTCTTATTCCGGCTTCTGCCCTCTTCCTTGACCCAAAACATCGACTGTTTATTTCCCTCCATAGATGCTGCCTGACCTGTTGTGTCCCTCCAGCACTTTTTGTGTGTGTGTTACAGCCAATGAAATGCAGTTTTTGCTTTTACAATGGCCCAGCTTGCTCCAGGCTTCCCACACCTGGAGAATAGTGACCTCCACACCACCCCAGTCAATGCCTTCCATCATAATCTGACTGCCCCCTCCCTTCATTCACTCTCTCCTCCCTCATGCACTGCCTTTGATCCATCTCATTTCCTTGACTTCTCATCCAATTCCCCTAGTTAATTCACTGCCTCCAATCCCAATCACTGCTCCCTCAGCTCATAACCCTCTCTCCCCACTGATCTGTCTCATTCATCCCTCACTCCTAATTTTTACCCCTCACATTCAATCTCCCCTTCCCAATCATTGCCCCCATCCCACCCACTGCCTTCAATGACATTCAGTGCTCCCCTGGACACAATGGATCTCTTCCAGTTCACTGCCTTCTCCCCATGCTCAGAGGCCCTTTCACCTCTCTCATTCACTGCCCTGCTACAGTCCACAAGCCTCTCCCATCACTCAGCGTCTCATTTCTGCCCCCAATCCCACACATTGCCCACTCACTGTCTCCCCTCACTGTTCTGCCATCAGCTGCCGAGTTGAAAGAATAGTGCAAGGTATGAGTTTGGGATAACTTTAAACACAAGCAAAATGATTACATATTTCAGTGGAAGACATTAGAATATGAGCTCAAACTAACAAGAAAAATAAAAAGATTGTAAGAGCCTCGATAAATATGTAAAGAGGAAAAGATTAATAAAATTAACTGTCAGTCCCTTGAAAGCCAAGACAGAGGAATTAATAATTGGGAATAAGGAAATGGCAGAGACATTTAATAAATATTTTGCAGCATCTCCACAATAGAAGACTCCAAAAGCATATTAAAACCAGAATGCAACCAAGGTGCAAATGCGAGAGAGGAAATTAAAACAATCACTACCAGGAGGCAAATTAATGAGACGAAGGTCTGAAGAGAAAAGCCATGGACCTGATACCCTCCATTCTAGGAAGCTGTAAGAAGTGGGAATATAAATAAATGTAAAAGATAGTGGATGCATTAGTCATTTACCAACATTTACTATATCCTGGACAGATTCCAGCAGATTATAAAACAGCCAATGTTATATGGAGACTGGAGATGCTGGAATTTGGAGCAAAAAACAAACTGCTGGAGAAACTCAGCGAGTCTGGCAGCATCTGGACTGATGAAGGGTCTTGATGTGAAACATCGACTGTCCATTTCCCTCCACAGCAGCTGTCTGACCTGCTGAGTTCCTCCAACACCTCGTTTTTTGCACTTTCTAATGTTATATTGCTATTCAAGAAAGGAGGGGCAGTGAGGACAGGAAACAACGGGCACTTGCTGTCTCCCACATCCCTTAATCACTGTTCCCCTCTCCACTTGCCATTCAATCCACTGAAGACCCCCCTCCTAACCCCCACAATCCTCCTCCATGTACCAACCCTCACCTAGAGTTGCTCCACTTATTGCTCTGCGCTCATTTTTCCCCACCCTGCAGCATTGGTTTGATCCATTAACACATCAAGCTGATGATTACTGTGAAACTGCCCAGGGCAGCTCCCAAAGCCTTCCCCTCTGAACATCCTGTTTTTTGGGAAGCTTAATGGCTTTATTGTTCACAGCGCACAATCAGAAGATCATGCTCAAACTCTCATGGTCGGCCTCAGTTGTGGGATCAGCACTACCCAACGTAGCTTATTTCTGCAAAGGTCAATGATGTACAATTAAAGATGAAGTAGGTTGCTGGACTGTAGTCTCAGGGTCAGAGGATATCCAGGTGGACCACAGACACCAATATAACGAACTGGACAAAAAAGCCTTTTTTTGAGCTGTAGATTCTTTAAAGTTGTGTAAAACAGCAACAGAATTAACAGGTCCCCGCTCACATACTACAAAGCAAAATAACCTATCCACAGTGATCTGATAGAAACACACAGCGACAGAAATACAGCACAAAAATAGGCCCTTCAGCCCACCAAGTCCATGTCAACCTTCAAGCTTTGCACTGACTGTACCCTGACCCATTTTATTCTCCCCACCAGATCCTACCACTCACCCACATGCAAGGGGAACTAACCGACCAACCCACACATTTTTGGGATGTGGGAGGAAATCGGAGCACCCGGAGGAAATCCACACGGTCACAGGGAGAACATGCAAATTCCACACAGACAGTACCAGAGATCAGGATTGAAACCTGCTAAGCTGTCCTTAGCAAACTTTACTGAAAATTTACAAACACACTGTTTAACAAAAGCGATTGGCCAATATTGCAATATTTGATGAAAAGCCAAGTTAAACTCATTCATGAAGTTAAATGTCCAGTTTTGTCAAAAATATGAACTCTGATCACTGAGTAACAATCAGTTATCATTACTGCAGGACATGCAAGGGTTAAACTGATCTTCTCTGCACCACAGGTTCCAATTTAAGGCAATCTGTGAAGTGCCCGAGCTGTGTCTTTACTCTTGAAATCAGATCTTAATTGAAGGTTCAAAGCAGACTAAAAATAATCCACTTGAATGCATACTGCCATCTTTTGCAATGGAAATGAAATGTTTAGACTTGCAGTGAAATCTTGTAGTTAGAAGCCTAGTCGACTGGTGGTAAAACCTATCCGCCAGCATGTTGCATGATTCAGAGTGAATTTTTTTTCAACTGATTTCTAAGACATGAAAATCATTGGCATTTCACTTCAGGTTGGCCAAAGACAGCAGAAATTGTGTCCAATCATATTGGCCAAACCTTTGAATACAACAAACTACACTGTTGGACCATTTCAGAAGCCAATTAAGAGCTGACCAGGTTATCATGGGCCCAGAGACTGAGAAGAATTTCAGGTCTCGTTCCTTAAAGGTTATTACGTTCAGTAAGGATTCTGATGAGGGGTCTTCATTAAAGCATTTTCTCTTTCCTCAGATCCTTCTGAGTGTTTCCAGCAATTTATGTTTTTATTACATTCGGGATGACCTTTAGACGATGTACTATTTAGGTCCAATTATAACCCACCACTTGCTGTGTGTGGTGGAGGGGAAGGGGAAGGGGAAAGTGTTATTCTGGGGGGAGCAGTGGGTGCCCAAATCATGTTCCAGAAGAAATGCTATTCCACAGAACCCATTCTATGTGTATAGCTTTGGCCATAGTAAGGCCACCAATTGAGGAGCAGTGGACTAATTTCAATGACAAAGGAGCCTTCTGATTATATCACGAGGTCACACGAGTCCCAAAGGAACCTTTGGCTCAAAAGCAAAGAACAGTCTATAGCCCATCTGTGAAAGTACAGCTCCTGGAACATTCTTTTAAAATGCCTCTTTAAAGTTTCTTTCCACAGGGTTACTCAGCCTCTGCTTCCTTATCCAACTCTGTCCCTAGCTGGAAGCACTCCTGGCAGAGACCCTGCCAGTTTTAACTCCTGCCCACTAGCTTGGCTTTCCAAATGGGTGCCTTCTGTTGCCTTGTGAAGAGAAAATAATAACTGTTCATTACATTTTTAAAAAATCAATACAAAGACATTCAGAGATACAAATCCAAGCTATTTCCATGGATTTACTGAAAATGCAAAGCATCGTCACCAGATAAGAAGTAAAATGTTTGGGAAATGTTTAAATAAACTTTTCTTATGATTGGCATGGTCTGGATACAACTGTCTGAGGTGAGAGAAACAAATGCCAAGACAAGGAGAGAGAAAAAGCAACCAGGACAGAGAGCGAGACATGGACACCAGGACTTTCGTTTTTATTCAATTCCTGGATGTTGCTGGCAAGGCCAACATAATTCCCCACTCCTAATTGCTCTTGAGAAGGTGGTTTTGCGCGGTCTTGTTGAATCACTGCAGTCCCCCTGTTGAAGGTACTTACACAATGCCATCTGGTAGGGAGTTCCAGAATTTAGACACAATGACTGTGAAGGACCGGAGATCTATTTTCAAGTCAGGATGGGGTGCGACTTGCAGGGAACCTGCAGACTGGGGTGTCCTCATGTCCTTCTTGGTGGTAGAGGTGGTTTGGGAAGTGTTATTGGAGTAGCCGGGGTAAACTGCAGTGTACTTTGTGGACATACTGCCACTGTGCACCAGTGGTAGAGGGAATGAATGTTGAGGGTGGTAGATGGGACATCAATCAAGCAAGCTGCTTTGGCCTGGATGGCAATGAGCTACTTGAGAGTTGTTGAGGGAGAACGGGACACAAGGTGAGAGAGAAACCACAGCAGGACTGGGAGTAAAACAACTGTCAGGACTGAGGAAAAGAACATGAGGACAAGGTGGTATCAAGACAGTGCTACGCTTTGATGTTTCCTCAATCCTTTTGGAATGTGGCTGTTGCAGGCAAGACTAATGTTCAAGTTCAAGTTCAATTGTTGTTAATAGGCATACATGTACTGGGTATAAATGCCATGCAAATTAGCTTTTTGCAGCAGCAGCGCAGTACATTGCAGGAAGAGAACAAACATAAGTTAACATAAACTTAAGTTAACATAAATTGTATATAACTAATGTGTATCAGAATGGTGTAGTTCTGGAGTCACAAAGGTCACTCCAGGCCTGAAACCAAATGGGCTTTTACAATAAACCCATTTCTCTTTTCCTCAGTTCTGGTGCCATGTTTCTCCCTCTCCCTCTGTCCTGGTTCAATGAGGAGCGCAGAAGTCTATGCCAGGACAGCACCGGGCATACCTAAACTAGAGGTATCGACCTAATGAAGCTGTAACTACATGCATGCTAAGTGGCAAAAATAGCATACTGTAGACAGAGCTATGTCATCTACAATCAGATTGAAGCTCAGCAGAAATACCACATCTTGTCTTGAATGATGGACAATTAAACAGTTAACCAGAGAAGGAGGGTCTAAGAGTATCTCCTTCCTCAACTATGGTAAGGCCAGCATCTGAATGTTAAAATCAAGGCTAAAGCATTCACAACCAAATTCAGCCAGATGTATCTCGGCTTTCTGCTGAGATCTCCACCATCACAGAAGCCTGTCTTCAGCCAATTCAACTCACTCCACATGACATCAAAAAATATTAGGAAGTACTGGATGTTTCAAGGGGAATGGAACCAGACAACATTCTCACTGTAGTGCAGAAAACTTGAGTTCCAGGAGTAAGCACGTCTCTAGCCAAACAGCTTCTGTACAGTTGCAAAAATGGCACTCTTCTGCATATGAAAAAAATCCCATTCATGAAAAGCACACCAAACCCAATCCGCTATTTCCTGCCCAACTAGTCTCCCCATCAAATCAGCAGTAAAGTGATGAAGGTGCCATTGACACTGCTAGCAAGTGGCACTTCTCACCTCATTCCCAGCCCAGCCTAGGGTCTGCATGGACCACTTGGCTCCAGACTTCAAAATGGCTGAATTCCAAAGGCAGGTGGAGAGGGCCCTTGATATCAGGGTAGCATTTGACAAAGTGTGGCTTCAAAAAGCCCTGGTGAAAAGGAAGTCATTGGGCGTCAAGGGCAAACATTCCAATTACTGGAGACATACGTTGCACAAAGGAAGGTGGCTATTATTGCTGCAGGTAGGCCTTACCAGCCACAAGACAGCACTGCATGAGTTCCTCATGGGAGTGAAGTAGGCACAACCATCTTCATTTGCTTCCTTGATATTCCTTCCATCGTAATGTGAGAAGAGGAGACAACTCCTCAGCAAATGAAGCAGCCCACGCCTGCTTGCAGCAAGATCCAGATAACATTCAGCCATGGTCTGATGGGTGGCAAGTAACATTCAGTCCACAAAAGTGCCAGACAATGACCACATCCAAATTAAGAATGTCTAATCAACTACCATCACCAAATCCCTCACAATCAACATCCTGGAGTTTCACTATCAACCAGAAGTCAACTGAACCAGCCACATGGATACTGGCGCAGGTCAGACAGTGGGTATCCTGCAGAAAGCAACTCACCTCCTAACACCAAAAGTTTTTCACCATTATAAACAGCAAGTCAACTGCATGATGGAATATGGTCCACCTGCCTGGGATTGTGCAAATCCAACAACACGCAAGAAGCTTGACAAAGCAGCCCTTCTTCATTGGTATCCTATCAACCACCCTAAACATTCATTCCCTCCGCCACCAAGTGCATAGCGTCTCAGACCTATGACCTCAAACACAAATAATGATGAGAACAGCAGCCCCATTGGAACACCACCACCTACAAGTTCCCCTCCAGGTCACACATCTTCCTGATATGAAAATCTGTCACCATTCCTTCATGGTCGTTGGGTCTAAGTTCTGGAACTATTTGCTCCCACAGTCCTTTCACGTATCTTCACCAGAAGGACCACAGCATTTCAAGAAGGTAACTCACCACCTACCTTCAAAGGTAATCAGGGATGGAAAATAAATACCAGCCTTGCCAACGAAAAATGAATGAAATTTTAAAATGATTATGATAGTTTCATAGCCACTATTACTGTTATTTTCAGATTATTTAATTAGCTGAACATTAACTGACTAGCTCCTATAGTGCGACATAAACTCACGTTTCCAAATTGGTAGCCCAGATCTTTGACTAATAGTCCAGTACTTCAACCATTATATTCCACCATCCCCTGTCTACACGCCGTACCTACAGCATGCGAATGTCACTCATATTTCTGGCTTTACACTGATCATGTTCACCAACCTCAGTTCCAATGTTTCAGCTAAATTGGCGCACACAGTGCATAAACATCAGACACTTTCAGAATCCAAGTTCACACCCAAAATACTTTATCATAGGTGGCTATAGAAACAGAAAACTGAACTGGATCAAAAAGACAAATTGCTAGAGGAACTCAGTGAGTCAGGCAGCATCCGTGGAGGCAAAGGGATAGATGATGTTTCAGATCGAGACCCTGCATCAGGACCGAGAGTGTAAAGGGGAGATAGGCCATATGAAGAGGTGAGGGGGAGGGGTGAGGCAGGGGCTGGCCAGTTGAGGAGGGGTTGATGGGCAGGTGGATCCAGGTGGGGGAGGGAGGGGTGGAGATAGTGATAGAGGCTAGGAGGTGAAAGTGGAGACAACAAAGGGCTGAAGGTTGTGGAATCTGATGAGTAAGGAAGGTGGCAAGTTGAACCAAATAGGAGAGGGATGCTGGACAGGTGGGAACAGTGGGGTGAGGGAACAGGGGAACCAAGTGGGTAGAGTGTGTGGGTGATAGGCAGGCCAGGTGGGAAAAGGGAAAGAAACTGAGGGCTGAGGGTGTGGGGTGAGCGGGGAGCTTTTGGAAAGAAGGGTGTGCGTGAGTGGACCTGAGTGGATCAGGAGGAGTGAGGTAGGAACAAAGGGATGTAAAGCATGATGATGCTGGAGGAACTCAGCAGGCCAGGCAGCATCCACACAGAAAAGCAGGCGGTCAATGTTTCGGGTCAGGACCCTTCTTCAGGACTGAAGATAGGAAAAGGGGAAGCCCAATATATAGGGGGAAAAAGCAGAGCAGTGATAGGTGGACAAAAGAGGGGAGGCAGGTGGGCACAAGGTGGTGATGGGTAGATGCAGGGAAGAGATAGTGATAGACAGGTGCAGGGGAGGAAAAAGCAGAACCACCGGGGGGATGAGTAAAATGTAAGAAGAGAGAGGGGTAAAAAGGGCGAGAAAAGGGAAGCAGAAGAGAAGAAGCATGGTGGGGGGGGGGGGGGGGGGCGGGGTTCTCTAGGAACAAAGGGAGATGGGTTACCTGAAATTGGAGAATTCAATGTTCATGCTGTTGGGTTGAAGACCACCCAGCAGAACATGAGGTGTTGTTCCTCTCGTTTGCATTGGGCTTCATCAGTGGAGGAGGCCGAGTGCAGACAGATCAGTGTGGGAATGGGGAGGGCTGTTGAAGTTGCTACCAACTGGAAGCTCAGAGTGGCCACTGCGGACAGAGCACAGGTACTTGGCAGAGCAGTAACCCAGTCTGTACTTGGTCTCACCGAGGTAGAGGAGGCCATGTTGAGAGCATCGAATGCAATAGACAAGGTTGGAGGAGGTGCAGATGAATCTCTGCCTTGCCTGGAGGGCTGTTTAGGGGCCCTGGATGGTGGTGAGGGAGGAGGCGTAGGGCCAGGTGTGGCACCTCCTACAATTGCAGTTGAAAATGCCTGGGGAAAGGGGACGGATGGGTGTGGAGGGATGAATGAACCAGGGAGTCACAGAGAGAGTGGTCCCTGAGGAAAACAGAAAGGGGTGGGAAGGTGAAGCTGTGACTGGCAGTGCGTAGGGTTGCAGTTGGCGGAAATGACGGCGAATGATGTGCTGGATGGGGAGGCTGGTGTGGTAAAAGCTGAAGACCAAGGGCACCCTATCCACGTCCTGTCTAGCAGAAGGTGGGGTGGGAGCAGAAGGGAGGGAAATGGAGGAGATGCAAGTGAAGGGTCCATCAAGCACAGCAGAGGGAAAACCACATTTCCTGAAAAAGGAAAACATTTCAGATGTCCTGGAACAGAAAGTCTCATCATGAGACCAGATGTGGTGGAGATGGAGAAACTGAGAGAAGGGGATGGCGTCCTCACAAGAGACAAAGTGGGAGGAGGTGTAGTCTAGTTATGGGAATCAGTGGGTGTATAGTAAATTGATAACCATTTGAAGAGAAATAATCTGCAAGATATAGTTAAAGAGATAGAAAAGTCAAATCAGAATAAACACAGCCAATTAAAAAGCTAACAGCTGTAGATGTGATAGCTTGAATGGCCTGCTTCTATGCCCTTTGAATCATACAATTAATGTACATGAAAACAGTGAATACTCAACAGGTTTGATAGCATCTGTGGTAAGAGAAACAGTCAATGTTTCAAATCCAATTCCCTTTATCAGATCTGGGAAAGAGATAAAGCAAGTCAATCTTCAGTAGCAGCAATGGTGGGTGATGGATGTGTAGAACAGGAAATAGCTCTGGTAGGTTGAGACCAAATGCATTAATGTAGCAGTAAGAAGTGCATAAGGCTTCTTTGTCTGTGCAATGTTTTGTTAGTAGCAAGGCTGTGGGACATGTTCAATAGGCCAGACTATAGTAGAAAGAAGAAAAACTGAGCCAAAAACGATGACAAGCAGAAATGGCTAGTTCTGATAGAGAAACAGTGAGTTAAGTTAAGGTGGAGAATTCAAAATGGAATCCAAAAGGCTACAAGATGCCTGGATAGAGGTGTAATTCCTCAAGCTTGTGTTGGGTCTTATTGTAACAAGGCAGGAGACCACAGACAGATAGGTCAGAGTGGGAGTTGAACGGACAATTAAAGTTGTTAAAAAAAACGAAGCTCAAGGTCAGTCCTTTGGACTGAATGCAGGTGCTCTGCAAAGTGATAACCGACTCTGTGTTTGGTTTCTCCAGTGTGGTGATTTTGATGTTCATGTCAAAATAATACTTCTTCAAATTTACCTTTAGCATTCTGTCTTGGACAGGTGTAAGCTTTTCAAGTTTTTTAATGATACAAAGTCAGGGAGATGTAAAACTGAGGTTCTGACAGGTGGATATTAAAAGATATTTAAGTGCAAGGCATTCCCCGGTGTCCTGATAAACATTCCTGACTCTATCAACCTACCAGAACAATAAACTAACTGGTCATTTGTTCATTCAGTGTTTATGTCTGTGCGCATAACATTGGTTGTAAAGCATCTTCGTGATACCCTAAGGATGTGAAAAGCTAATACATATAAACCCAAGTTCTTCCTTTCCATAACATTTCAGGTGTACTTTGACTGAAAGATTAAAAAAGGATTAAGACTTTTTAAAATAAAATGGATTAAAAGATCAGAGCCTTCTCTTTCTTCCATATTTTTAAGTTCCTCTGCTCTCCACCAGTGGTGGGGAAAGTGCTTGAGTCCTTTATAAAAGATGCAATAGCAGGGCCCGTAGAGAAGAGTAAAAGAATTGAAGTCAACATAGACAAACATTCACAAAAGGGAAATCACTCTTGACAAACCTACCAGAATTTTTTGAGGATGTAATTATCAGAATAGATGAGGGAGAACAAATATGTTGTATCTGGACTTTTGATAAGTTCCCACACAAGAGATTAGCATGCAGAATTACAACACATGGGATTGGAGGCAAGATACTAACATGGATAGAGAACTGGTTCACCAAAAGGAAACATAGGATAGGAATAAACTTTTATCTCCCCCAGGTGGCAAGCAGTGGCCGGTAAACTACGACACAGATGAGTGCTGGGACGCTAGCTATACATCAACTCCAGCATCCCAGACAACCTCGACCCACTGCAATTTGCCTACTGCCGAAACAGGTCCATGACAGACACCATCTCGTTGACCCTATATTCATCTCTGGAGCATCTGAACAATAAAGGCATCTATATTAGACTATTGTTTATTAATTACAGCTCCACCTTCAATACTATAATTCCAAACAAACTCATCTTCAAACTCTCAGATATGGGACATAACACTTCGCTTTACAACTGGATCCTTGACTTCCTGACCAACAGACCGCAATCAGTGAGGATAGGCAGCAACACCTCCAGCACGATTATCCTCAACACTGTTGCCCCATCAGGCTGTGTCCTCAGCCCCTATTTTTCTCCCTATACACTCACGACTGCAGGGCAGATTTGGATCTAACTCCATCTACAAGTTTGCATATGACACCACCGTAGTGGGCTGAATCTTAAATAACGATGAGCCAGAGTACAGGAAGGAGATAGAGAGCTTAGTGACATGGTGTCATGACAACAACCCTTCCCACAATGTCAGCAAAACAAAAGAGCTGGTCATTAATTTCAGTAAGGGGGGTGGTGCACACTCTCCTGTTCACGTCAAAAGTGCTGAGGTCAAGAGGGTTGAGAGCTTCAACTTCCTAGGAGTGAACATTACCAATAACCTGCCCTGGTCCAACCACATAGATGCCAGGCTGAGAAAGCTCACCAACACCTTTAGTTCCTCAGGACGCTAAAGAAATTTGGCATGTCCCCTTTGGCACTCACCAATTTTTACTGATGCACCATAGAAAGCATCCTATCTGGATGCATCACAGCTTGGTACGGCAACTGCTCTGCCCAGGACCGCAAGAAGCTGCAGAGAGATGTGGGCACAGCTGAGCACATCACAGAAACCAACCTCCTCTCCATGGACTCTGTCTACACTTCTCGCTGCCTTGGTAAAATAACCAATATAATTAAAGACCCTACCCACCTGGGACATTCTCTCTTCTTCCCCCCATCCCCTGTCCCGCTTCACCATCAGGCAAAAGATAAAGCCTGAAAGCACTTAGGCTCAAGGGCAGCTTCTATCCTGCTGTTGGTAAGCTGATGGAGAAGATCCTGAGAGACAGGATTTATGAACATTTGGAGAGGTATAATATGATTAGGAATAGTCAGCATGGCTTTGTCAAGGGCAGGTCCTGTCTTACGAGCCTGATTGAATTTTTTGAGGATGTGACTAAGCACATCGATGAAGGGAGAGCAGTAGATGTAGTGTATATGGATTTCAGCAAGGTGTTTGATAAGGTACCCCATGCCAGGCTTATGGAGAAGGTGAGGAGACATGGGATCCAAGGGGACATTGCAGTGTGGATCCAGAACTGGCTGGCCCACAGAAGGCAAACAGTGGTTGTTGATGGGCCGTATTCTGAGTGGAGGTCGGTGACCAGTGGTGTATCTCAGGGATCTGTACTGGGACCCTTACTATCTGTGATTTTTATAAACGACCTGGATGAGGAAGTGGAGGGGTGGGTTAGTAAGTTTACGGATGACACGAAGGTTGGGGGTGTTGTGGATAGTTTGGAGGGCTGTCAGAGGTTACAGAGGGACATAGATAGGATGCAGAGTTGGGCTGAGAAGTGGCAGATGCAGTTCAACCCAGATAAGTGTGAAGTGGTTCATTTTGGTAGGTCAAATATGTTGGCGGAATATAGTATTAATGGTAGGACTCCTAGCAGTGTGGAGGATCAGAGGGATCTTGGGGTCCGAGTCCATAGGACGCTCAAAGCGGCTGCGCAGGTTGACTCTGTGGTTAAGAAGGCATATGGTTTATTGTCCTTCATCAATCGGGGAATTGAATTTAGGAGCCATGAGGTATTGTTGCAGCTATATAGGTCCCTGGTCAGACCCCACTTGGAGTATTGTGCTCAGATCTGGTTGCCTCACTACAGGAAAGATGTGGAAGCCATAGAGAGGGCACAGAGGAGGTTTACAAGGATGCTGCCTGGAATGCGGAGCATGCCTTATGAAAGCAGGTTGAGGGAACTCGGCCTTTTCTCCTTGGAGAGACGAAGGATGAGGGGGGACCTGATAGAGGTGTATAAGATGATGAGAGGTATTGATAGGGTAGATAGTCAGAGGCTTTTCCCCAGGGCTGAATTGGTGGCCACAAGAGGACATAGGTTTAAGGTGCTGGGGAGTAGATATAGAGGAGATGTCAGGGGTAAGTTTTTTACTCAAAGAGTAGTGAGTGCGTGGAATGGGCTGCCAGAAATGGTGGTGGAGGCAGATACGATAGGGTCTTTCAAGAGACTGTTGGATAGGTACATGGAGCTGAGAAAAATAGAGGGCTATGGGTAAGCCTAGTAATTTCTAGGGTAGAAACATGTTCGGCACAGCTTTGTGGGCTGAAGGGCCTGAATTGTGCTGTAGTTTTTCTATGTTCTTTCTATGTTCTATGTTATAAGACTATTGAATGATCCCCTAGTACAATAAAATCTACTCTACTCACAATCTACCCCGTCATGGTCTTATTGTCTGCCTGCACAGCACTTTCTCTGTAATCTGTAACACTTTATTCTGCATTCTGCTGTTTTCCCTTGTACTACCTCAACGCACTGTTGTAATGAAATGATCTGTATGGATGGCATGCAAAACAAAGCTTTTCACTGTACCTCTGTACATGTGACAATAAAAAAAATTTACCAGTTTAATGGATGAGGGAATTAAATGTTTGCAGACAATACCGAGTTGGATGGGAGGGTGAGCTTTGAGGAGGATGCAGAGAAGCTGCAGATCGAAGGAGTGGGCAGATACATGGCAGATGCAGTAAACTGTGGGTAAATGGTTCACAAGAAGGTAGATTATTACATGAATGGCAATAGATTGGGAAAGGGAAGATGCAATGAGACTGGGTGTCCTTGAGCATGCAGGTGCAGCAGGCAATCAAGAAAGAAAATGGTATGCTGGCCTTCATAGCAAAAGGATTCGAGTGTGGGAGTAGGGATGTCTTGCTGCAATCGTATGAGAGTTTGGTAAGGCTGCACCTTGAGTATTGCGCACAGTTTTGGTCTCCTTATCTGGGTATGTTCTCTATGGAGGGAGTTCAGTGAAGGTTCAATCAGACCGATTCCTGGGATAGGATTGACAAATGAAGAGAGATTTCACTAGCGTTCAGAAGAATGCAAGGGGATCTCATAGGAAACTGCAAAAATCGAACAGGATTGGACAGACTAGATGCAGGAGGGATGTTCCCAGTGGCAGGAGAGTCCAGTTCCAGGGATCACAGTCTAAGGATAAGGGAGAATCCATTTACAAGGAGAAGAAGTTTCTTCTCCCAGAGTGATGAGCCCATGGAATTCTTTACCACAGAAAGTAGATAAAGCCAAATCATTAATATATTCAAGAAGGAGTTGGGTCTTTTCTTGGGGGTTAGAGGGATCAAGAAAGATGGGAGAAAGCTGGAACAGGGTACTGAATTTGAATGATCAGCCATGATCACACTGAGTAGTAGAGCAGGTTCAGGGGGTTGAATGGCCTATTCCTGCTCCTATTTTCTATGCGTCAATGTTTTGTTTCAGTTGCAATTTGAAATGATTGATGTAAAAAACAGAAAATGCAGAATCCCTCAAGTCAGGCAGCATCTATGGAAAAAGAAACTGAGTTAACATTTCTGTTTAAAAACCCTTCAAAAGAACTATGAACTGATTTTTCATTTATTGTTGAAATGAGTTGAACTATTCAGAATGGCAGGGCACCAAGGGAGATGCCTTCTACTCATTCTACTGAAAATCTGCGCAGGTTTGTATTTGGCTGGTATCAGATTTACTTTTTTATTACATGGCTCATATTGATGGCGCTTCATCATAAAAGGTCTTTCTCCATATTTCACACATCTGAAGTATTTAATCATTGGATTACATTTTATTACCATTAGTAGGGTTTTTTCCTTGTTCTACAAAAAGCTGCAGAAGCAGCAGATAGACACTGTTTATTGCCGGTGCTCATTCTTAATCTGCGTATTCTTCAATACATAGTATTGTTACATCTTTGTACTTTTCCTTAAGAAAAAGGCAAGGAATTTGGCCATGTGATTACTAGCTCAATATCACCATACCACAGGTAATAACTGAAAATTCCAATGGTACATGCCAGTAGAGTTAAACTAAATAAAGTAACCACAATGGGAATCTTCAGTTATGAAGATAAAATTGATCTGGAGATATTTCACTGAAGATTTAACAGCATTGCTAAAGAAGGATCATGAAGCATTTTGATAAAGTGAATAAGGAAAGATACATATTTTAGCTTGTACAATGTGACAAAGATTCCTGTTGAAACTTGAATCCAGTCTGGCAGTTAGATCATCCTATGAACTATGAACACACTATACCTAATATTGCTAGCTGGCCTCCCATTCAAGCACTAACCAGCAGCCCAAACCTATTTAACTGGATACTTCTAAGGAACACAATACGAATTTAATATGGTTATTGGGAAGGACAATTGGAAAAGGTTATTAAAGAGAGGGAACTGGATAGGGCATTGAATGAGCTGTCCTTGACAAGGGGTTGAACTCAGCCGTGTGTTGCATTAGATGCAGTTATGTAGACATGGTTCTGGATAACATTAAGTGGACCTGTTATTTGACAAAGTTACCAGGACGTAGGTTCAAGTGAAATTACCAGCATATGGGTTTAAAAGTGCATACCAAGACATGGGACTGGAAAAAGTTACTGGAAGCAGGACTGAATCTGGTTACCAGGACGTGGTACCGGATAAGATTACCAGGGAAGGTAACTAAGAAGATTGCCGAAGTCAGGGCACTAGATGCTGTCTATGTGGATTTCAGTAAGCCTATGACAAGATCCCCATGGTCAGCTGGTCCAAAAGGTTAAGGCACATAGGATCCAAGATGAGCTGGCTAAATGGATCCAAAATTAGCTTGCTGAGAGGAGATAGAGGGTAGTTGAGGGTAGTTGGTGGGAGGAAGGGTTTTTCAGGTTGGAAGTCTATGACTAGTGGTATACTGCAGGGATCAGTGTTGGGATCCTTGTTTTTTTGTGATACAAATTAACCACTTGGATGTGAATGTAGGAGATATGATTAGTAAGTTTGCTGATGACACATAAACTTGTGGTGTGGTGGATAGTGAGGAAGGTTATCCAAGGCTACAGCAGGATGGAAAGTTCAGCAGAGCATCGGCAGGTGGAATTTAATTCCAACAAGCGTGAGCTGATGCATGTTGGCAAGTCAGGCACGGTAGCATAGTGGTTAGCGTAATGCTTTACAGCGCCAGCGACCCGGGTTCAAATCCGGCCACTGTCTGTGAGGAGTTTGTACGTTCTCCCTGTGTCTGTGTGGGTTTCCTCCGGTTTCCTCCCACATTCCAAAGACGTACAGGTTAAGAAGTTGTGGGCATGCTATGTTGGCACTGGAAGCATGGCGACACTTGCAGGCTGCCCCCCAAAAAATCACTACGCAAAAGATGTATTTCACTGTGTGTTTCGATGTACATGTGAGTAATAAAGATATCTTATCTTATCAGATAAGGGTAAGACATACACAGTAAATGGCAGGGCTCTATGGAATGTTGATGAACAGACAGACCTTGGGGTACAAGTCAACAGTTCTCCTGAAAGTGTCAACACAGGTGATGAAGAAGGCATCTGATGTGCTTGCTTCTGTAGGTTGGGGCATCAAACACAAGATATGGGACATCATGTTGCAACTTTATAAAACAGTGGTTAGGGCGCACTTGGAGTATGTGTACAGCTCTAGTCCCTGGGATGTGATTGCACTGGAGAGGGTTCAGAGGAGATTCACCAGGATGTTGCCTGGATTGGTGGACTTTAGTGATAAGGAGAGATAACATAGACTGGGCTTGCTTTCTCTAGAATGAAGGAGGCTGAGGGGTAATCTGATAGAGGTGTAAAGATTATGAGAGGCAGTGATCAGGTAGATGTTCAGAACCTTTTTTCCCATGGCAAGGGTGTCAAAAACAAGAGGGCATAGGTTTAAGGTGAGAGGGAGGAGATTTAAAGGGGATCTGCGAGGAAAGTTCTTCACACAGAGAGCGACTGATACCTGGAACCTGCTGCCAGAGGAGGTGGTGGAGGCAGATACAATCACTCCATTTAAGAGGCACTTAGACAGGCACTCGAATAGGCAAGGCACAGAAGGATATAGACCTAATGTGGACAAATGGGTTCGGTGTAGATGGGCAGATCAGTCGGCATGTACACGGTGGGCTGAAGTGCCCATTTCAGTACGACCCTGTGACTCGATGACATGGGAATGGAAGACTTTACCAGTACAGATGATCACATAAGATGACGGACACAGGGAGTTGGTTGCAGTTACTAACGTGTGGAAGTCAAAGTGATTACTGGACACAAGACCGGATGAGGTTACCAGTGCATGGCTTCAGACAAGGCTGCTGGAATGTCCGCTTATCCCAGCATGGGTGAAGTGACTGGTGCAGGAGTTTGGATTAGGTTATTGGGACATGAGATGGGAAGGGGTTAATGGTACAGGAGAGTGAATGAGCCCCACGGGTCATAGGACTGAGCGAAGCTACTGTACCTGCTTGGAACACTGGTTGAGATAAGGTGAGATTACTGGGAAGTTAGATTGGATGAGGTGACCGGCATGAAAGATTGGCTAAGAATACAGGAACATGGGATTGGATATGTTGTTGCAACAACTACTAAAATAACTTTCCAAATGTGTTCACTGTGTCACTAAATGCAGCAACCAAACAAATCTTCCTGCCAACTAAATCTGGCAGGAATAGGGGTAACTCTTTTCATTTAAAATGAAAGCGATGAAACCATGTAAAAAAATCACACCACCTGTGCATTTCATGTGTTTGCCGTTCAGATATCCTTTCATACACAAATATGGAGTTAATTCAGAAATCCTATTGCAGAAAGTCAAACTTTGTATCTTTTACATTTTTCTGGAATCATTGCATTTCCTTCAATAACAGTCAACCCGTTTCAGTATTTTTTCGGATCCCGGTACATCATTAAGAAAATTCATATGAAACTTGCTCAGTCATGCATTTTGGCACTTTTGCCATGGTCGATTTACAAACTAAGCCTCCATTTAAATGTCTGTCAAATATTTTTGTTTAAAAAACATGACACATTTTGTCTCATATACTGATGATACAGTGTTTTCTTCAGATATTTCCTAAACATCTGGAAAATAATGATACAATATAGGACTTCAGTATCACTGATGAGAATGCAACACTTTCTATATCATGGTAGATGTAGATCTTTCATGGGCTTTTGAACACCAAGTTACAATAGTTAGAGCAGTACCCTCCACAGGAGATACATAGCACGTGTGAGTGGTGATGCAGCAGGATGGCTCTTCAACCAATTAGATTCAAGAATCTTCACTGAGGTAAGCAGAATCTGAAGCAGGAATTATAAATATCATTTAAATACATTGCAAAATTATAAACAGTAAATGAAATGGAGGTTAGATGAGAAAAGAAAGATAAAAGAGACGTGAAAAATATTAAAAATTGGTATTTTTAAAAACATAATTCTAATGGATTGAGTTCACACTAAAATAAGTAAATTTTCAGTGTCAGAGACATGAATTTGACTTTAACTCAGATAAATCAAGTCCGCTTAATGCACCTGTCCCATCTTTTCTGGCATGTTCAATGTGGAACATGTAGCTTCATGGTCATGATGACTCTCTCACTGGGAAACCAGCACACTTACCCTGTAGAGATGCAGGATAACTTGCAGAGCTATATCCACATTTCTGCATTTGACTCCACAAACTCAGACTTGGGAAATCGCTGCCCAATTTACCTCATGATTACAATGAGTTTCATTAGCCTCACTATTGCTGGCATTGTTAATCCTTCACGATTTTCTAAGTATACCTTCATTGTTCATTGACAGCAGGATATCTTCTGAATAGATAGATGAATGCAAGAACATGAGAAATGAAAGGAAGAGTTGGCTTGCACCATCACGCAATAAGATCTTGGCTGGCCTTGGGCCTCACCTGCTTTCCTGCCTAATTCCCCCATAGTGTTTCTCTTAGTCGCCAAATATCTCTGGATCTCGGCCTTGAACATATTCAACAGCTGACCATCTGCGGCTCTGAGGAAAATATCTCCAAAGACCTAAGAAAAATTCTTTGTGAAGAAGACACAAGAAATTCTGCAGATGCTGGAATCTGAAGCAATACACAATAAGTGCTGGAGGAACTCAGCAGGTCAGGCAGCATCCATGGAGGGAATAACTTCACATGAATACAATGTCCCCCGTGGTTCTCAATTTTCCACTTGGAGGAAACACCCTCTCAGTGGTTACCCTATCAATCCCTCCAAGAATCCTACCAACGGTGACTACCTCTCACTCTTAAGGCCTCAAATGGGTATCAGCCAACCCTTCTCAATCTGAGAATTCCCTTGTCCCAGAAATCAAATTAGAAACCTCCCCTGCATGACCAAATATCCTTCCTTAGATATGGAAAGATACAATCCTGCGAGCCTGGCCACACCAAAGCCCTGTATATTTGTAAGACTCCAACCACTTGCAATAAAGCCAACATATAATTAGCCTTCCTAACTGCTTGCATGTTAATTTTATGCATTCCTTGAGTCAGCACACCAGCATTTATTTGTTTCTCACAGCTTAATATTCTGATTTTCTACTTCTCAAGTGGACAACCTTTATTTTCCCATGTTTGCTCCATTTTCCACCTTCTTACTTGCTTACAAGCTCTGGAGCATATTTTCCAATGCCGTCAATTGATACTCCTATTACTGCAGGTAGGTGTCAGATTTCCTTGTCAGAAGGCTTAGACATGCATTTGGTTATCGTTCTCAGGCCTCTCATTGATCTTACAGGGTCTCCACCTGAACCACTGAGGTCTCCACAAAGCCCCATATTTTGACTCAGTCTTCTAGCTCTTTTATCAGTGGACAGCCTCCACTATCAACAATCTAGGTCGTGCTATTTGTTATTTAGTAAACTCCAAGCATCTCTGCAAAATTTATTAAGATTTTTAGAAATGAAATTAGCTCCCCTCCTTATATTTCAATCATTATGTCCCATTTGTGGAAACCTAAGCAATCATTATATCCCAGGATAAACCAAATATCCCAAGAAGTCTGACCCCCAGTTACTCCCATTTTGAGCTCTGACTGCCTCCACACTAACACAAGGCCAACTAAAAGGAATTTTGTTTTTACCTTAAGCCAAAAGGAGCAGGAAGGCATTGCCTGGGGACAGTGAATTCATTCACTTCTGCACCACTCTAGGGAGTTACACAATATGGCAGTGGCAATCCAATAGAACCATTTTATCAAGAAGACCCAGGGTCATTCATGGGCACACTGGAGAAACAGCATGGTCCTAGTGGTTAGCAGCCAGCGAATTCAGGCAGCTTGCCCATCCTGAGAAGATATGGTCCCAAGTCACATTACAGTCTCCTTCTAGCCTCCCGACTTTCCATCCAACTTTGTAACAGAAAACATTATCCAAGTCATTAATGCAAAATATGAATAGCAAGGGCCCAGTACTGGCACCCCACTAGTTACAGCCAGCCAAAAATGTCATCCTTTATTTCTATTCTCCATTTCCTGCACTTTAATTAAACCACTAACCATTCTAATATGCTACCCAAAACCTATAAACTCTTATTTTACGAAATAACTTATCATCCTGTACTTTATTAAATGAGTTTTGAAAATCCAGACACTGGTTCCTTTTATCTACTTTGTTAGCTACATCCTAAAATAAAATTTATTAGATTTGGCAGACAAAATTTTTCTTCCATAAAGCCATGTTGACTCTGCCTAACCATATTATGATCTTCTAAGTGCCCTGTTTCTACATCCTTAATTATGGATTCCAGCATTTTGCTGGCTAACTAGTCTGAAATTGTCTATTTTCTCATTTGTCTCTCTACGGTCATTTTCTAATCTGAACGAACTGTTCCAAAATTTCCAGATTTTGGAAGATCATTAATAATGCATCCAATGAATTAACGAAAAAGGAGATTACTGAAGTATTCGGATTCATAAGAACAGTTACAAATCTGCAAATGAAGAACAGCGGCAACAATCTGAGATGTTCGTCTGCCATGACCAACACCAACTTTCATGTTATCTATGTAAATCATCCCAGAGGGCAGCAATTTAGGAAAACGTAAATTCGCCATCTCAACTCAGCTAAAATGAAGACCGAGCCAAGAAGAATGGGGCTGCTGGCTACTTGAGAATCACAGTGTCATAGTCACTTTAAGGGCAGTGGCAGGGAGGGGTAGTGGGGAATGTGGATCTGAACTGCAGTTCCAACCCCAACAACATTTCTTGCCTTTTCCTGTGCCCCCTGCCATGTGCGTTGTGCTTCTCATCCCCACCAGGCCTTCCTTGGTTAGTGCCATGCACTGCAACCAGTTCTCACCCACAAGAAAGAAAAGCCACCTGTTTAGCATCCATGGCTAAACATTACCAAGGCCGCAGACTTAAGGTGCTCTCAGCCTTTTGCCCACCTACTGAAATCCACTTATCACCTCCAAAGACTTGCCAAATTAAAAAGGGCACTTCACACTTCACACAACGGGCTGGAGCACTGCCCAGCACTTGACAAGCTTCATCCTGGACTCAGAGCCTGCACACAAACTGGCTGCTTAAAAACCTAAATTAAGAAACCACCAGCACTAAGAAACATATTGTAGAAGTATTTTAATGTGTTAGCTATAGATATTCAGAAAATATAGAGCATCTGCACAGAAGCAACATCAACAGCAGAAAAGCCAAACAGGCTGCACGGGAGGCAATCTTGCCTCTGAGTGACACAGAAATGAATTGGAATCTTTAATCTTCCTTATTTGAAGCTTTCAGAGTGTGCATTGATCCAAGAATGGTGCCCTTGGTACACATGCATCTTCAAAGGGAGCATCTTGGCTGCCTTCTTGGCAAGAGTGTGAATACTTGTGTGAACTCCTGGCAGAATTATGCAGAGCAGGCAGATCATCATATCAATCAGCATTCAACACTCATTTGACAGCAGCACTACCAATTTGGAGCTAAACACTCCAGCTGTTCTAGCACCTTCCCTTAGTCAAACATGGCTGAACTCCACCAGTACCGGCAATGCTTAAGTGAGAATCAACTGCTTCCAGATTGGTTGCCTGTTGATTTCTTGTGAATGTTGATACAATTTTACAAGTGTTTGACGCTTTCTAGATTGGTTTCAAGTCTACAGATAGTGGTGTGTCTGCTGTCGAATGCCTCAGTCTTGATTTCAAAGCTTCGGCACAAAATAGCTCTTCTCAGCAGCGGGTGCATGAGTCAACTTGGAATACAGCACACCTAGGAGAATGGGCAATGGCACTCAGAGCAAGGCAAGGTGCTAGAGGAGGAATCAAGAAGAGCAGAAGGAAGCAGAGAGGATTTTGAACTGGAGATAAGATAAGATAAAATAAGATATCTATCAGTCATATGTACATCGAAACACACCGTGAAATACATCTTTTTAGTCAAGGTATCAAGGGATATGGGGAAAAGGCCAGAAATCGGGGCTAGATGGGAATAGTTTAGCTCATGGTGAGGTAGCAGAGCAGACTCGATGGGCCGAATGGCCTACTTCCGCTCCTTTGTCTTGTGATCTTGTGATCTTTTGTGTAGAGTGTTTTGGGGGCAGCCTGCAAGTGTTGCCACACTTCCGGTGCCAACATAGCATGCCCACAACTTCCTAATTCGTACGTCTTTGGAATGTGGGAGGAAACCGGAGCATCCAGATGAAACTCACACAGTCACGAGGAGAACATACAAACTCCTTATAGGCATCAGCCGGAATTGAAACTGTGCCGCTGGTGCTGTAATAGCGTTACGCTAACTGCTACACTACCGTGCCTGCCGATCATGTCACCCAGAACACCCAGACTCTTATCATGTCTCAGTTTCTCATATGTCAGCTACACATGCTTCAACAAGGATGTCCTCATTGAAATAACTGCAGGATGTAAGAGCCACATTACCAATGGCTGCCAGGATGACCTGGCTCTCAAACATTTATTAATGCATGGGCTTCTTCCAGACTGGAGGTGGGGATACTTGCAACATATGTTTCGCTCTCCTGTGTTACACAAGAGAGATTACTGTGATTCTCCTTACAAAGATAATTCAGTGCATTTCATTACCATTTGACTGATCATGGAACTTCAGCTTCACAAGGATTTCAGGTTTCCTCTTGGTGCAGGCTTTAGTCAGAAACCTGCAGCAAGAAATGACTTTAACTCCCGGTAAATAAACGATGGCAAAAAAGACCAAACATTCTATCCCAGGATGGCATGAGGAACCACAGGACTTTAAAGACAACTTTTAAAAAACAGTATCAGCTGAAGAATCTGCGAGAATGGTCTTTATTCCTCGACAAACAAGATTAACCCAAAGACACAATATACATTATTTGTTTTCTCCACAGAGCTTCTCGTACAACTGCAGAAGTTCTGCAGGGCACAAACTTCTTCAGGTGCAGATAAGCTCAGTGCTCTTCCCTATCCAAACAACCTGTTGGTGAAAATTGATGACACGGGACTATTCAAATTAAGTGACGCGTGGATTTAAGGAATGAACTGGGCACTGAAAGGACAATTACAGGTGGTTTCTGTCAATCAACTGTCATGGATGAGGTTCCTTACATTATAAAACAGGTCAATCCTTGGAAACTTGCAAGAAAATTGTGGACTGGTCCAATCAACCTGCACAGGTGGAGCCAAATCCTTTTGTTTGAGCACTGGGGTGAGTTGTATCAAGAACCAATGTTAGAACTAATTACATGGGAGTTAGAGGTGAAGTTAGAATTAAGATTTAAAACCGCATGAGTTCATGTTATTTTACTGTGGTATCTCTTATCACATAATCCTATATCATATAACTATTTTGTACAATGAAATTCTGATTTTCATTTGGAAATTACTATTTGGAAATCCTGATGGTTCAGCTTACCAGGTGATGTTTCCCACGCTGCCTTTAAACTCACCAGGGCCCCCAGTTTCCATGCCCCCTTTAAACTGATTGGGTTCCCTGAAAATTTTATTGTCCCACTGCATCATTTCTTTAAAAAAAGTGAATTAAAACTTTTGGGTGTTAATAGGAATAACATCCAATAGTCTGGAAAATCTGCCAGTCCATCACCAAAATCCCGAGTGTGCCAGATTAAAGGAGTTTTACTGTGGTTCCTTAGAGTAGTTTTGCATTTAATATTGTATGGATTTCAATGTTACTTGGCACTAATAAGCTTTAATTAATTTAATTAATAAAGAGCACCTCTGGAGAGTGAGGGATAGCAGTCTGGTCTGGCTGGCAGACTGGCAACGGCAACAGAGAAATGGGGAGTTTTGCCAACCTGAGAGAGGAAGCAGGTGCAGGGTCCACAGAGTTATGTCCATCGGGTGCTTTCCACACTGCACACATACCATTCTGTGACAGACTCTGACCTTAAATACCTCAATCAGATCCTGTCACAACTTTGACGCTGGAGGAACTCAGCAGGCCAGGCAGCATCCATGGAGAAAAGTGGGTGGTTTCCCTCTTATATATTGGGCTTCCCCTTTTCCTATCTTCAGTCTTGAAGAAAGGTCCTGACCCGAAATGTTGACCGCCTGCTTTTCTCCACAGATGCTGCCTGGCCTGCTGAGTTCCTCCAGCATCATTGTGTTTTTCATCTAGATTCCAGTATCTGCAGTCCTTTGCTTCTCCTGTCACAACTTTTTCTGTTCCAAGCAGCACACCCTCCAGCTTCTCCAGTCTATCCACATAACCCAAATCTCTCACGTCTGGAGGTATTTTGGTAATTAGAAAATAAAACACCGCAGAGTGTTGGTAACCTGAAATTAAAACAGAAAGTGCTGGAAATACTCAGCAGGTCAGACAGAGAGAAAAACACCAAGTTAATGATTCATGCCATCAGACCTAGAAGATGTTAGAAAGCAAGCTTGTTTTAAGTTGTGGGTGTGTGATGTGGAGAGAATAAAGGGGGATGTCTGTGATAGGGTGGAGACCAGGACAGACTGAATGACACAGTTGGCATTGAGATTGGCTCAGAAAGGGCAGTGAAGGCTTGTTAATTGAAGCTAAACTGTCTGTAGAAGTTGACAAATAGATAAGATAAGATAAGATAAGATAAGATAAGATAAGATAAGATAAGATAAGATCTTTATTAGTCACATGTACATCAAAACACACAGTGAAATACATCTTTTGTGTAGTGATTTTTTGGGGAGCAGCCCACAAGTGCCCATAACTTCCTAACCTGTACGTCTTTGGAATGTGGGAGGAAACCGGAGCACCCAGAGGAAACCCACACAGACACGGGGAGAACATACAAACTCCTTACAGACAGTGGCCGGATTTGAACCTGGGTTGCTGGCGCTGTAAAGCATTATGCTAACCACTATGCTACCGTGCCTGCCTGCCATAGGGAACAGGGAAAGATAAATGATAAAGGCATCAAAACAAAAAGCAACAACACTGGAACTGTTGTTGAAAGTCCAAAATAAAAGAATGCTGGAAATACTCAGCTGGTCAGGCAGCATTTGCGGAGAGAGGAAAACTAAGCAAGTGTTACATGTTGATGACCTTATTACCTGCGTTGGCCGGTTCTGACATCTATTACAAGGTAGAAGGCTATATGATTCATGTCAGCTTCCAGTACAGCATCAGCTCCATTCTCCCCCTTGTCTCCCTGTAACCCTGCAAATGTCATTCTCATGTGCCCATTTCCCCTTTGATTCTCTTGCCACATCCCTACATTTGGGGTAATTTACAGAAGCCAATTAACCTACCAGTGCACCTTTGAGATGAGGAAGGAAATCAGAACATCCATGGGATACCTACACAATCATAGGAAGAACATACAGACTTCACAGAGGGTACCCAAAGTCAGAATCGAACCCAGGTCTCTGCAGTTGTGAGTTGGCAGCACCAACTGCTACGCCATCCTACACAGACTGGTGAGCCTGATATCTGAAATTGTTGAGACCAGACGGCTATAACATTCTCAGATGGAAGATGAGATGTTCCCTGAATTTACATGTATGTTGGACTTTACTGGAACACTGAATAAGACAAACGGAGATCAGTGTGGGAATGGAACCTAGAATTAAAGGAACTGACAAATGTTTGCTCAAAGTCACCCGAGAAGACCAAATGGAGGTGCTCTGCAAACTAATCACCCAACCTGCATTTGGTTCCTCCACTGAAGAGGAGACCTCATCGTGAATACCAGACACAATGCACTGACTCAGAATTGCAAATGAACCGCTTCAGCTGGAAAGAGCATTTGGGTTCATGGGTGTTGGAAAATGGTAAAAGGGCAGATGCTGCATCTCCTGCAAGGGAAGGTGCAGTGAGAAGGTAAATAAGCAGTTGTTGGAGATGGAAGGGTCAACCAAGGAAGTGCTGAGGAAACAGTCACTTTGGGTTGGTGAATGGGGAGGAGAAGATGTGTCTAATGGTGGAATCACGTCAAAGGTGGCAGAAGTTATGGAGGCTGACCAATTGAATAGAGGGGTCGGCAATGTCGAGGATGAGGTCAAGAGGAATCCTATTTTTGACATGGGCTGGTAGAAAGCAAGTGGGAGCAGAAGGGCAAAATTGAACTGATGCATTTGAGAGCACTGTCACTGTGTCCAGGAATAGTTCTCAAAGTTCAGTTCAGCAAGCCATAAGGTGAAACGTGAGCAAAGGCTTTTGCAAAACCACCATTGACTGAAGAGAAAATGTAGAGAGAGAATAGAGAGAAATTACGAAATCCAAATGTTCCACGATGGAACCCATATGACACCTGAGTCACTGATGATCTCCACTGCTTTGTTCCAAAGTATCTGCCACTGTCAATGAAAAAATGAGACATCTCAGAAAATCTGGTGTGGAAAGCATTTTAGTAAAATACTTTTATGCATCCATTTGAAAACCTTTACATCTTTCCAAAGATGTGGTGCCAGAACTGGACATAATCCTCTAAATGTGACCAAACCAATTCTATATTATGACTTCAGGCTGTGGAATATGCTCCATAAATGCAAAAGATGAAGCCAAAATCTAAACACTTCGATCACAATCTCATTTCCTGCAGCTACTGTCACCACAGAGGGCAACTTCAAACACTTCCTCATGGTGTCTGTGTGCATCTATAAACCAAACATTTGGTAATAAAAAAGTTAGATGGAACATATTTTGTAACTGTTTCTGTGACAGATCTCCTGTGGGGAGCATCTCACAACTCCCCAGTAGGCAGTCTCTGCCTGGTTAGGAAAGGAAACAATTCTGTGTATGGGGTTCCCCCTCAACTGCTGTTTATCCTTCAGAACAGCAGACTATAAACTGCCTTAGGTAACGGCATAGAATGTTTTAAATAAAAGGTAGCAGCAACTCAATGCATCCTGAGAATTGTTTCCCTAAACGGTGCCCTTCACACAAATCATGTGGCGCCCAATAGGATATCAGACACGACAAATTGCTCATCTAAATGCTAATTTGTTCTTGGTGTAGTAAAGGACCACAGGACAGAATCACATGACAACTGTGACATCTAGTGGCAGAAACTGGTACAGAAAGGATACTTCAATCAAATTCCACTTCCCTTTAAATGTTAAGGATAAATTCTGAAACACTGGAACAAGCATCAAGACAAATATATTGGCAATGTCTCCACACCAGAGTACTTCTCAATTTATAAAAATCACAAAACCTTCACAGTTACGAACCATTCCCAACCAGTTGTAGAGATGTTGGACAGAAGAAAATAGCAACTCATCTGCAGCTACAATAACTCTATTCTGTTCCTTCCTGAATGATGAAACTATTTCGATTGCATTCACAGACAATTCTTAGAAGACTGCTCCAAGGTAAATCCAAAGAACTGAAATTGCCTTTAATCACATCAGCTCCATTGTTTGAAATGCAGAGCTGTGTGCACAAGTCTTCAGATGATTGCTAACATTTTCCCTTCACAATCTTTTATATTAATTCACCCTTGAAATGACCAATTGCCCATCCCTAGCCATCCTTGGGAAATTGCTGGTGAAACATCTCAAAGCTCTGCTGTCTATGCGAAAATGTTCGCACATTGCTGTTTAGTCAGACACTTCTTCCAGTTGGTGGAAGCAGTGCATTTGGGAGTAAGTCACTGTTACGTACCAGCAACGAAAGAAACACACAGAGTCATGTATAAGTGTTAGAAACTATTTTATTAATAATGACTTATGATAATAAGAAAAATAAAAATGTCAGATATTAAACATTAACCCCAAAAACTAAACTCGTAGTGTGTGTGTGGCAAATTCCCAAACTCCAAGTCCAGGAATAGTTCTCAAAGTTCAGTTCAGCAAGCCATAAGGTGAAACGTGAGCAAAGGCTTTTCCAAAACCACCGTTAACTGAAGAGAAAATGTAGAGAGAGAATAGGGAGAAATTACGAAATCCAAATGTTCCATGATGGAACCCATATGACACCTCAGTCACTGATGAATTCCACTGCTTTGTTCCGAAGTATCTGCCACCCCGAAAGGCACTCGAGACGTGGCCGTCCACAGAAATACCTGTTTCCTTCTACAGGTTAACGACAAAGTGGACTCCACTGGATTATTCCAAAAATCCATTCGTGGATTGTAGTGACAGACACAGTTATTGTTTTTCATCCACCGATACAGAGACCAGCAGGCAGTGTCTCTCTCTTGCTCTCTCTCTTTTCTGACTGCCAAAACGTCAGCACATCATTATCTTCTGTTGTCGTAACGATGCCACACACACTCACACACACACACTACTGTACTATGCCTTAAAGGGACAGTCACCAAATAGTAACCTAATCCGTAACAGTCACAGACAATCTCCCAGCAGAAACTTAAACCAGTACTAGCTGCTTTTAGAACAGTTGTTTTGAGAGTGAGTTTCATTGTGAGAAGTCTTATCCATCTTTCTTTCTTTTCCTATTGCACTGGTAGAGAAGTAGGAATGACAATCAGGGTAGTGGCGTGCTCCTCTTGCAGGATGTGGGAAGTCAGGGAGAACTCCAGTGTCCCTGATGGCTACACCTGCAAGAGATGCATCCAGCTGCAGCTCCCTACTGACAGCGTTAGGGAACAAGAGCTGGAGCTGGATGAACTCCGGATCATTTGGGAGGCTAAGGGGTTGATAGACAGGAGTTACAGGGAGGCAGTCACACCTTGGTTGCAGGATGCAGGTAGCTGGATAACAATCAGGAGAGGGAAAGGTGATGGGCAGTCAGCGCAGGGCACCTCTGTGGCCGTTCCCATCAATAACAAGTATACCGCTTTAGATACTGTTGGGGGAAAGCCACAGTGACCAGTTCTCTGGCACTTAGTCTGGCTCTGTGGCTCAGAGGGGAAGGGGTGAAAGGAGGAGTGTGGTAGTGATGGGGGATTCATTGGTTCAGGGAACAGACGGGAGATCCTTTGGACAAGAACGAGACTCCCGGATGGTATGTTGCCTCCCAGGTGCCAGGGTCAGAGACGTCTTGGATCAAGTCCACAGCGTTCTTAAGGGGGAGGGTGAGCAGCCAAGTCATGGTCCACATCGGTACCAATGATATAGGCAGGAAGGATGACGAGGTCTTGCAAAGTGAGTTCAGGGAGTTAGGTGCTAAGTTAAAAGACAGAACCTCTAGGGTGGTGATCTCAGGATTGCTACCTGTGCCATGTGCTGGTGAGACAAGAAATAGGAAGATAGTGCAGTTTAACACATGGCTAAGGAGCTGGTACAGGAGGGAGGGCTTCAGATTTTTGGATCATTGAGCTCTCTTCCAGGGCAGGTGGGATCTGTACAAATGGGACAGTTTGCACCTGAACTGGAGGGGGGGCCAATATCCTGCGGGAAGATTTGCTAGTGCTGCTCGGGGGTTTGAACTAGAGTTGCAGGGGGTGGAAACCAGAGTGGCAGGGCAGCAAGTGCAGTGGCTGTGGGGAAACTTACAAGCAAAGACAGAAATTCACAGGTTGATGAGCATGGTGGGACTAATGTTCTGAGATGCGTCTATTTCAATGCGAGGAGTATTGTAGGTAAGGCAGATAAACTTAGAGCATGGATTAGCACGTGGATTTATGATGTGAGACTTGCTTGCAGGAGGGGCAGGACTGGCAGCTCAATGCTCCAGGGTTCTGATGTTTTAGACATGAAAGAGGGGGAGGAATTAAAGAGGGAGGGTGGCATTACTCATCAGGGAAAATGTCATGGCAGTGCTCAGAGAGGACATACTGGAGGGCTCGTCTACTGAGGCGATATGTGTGAAACTGAGGAATAAGAAAGGGATGACCACATTAATGGGACTATATTATAGACCTCCCAATAGTGGGATTTAGAGGAACAAATTTGCAGAGAAATAGCAGACAGTTGCAAGAAATACAAGGTTGTGATAGTAGGAGATTTGAACTTTCCACAAATTGACTGGGACTCCCATCCTGTAAAGGGATTGGATGGGATAGAGTTAGTCAAATGTATTCAGGAAACATAACATCTCAACTTCTGTACTCGATGCCCTGATTTGTGAAGGCCAATGTGCCAAAAGCTCTCTTTACGACCCTTTCTACCTGTGATACTACTTTCAAGGAAGAATGGATCTGTATTCCCAGGTCCCTTTGTTCTACCGTGCGACTCAGAGCCGTACCATTCACTGTGCAAGTCTTACTCTGGTTTGTCCTCCCAAAGTACATCACCTCACACTTGTCTGCATTAAATTCCATCTGCCATTTTTCAGCCCATTTTCCCAGCTAGTCCAGATCACGCTGTAAGCCTCGCTGTCTACTACGCCCCCGATCTTGGTGTCATCTGCAAATTTGCTGATCCAGTTTACCACATTATCATCTAAATCATTAATATAGATGATAAACAACAATGGACCCAGCACTGATCCCTGCGGCACACCACTAGTCACAGGCCTCCAATCAGAGAGACAACCATCTACTCCCACTCTCTGGCTTCTCCCACTAAGCCAACATTGAATCCAACTGACTACTTCATCCTGAATGCCAAGCGACTTAACCTTCTGGACTAGCCTCCAACACAGGACTTTGTCAAAGGCCTTGCTAAGGTCCATGTAGACAACGTCCACCACCTTTCCTTCATCAACCTTCTTGGTATCCTCCTTGAAAAACTGTATTGGATTGGTTAGATATGACCTACCATGCACAAAGCCATGTTAACTATCCCTAATCAGGCCGTGTCTATCCAAATACTGATATATCCTGTCTCTTAGAATGTCTTCCAATAATTTACCTATGACTAACATCAGGGTCACAGGCCTATAGTTTCCCAGCTTATTCTTAGAGGCTGTCTTGAACAACAGAACAACATTAGCTATCCTCCAGTCCTCTGGCACCTCAGCCGTGGCTAAGAACGTTCTAAATATCTCTGCCAGGGCCCCTACAATTTCTGCACTAGCCTCCCACAAGGTCCGAGGGGACACATCGTCAGGCCCTGGGGATTTATCCACCCTAATTCACCTGCAAGCACCTCCTCTTCCGTAATCGGTATACGATCGATGACCTCACTACTCATTTGCCTCAGTTCTATAGACTCTGTGTCTGTCTCTCGAGTAAATACAGATGCAAAAAATTCATCTAAGATCTCTCCCATCTCTTTCGGCTCCACACATAGATGACCACGCTGATCTTCAAGAGGACCAATGTTGTCCCTTGCAACTCTTTTTCTTTTAATATAGCTATGGAAACCCTTGGGATTCTCCTTCACCCTGTCTGCCAGAGCAACCTCATGTCCTCTTCTTGCCCTCCTGATTTCTCTCTTAAGTGTTCTCTTGCATTTCTTATACTCCTCAAGCACCTCATTTGATCCTAACTGCCTATACCTGATATGCGCCTCCTTTTTCTTTACCAGTGCCTCAATATCCCTCGATAACCAAGGTTCCCTAAACCTGCTAGCCTTGCCTTTTATTCTAACAGGAACATACAGATTCTGTACACTCAATATTTCACTTTGTGCTAATGTACTGTGTTGCTGCTGCAAAAAGCTCATTTTCATGGCATTTACACCCTGGGTATAGATGCCCATGACAATAAACTTGAACTCAAACTCGAGAAGTCCCACACTTGCTTTCGCAACCCTTTTCCTTTTTATATATCCACAGAAACTCTTTCTGTTTGTATTGATATTACATGCAGGATTTTTTTCTCAAAATCAATTTTCTCCTTTGTTAGTCTTTCGCTGTTGGTTGCTAAAAGAATTCCCAGGCCTCTGGTCTAACACTAACCCTTGCCACTTTGTATGCCCTACTTTTCAATTTAACATTATCCCTGACCTTTTTAACCACAGATGGTTCCCATTTCTCATGGAATCCTCTTTCTAATTTCGGATAAATTTCTGTTGAGTACTATCGACCAGCTGTTTGAACATCTGTCACTGCTCATCAACTGACATGCACAGACCATGAGAGATTTGAAAATAATGATGAGGATTTTAAAATTGTCCAACCAGGAACCTTACCAATCGGTAGGCCCAGAGGTGATGGGTGAACAGGACTTAAATGTTTGTGGAATGTAGGCTATTCACATGAACGTACGTGTAAGGGGTATTAGAGTGGGTGGAATATTAAAGGAGTTGCAGAATTAGGTGATATTGAAGCTGCAACAAGAATACGTTCAACAATACCAGTATTAGAGAGACTGAATGGCTGTCTGGTAAAGGCAGATTTGTGGCCTACATACGCAAAAAACTGACCCAACTTAACAGACCAGCACACCGCAGGAACAAAGGGACTCTATGACGAACTCCTAAAGAACAATCTGGGAGCCAAAGGTAGTGAGAGAGGGCTGACGTGGATTTGAAGTTTAACTCCACGTTTCTTCCTCTGAACCCCGATGGTTTGCCTGTCAGCCAGATTTACCAGTCAACACGAGTATGGTTTCTCCAAGTCTGATTTTGTCCCAATCAACTTTTGAAATTGTTAAACATCAGAAGCATAAAATCCATTTGTCAATCATTCAGAAACTAATGCCCTTGCTTATCATCTAGGCAGTAGGGATTGCTGTTTGGGAGGTGCTATCAAAGATTAGGGGAGTAACAGAAGTGCATTTTGTATATGGTACACAATCTAACCAGTGGTCTGGTGGTGTAGGGATTGAATGTTTAGGGTAGCAGATGCAGTAATGTAATCAACATCCAATGGTGATCTTTTGGATGTTAATGGTAATGCCATTGAACATCAGGAGAAGGTGACTGGATTTTTATTTTAAGTAGAGATCAGAATTGTGAAGATACCACCATAACAAATAGGGCTACAAAAATAGATGAGGAGCAAGAAAGTAATTAGACTGGGTGGATATTAAAGAGGAAGGGGAATAGCTATCAGATTAAAAGTGTTAATTGGTTTTGAAATTTAACACTGAGTGGATTAGATAATGTTGCTATAAAAAAGTATGCAGAGAGCAGGAAGGGGATTAACCAAGAACGTATCATAGGATGGGAGGCAGCAGAGTGGGAATTAGGTATCATCAGTGTTCCCTGGGATGGAGATTTATGGCAGGGATGGGAGAGACTAAGAAGGAGATTAGGTGATGGGGTACATTGAAAGGAGATGGGAGAGAGCAAGAAGGGGATTCAAGTTGGATATTCAAGGGAATGTGGTGAGAGCAGGGAAGAATTTGACGAGGAGATATTAAAGTGGATGTGAAGAGAACAAGTGGAATGGGATGGGTTAATATTTCTGGGAATGGCAAGAACAGGTAGGGGATTAGAATTATTACTTGAAAAGATGGGAGGGAGCAGGATGGGAGTAAAAAAGGGGAGGATGTTAAAGAGGATAGAGAGAAAGCAGGAATGGATTAAACAAAGGGAACTAAAAGAGGATTGAGAAACCAGAAATATTGGACAGGAATAATAAAATCAGGAGAGCAGGAAGGGGATTGGACTTTGCAGGAAACAACAGCAGATAGAAAGCTGGAATGAGAGAAAATTGTGGCATATTGGAAGGGGATGGATAGAGAAGGAATGGGATTAGACCAGGGATAATGTAAGAATGAGTAGAACCCTAATGCAAGAGATATCAAAATAGAATAGAGACAGCAAGATATGGATAACAAAGCAATGGGTCGTATAGAAGTGGGATTAGTCTTACGGATATTAGAGGGGATGTGGAGAGGTCTACAAGTCAGGGGAATCCTGACACGGATAAGGAAAGAACATATAGGGAATTTGGATGGAAGATATTAGAAGAGGGAAAGGAGCAGGAAGGGGATTAGACTACATTGGTATTCCTGGGATGGTGAAGAATAGGGAAGGGGACAGACTGGGGGAATATTAAAGGAGATGCAATCAAACAGAATTGGAGGGATAGTAAAGGGGTGGAGAGAACAAGAAATGGATTAGACTAGCATGATGTTCCTAGGGATGGCGAGAGCAGGAAGGGAATTTGATGGTGGATATTAGAAAATGGATGGGAGAGGAGCAGGATGGGATCAAATGCTGGGGGGTGGGGGGGGAATAAGATTAGACTGGGGATATTAGAGGACAAACGGAAGTAGTAGGAAGGGATTAAACCACAGGCAGTATTAATGGAGTTGGAGAGAGCAGTAAGGCAGTAGACTAGTGCCAAAAACAATCTGCCGGAGCAACTCAGGACTGACACAGGGGCTCAGACCAAATCGTCAACAGTTCCTTTCCCCCCACAGATGCTGATTGACCCGCTGAGTTCTTCCAGCAGTTTGGTTTTTCCAGCATCTGCATTCTCTGGTGACCCCATTAGACTGTTGCTATTAATGGAGATGTACACAGACCAGGAAGTGGGTCAGACAATTATAATACAAGGTCATGGGGAGTGAGGAGGAAGGGGAAATTGAACGGTGATACTAAAGGGGCTGTAGAAAGATAAGGAAAGAGATTAGACTAATGGTTGTTAAAGGGGATGGGGAGAGCATGGCAGGGGATTAGACATCAGGCGATGTTAAAGGGGATGGGGAGAGGAGCATGGCGATTAAAGCAGGGTCATTAAATGGGATGAAGAGTGAGCAACGAGGTGAAATGTTAACTTGAATGCACAAAATGCAGGAAGAAGATTAGACTGTTAAGAGGAAGAGTAGAGAGTTGGGAAGGATTAGATTCCAGGAATATTAAATTGCATGGGGGTCAGCAGGAAGGGAATTAGACTGGGAGATAATAAAGGGGTTGGGGAGTGCAGAATGGGATTCGGGTGGGCTATATTAAAGGATATCAAAGTGAGCAGAAGAGGATTGGATGGTGGGGTTGGTATTAGAGTGAGAAGGATTATTAAAGGGAGAAAACAAGAAAGCGATTACACTGGGTGAATATTAAATGAATGGATTGAATGCAGGAAGCAGACAAGGCCTGGGGACAATAGAGGGGACTAGATCTCAATTAGGGTGGCACGGTAGTGTAGCGGTTAGTGTAATGCTATTACAGCGCCAGCGACCCAGGTTCAATTCCGGCCGCTGTCTGTAAGGAGTTTATACGTTCTCCCTGTGTCTGTGTGGGTTTCCTCCAGGTGCTCCGGTTTCCTCCCAAATTCCAAAGACGTATGGATTAGGAGTTATGGGCATGCTATGTATTGGCACCGGAAGAGTGGCGACACTTGCGGGCTGCCCCCAGAACATTCTGAGTAACACTAAAAGACGCATTTCACTGTGTGTTTCGATGTACGTGTGACTAATAAGTAAATATCTTATATTAATGTAGAAGGCAAACAACAGGAAGGGTAGTTGGGTTGATATTAAAGGGAGTTATTAAAGGGAGTTTTTAAAAATAAGGTAATGGTAGATGGGGATATTAAGTGGGCTGGGGAGATCATAAAGGGGATGAGACTAAATGTATATTAATGGTGATGGAAGGGAAGTGAGCGGATTAGATTGGGTGGGGGTGATATTAAAGGGGATAAGACAGCAAGCTGGGGATTTAAGTGTGCAGCTATTAAATGCGATGAGGTGAGAGGAGAAAGGGAATTGTCCTGGATGGGACGTTGAGAGGAAGGGGAGAGCAGGAAAGGGATTAAGCCGAGGAGGGGGATATTAAAAGGAATGCAGAGGGAGCATGTGGGTGTTGAATAGGGGTAGGGTGAGAGGAGATAAATGGAAGGAGTATGGATTGGGTTGCTAATAAATTGTGAGTTAGCAGGAAGGGGATGATGCTGGGGAAGTATCAAAGGAGATATTGAAAGGGCACCAAAGGAATGAAATCAGAGCTTCCAGTGGATGCAGACTACTGCACACGTTTAATGGGCTGAATATCTTGCCTTGTACATTCTATGATTATTTCTGAAATTAAATCAAACAGGTTCCTTTTTGTGCTTAGACCTTAAGCTATTTTGAAGTGTTAATACCCTCTGTTTTGTAGAAGATATCAAATAGCTGCAGTGGTTTCCAGCTTTCATGTCAAAATAACCTTTCTTCATGCAGTATTGATTCTGATTGAGCGCCTGTCTTAAATAGACAATGGAACAACTTTGTACTTCAGAAATCATACAGCCAAGGCACTGGCAGCAGCTGAGCCAACAGCACATATGAGCCATGAAATTCTGGCAGAGAAATGCTTCACGTGGACAGACTTAATTGCCTCCCTTGTGACATTTGTCACTGCTGCATTTTGATGGAGTAGTCACCAGAACAAAAGTCTTTGAGCTTGCACCCCCTCAAAGTACTTTTGTTTTCCTCTGCACTCTTCTTTTTCTCATTATAAGGCCACTCTTAAATCACCAGCATGATTTCATGAACAATTCCTTTTTGGAAGAGAATACGATGTAAGCCTGGATCATTTGAAGCACTTGTGCACTGAAATAACACAGAACATTTCACCCTTCCAGCCTGCTCTATCACTCACTGAGGTCGTAATAATCAGCAACCAGGTTCCAGGCTTCTCCGCGCGCCCCTTAACATCTATGGTAAACAGAAGTCTCAGTCTCAGATGTAAATTACAGACTGATCCAGCATTAATTCCAATTTGCAGAGGAAGGATCTCACCTTCTGCCATCCTCTGTACAAGGAAGTGTTTCCTGGCTTCAGTCCCAATTTTTTAGGTCACATCTCCCAGTATTAGGCTCTCCAACAAATGAAAATAACTTCTCTTCATTCTATCGGGACCGCTAGATATGTTGAAAACTCCTGAATCTTCTAAATTCCACGGAACACAACTCTAGTTTATCTAATGTCTCCTCAGCATTTAACCCTTGGAATGCAGGTACCATTCTGGTCAACCCACCCTGAATCACCACCTCCATCTAAAGAACCCATCCTAAGACATGGTGCTCAAAACAGTTCCCAGAACTCCCACTGCGCTCATATCAGACCTTTGCTATAGCTACAATGTAACTTCTGTCTACCACCACCCACCACCACCCCCACATTACCTCCTTTGAAATAGTGCTAAGGCATCTTCCAGATCCACCTGAACAAGCAGACAAAGCTTCAGTTTAACAGTTCATTGAAAAGCTAGCACTTCCTCTGCAGCAGGCTTTTTAAACTCAAGGATCTGATGCAGGGTTGGAATTGGTAATTTTTCACTGAATATTGCAGAATAGTACAGACTTAAAATTACAAAGAGATAATGGGCCAAACCACTTGAACATATACAGGCAGCTACTACCATTTCAGGTCGGTAGGTGGGTGGACTGGCAAGGTCCTCTGGCAATCGCAAACCTGCTGATCTTTCAACCACTCACAAGTGAAGCTGGCCCGTCACCAGGTGGTGGGAAACAAATCTCCCAGACGTCATGTTGGGAGGTGGCCACCTCTTCCAGCAATCCAGGCTCCACCAAGTCTTCATCAGCACTAGACCACTACCTGTCATGACACCTCTGGCTGAGAGGAAGGAACGGGGTTCTCTGACACAGCCTGGGACCCGGGAGAATGGAGGGGTTTCAACTTGTGCACTTGCAAGTTATTTTACATGTCCATGATCCCTTCGAGATTACCCATGTCCCTCATTAAACCTAATTGATTGTGCAACCCTATACGGCATCATTCACCTCCTCACTGTCACCCCAGTGGAAAAGCAAATGAAAAGTTAATTTAGAAAAAAAAGACATAAAACAAATTCTCCCTACCTTTCCAAGGCAGTCAAAGAAAGTGTATGATAATCACACCAAAGCGGTTAGCATAACGCTATTACAGCGCCAGCGACCCAGGTTCAATTCCCACTGCTGTCTGTAAGGAGTTTGTACATTCTCCCCGTGTCGGTGTGGGTTTATTCTGGGTGCTCCCATTTCCTTCCACATTCCAAGATGTACAGGTTAGGAAATTGTGGGCATGCTATGTTGGCGCTGGAAGCGTGGCAACACTTGTGGGCTGCCCCCAGAACACTCTACGCAAAAGATGTATTTCATTGTGTGTTTCGATATACGTGACTAATAAAGATATCTGATCTTATCTTTTCAATTGCAAATGATTTCTACCTTATGAGGTTCCTTTTCAAGGGCTTCCATGGTGAGCAATCAGTTCCAGATGGTGATTGAGTTATCCTATGTTCTATGGAAATATGAGGAGGCCTTTCAGCCTATCAAGTATGTGCCCACTCACGGAGCAATTCCATTCCCTAACATTTCCCCTGCGACCTATTCTCCCCACGTTCTCACAGCTCCACTCCATCATTCATCTAAACATTCAGGACAATTTACAGCCTTGATACAGGGTTTTGACCTGAAACATCGGCAGTTCCCTTCCTCCCACAGATGCTATTCGACCCACTGAGTTCCTCTAGCAGGTTGTTTGTTGCTGATAAAAATCCTACTTGGTTTTCCTTAGAAATTTTACACTACTTGTACACTAATGTAAGGAACAATTGAGCACTGCCTTAGGATTCATTCGTGGCTTCCATTATCTGATACAAAGCTGTCCATAACTGTTCATATTTGTCACACATTCACCCAGTTTATCTAAATCAGCCCATGATCTATTAACTTAATATGTTACTAAACTAAAGGGCAGCATGCTAGAATTTCAGAGTGGATCCATTTCACTAGTGAAAATGCAGTTCAAAAGTCAACCAGTACAGTACCCTGCAGAATGCATCCTTAAATGGAAATATTCTTCACAGCTCAAAGTTTGTATACAACAAGATATTCAAAATTTTCCCCCCTGCTAATGGTGGGCTCAAACCCCAAATCAAGAAATCCATTCCCCACAGTGATATTTCTATTCCCCAAGGCAAACACCCCTGTAATCTGCCTGAGTGAAGTTGTCGATTGTTGTTGAAATAATGGCTTAAACAAACAGCTAAATCAATAGGCAAGAATCATTTAATATTCTGTCCAGATGTAGTCATTAAATGCAATGAATTGACTGCCAATATTTGGAAGAAAGTTAATTATATGGGTAAGTTGAAAAACAGGCTTTTGTAGGTGTTTGAGTTTAATGCTGAAGTGATCAATGTATGCAAGATCAATGATGTGGCCTTCCTCACCAGCTGATGACACCAGCTTAGGCAGGGATTTGCCATTTCCTTATTGTCAAAAGAGGCAATTTTTATTTACAGAATTGGAGCATTAAGAAACATTTGCCTCTCCTACATTTCAGAACATCGTTCGACGTACCATGAGTTCATTCCCCTGTCTGTAAATTAGTCCAACTTGATGAAGCTCATGTCTTTGGCAAATTGTCTGAAGCATGTGTGTACCCATGACGGCTCACACAGACTCAGTGTGAGCAGGACCCCTGCCCATATGTTCTGAGCAAGACTAGTACAGATGTTGGAGACCCAACTGAGGACAGCAGAAATTATAACCCACCCTCCTAAAGTATTAAAACAGCAACATCAGAACAATTAAAATTAAAACATTGCCTGGGTCCTAGATGCACCACAGTTCCAATTACTCAATGCCTCGACTAATAAAGGCAAGCATGCCATACGTCTCCTTTACCACCCTATCGACATGTGGCCACTTGGACCCCAAGATCCCTCTGTACATCAATGCTGTTAAGGGTCCTGCCAATAGCTGTGTACATTCCCCTTACATTTGATCTCCCAAAGTGCAGCACTTTACACTTGGCTGGATGAAACTCCATCTGCCACTTCTCAGCCCTTATCTGCAACTGAAGGGACATTTAAAAGACTTAGATTGGCACATGGAAGTAAGAAAAATGGAGGGTTATGGGCTGTGTAGGAGGGAGGGGTTAGATTGATCAGGGAGTAGGTGTTTATAGAGGTCGGCACAACATCGTGGGCTGAAGGGCCCCCTACTATGCAGTACTGTTCTATGTTCTATGTTCTAGTTCCAGAAGGCCTCCACTGAGCCAGCAGACACCATGTGCTCTCTCTGCAGAGAGACCCAGGCGTTGACATATCTTTGGAAGAGGGACAGGCAGTCAGCTCAGATGGAAGCCTTGATATGAATGGTCACCTTGGACAGGCCCAGGAGCAGATCATCAAGGAGGTCCCCTGACTGACTCGCATCACCACCCCACCCCCACCCCACCAACCCCTCACACTAAGTGCCCAAAGACCAGGAAAGTGGGGCTGAAGTGCAAACAGAAGCGCCTTCAGATACCCCTTGGGGCTTCAAGCACTCACATTCCATGTAAACGTGGAACACCAATTCCTCCAGGCCATAGAAATGACAGGTGTATCTGGAGCCAATGAACCAGCTTAGATAACTGTTACACAGTTCTACTCTGCTCAGCACTGCCCGCTCCAGGTCCTGATGTAAAGGGAGACGACTCCCATGCAGAGAGCCCTCCACTGCCAGATGGCTGAATGGACCACTATGGTGTGTTCAAATGGCAGATGAGAGTGAGGAAGTGGGAAGTGTGCAGGAGTAGCTTGTGCATGAAATGGTAGTGCAATTCCGTCCAAAGTGGAATATCACAGAAGACATTTCCAAGACTACTCAAGTTGCATGGTACCGGCTCCCAAGGAAGATTCCAGGTCTGGGTCCACTGAGCAAATCTGGGAGTCAGCTCACTTGGGATCACTGTGATGAGGCTGCTGGAGGCATTGTCCACAAGCCTTAGCGGCATTTGGCTTGTTCCTCCAATGCTCGACCATTCCTACGTCCAGCCACTCAGACAGTCCAAGCACTATCCTCCACCATCAAGGGAGGTCACCAACTAGAGGCAACCATGACCCAGACTCTAAGAAGGTGACAAGCAACCCCTCAGTATGGCTGATTCTTTCCAGTAGGAGTTGCATGGAATCCTAAAGGCAATGTGCTTACAGAAATAAAATGTCGCCACCACATGCCATCCGGGAAGACATTCTTCATACGGGGTCCAAAGGTGGGGAGAAACCACCTCAGTATGGATACATGCTCCTAACTGACTGCCCACCTCAATCAGATGAATCAGGACGGTGGCAGAGACCCAGCATTTCCTCTTGCTCCGGAAGAAATCCATGAGCTTCTGCTGGATCTTAGCAACAAGAAGGTGGGACCAAAGTGACCGATCAGTTCAACAGCACTGAGATCAACACTTGGTTTACCACCAGCGCTCAGCCTGTTGGAAAGCGTTTGGGGCAGTGTTGTTCAGTGCCCTAATTAAGTGGGGATTTTTGTCTCGAGCTCCAGCCAGTCTGCCAGCAGACATCCTCAGCAGGGCTCAGGTCAACTCCCAGATAGAGGAGTGTCCTCAATTAAGCAAAATTGCATGGTGCTCCATGCGAATGGAAGACAAGACCATCAAGGAATCCACCTGCTCACTGCACCTGGTATTCCAAGTCAGTCCCCCATCCCAGTAGTACGACCAGAGCCTCATCAGTTTCCAAACTCAGGTGTTTTCAGGCTAGCATGGTCATGGCAAGCTGATCAATTGGCCCTTTAGTTTTTCCACAGATCACATGCTGAAAGAAAATACCAGTTCAGAGAGCCCATGAGGCTTATTTCTTACAGTATCTTGTGTAAGGAGATTGAAACTCAAACTGCAATGGTCAAGTGTTTGGAAGGTAGCTATGCTTACTACTATACCACCACCAGGAGGACTGCCAAACTCTTGTTGGGAGATCAGCAGGGTCAGCGAGGAATTGCCAACTGCCATGTCGTGCTGCTATAACTGAATGGTAAACTCCCAGGTGGACACAGGAAATTCGGTTTGTCCCAATTTTTATCAATGCGCCATAGAAAGCATCCTATCTGGATGCATCACGGCATGGTATGGCAACTGCTCTGCTCAGGACCACAAGAAGCTGCAGAGAGTTGTGGACACGGCCCAGCGCATCATGGAAACCAGCCTCCCCTCCATGGACTCTGTCTTTACCTATCACTGCCTGGGCAAAGCAGCCAGCATAATCAAAGACCCCACCCACCTGGGTCATTCTCTCTTCTCTCATCTTCCATCAGGTAGAGGATACAGGAGCCTGAGGGCACCTACCTCCAGGCTTAAGGACAGCTTCTATCCCACTGTGATAAGACTATTGAATGGTTCCCTTATACGATGAGATGGACTCTGACCTCACGAACTACCTTGTGACCTTGCACCTTATTGTCCACCTGCACTGCACTTTCTCTGTAGCTCTGACACTTTACTCTGTACTGTTATTGTTTTTACCCTGTACTACATCAATGCACCCTGTACTAACTCAATGTAACTGCACTGTGTAATGAAATGACCTGTACGATTGGTATGCAAGACAAGTTTTCACTGTACCTCAGTACAAGTGGCAATAATAAACCAATACCAATACCAATAATCGACAAACTATGCAAATAGGTTTCAACATGGTCAAATGCCAGGCCATTCATTCTAAACATGAAAGGTACAGGCAGAGTATTTTCTAAACAGTGAATAGCTTTGATGTTCCATGCACTGTAAAAGATCATAAATGGAAGAGTATGGTTAGAGTTTGAAATTCGCTACTGTGTTTGAGGCGTAAAGCATAGGCAGTGATACATAAGTGCATGAGAATAAATAAATGGGAAGAATATGCTAACGGGGTTAAAGGGAGGAAAGTGAAGGGAGGTTGGTTTAGAGCCCAAATACTATCATGTGGGAGATGAGCCAAACAGACTGTACTGGCCCTATTAATTCTATGATTCTGAATCAGAATTAACCAGATAAATGATTGGGACTATTGAATGATGTTTTTCTATGCAGTAAAGACCTTAGCTCGATTACTTTTTGAAGGCACTAAATAATTCCAACTTTTCGTTATCCATAAATAGTAAGATCTCACATTTCTTGATGGACTTGTGTGCTTAATTCAATCTGTTAATTCCATGCAATTACAACTATCTATAAAACATACTGTAAACTTGATGCATGAATTCTAGTTTTCCATGGATCTTCAGATGTAATCTACAATATTTTGTGAAAATTACCAATTAGTGAGGTTACAGCTAGACATATTGACCTCACACTGAGTCAATAGTATGAATTTCAAACCCACATACCCTGTAGGAAGCTGACAATTGTATCGGGCATGAGCTGGAATGAAGTGCTGGTAATTTCCTTAGGGATTCTCCCACTGATGGAAATTATGAATAAACCACAGAAACATGTTTTCCTCCAATATTCCATCAAGACTGTGTCAATCGTTGAGGAGAAACTATGAGGAAGTTCTCGCAAGGGTCATTTTGCCAGTTCTCCAATGTTATGAGTCTCACTGCTGGGAGTGCCGATTCACTGGATTGTCTACTGTGAACCCAAACTTCATATTTTCACAAGTTACATTCACGGAAGATTCCCCATCAGTGTTTGAAGATAAACTTCTCTTTTGCACCTGAACAGCTTAGAAATTACAGTTGGAAAGTAACTATGAGGTGACAAAGCACAGTAATCTGGCATTGACAAATGTACATCAACTACTCTTCTGCCAAGCTACTAGTCAAAGGCAAACTAGCTGACTTAATGTTATTCTTGTGACTGAAACTCCATCCGATTCCTTCTGAAAACCTAACCATTGTTCATGGTCCTACATATCTTATGCACAATCTTGTTCCCTGGGATTGCAAGACATTGAATTAGGGCAACAATCAATGTAACCAATTCCCCACACCACTGATTTATCAGCAGTACAAAAAAACAACATACTATAAAGATATGAATTAGTTTATGTTTGCGATGCATCTCAAGACTTCCTGAAGACAATGAGGTACCTCCTTTATTTTAAAATTTGTCCAAGGAAGATCTCATGGGAAGCAACGAGAGGAGTGGCCAGTTACTGTTTTCACTGGTGCTGACTGAGGGTTAATCATCAGTCTGGTCTGCTTCAAACAGCAGCAGGGCATCTTTACATTCTCCTGAAAGAGCAGACATCTTTTCTGAAAGATAGTACCTCCAACAGTGCAGCAATCCCCTGTTTTGCTGGCGAACCAATGGTGCAGGGAATTAGAAACACAGATCATTACCCTGATTCTCTGCTCTGCCATTCCAAGGAACAAGAGTGAGTACAAGGGGTGTTGCACATTAAATTTACACTCCAGCAACTTACGTTCTCAGAAGAAATTCTATGAAGTTTCACTCACAGAAAGATCAATAAGCAAGCTATTTTGCCATTGGAAAGTTGTTTGGCATAAGAGCAGATTGTATACATGTGTCACTGCAAGATTCCCTTGCTAAATAACTTCATAGAAGTGTCAGCCCAGGTCGCATACTCAAATGCTGGCAAAGATCCAGACACACTGAGCTACGGATGACATTGGAAAGACTAGAAAGCCTGCAAGTCAGGTTGCCCGATTACCACAGCCTGTTCTCTGACCCATGGTCTCTACAAGTGAAGTAATCCACCAGTGGATCTGCATTACTCAGATGTTGCTCATCCCCCATTCCACAGCTCCTTGTGTCAAGACACCAGGTTTACCAACGTGCCATGCACACAGTCTACCTAAGCAGGCTTTGATATTGGATCTGAAATAGAACATGCTGTTGCTGCAGCAAAAAAAAAGCTCTGCCTGCTAAACAGGTGGCAGTTTGCAAACAGATTATTTCAGCTCGTAATACTGTTCAATCACAGCCCTGCACTTAAGGAAAGCTGTGTTTCATATCACAATAGAAAGTTTCCATAAATTATTGACAACAGGACTTAAGCAAGCTGCTAAACTAAGTCACAATTTAAAAATGAACCGAAAAATGTCTGACAAGTTTTTCACTGCATGCCACATTTAAATTGATGCACACATCGACAGTATTTTTTTTACATAACACGAACTCCCTGCAGTAAAGGAAAGAACTGTACAAGAGTGATAAAACTGGAGCACCTAAACTTGTGTGTTCAGGTTATAAAACCGCTGTTAATTCAGACAATGCTGCTCCTTTATCATTCTATATGACAATGGACATTAAAAAAATTCCAGAGTTCCCTCAACACCCAAGCCATTTAATGGGCTATATCTGACCTAATCGCTGTGCAGCTACGGATGAGGAATATCTTATCACTTCGGACAGGCATTCCTGATAACACACATATTGGAGTGCAAGTGTGGAACTGGACTGGACTGGATGTAGCAGTGATGCCCTCAGGCTGCTGCCTGAACATGACTGCCTGTGCTTGTGAAAGAGTAATAAAACAAAAGAAGTGGAATTGCTAACATCATTGGATATTTGTGTCTATGTAAACATCAAGCAATTACATGGTGGTAATGAGAACTATTTAATGAATAATTATCATTAATGAATAATTATCCAGAAACACAGGAGAGCTCAAACACTTGAAAATGTTGAGTGTACACTTGGAAACCCAACAGTATGTGTTTGGGAAAGGTGACTGGGTAGTTACTGGATAAGTAATTCTGAAGTTTGGTCTAACAGTCAGGAGGTGCAAGTTCAAATCCCACCACAAAAGCAGCAGAATTTAAAGAAAGCAAGTCTCAGTAAATATTTCAATGAAACTACTGACTTTCCCTAAAACTCATCCAATTCACTGATGTGCCTTCCCTACCTAGCCTTGGCTATCTTGATCCAGACGTGCAGCAATGTGATTGACTCTTAACTGCACCCTGATGTGGGCTGGCAAGCCATTCAGTTGTGTTTGTTGCATGCCTGACACCAGACTCCTGAAAAAGACATTCTCGTCCTACCTGTCATGTGAAGAGATTTCTGGGTAGGCAGAGTAAAAGATTCAAGAACATGCCCAAAACCTCCTTTAAGAAATGCAATTTTGTGAATCCTTGACCCATCATCACTCAAAGTGTTGAAGGAGCATTTGGGATGGTACTGAAAGCCTGGGCGCATGCATTGGGAACATGCTAAAGTTTTGTGTAAGCCAGACAAGGTGTGTACCACCTCACATACTCCCCACCCACCCCATCAAGCTCTGCCAGCCCCACCTATGGAAGAGACTGCAGTTGGCTTAGTTAACCAGCTGAGAACCCACAACATTGGAATAGAAGCAAGTCATTCTCAATCCCCAGGACTACCTAAGAAGCAAGCAGTTACTACAGCAGATATGAACAATGGCACCTGCTATTAGTATCACATTAGGATACCTGTACCAGACTTGTCAAGTCAGCATCAGATACGGTCTTACTCTCAGAATCATGCCTTCCAGGCAACTTTTAGGCTCTTCCATCACTATCCACAGACATGTCCTATCGACTGGCAGATCAGGCTCGCTGTAAGTGGAAGCGGAGTGATATACAGTCACAAAGGAACGACCCTGAGTCACCAACACTGATTCATTAATTGTCATGGTAGCAGGTCAACTATAAGACTAAAGAAACACATCCTGATTACTGCCTGCCTTAGCTGATAAATTAGTGCTTCTTAATGTAAGACATGATTTGAAACACTATTAGTGCAGTTCTATGTATGTAAAGAAGTGCTAGGAGAAGCAATGTATTCTAAATGGGGGATAAAAGTATATCAGTGTCTCAGTGGGCCCACTATTTCAATCATAATATCAGAAGTGGGGATGCTTGCTAATGACTGCAGAGCGCTCAATTGCACTTGCAGATCTTTGGGAAATGAAGAAGTACCTGCCTGCACTTAGCAAAACCTAGACAATATTCAGGCATGGGGTGATAAGTGCCAAATAATATTTGAATCAGATATCTAGCAGGCAATGAACATCCATCAATAGCATTCAAGAGCATTACCTCTGCCAAGTCTTTCCTGCCATCCCCCCAGTTAACATCCTGGAGATCACCATTGCCCAGAAACTTAGTGGATCAGCAATAAACACTGTTGTGACAAGCACAGGTGAGATAATAGGTGTGAGTGGTAAATGACTCACCTCTTGACACCACAGACCTTTCCACTACTGACAAAGTTCAAGTTTCCACCTGCCTGAATGAGATTAGCTCCACCAAGCTTTAAGGAACCAGACATGAGAAACAGGTGGCACAGTAGTGCAGTTAGAAGAGCCGCTGCCTCATAGCTCCAGTGACCCGGGTACAATCCTGACCAAACCTGCTCTCAGTGTGGGGTTTGTACGTTCTCCCTGTGACAGTGTTGGTGTCCCAGGTGCTCCGACTTCATTCCACATCTCAAAGATGTAAACTAATTGGTAAAATTGGTAACCTAATTGGCCACTGCAAAGTGTCGCTAATGCATGGGTGAGTAGAACTTGGAGGGGAGTGGGAAAAGTTGGTGGGAATGGTGGAGGGAATAGGTTACAGAAAATTAGTCAGTGAATGGGATTACTCTGTGAACCAGCATAGACTTGATGGGCTGACTGACCTCTTATAACATGAGGGAATATGGCATTTAACATCACCAATTATGGGCATCACTGGCAAGGTTGGCATGTGTTGCCTACTTGATCGGTCCTTAAACCAGGTGGTTACACAGCTATGGGCAGCTGGGGTGAGTAATTTGCCACTCATTGGCTATACAATTGCTGTTCCTTCATAAATCACTGGGTCTAAATTGTAGAATTCCCTTTCCAACAGAGAGGAAAAACACGCAACCATGTATAGACAAGCACAGATACATGCACACACATGCACACACATACAAACGCTTGAACATACATGCATACAAGAACACTTACACATTTTCATGCATACACACATAATGCACAAAAGCTATAATATGTACACAGAAGACATGGAAACGTGAAGCCTACACTGAATTAATTGGATCCAACACACACAGACACCTTATATTGTTTGTTTCTGTCTCCATTCAAATCTTTGGGTAACACATTTAGAGTACTGTTAATTTTCTAACAATATAGCAGCTGAGGTGCCATTGTACTAAAAGTGGCATTATTATCTCACTACATATTTTAATGCAGGCACAGCACAGAAGTAAATTATTGCTGCCAGGGGACAGATGAAACTATTTTTAGCCCATTTCAGGGAAAAAAACATCCACTTAAGTAGCACTTCACAGTTCAGTATTTTAAAACCCCTGCACTAATAGTCAGATTTTTTTTAACTATCATTAAGGCAATACATTTTTTTACCACCATTAAGACTTTACAGATCTGACAGAATTTCAAGTGCATTATCCTACAAGCTCTATTAATATATGACGACTTTCAACAGAATGAAACAGGATGGATACTTGTCCCAGCACTACTATTTATACCTTGTGTTTCACTGGCCTATTTGCATCATATCCTAGGAATACATCACATTGACAATATGTTGTGACAATAACTTTCATGCTGCAACCAACAACAATCCAGATGCTTTGTATATGAATGCTATGAAAGTGTTTAAGAACATAGGAATAGGTCATTCTGTCTTTTGAGCCCGTTCTACAATTCCAGCAGCCTGAAGATGAAGAAGAAATGATCAACTTTTTCAGAAACATGAGCTTGGATGCAAATGGTATATAATTGTACAGGAGTGAAACTTCTGAAAAAAGTTCAGAATTTGTTTCAGTGCTTGGAAAAAGTAATTGCAACACAAATTGTTTATTGAAAGAAATCACATTTCAAAATTCTGCATACATGAAATTTTGTTATGTAATGTAGAAATGTGTAGAAGGAATGAAAAGAGTATTAAAAAAGTGGATGTGGAAACAGAAATTAAGTACACCTAGAACATAGATCAGTACAGAACAGGAATAGGCCCTTCGGCCCACCATGTCTGTGCTGACCATGATGCCAATCTAAGTAATCCCATCTGCCTGCACAAAGTCTGTATGCTTCTATTTCCTGCCTGTCCATATGTCTGTCTAAGTGAACCTTAAGCATTGCTACTGCATCTGCTTCTACCGCCTCTCCTGGTAGCGTGTTCCAGGCACCTATCACCCTCTATCTAAAACAACTTACCTCACACATCTCCCTTAAACTTTCCCCCTTTCGCATTAAAGCTATGCCCTCTAGTATTTGACATTTCCTCCTGGAAAAATTACTCTGGCCATCTACCCTAACTATGTCTCGCATAATTGTATATACTTCTACAGGGAGCCCTCAGCCTCCAACACTCCAGAGAAAACAATCCAAGTTTGTCCAACCTCTCCTTATAGCTAGTACACTCCAATCCAGGCAGCATCCTGATAATCCTCTTCTGCACCTTCTCTAAAGCCTCCACATCCTTTCTGCAATGTGGTGGCCAGAACTGTGCACGATACCCCAGATGGGGTCTAACTAAAATTTTAGACAGTTGCAACATGACTTGCCAAATTTTCTGCTCAATGCTCTGACTGATGAAGCCAAGCATGCTGTACATGTTCTTGACCACCCTCTCCACTTGTGTTGCCATTTTCAGGTAGCTATGGAACTGTACTCCAAGATCCCGCTTTATATCCATGTTCCTAGGGGTCCTGCCATTTATTGAGTATTTTCCTCTTGCATTTGACCTTCCAAAATGCAACACATCATACTTGACCAGATTAAACTCCATCTGCCATTTCTCCATCCAAACTTCCAACTGATCTATATCCTCCTGTATCCTTTGACAACGTTCCTCACTCTACAACTTCTGTGCCGTCTACACATTTACTAATCAGACCACCTACATTTTCATCCAAATCATTTATAGACATCACAATCAGACCTCCCAGGAGTGATCTTTGCAAAACACCACTGGTCACAGACCTCCTGTCAGAAAAACACCCCTCCACCACTACCCTCTCTCTTCTATGACAAAGCCAATTTTGTATCCAACTTACCAATTCACCATGGATCTCATGTGACTTATTCTTCTGGGCCATCCTACCATGAAGGACCTTGTCAAATACATTACTAAAAGTCCATATAGACAACATCCACTGCCCTACCGTAATCAATCATCTTCGTCACTTCCTCAAAACACCCAATCAAATTTAAGAGACAACACCTCCCCTTACCCTAATCAGTCCAGGCTTTTCCAAATGCAAGCAAATCCAGTTCCTAAGAACCTTCTCTAGTAATTTCCCTACCACTGTTGTAGGGTTTACCAGTCTATAATTTCCTGGATTATCCATGTCGTCCTTCTCAAACAAAGGAATGACATTGGTTATTCTCCAGTCTTCTGGGACATTGGCTGTAGCTCAGGAGGATACAAAGATCTCAGTCAAGACCCCAGCAATCTCCTCCCTTACCTCCTTCATTATCCTGGGATAGATTCCATCAGGTCATGGAGACTTATCCACCTTAATGCTCTTTAATCAACCAAACTTCTTTCTTAATATCAACATGTGCTGGAATCTCAACATACTCCTCTCTGATCTCACTGTCATTCATGTCCTTCTCCTTGGTGAATACGGATACAAAGTACTCACTTAGACCTCATCCACTTCCTCTAGCTCCAAGCATAAATTCCTCCTTTTGTCCGTGAGTGGAACTACACTTTCCCTAGCTACCTTCTTGCTCCTAATGTGTGTATTAAATGCCCAGGAATTCTCTTTAATACTACTCACGGAGGACATTTCATGACCCCCTATAGCCCTCTTATTTCCATGTTTATGTTCTTTCCTGCTTCCTTTATATTCCTCATCCTTATCTTGCAGAAAGATTTCCACGAGCCAGATATGAATTTGCCCTCTGCCTTCCCCAATCTACTTTCCCCAGTTCCTGCCTAATACTGTTGTAATTAGCCTTCCCCTAATTTAGCACTTCCATCCGAGAACCAGTCTTATCCTTACCATAGCTACATTAAAACTTACACAATTAAGATCAGCTGATAGCAAAGATAATAGGATCTTAGGATCCATAAGGGCTGAGCGAGTTCGGGCTTTTCTCTTTGGAGAGAAGGAGGATGAGAGGTGACTTGATGGAGGTGTACAAGATGATAAGGGGCATAGATCAAGTGGACAGTCAGAAACTATTTCCCAGGGTGAAATGGCTCACAGGAGGGGGAATAATTTTAAGGTGATCGGAGGAAGGTATAAGAAGGATGTCAGAGGTAAGGTTTTTACACAGAGAGTGGTGGGCGCGTGGAACGCACTGCCAGCAGTGGTGGTGGAGGCAGATACGTTAGGAATATTTAAGAGACTCTTAGATAGACACACGAATGATAGAAAAATAGGGGGCTATGTGGGAGGGAAGGGTTAGATAGATCTCAGAGCAGGATAAAATGTTGGCACAACATTATGTCATAAATGTCAGCATAAACATGTTCTATGTTTATAAATGGGAGTATAAGGTACAAAAGCGGGAAAGCTATGTAGAACCTGTACAAAACATTAGTTGGGCCATTGATGGGGCACTGTGCTCAACTGTGGTCATCTAAATTTTGAAAAGATGTAAAACTCCTCAAGAGGATGCAGAGAAGATTTACTAGAATGGCTGCAGGAAAAAATAATCTTAGCCATAAAGTTAGCCTGAAGAAACTTGGAACAAAGATTAAGAAGAAAATTGATAGAAGTACTTAAGATCTTGACTGGTTTAGGGTAAATAGTGGGAAGCTGTTGCTCTGAGCAAATGGTCCAAGGACCAAGGGATGCAGACTTTAAATTATTTTGAAAAGATAAGGGGAATGTGAAGAAAAACTGCTTGTAGGGCTAGTGAGAACTGAACCAGTGCCTTCAAAAGGGAATTGGATTATCACTGAAGAAAAAAATAATTTGCAAGGATATGAGGAATGAGATAAATAGATTGTGCTACTAGAAGCTGACGTGGGCATAATGGACCAAATGGCCTCTTTCCAAGCTGTGAAACCCCCTGTTCTATGGTAGATTGAGGGGAAGTGATTTAATCGTAGCTTCCAAAAGGAAATAGCCAAATACTTGACCGAGGAAAGAGCCAACTCAAACTAGACGGTTCAAATAGTCAGTGTGGTGTGGTCCTCCCATTCTATACTTCATAAAAGATGTACGTCACTAAGCTCAAAAGTGTAAAATGTTTGAGCCTTCAATTAAGCAAACAGAGCTGAGTGGTGAGTATAGCCATAATTTAGATCTTTAATTACCATACATTTAATAAACCTGCGGCATCTGGCATTTAATGTCCATAAATTCTATTGAATTGAGTAGTTAATTGTCAGTAAGACAAGCAAAGAAGCAGTGTTATTTAATATTAATATAATAATTTCAACTCAGAAATTGGGAGTGCAATTTTGAAATGTATGGATGACACCAAATTGAGAGGCTTAGTTGATAACAAGGATAACCTGAGAAAATACAAATAAGCTCACTGGAGGGGTGTATGTGCATAAGTTAATTTCAATGTAAATCAGCATCAGGTAGCAGACTTCGGTTGGGTGAATAACACATTCTACTTGGAAAATAAGATCTAAATGGAGTATAGTAGAGAAAGTGTAGAAATCATTAATAGAAGCAAGTTAACAAGGCTATAAAAATGTAAAACCAACCCCTTGGGATCATTTTTGAATGAATATAGTTGAAAAGGAGGGAAGAATTGAGGTTAAATTAGTCAGTGTATTGTGTGCAGTTCTGACTTAAACATACTGAGGGTCTCTAATGTCGAAAGGAAAGGCTGAAGGGTGACGATAGGGATCTTTAATATGACAAAAGGGTTCCCCAAAGTAAAGGGATGGAAAAAATGCTTCCCACTTGAGCGAAGATCAAAACTAGGTACCATAAATTTAAAGTAGTCACTGAGAAATTCAACAAAGCAATCATAAGAGAAATCTTTCCTTGAATAAAAGTGAGAATACAGAATTGGTTACCACACAGTGTAGGTGAGATTAATCACATGGATGCCTTTAAGGAGAAGATAGAGAGGACGTGAGGAGGGAGGTGATGAGAGGAGGTGTAGGTGTTGTTCAAAATAGTTTAGTGGGTAAAAGGTCACACGGAGCTTTAATTCCCATCACAGACTAGTTGAGCCAAATGACCCATTTAATGCTAATTTTATTCAGAACAATAATGGTGGCATCTTCTTGCACATGACAAGAGCAATATTTATAAACTGATTTCAAGGTTCATGGCTTTCAGAAATGAAGTTTAACTCAAAAGTATCTTTCCAGAATTTGCATCAAGGGCAGCATGTAGTTACAGTATATGATCTACTGTTTGATCCATGTTAATGTATTCATAGGAAGGGAAAGGTTTGATTCACCACTTATGCATTAAGTGGCATATTACCCATGTCTTAACTTGGATACTGATATTCAGGAAGACCTGCAGATGTACCTTGAATGAGCCCCTCAGTTTCAACTGTGTTATTCATCACTGCTGAAATCAAAAGAAGGGAGTGGGACATGAAAGCACTGCGATGAGTTAAGGGTTCTCGGTGGTCGAATAGGTTATAAAACTCACTGCAAGTTACTGATGGTTTGCACACTATATCACAAGAGATTAATATCAGACAGCACCAGAAGCCACTGAATTGGGATCGACTTTAAAGATTCTACTCACAGCCCAACAGTTGGGTTCTGTTGTGTCAATCAGGTTTTGTAGGGCAGAGCAGCGATCATAGAGGGCAAATGAATGGAAGAGCAGGCATTTGTGGCAGTCCCATGAGTATCTCCCAGTTTGCCCGTTATGTTAAGTTTATGCTTGGTCTCAACAGGTCAATGACTTATCAGGAGGCTAGGCAAGGTATGCTGGTGTTAAATTTTCTCCCCTTCGAGGGTTGAGACTGCCAGACTGTCGGAGGAGAGGAATGTGGTGACTGTGGATTGTGCCGGGTTTGGTAGCTACCTACATGTCAAGGAGCATTGAAACATCACAGTTCAGAGTGTCTTCCTGGTCTCTGAAGGTTCTGACAGTGTCACAGATCCCAAGGTAGACCAATCTCCTCAGGCACAACACGATTAGCGTAATGCTATCACAGCGCCAGTGACCTGGGTTCAATTCCTGCTGCTGCCTGTAAGGAGTTTGTACATTCTCATTGCCCGTGTTTGCATGGGTTTCCTCCGGGAGCTCTGGTTTCCTCCCACATCCCAAAGACGTACAGGTTAGGAGCTGTGGGCATGCTATGTTGGTGCCGGAAGAGTGGCAACACTTGTGGGCTGCCCCCAGCACATTCTTAGCAACACAAAAAGACGTATTTCTCTGTGTGTTTCGATGTACATGTGACTAATAAATAAATATCTTATATCATAGAAACGTAGAAGAACTTGGGATCAAAGACACTATCTTTGAATAGTTAGTTGTTGAGGGTTCATGGCCTACGGACCTTATCCACAGCTAAGATCACCATTAGATAGAATTTGATGCTGTCTTCCATTGCACTCCTGACTGAAGTCAATGGCATTGTAAATGAGGACAGTTAAAGTGAACTGCTGACTCATTAATATCTGCTTGCATCATCACACTAAGTCAAAATCCACCCCATTAACAACATAATTCAGTTACTGAAGTCCATAGTAGGAAAAGTAATTCCACACAAGACACTTGTGTGGAGAGCACTAGCCTGAGCAGCCAGACTGTGTCATCGGAAGACGATAGGTTCACAAATGGAAAACGACCTTAGTCACCAGCACAGGTGTTACAGGTTCATTAAGGTGGGAGCAGAGAGGAGCTTGGCTGCTTATTGGAGAGAGCAAAGGGACAGATTCTTTGGAGACTAAGTTGCTCATGGCATAAACACTGAATTGAAAATGCCCAAGTGAAAAGTCAATGGAACATATATCTATTTGGAAAAAGTACTGCAAACATCAACGCAAAGCACTGAGACCGGTCCGAAAATGCTAAGGCCATCACCCCTCATGAGGTGTAATATTGCATATCTCAAGGACAATCCTCTTTATAAGTGCAATTAGTTAGTTTATTACATTGATTACAGAATTATACATTATGATTTACTGCTAAATTGCTTGGCCTTTATAACCATGACATAGAATACTTCTCTGCCAAAGCAAAATACTGGAGGAACCTAGAAATCCAAGATAAAGGAGATGTTCTAGTGTCACAAAATTCCTGTCTGCCTGCTCCTGTGCCATGCCATCTGTTCCAGCCAACTCCTGGCACAGCTTCTAGCTCACAGGAACACTGACAGCTGGTAAGGCCCTGCCCCCAAGCTCACGGCCTCTCAGTGTGGTGGGGGTTGAACCACTGTGTACATCTTAGGCATTCATATGTAGCTTAGATGAACTTCACTGTCAGCGAGCCAAGGGAACATATAAATTCATTAAGAAAGTTAATACATTTTAATTTTATGAAGCTAAAACCCACATCTGCACTCTAAAAATCAACTACAATCATTGAAACCAACTTGTGTGAATAATAAACTCACAACCACTTGCGTTTTCCCCCCAGGAGATATGTCCCCTGTTCCATTGAACGGGAGCTGCTGTGGTTACACCAGGTTTACTCCAGCATGGGCTTGGAGGAAGATTTCTGAGGCTGAGAACTGGAAGATCTGTGGAAGAACAAGCCACCCTTTTGGACTCTGTGAAGTCCACTGGAACAAAACAGGGGTGGGGATTGAGCACAAGATGCCACCACCATGCTCAAGCAGTGAACTACTTAACATTTTACACAGTGCCCAGAAAGTAAAGAATCCCCAACTGATGTTCACAAGTAGTACCAGGAACAAAGTGGGCAGTCTGAAGAAGTCAGCGCATCCACCCTTGGTTATATTGTCTGGCTTCCCCCTTGCCAAAACCTGAAATAGGCCCGTGAACTCTTCAGTATCTGCTGCGCAAAGGAGCTGGCCATTAGGAATTGGAAAAGAAGGTTAGAAGAGTTGATTAGCTGTGTCTAATATTGACAGTTCTAATATTAATGCTGAAAGGGAGAAGGATAAGGCTCACTAACAGAAAACAGGTTCATTTATTCAACACCTATCGTGCCCCAAAGGCTTCTTTTCTGCCTCCTCCATCTGGATCCTGTGGGTTGGTGATGTCATGGATATTCTTTGGATCACATGATTGCTTGAACAGCACCCAAATAAAGCTGCTTATTAAGTGCAAGCTCTTGTTTAGATGAACTTTGTTGCCTACGAATAAGCTCTAATTGAAGGTGACATTATGGGGCAAGCTTTCCTTTCCTAAGCCAGGTGTGACAAATTCATATTAAAAACAGAATTTAAAAAAAGGCTAAGCATCTCATCATAGAGACCACACGCTTGAATATTTAACTAAATGTCAACTGCATTATGCAGGGATTACCCTTTATCTGATGTGCAATGTTGTTAATGGGGTGAATTTTGACTTAGTGTGATGATGCAAACAGATATTAACGAGTCAGCAGTTCACTTTAACTGTCCTCATTTACAATTCCATTGACTTCAATCAGGAGCACAACGGAAGACAGCATCAAATTCTATCTAATGTGATCTTCAGAAATTCTTGTGAACCCGATGTATAAAGCAGTATACTGCTGGCACACGTTATTACTTCCACCCACTACTATGCTTAAGCAACAAAAGCATGTTTTGGATTGACTGACAATTAAATACAAGGGAAGGAAGAAAGCTCGTTAGACACTATTAAGTGCAATCCTCCCTATCCACTATTACTCAATCAACATTATCTACCCCAAAGGGGAAGCAGAAAATTTGCCCTCAAATACAGAGTCCTGACGCCACATTAATTTTTCCCAACACCTCACAGAATTATGTTTAAAGAGTAGAGGAATGTCAGTCACAGTACTGGGCACACTGCAAACTTAGAAGCCACATAGGAGGTGGCCTGCACAAATTCTAGCTGCATGATTTCTGGTCACCAGATGCTTCTAATGCCAAATCTGTAGGATATTCAGACTTTAAACATGAAGTAAAAAGCAAAGCTACAGTCACCAAAAATGCAACTCCAAGGATATGATGAAAATTATACAAAGAAGTCATCCTTTAAATTATAACTGTTCTTCACACACATAACCCTTCAAATGTGATTTATTTGCTGTTTTCAAGATATCCAAAGCTGAAAAGTTAACGCTTTTGTTCTCCTGCCACACAAAAATCGATCAAAAGACTAGCTGTGCACAGCTGGCTAGCAGAGGATATGGATTATCAATTCATTTTGTGGAGAAACAGGCGTTTGATTTCATTTCACAGTTCCTATATCCTTGATCGGCCACTTTTAACACTAACTCGGTAGTGGCAATGCAACAAATGTGTTCTCCATAATACTGGCACAAACAATTATTGGAAAACATTTAAATAGGTAAGTACCATTACCATTAGACACCTTGTTTCATCAGCTCAGTGGGACCAAGAATATCAATGTAATCTGATACAAGATTACCTGTTCGTAAAGGAGCAAACATTTATATAAAGCTACTTTACTATGGTCGAGTTTGCAATGCTATTTTTAGTCAGCCTTCTGCAAATGAAGCTTCAGGAATTAATAGCAAATTGAGCAATTGGAGCAAAGGGTGTTAATAACATAGCATTCTACAGGTAATGTGTGGAAGGATATAAATATTAACCGATCTTGGATGCATCAGCACTTTTAGTATGAATTACAGTTCTTCTTTCCCAATTAATATGTTCTGTTGTAATTATCTCACTATTCCCACTGAGGTTCAGTTTTTATTTTAGTTTTCATTTTCACCAGGTTCAAATATGAATTGGTCCACGAAGCAGTAGAATATCTGTAAGGAATAAACCTGCTGTTCCATAATCTGAAAATCCATCTACTTAAATGATGTTAGAGAAATTGAAAGCCGAATTATTGAAGAATCATAGACAGATACTGCACAGAAACAGGCCATTTGGCCCAGCAAGTCTGCACTGAGCATCAAGCACCCACTAATCCTACTTTAACCTCAATTTTTAATTCTCTCCCCATATTCGCATTAACTCCCCACAGATTCTACCGCTCACCTGCACACAGTGGCTAATTAACCTACTGACCCACATATTTTTGGGACATGGTGGGGAGGGGGTAGTGGGGAGAATGGCGGGGAACTGGAGTACCCAGAGGACACCCACACAGTCGCAGAGAGATCATGGAACATGCAAACTCTACACAGACAGTACCCGAGGTCAGGATTGAACTTGGGTCACTGGCACTGCAAGACAACAACTCTAAAAGCTGAGCCACTGTACTGCCCAAATGCCAGAAGTTTTATTTGGCATCTGTTAATAGGGCACAGTTAAGATCATCATTACTCACTAAATAATTCCAACTTTGCTTGACCTGCCTGGGCTGCAAATTTTGGTCCCAAAGTCAGCATATTTTGGACAGACTGGTTTCCAGATTAGTTCCATGATGATCAATGTAGTGTCAGTTGCCACACAAATTGTTAGGAAGTGCATGGTGCAGCTAACACACACCAGAAATATGTTGAGTAGACACAGCAAAACAGCAATCAACACACAATGCTGATTTGACGGAAGTGTGGTCATTTTGAAGCTCCACATAACATCTAAAATTTTCTCCCAACTTGCAGAGCTGAACAGGAATGGTACATCAAATGTTGAAGGGCATTCAAGGACTAATTGCTCCCAGATATACACATGTTAGTAAGCAATTGGGGTGGACAGTGGCATGAGCAGAGTACAGAGCTGGATAAGTTACTTGAAAAGGGTTGGCGGACAGGGGAAAACATTTTGGTCTTTAAAAAAAAGGAAGCCTTGTGTTCGCGAAACCATTCTTCGCTCTGAATCTCAGCAAAGAACAGGGGCAAGGTATCTGTACTTCAGGAGGAATATACCCACTGAAACATGCCACTTGTTCCAACCATAACTTCAATCATGGAACAGGGCAAGAACTGCATTGACAGTGATTGTCAAGGTCATTTTGGCTGTAACCTTTTATACTTCGTCATCTTCCCGACTGGAGCTGGAAATGTATTTATCAGATCGATGTTTGGTGTATAGTGTATTCTTCCAAGGGAGTTAACGACAATTAATTCTCCCTTGCTAGAAAGCTACAAGATGAACAAGTACGCAGGCTGCCATTGTGTGAACCTACAGACTGATATCTTCAGACCGATGGGTAACATGCATATTTTGCAGCAGAAAGGAATACCACTTTGGCAATCCTGAGATTTAACTATTTCTCTCTCTACATTGACCTGAAACATTGCTTCTCACTCCTCAGATGTTGTTAACATATTTCCATCATTTTTTCTTGTTTTGTTCCACTCCCTCAATATCATATCAAACTCTCCACATAGAACATAGAAGAGTACAGCACAGAAACAGGCCCTTCGGCCCAAAATGTTGTGCCGAACTAATTAACCTAGTAATTAAAAGCCTACTAAACTAGTCCCTTCTGCCGACACAAGTCCATATCACTCCACTCTCTGCATATTCATGTGCCTATCTAAGAGACTCTTGAATGCCCCTATCGTATTTGCCTCCACTACCACCCCTGGCAATGCATTCTAGGCACCCATCAGTCTTTGTGTAAAAAACTTGCCCTGCACATCTCCTTTGAACTTTCCGCCTCTCACCTTAAATGCATGCCTTTTGGTATTAGACATTTCGATCCTTGGAAAAAGATACTGTCTGTCTACTCTATCTATGCCCCTCATAATCTTACAAACTTCTATCAGGTCTCCCCTCAACCTCCCCACTCCAGAGAAAACAACCCAAGTTTGTCCAATCAATCCTCATAGCACATGCCCTCTAATCCAGGCAGCATCCTGGTAAACCTCTTCTGCACCCTCTCCAAAGCCTCCACATCCTTCCTATAATGGGATGATCAGAATTGAATGCAATACTGCAGGTGCAGCCTAACCAAAGTTTTATAAAGCTGCAACATAATTTCCTGACTCTTGAAATCAATACTTCAACTAATAAAGACAAGCATGCCATACCCCTTTCTTATGATCCCATCAACTTGTGCAGCCACTTTCAGGGAGCTATGGACCTGGACCCCAAGATCCCACCAACACTTTTAAGGATCCTGTCATTAACTGTGTACTTTCCCTTTATATTGGATCTTCCAAAGTGCAACATCTCACACTTGGCTAGATTAAACTCCATCTGCCATTTCTCTGCCCATATCTGCAATTGATTTATATCCCGCTGTATTCTTTGGCAATCTTCTACATTATCCACAGCACCACCAATCTTTGTATTGTCTGCAAACTTAATAGCCCATCTATCCATGTTTTCATCTAAGTCATTTATATGAATCACAAACAGCAGAGGTCCCTGTGCAGATCCCTGTGGAACACCACTAGTTACTGACCTCCAGCCAGAATGAGTCCCATCAACCACTACCCCACTTTCCATGGGCAAGCCAATTCCAAATCAAAATGCCAAGTCACCATGGATCCCTTGTATCCCAGTCTTCTGAATGAGCCTAACATGTGTGACCTTGTCAAACGCCTTAATAGAATCGATTTAGACAACATCTACAGCTCTACCCTCATCAATCACCTTTGTCACCTCCTCAAAAATCTCAAACAAATTAGTAAAACAAGACTTGCCCCCACACAAAGCCATGCAGATGTTCCCTAATTAAGCCATGGCTCTCCAAATGCTCATAAATCCTATCCCTAAGAATCCTCTCTAATAGCTTCCCTACCACTGACATGAGACTCACCAGTCTATAGTTACCAGGATTATCCCTGTTTCCCTTCTTAATAAATGGAACAACATTATCTACTCGCCAGTCCTCCAGGACACGGAGATCTTGGTCAAGGCTCCAGCAATCTCATCTCTTGCCTCTCTCAATTACCTGGGGTATATCCCATCAGGCCCTGGAGATTATCCACCTTAATGGTCTTCAAGAGACCCAACACTACCTCTTCCTTAATCTCAAAATGCCCTAGTATATTATCACGCTCCACACTGATCCGTCTATCTGCCACATCCTTCTCCTTGGTAAATACAGATGCAAAGTACTCATTTAGGACCTTGCCCATATCCTCCGCCTCCAAGCACATGTTCTCTCCTTTATCCTTGAATAGTCCTACTGCCTCCATAGTTATCCTCTTGCTCTTAATCTAGGTGTAGAATGCCTTGGGATTTTCTTTAATCCAACTTGCCAAGGACTTTTCATGGCCCCTCCTGACTCTCCTAATTCTCTTCTTGAATTCTTTTCCAGTTTCTTTACAACCCTCAAGGGACCTGTTTGATTTTAGCTTCCTAAATCTTACATACACTTCCTTTTTCTTCTTGACTAAATTCACCACCTCTCTCGTCATCCAAGGTTCCTTGACCTTGCCATCATTGTCCTTCCTTCTTACTGGAACCTACCGTCCTGTACTCTGTGCAGTTGGTCTTTAAACACCCTCCACATGTCAGATGTGGACTTGCCCAAAAACAGCTGTTCCCAATTAATTCTCCCTAGTTCCTGCCTGATACTCTTGTCATTTGCCCTGCTCCAATTTCATACTCTCCCACAAGGCCCATACTTATCCTTATCTAAAGCTTAAAACTTATTGAGTTGTGATTACTGTTTCCCAACTGTTCTCCCACTGAAAGGTCAGTCACCTAGCCAAGCTCATTTCCCATTCCCAGGTCCAGTATGGCCCCTCCTCTAGTTGGACTATCTATTTACTGATTTAAGAAACCCTCTTGGATGCCTCTAACACACTCCGACCCTTTTTGCACTAAGGAAGTCCCAGACTATATGAGGGAAGTTGAATTCACCAACGACAACAACCCTGCTGTTTTTGCACCTTTTCCTAATCTGCCTGCATATATGTTCCTCAACGTCCCGTCCCGGTGACTACTGGGGGGGGTGGGGGAGGGGGGACTGGGGGGTCTGTAGTATAATTCCATCAGAGTGATTGCACCATTCTTATTTTTTAGTTCTACCCAGATAGACTCAGTGGATGAGCCCTCTATTGTGTCCCATCTGAGCACAGCCATGATGTTGTCCCTAATTAACAGTTCAACTCACCCCCCACCCCCCACACCTTCCTCTCTATCTTTTCTAAAACTTTGAAGCCCTGGAACATTAAGCATCCTGTCCTGTCCCTCTCTCAACCAACTCTCTGTAATGGCCACAACATCATAGTTCCATGTACTGATCCATGCTCTAAGTTCAATTCCCTTACTCTTAATACTCCTAGCTTTAAAACACACTTCAACCCCTCTGTCCCATTGTGTCTATTACCTTGCCCATTCTTCCTTACAGACTTACTGGTCATGACATCCACCTTCCTCTCAATCCCTCCACTTCTGACCTGGTGCTCTGGTTCCTATCCCTCTGCCAAACTAGTGTAAATCCTCCCGAGCAGCACCAGCAAACCTAACTAGCAGGATACTGGTTCCACTCCAGTTAAGGTACAACCTGTCCTCTCATACAGGTTGCTCCTGCCCCAGAAGAAGTTCAAATGATCTAAGGAGCTGAAACCCTGCCCCCTGCACCAGTTCCACCAACTTCAGCTAAATCACACATTCTTTCTGTATCAGAGCTCTCCATTTCCAGCAGTCATCTGTGATTTTGGCTCAGCTTCTTTCTCTCTAGTAGAAGAGCCTGTCCTGTTGGGTAAGTCCTAAAGCCCTGCTATTAGTGACACAAAGAAACATAATGTACTTCTAATGGCCACATTAACTCATTTGGTCCCACTGTATCATAGATATTGCCTTTGTTCCACCCATCCCTCCCGCACCTTCTCTGCCACTGAAGTCCAACCTTTCTCCCCTTTTTCTCCCAATTCTGACAAAGGGCCTCAGACCGGAAACATTAACTCTGCTCCCCAACCCACTGAATGTTTTCAGCATTTCTATTTTGATTCCAAAGCCCACTGGCTGGCCCACCATACATCCCACAAGGTGCATGTCAGAGGAGACACAATACACTGCAGATGCTGGAATCTGGAGCAACACACAAGATGCTGCAGGAACTCAACAGGTCGGGCAGCATCTACAGAGGGAAATGGACAGTCAACATTTCGAATAGAGACCCTTGATCTGTCCAGAAAAAGGGTCTCGACCTGAAACGTCAACTTCCCATTTCCCAATATAAGTGCTGCCTGGCCCGCTGAGTTCCTCTAGCATCTTGTGTGTTGGTGCATTTTAGTGCCTGTTGTCTGGCAGTGGTCACGATGCACTTACTCTGCACCCATGGACTGTGCCATCAGCATTTCAGCCATCAAACCAAACAATAAAAAGACTACTGATGACAAGGGCTGTCCGGTATCAACGTGACTCTTACCTCTTGGGTGTTAATCCAAATGTGCAGAAGAAAACAGGAATACAACAAATACCACTCTGCTGCACAAAATATGCCAGAGGATTTACAGATTATGCTGCCTGGGCTTTACTGCATGAGCCCAACAGGCTGTGGTTCAGAGTGATCACTTACATGCTGCAAAACCATCATCAGGGCTCAGCCCACCACACCAGTCGTGCAGCAAAGGGAGGAGGGAGGGGCGTAGAGGAGAAAAGGTAGACAATCCGTCTTTGGCCACTAACAACTGTACACATCTCACAGTGTGGTGTCAGAGGTCTACTGCCTGTTAACCAACAGTCCCATTCCTTGTCATCCCCGAGTCACTGACCACCACACTACCCACCTGTTCACAAGGCAAACACAAACAAAAACAGACGTTCTGCACCACTTTATGGAAATATGCCCCGATCAGTTAATCCCCTGTGTACTTTCTTCGATGCCAGTCTTCCACCTGTTTTTGGCAGCCCTAGTGTTCCTGTGGTGTGTTAATGTAAAGCTCCTCTTGTAATGAGAGGCTGTTGGTGGCCTTGAAGGGTGACCTCCAGCGGTGCTGGGCCTAACTGACTTCTCTCCAGATGACAGTGTTTCTCCACAAGTAGAAGCAGTTTAGGTTAACCTGGCAGTAAGAAGATTAGGTTTTGATGGGTTCAGCTGCTCAGCTTTCCATATACCCGGTAACAGGTACTCCAATTGTGGGGAATATACTTTCCTCCATGGCATATATGATGTAGCTGAACCCATTCCAGTCCATTAATTGCTGCCTCCAGTTAAGTACCACCTTATCCTGCAGGGGATAGGGAATTCTGAATGCTTGAGGATGTGGCTTTTGTGGCTGAATAGCTAGCAGGGAATGCAAGCTGTAAAATGAGGCCATGAAACTTGCAGTAGTGTGAAGTGCTGATGAGTGTTAGTTCCAATCTTGAATGCTGGAGATTATTGGTGGGTGAGGGATGGGGATGGGGATGTGACGTGCTGAGCCATGCCTTGGGTAAGCAGTACAGCTGATAGGATATGACAACTGAAGATGAGTTAGCTGATCTTGACCATTCATGCGAGGTCGTTGAACAATTTCTCAGAGATTCCAGCACTGAATGCCCCATTCTGCTGCCTTTACAGTGCCTCCCTTCAGGAGCTCCAGACCTTCTGCTTCATCCCATTTAATCTGGAAACACAAGTGACTTCAAATGCTGGAACCTGGAACTAAAAACAAACTGTCTGAAGATCTCAGGAATGCTGCTTGACCCACAGAGTTCCTCTAGCATAGAACATAAAACATAGAATGGTAGAGCACAGGTACAGGCCCTTCGGCCCACAATGTCTGTGCCAAACACAATGCCAAATTAAATTAAATCTCTTCTGCCATATCCATATCCCTCCATTGCCTGCATATTCATGTGTCTACCTAAAAGCCTCTTAGACGCCACTATCATATCAGGAGAACACACACCAGTCTTTGTTGAGGGGTCAGTGGTGGAAAGGGTGAGCAGCTTCAAGTTCCTGGGCATCAACATCTCAAAGGATCTATCTTGGGACCAATACATTGATGCAATCAAGAGAGGGCATGCCAGCGACTCTACCTCATTAGGAGTTCGAGGAGGTTTGGTACATCACCAAAGACTCCTGCAAGTTTCTGTAGACGTACGGTGGAGAGCATTCTGACTGGTTGCATCACTGCCTGGTATGGAGGCTCCAATGTGCAGGATTGAAAGAGGCTGCAGAGGGTTGTAGACTCAGCCAGCTCCATCAGGGGCACAACCCTCCTCACTTCAAGAAGGCTTCATCCATTGCTAAGGACCCTCACCATTCAGGACATGCCCACTTCCCGTTACTACCATTGGGGAGGAGGTACAGGAGCCTGAAGACCACACTCAGTGATTCAGGAACAGCTTCTTCCCCTCTGCCATCAGATTTCTGAACGGCCCATGAACCCATGAACACTATCTCATTATTCCTTTTTTTTGTAATTTATAATAATTTTATGCCTTTGCACTGTACTGCTGCCGCAAAACAATATTACATTATATAATTCACGTTATATAGGTCAGTGATAATAAATCTGACTCTGACTCTGCTTCCACCATAAGATAAGATTATAAGATATCTTTATTAGTCACATGTACATCGAAACACACAGTGAAATACATCTTTGCAGAGAGTGTTCTGAGGGCAGCCCACAAGTGTCGCCACACTTCCGGAGCCAACATAGCATGCCCACAACTTCCTAACCCTTACGTCTTTGGAATTATCCCTGGCAGCCCATTCCAGACACTTATCACTCTCTGTGTGAAAAAAAACTTGCCCACACACTTCCTTTAAACTTTGCCCTCTCACCTTAAATGCATGTCCTATAGTATTTGAAGTTTGTTTGTTTTATGATCCCATTTAATTTCATCCTTTTAGAATACCAACACTGTCGTTCTCAAAGCCATCTAATGTCCTCAACTCAACCTAAACTAACTGTTGACAATCCTCTGTTAAAAGTACCTTGTAACGTCTGTCATAAACATATCATTTTCAACCCTACCTCTCTAGTATCTAGCATTGGTCTCCCAGCCTACTGAGTATTGTTTTCAGTTGATTTCTCCCATCCTAATACATAAACTGCAAAGTGATAGCATGCAATACCCTACACAATATACTCTGGCATCTCTTTGTGAGATTGAAGAGCCCAAGCACATCAAGTCATTCCTCATAAAGTCTGCGGTTCTGCCTCACTGCCCTCTTCTGACAAGCCTCTTCATTGAAAACAATCTTCATTACCAGTTTTAGAGTCACTAATAGGAGATCTGTTCAAACAGTCTCAAGGCAATTGGTAGTTTCAGACACAACAGGAATAAGAGGCAAGTAAAATGAGGTCAAGTGGAAAAACTTGCTACAAGTTCGTCAACATACTTTCTCATGTGCTAAGGAACAGCATTAATAAACTCCATACAAATGTTCACAGGCTTCAATGAACCATCTTCTCAGATGAAAGGATATGGAGAGTGAAGATACAATGGAGCAATAATATGTTGCATTGTCAGAGAGCTTGGAAACAGTTTGTTCTTGAAAACAACACCATTAATGCAGAATCAATGACAGGAACCAATTCAATAGAAAAGAAGTTACTGCCAAGAGTTTATTAATGGTTAAAAATAGACAAAATTAAAATATAAAAAGTGACTTGAACAACTTAAAAACATATCAGGTACCTGTTAGTTATGAGGAAAGGCAGAGGAATTACTTTATCATCATTCTTTGCGATAAGAGCTTCATTAACAAGGACAGATGGAGCTTTGGGAGACGCTGCCTCAGAAGCTCTGGTGAGTTACTAGAATGCATCTTGTACATGCTGTGCCTTGCAACCATGGTGCGCCTGTGTTGGAGGGAGTGACTTTTTCACTGAGGAGGCTATGGTGCAAATGAAGAGGTAACATTTGCCCTGAATAGTGTTGGGCTTCTTGAGTATTGCTGGAGCTGCAACCTTTTAGGCAAATGAAGTATATTCTTTTTCTGGGTAAAGTACATGTTTTCAGTGATTCCTTAACTTCCAACAAAGTCCACCACACTGAGTACAAACTGAAGAGTGTGAGACATAAGGAGAACAGTGTGCAGTTTATCTAAAGGCTGTACATAGACTGCCTCCAAAACATTCTGTACAGATTGTTACTGCCCTGGGTGCAGTTAATCACACAAAAATATTTGTATTGCTGTTTGCATCCAGTGCCATATATAATCAGTCACATTCCCAAATTGTGCTTTAAGGGAGCCACAAGGCAAGTCAACATCACCAGAACGTCTATCTTCTGACCTATTCTTATGGCCGCAGTGTTATTACAGTTGATCAGTTTAAGTTTCTGAATAACCCCCTCAGGATATTGATAATGGGAATTTTGTGATGGCAACGTGTTGGTGGCTAGACTCTCCTGATGATAGTCATTGCTTTTCACTTGTCTGCTGCAAATGTAGATACGTCAGCTCATACTGAGTGTCGACATGAATGGTTTAATTTTGTGAGGAGTTGCAAATGGGAGTGTGCAATCATCAGCGCACATCCTTAATTCTGGTCCTGTTACGGAAGGAGACCATTGGTGAAGCAACAGTTGAAGATGGTTGAGCCTAGAATATTACCCCAAAGTATTCCTGGTTAATGTCCTGGGGCTGTTGTGATTGTCCCCAAACGATCATGACAATTTTGCTTTATATCTGCCATGACTCGGGCGACTGACCAATTTTGCCCCAAAGCTTTCCAACTTCAATGATGGTGGGGACCTCAAGCGGAACCTCACATGATTCATCACTAAGAAATCTGCCTGAACATAGTGGCAAATGATTAATCCTCATTCTTCACACCTAACTGCTGGGCGGTCCCAGTGTTGAGCATGTTAAATTGTCCACCATTTACAAATGGATGTGGCATAGCATCAGAACCTTGACTTTATCTGTTGGTTGCTGAAACAACTTAATTGCCTCATTGAACACTGGACATGTGGGATCTGTTTTTAATTCACGCATTCAGCACAGTGGTAGTGTTATATAGGACAGCAGAGGATTGGTCTTGTTCACATATTTCAGTTACCGGAGCGTGTGTGTGTGTGTGTGTGTGTGTGTGTGTGTGTGTGTGTGTGTGTGTGTGTGTGTGTGTGTGTGTGTGTGTGTGTGTGTGTGTGTGTGTGTGTGTGTGTGTGTGTGTGTGTGTGTGTGTGTGTGTACTTCAGACTAGGCACTAACTCTCTATCCAAATCCTAATGGATGAATGTTGAATTGTATAATTTATATGTAAAATTTAAAATTTATTATTTGTGATTTACTTATTTGTGGGGCTAATAATGTTGGCATTTATTGTCCATCCTTAATCGCCCCTGAACTGACTCATAACAGCTTTGGTAATCTCTTGAGTGAATCTGGACCTATGCAAGACTAGGTCAGGATGGCAGACTTCGTTCCCTGAAGAACATTAGTGAACCAGATGTAATAATCTAATAATTTTACGGTTACTATTATTGTCACTAGCTATTTTAACATCAAGGTTCCAGAGTTTTATTAACTGGAATTTAAATTCCCCAACTCCCATAGTCAGACTTGAACACATGTCTCTGCATCAATGGTCCAGCATTCCAGCTACTGACCCTATAGCTTAACCACCATATAGACGAACCCCTAATAGCAAAATAAATTTATTTTGCAAGGGTCAGCCATCTTCCTTGTATGACTACACATTTTATTATTGTTCTTCTCAATAAGCAATATTAAATATTACAAGGCCCAAGAGCAGTAGGATTTGACTGGTGGTGTATTCTGAGATTGATAGGCCAAAGAGTAAAAAGACATCCTACATTATTTCCCTGTGGTACTGAGCACTGAACTGCTTACACTTGATAAGTGTGCACATTCCTGATAAGCATTGCTGGAGTCTGAATATTTATGTAATAAGCAAACTGCTGGAAGAACTCAGCAGGTAAAGCAGCATCTGTGGAGGCAAAGAGATGGTTGTCATTTCACGGCGGGACCCTGCATCAGGATAACAGGACTCATTTTTCTTGAGGTAAAGTCTGACCGAAAAGATTCAGAAGAGACTCAGAGTTTTGTTTACTTGATCTACTTGAAAATCAATTTGATTAAGTAAATAAAATTCTGGAAACATGATTTAAAAATAGCTGGTGACAGTAATAGTAACATTGAAATTACTAGATTATTACAAAAACCCATCTCATTCTTCAGGGAAGGAAGACTGCCATCCTGACCTAGTCTTGCATAGGTCCAGATCCACCAAAGAGGTGGAGTCACAACAACTTCATTAGTCCAGAGGTAATTAAGGATGGACAATAAACCTCAAAATTATCAGCAGCATTTGCACCCCTCAAAAAAAGGTCTAAGTAATAAATTTTGTGCGCACCTGTATGCAAAACATCCAATGATCAGAAAATAAAAATTTCCTGGACTTCAGTCTTACTGTACAGAAGGAGCCTAATGGCTTGTTTAGAGTACTGATGGTACACAGGTAAAAGAGTAGTGCCACTGAACTGATCCTTCAGTGTTGATACCAGAGGGTAGCATTTCATGGTGCAAGTACATTTCCATTCACACCACATCCTGCTGCATCATCGCCTTTACAACATTTCAATAAAATGACTCCTTCCTCCCAACATTTGATAAAACCAAATTTAAGGAAAACAACGAATACCATAGAAAATGGCTTTCAGACAAAAAAGCCCTGTTAATGTTAGAAATTATTTTCTGTCGTGACCCATTTTAATCAGACTAAGCCAATGCTTAATCTGATAGTCAATAAAGTATGCCTCAACATGCAAGAAATCAGCTTTGTATTCAGTCCTGGGAGGCCAATCACCAAGTGTCATTAAGATGCCACAATTTAATTCTAAATCAATAAGCTCACCTTTCAAATAAACCATCATTAAATGTTTCTGGCATTTCACAATTTGAAAACTAAATATTTGTAAGCAATAAACTACAGGCACAACCTTAAGAGAGGCCTTTGCAAAGACTCTCATTTTCTGTCCCAATTCATCTGCAGCACTTTTGGCTCAGAGTAATCGACTTTTCCACAAACTGAACATGTCCTCTGAGTTGACACTTCAGCAGTAAGGGAATGCGCACTGTCAGAGATGCCTCATTTCAAAGGGAACATTTAACCATGGTCCCATCTGCCTTCTCAGGTGAATATAAAAGATCGTTCGAGCAATGTCACTGATGCACGTTTCCTGTTTTTGCTTTCACCTTTGCCATTTGAGGGATCTTGCTGTAATTAACTAGTGAATGTACTTCCTAGATTAAAGCTTGGCTTTAAGAGTGGCACAGTGGTGCATTTGGTGAAGCTGCTGCCGCAACACTCCAGAGACGCAGATTCAATCCTGATCTCGGATGCCGTGTATGAGGAGTTTGCACATTCTCCGTGTGACCACATTGGTTTTCCTCTAGGTCTCTTGTTTCGTCCCATATCCCAGAGATATGTGGGCTGGTAGATTACTTAGCTGCTGTCAATTATCCCTTGTATGTAGGTGAACATTGCAATCTGAGGGAAGTTGGTAGGAAACTGGGATTAGTATAAATGACCGTTTGATAGTTGGCACTCAATGGATCAAAGGACCTGTTTCCATAACGTATGACTATGACAATCACTTGGGAGCAGACTGAGAGTATGGAAGATGCGACAGAAATGTAAGCCATCGTCTTTCTTTAAAGCTACAGCACAGCTCAAAAGCTGAAGCCAAAACCTAAATACTCCGCTCACAATCTCACTTCCTGCTGCCATTGTTACCACAGAGGGCAATCTGTACCTTGGTACAAGTGACAATAATAAACCAATACCAATACCAATACCTCATGGTATCTGTGTGCATCTGTAAACCAAACCATTTAATAAAAAGTTAGAACATAGTTTATAACTGCTTCTGTGACAGATCTCCAGTGGGGAGCATCTCACAACTCCCCAGTAGGCAGCCTGCACTTGATTATGAAAGGAAACAATTCTGTGTATGGGGTTCCCCCTCAAATGCTGTTTGTCCTTCAGAACAGCAGACTATAAACTGCCTTAGGTAACTGCATAGAATGTTTTAAATAAAAGGTAGCAGCAACTCAATGCATCCTGAGAAATGTTTCCCTAAACAGTGCCCTTTACTCACATCACGTGCAGCCCAATACGACAAATATGCCAACCTGACACGACAAATTGCTCATCTAAATGCTAATTTGCTCCTGGTGTAATGAAGGACCACATAACAGACTTGCATGGCAACTCTGACATCTAGTGGCGGAAACTGGGACAGAAGTCAAGTCCTACCTCTCTATAACGGAGACACAAGAAATTCTGCAGATGCTGGAATCTAGAGCAATACACAAAAAGTGCTGGAGGGACTCAGCAGGTCAGGCAGCTCCTCCCCCTCCCCTGACCTTCTTATTCTGGTTTCTGTCCTCTTCCTTACCAACCCTGATGAAGAGTCTCGGCCCGAAACGTCAACTGTTTATTTTCCTCCATGGATGCTGCCTGACCTGCTGAGTTCCTCCAGCACTTTTCGTGTATTGCTCCCTCTCTTTGAACTTTGAGGATAAATATTAGTTTAAAATGCATCCACATGAAATATTAGAACCCACATATGACAAATAAATTCACCGCAGATAAAATTACCATTTAATGCTCCACGCCAGGTAGTTTTCATTTCATAAGAACACAGAAAGCTTCACTATATTGAACTGTTCCAAATGATCAGATGGACTTTATACAAGGAGATGAACTCTTGACCTCACAATCTACTTAGTTATGACCTTGCACCTTACTGTCTACCTGCAATGCCCTTTCCTGTATCTGTGACACTTCATTCTGTATTCTGTTATTGTTTTTACCCTGTACTACCTGAAGGCACTGTGTAATGAATTGATCTGTACGAACGGTATCCAAGACAAGTTTTTCACTGTACCTCAGTACAAGTGACTATAATAACCTAATACCAATACCAAACCAGTTGTCCAGGTGAAAATAAAAAAAAACACTAAAACCTGCTGAAAACATTCAGCCGGTCAGGCAGCGTCTTTGAAAAGAAAAACAGTTAACACTTCAGGTCCCAAGACGTTAACTCTTTCTCTTTCCACAGATGCTGCCCGAGCCGCTGAATATTTCCAGCATTTTCTGTTTTTATTTCAGTTGCGGAGATCTCAGGCAGAAGGAAATAGCAGTTCATCCACGACTCCAGTCACGTTATTCTATTTCTTCCCAAATGACGAAGGCTATTTTGATTGCATTCAATTACCTTTTTTTAGAAGTGCAACAGGACTTGAAATTGCAATCTGAAATTGTGTTTAACCCCAGCAACTCAGCTGTTTGAAGTGGAGAGCTGTGTACACAAGTTATCAATGGTATAACTTCAGGTGGCTGTGAACTTTTTCCCTTCACATTGTCCACATTCTTTTATACTAATTCATCTTCACAATATGGCCATCAGTGGCACAGCCAGCATTTATTGCCCATCCCTTGCTTCCCTTGGGAAATTGCTGGTAGGGTCTTCTTCTCAAACTGCTACAGTTTACATGAAGGTATTCACACACTGCCATTTAGTAAGATACTTCTTTCAGTTGGTGGAGGCACTAGGTTCAGGAGCCAGTTGCAGACCTGCTTTTAGGAAGGTCAGTTCTACCGGCGAGGAGTTTCACCCAGCAAACTACACATGTAAAGAAACCACTCATGCTCATTGCAATTTCTTAATGCAATCAAACTGCAGAGGTGATGGTCAGAATGGAGCATACATTTGTTCTCAACCCCACAGTGTCCAAATCAAACAAGTTGGTGTTTTGTTACAATAGCAACGATCTGTATTTTTATAGCAATTTTAGCAGAAAGGGACAGATCGCACTGAGTTTCTTCAGCTGGCCTGACTGGAACTACTGATGCTCAGCTGTTTGAACAGGTTCACACACTTTCAAGCACAGAGGACTTGGGAGAGAAGCTGAGACCCCATTGACTTCAGTGAGGATTAAGTTAGGAGGAAAAAGCAAAGGCACTCTTTTATTATTTTGCTTTAGTTTAATAGTTTTAATCAAACATACAAATATACTTAAATAATGATTTGTTAATTTACATTTATAGTTCTTGTTTTAAATATTCACTTCAATTTTAATAGCTTAAATGTCTGAATGCCAGCTATCAAAACCTGCCAAGGACATTTGGGAACAGTGCCTCTACTATTTACTGCTGTGGCAGGCACGGTAGTGTAGCGGTTAGCATAATGCTATTACAGCACCAGCAACCTGGGTTCAATACCAGCCACTGTCTGTAAAGAGTTCACTGTCTGTAAGGAGTTTGTACGTTCTCCCCACGTCTGCATGGGTTTCCTCTGGGTGCTCCGGTTTCCTCCTACATTCCAAAGATGTACGGATTAAGAAATTGTAGGCATGCTATGTTGGCGCTGGAAGCGTGGCGACACTTGTGGGCTGCCCCCAGAACACTCTACACAAAAGATGCATTTCACTGTGTATTTCGATGTACATGTGACTAATAAAGAAACCTTATCTGATTTGTTCATCATTTGGACCGGCTACTGGACCTGCAGGTATAGAGGACCAGTGATATCGGCCTTCCACATCTGGCCACGTGGACGTGCCGGGAACTCCAAAAGTAATTCCAGATTGCAACCCCAGTCCAACATGGTCCATCCCATTAAAACACCCTACTGTGCTATGTTGCACTTCTTCTGAAGATAGTGGAATGTGTACCAGAGACTGTGGGCTACTCTATCATAGCTTAATGCTGAAGTGCAGGAAAGAATTTCTAGGCAATGGTATCCTCATACCTTAGTATACAGAACAGGAGATATTGCAGAGAGGTGACTGTACTAACACCCTACATTTTCACAAACATTTGGTAAAACTAAGTAAAAGTTTCACATTGATATGAATAGCTAAAAGGTACATTCCTAAAAAAAAGGTAAGTAGCAATATTGTTGGTTGATAACAGTTTGTTGCAAATAACAGCTTTAAACTGTTCTGATTTCAGTTGTCATATGTTCACATGGTATGAACCTTCCCATCGAAGAACCAGTATCTGTGCACTCTCCTGGTATCTAGCACCCAAACGAAAGTTGTTTGTGACTTGAAAAGCCTGGTGTTGAAATTAAAAATAGTCACAGTAGGGTTTTGGTGAAATACTGCAGGAGAATATCGTTGAAAGAAACTACTGACAATGAACTTCTAGGATTCAGGAATTATCAAAAATCTCAAAAATTACTTTGGTGAATCACAGAGAACCACATCACCTGCACTTATCTTGCATTTGCCATTTGGTTCAATCTCACTTTCATGCCTACTTTTCACATTCTGTATTGCTTCCCTTTTATTAAACAGATCATCCCATTCACTTTGGAAAAATATATTTGAAGTTCATAGCAAAAAAAAGTATATTCTAATTGCAACACACACAAAATGCTGGAGGAACTCAGCAGGTCGGGCAGCATCTGTGGAGGGAAATAAACAGTTGATGTTTGGGTCGAGACCTGAAACATCAACAGTTTATTTCCCTCCATAGATGCTGCCTGACCTGCTGAAGTCCTCCAGCATTCTGTGTGTGTTCCTCCAGATTCCAGCATCTACAGAATCTCTTGTGTCTACATTTTAACTGCCCACTGTGAAAAGAATCTAAATTTAGATATATTCAGAATTAGAATCATGTTTATTATCACTGACTTATATGACATGAATTTTTTTTGTGGCATTGGTACAGTACAAAGATTTAAAAATTACAAAAGTAAATAAATAGCGCAAAAAAAAGGAATAACAAGGTAGTGCTCATGGGTTCATGGACCATTCAGAATTCAACACAGGAATATAGGCTGAGAGATGGTTCACTTAGCCCCTTGATCCAATGGGGATTCAATGAAATCATGGCTAATCTGTGACCTAATTCCATATAGAGTCACAGAGTCATACAGCATGGAAACAGGCCCTTCTGCCCAACTGGTCCATGCTGACTTAGATTCCCTTCTCAGCTGGTCGCATTTGCCTGTGTTTGGCCCATATCCCACTAAACCCTTTCTATCCATGTACCTGTCCAAGTGCCTTTTAAAAGTTGTTAATGTACCTGCCTCAACCACTTCCTCTAGCAGTTCATTCCATATACTGACCACCCTCTGGGTGAAGATGTTGCCCCTCAGGTTCTATTAAATCTCTCCCCTCTCACCCTAAACCTATGCCCTCTGGTTCTTCATTCCCCAAACCTTGGAAAAAGACTGTCCAAATTCACCCTACTTTATACACCTCTATAAGATCTACTCTCATTCTCCTACAATCCAATAAATCAAGTCCCAGCCTGCTCAACCTCTCTCTACATTTCAGTCCTTTGAGTCCTGACAACATCCTTATGAATCTCCTCTGCACTCTTTCCAGCTTCATGGCATCTTTCCTCCAGCAGGGTGACCAAAATTGAATACAATATTCCAAATACAGCCTCACCAGCTGCAACATAACATCCCAACTTCTATATTCAGTGTCCTGACTGACAAAGGCCAGCATTCCAAAAGCCTTCTTCACTGCCCTATCTACCTGTGATGACAGTTTCAGGGAACCATGTACTTGAACTCCTAGGTCCCTCTGTTCTACAACACCCCCCAGGGCCCTGCCATTCACTGTGAAAGTTTTACCCTCATTTGTCTTCCCAAAATGCAATACCTCATATTTATCCATATTAAACTCCATTTGCCATTCCTCAGCCCACTTACCCAGCCGATCAAGATCCCTCTGCAATTCCTGATAACCATCTTCACTGTCAACAACACCACATATTTTAGTGTCATCTGCAAACGTACTAACCATGCCTTGTACATTCTCGTTCAAATCATTGATATAGACGACCAAGAGCAATGGACCCAGCACCGACCCCTGGGGAACACCACTAGTTACGGGCCTCCAGTTCGAAAAACGTCCACCATCACCCTCTGCTTCCTACCCATATACCCAACTATTCCCCTAGTTGGTTATTGATACTTTCAGTTGCTGACCTCAGATTAATACAATCAACAATTGTATCAGTTGCCTTAGTGATGGACCATTCCAAACTTTTTTTTTAATAACCATTCAAGGAACGTGGACTTCGCAGGCTGAACTAGCATTTAATTGCCCATCCCTTCTTGGCCTTCAGAAGCTGCTTTCTTGAACTGCTGCAGTCCTTGAGGTGTGGGTATACCCACAATGCTGTTAGGGAGAGTGTTCCAGAATGTTGATCCAGCGATTGAGAAGCAACAGCAATATCTTTCCAAGTCAGGACAGTGTGTGACTTGGGCAACTTCCAGGCGGTGGTGTTCTGCATGCTTTCACTGTCCTTGTCTTTCTAGCTGGTAGACGTTGTGGGTCTGGAAGGTGATGTTTATGATTCTTGGTGAATTGCTGCAGTGCATCCTGTACAAGCTGCTGCTACTGTGCATCGGTGGTGGAGTGAGGGAATATTGTGGATGGGTGCCTATCAAGCAGGCTGCTATGTCCTGTATGGTGTTGAGCTCCGTGAGTGTTGTTAAAGCTGCACTCATCCAGCTTCTACTCACCACCACAACACATTTCCCTGACCCTGCTCTGCAAAAAATTATTTCCTAATTTCACCCAACATCCCTGACTCCAACTTTTAGATTTTACTTTGTAATTTAATCCTTCATCGAAAGTCATGGTGCAGTTGGTTAGGTTACTGCTCTATTAATTCAGTGCCCTGTGATAACAATCCAAAGAGAGCTCATGGACTAACCTTAGCAGCTATGAAATTGAATTCAGTTAATAATAGGGAATTAAAATCTAATCTAGGTAATGATGAATTCAAAACTACCAACAACCATAAATCCATCAGATTCAACATGTTACACAGTACAAGCTTGATGTGCAGCTACAGCCCCCATAAGCCATTTCAATTCATCCTATCACAGACATTCTGTCTGTTCAGCACATCCATCCCTGACCTTCTCTCCTACTCAAAACTAACTTATATCTCTCTCTTTCCCAGCTCAGATGAAGGGTTGCAAACCCAAAACTTTGACTGTTTCTCTTTCCATAGATGTTGCCTGACCTGCTGTGTTTCCTGAATTTTCTGTTTTTATTTCCGATTTCTAGCATCAGCAGGTTGTTTGATTTTTGTCTGATTCTTTGGTGTCCTTCAGGGGAAATGATTTGCCATCCTATGGCCTTTATGTGACTCAAGACCTGCAGCAATGTGGTCGACACTTACGTCCCGTAAAATTGCCCAGCTAGCTACTCATATTTACTCCAACACGTACCGTAACTGTTATAGTAGAAAAAGAATAAAATCAGACCAACCATCTGGCATTGACCCAAGCACCGAAATCAGACACAGAAGAGGCAATCCCAGCATAGCCTGCCTGGCAAAGACCCTGTCACAAACGTCAAGGTACTTGTGTCAATACTGGCAGAGCTGTCTCACAGACTAGTCAAGGAACAACCTGACATGGCACAGAATTATATCTTGCAGGCAATCTGCCAGACTCCCTCATCACAATCCCTGGATCCATCCTACTGACCATCAGGTCAGACCCCCACCAGAGAGGACAGTACAGGGGCTTCTCCTTACGAATGACCTGACTCAGGAAAATCCAACAATACGCAAATTCTCTGCATGCATTTTAAAGCATTTTTCAAGCTAGTAATAACAATAAAATGTTTCATGGTATTCATAAATGACTGGATACAGACCTATTCCATTAGTTTAATTATGGATAGTATTCAGGTGATTATTCAATGAAATTAGAGAATTATAACACGTGTATGTAGAGCGATACAATGTGGGTAACAATAGAGAACAGATGTTTCTAACTTATGGAGACATCGACTTATGGACAGTTCTCAGGAACAGAACCCTTATGTAACCCAGGAATTGTCTGTGTAATGTTTCACAGGCGTAAGCGATGGGTCCTGGGAGTGCTCAGCATTGACTCCAGATCTCATGATGACATCAGGTCAAACACAAGAACACTCCTCCCTCAGTTGAACAACACTTGGAAGAAGCAATTAAAACGATCAAGGAAACAGCACATATTCTGGGAGATTGGGGAGAGGGTAGAAACTTCCAAATTAGACACATATTTTTAATCTCCCTCCCACTGCAATGAATAATAATTCCAGATTTTTAAAGAAGTTTTTTCAGGAAGTGAATCAAAACATGTTTGTTGTGTTCTTCATTGACTTGAACATTCTCTCACCTTATGGGTTCCAGAATGAAACAGTCTGAGTAGCACAAAGGCTTTGCTTTGACACTGCCAGTTGTCACAGTTATACATCACAGAAACAGGCCCCACAGCCCACCATGACAACCAACAACCACCCACTTACACTCATCCTATTTTTATTCTCCCCACATTCCCACCACCTCCCTCAGATTCTACCACTCACCTACACACTAGGGGCACTTTACAGCTGCCAGTTAACCTACCAACCAAATACTAATGTGCAATCCCAATTTCACTTTAATCATTGCATTTCTTTCAGCTGAGCAAACACAGCTTATGAAGGAGACAACATGGGAAATTCAACATGTCAAAAGATCAATGGGAGTCAAGATATGCGAAGTCATGTTTTAATTACATCCTATTGCTCATCCAACCTGTAAACGTTATACTTATCTTTTGCCCGTGACACCTTATTCGTGGGTCAGTCAGAGTCCGGAGCAGCTGAGCTGCTCCACCATAGGACTCACCAATGAGTCTAAGCGAGGTGCACCACTGTCTTGAATTAATGGGCCAGAAACATTTAGCACAACTGGTTTACATAGCATGACCCACTCATGGTAACAGGCCCTCCCGGCCCAACGAGCCCGCACCACCCAATTACGCCCATGTTAACCTACTAACCCGTACGTCTTTGGAATGTGGGGAGAAACCGGAGCACCCAGAGGAAACCCAATCAGGCACAGGGAGAACGTACAAACTCCTTACAGACAGCGGCGGGAATTGAACCCCGGGTTGCTGGCTCTGTAATAGTGTTGCGCTAACCACTACGCTACTGTGCCAAGGAGGTCTTTTGTTGTTTTTAAATGTTTAATATTACTTCTTAAACGTCTGATTATCAAAAATGTTTAAAAATAATTCAAAGGCCTTTGAAAGCCTTGAGCTGTCTAAAGGTCACCAGGGAGTTCTAGGACACAACATTGGGATCCACTGCCTATTCACTGCCTTGACTACTCCACCTCGCCAGTGATCACAGAGGCCATAAGGAATTGCAAAGTCTCTAGATGAAGTGAGGGGACAGGCAGTGAGCCAGACTGAGAACGATCCAGCCCAATAAGTTGTATGGGTATCCTTTTTTAAAAAAAAGTGCAAGAGATCCATTAAAGGAAAGCACAGTCCAGCTTATTTGCTACTTTTGTATATGGGAGAACAAGAATTGCAAGTAAATTAGGCCTCTTAATCATCTCCTTCCCCTCAGTTGCCTCCATTCCTTCAGTTACCAGACTCCCAACATTTTAAATTTCTTCCCTTAATCTTCCTCTCCCTCCTCCACTGAGATGCTTCCTTAAGACAACCTTTTTGACCGTGCTTTACCCCACCCTGATCTTTTTTAGCTCAATATCACATATTCCTGTTCTACGGCAGATTTTCATGTGAAAACAAAAAAAATGGTATTTTTTAAGGAACGTAATTCATCACTGCAAACTGGTTCATGAAGAAAAAGCAACATTCAGCATGAAGCTTACTGAAACCAATCATTAGCGTGATATACCACCTTGCCCTATCCAGAAGCCATTAAAAAGTATGGATGGTGAATTATAAAGGCTATAAACAATGTCCACAGATTTAGTGGTTTATCGGCATGTTAAGGGAAGAAATGGAGAGAAATACACATAGGAGACTAAATTAACAATACCATAAATATCGTGAAAGAAGTCTTGCCTAAACTTGATTGGGCAGATTTGACTGAATTTTTTGATAATTTCCGAACATTAACAGTCAAAATACGTCCCGAGAATATCGGAACCACAATTGAGCACCAGACCTGTACCAGATGAAGGGTCTCAACCCAAAACATCGACTGTGTGTTCCCCTCCACAGATGCTGCCTGACCCGCTGAGTTCCTCCAGCGTTTTGTGTGTTGCTCCAGATTCCAGCATCTGCAGTGTCTTGGAAGTGGAATTAGTTTGGCTAGATTTATCAAAATAAGTTAGTTTAATCTTTCGATATTACTTCACAGCAAACTTTCCCTGGTGAATTTGTAAGCGAGGGGTTGGATTCCTGCACTAAAATGGCACTGTGAGTCGATTTACTTCAAGACCAAGAGAGTGTCTTCCTCTATGAAAGCAGTGTGTTTCGCAGGTCTTTTAAGCTGTTGCGCACATTAATCACTCCACTTTGAGATGTTGCTTGAGAACAGTGAGCTGATGAGTGCCAATTGTCGTCGCCGCTCCAGCCCTTACAGCAGCAGTTCCCAACTGGCATCATTGCTGAAAGTTAACGGAGAGTTAACGGTGCTGCAGAGTGCAACAAACAATCTACCGGAGAAACTCAGCAGGTTGAGCAGCATCAGTAGGAGGAAAGGAATTGTTGAATTTTTGGGTCAAAACCCTGCATCTTCTCCAACACGAGATTAGAAATTGTAGCAGGAGAAGTGAGTGCCCAGAGAGGGGAAGGTCATCTGTGGGCATTCCACAAAATCCTAAAGGTTTCACCTGAACATTGTCCAGAAAACCAATCCATCATTACCAGTAAGGTGAATCCATTCTTGGACTTTTTAGCAATGGTACAAGTCTGTCACTGAAGGAGACCTCCTGCTTTCGGTTAAGAACTACCTCCCTCTTCACCACCCAAGGTGTTTATCATGTATCCACATTCCGACGACAAACAAGAGTTGCACTACAATTAACATCACTGCTGACTGCCCACATTCCTCTGTGCAAAGACACCCTAAAGCCACGTCATAACTCCAATGGCTAACAAAACAAGAGAAAGCAAGAAAGAGAAAAAGGGATGGTGTCCTTACAAAAGACAGGGTGGGTGGGAGGTGTAGTCCAGGCAGCTGTGGGAGCTGGTGGGTTTGTAGTAAATGTCAGTGAATAGTTTATCTCCTGAGATGGAGACAGAGAGATCATGAATGGGAAAGACGTGTCAGAAATGGACCAAGTGAATTTGAGGGCAGGTGGAATTTAGCTGCGAATAACACAGTGCCATCTGGTTGGATTTCAAATGCCAGAATATTTACAGTCCACACATGAACATTCATTCGAGTTAGAAACAATGTCCTGCAAAACAAATTCAGTAGTAACATTGACTACAATAAGTATATTATGTAAATGAAACTTATCCATTAACTAATCAATTTTTTACCTGCATGAATACAAATTATTAAATGTGGTGTAACAATTCATTATTCACTACAACCTGGTGGATTCAGTCTTCCAAGTATGAAATACAGCTAATCTTCGTGGAAATTTGAACAGATTATAAACATGTCACCATAAACCTGACAAAGCAGATTTACCAGTGTTCCTGCTGAAATTACAGAAAAATCGAGGACATCTGTGGTGAAAAAGGAGCATGTAGGAACAAGAGTAAGCCTTTGTCACCTTGAGTTTACTCCACCATTCAATAAGAACAAGGCTAATCCTCTAACACAGTTTCAGTTAACACAAATTTTTCAATTCCTTTGGTATCCAAAAATCAATCAATCTCAGACTTGAGAAATTTCAACAAACCAATGATTAAACCAACTGGTTGACTTTAGCCTCCCAACCTGGCTTTTTCCAATCCTGTTTTCTGCATTTAACTGGCCGACCATGGCTGTTGGAGAATTCCAAAAACTGTTGAACCATTAACAAGAATTTTCTCCTTATCTCATTCCCATTTTATATGTTTCAATGAAATCATTTTCCATTCTTCTAGATATTAAGAAATATACACTGAGTCTATTCAATCTCTCTTCAAAGGACAATCATCTCATTGTAGGAAACAGTTGGGAGAATCTTTGTTGGAATCTCTAAAATAAATAAATCTTTCCTTACATAACCGTACAGTATGCAGGATGTAGTCACACCAAAGTCCTCACAAAGGGCACAAAACTTGTTTACACTTATTCCTTTGTCATAGTATTATGATTACAATATTTTGTCAGTTTGTTAGTCCCCTTAACTCCTCCAGCACTTCTTAATTTCCTTAAGTTCCTCATTTCCAAATGATATGCTCTGCCTTTTATGTTAACTTTCTAGATACCCAGATAGTCACCAGTTAAGATACTTCCAACTTTTTGATTTTTTTTAGCAAAATTCATAACTTGTCATTTCTCCACATTAAAATCTGTCACACTTTTCTACTTACTTAACCTATCCATACCGCTTGAGTCAATATATCTTCTTACTTTCTGACCTATCATTGTATCCGGTGGGTTTGGATATATTACACATGGTCACCACATCCTTGTCACTGTTCAAAATTGTGTGACCCATTGAGCATGGGTCACGAACAAGCACTGGTCCTTGTACTGCCTCACCAGTTATATCTTACAACCTGACTCTGTTTTCCATCCTTTAATCATTCCTCAGGATTTGCTAAAATTTTAGTCTTAATCTCTTGAGCCCTAATTTTGTGTAGAAATATTCTCTTTGGTACTAAAGTGGTGCGGTTAGATCTAATTACAACTACATTAGCTAGTTTCCATTACTCACCATGCTTATTACAGCCACAAAAGCGGTGGTGTACATGCACCTGTCTACATCAATGGTGCTGAGGTCGAAAGGGTTGAGAACTTCAGGTTAATTGGAGTGAATGTCACCAATAGCCTGTCCTGGTCCAACCACATAGACGCCACGGCCAAGAAAGCTCACCAGTGCCTCTACTTCCTCAGGAGGCTAAAGAAATTTGGCATGTCCCCTTTGACACTCATCAACTTTTATTGATGCACCATAAAAAGCATCCTATCTGGATGCATTACGGCTTGGTATGGCAACTGCTTTGCCCAGGACCGCATGAAACTACAGAGAGTTGTGGACACAGCCCAGCGCATCACGGAAACCAGCCTCCACTCCATGGACTCTGTCTATACCTCTCGCTGCCTTGGTGAAGCAGCCAGCATAATCAAAGACCCCACCCACCCGGGTCATTCTCTCTCCTCTCCTCTCCCATCAGAGAAAAGATACAGAAGCCTGAGGGTGCATACCACCAGGCTCAAGGACAGCTTCTATCCATGGTGATGACTATTGAACTGCTCATTTATAGGATGATATGGACTCTTGACCTCACAATCTACCTTGTTGGACCTTGCACCTTATTGTCTACCTGCCACTGCACTTCCCTGTAGCTGCAACACTTTACTCTGTATTCTGTTATTGTTTTTACCCTGTACTACCTCAATGCACTGTGTAATGAATTGATCTGTATGAACGGTATGCAAGACAAGTTTTTCACTGTACCTTGGTACAAATGACAATAATAAATCAATACCAATACAATAATAGATTTGTTACATGATTTTACTTCCATAAATCCTTTATTAAACCAACTCAATCACATAATAATCTGTTGATGCCCAATCTCGTGACTAGCAGGGTTACATTTGCCTCTTGCTAATTATAAGATAAGATATCTTTATTAGTCACATACATTGAAACACACAGTGAAATGCATCTTTTGCATAGAATGTTCTGGAGGCAGCCCACAAGTGTCGCCATGCTTCCAACACCAACATAACATGCCCACAACTTCCTAATCTGTAGTCTTTGGAATATGGGAGAAAATCGGAGCACCTGGAGGAAACCCACACAGACACGGGGAGAATGTACGAACTCCTTACAGACCGTGGCCAGAATTGAACCCGGGTCGCTGGCGCTATAATAGCGTTACACTAACTGCTACACTACTGTGCCTCGGGAACATCCTAATATCTAGGCATTCTCAAAGTTCAAAACCAATGCATCCACTCTTTCTGCAGCCAACTCTTTTAAAACGCTGATGCATAAACTATCGGGGTAATTGTCAGCAGCTTAATCCCCTTAACTTCTACAGTACTATTGCATTACAAATATTTTTAAGTACTTCATTTACCTCTTTAGCAACTTGGTTAAAGGATAAATATTTGCAGGATTGCTCTGCACTTTCTTAAATAACATCATTAGAATTTTTCGTGCTCATCTGAGAGATTTAACATCTCATCCAAAAGATACAGATGAAAAAATTGTTCAGCAGATGATGTGTAGCATGCAACAAAGTTGTCCACAAGCTCTAAGAATGTTAATATTATGCAGAAACTATGTATGAAGCCAGACAAACGAAGCACCCTTTACAATGTGACAGCAATCCCTGAAAGTAATTCAGCTACTCGATGCCTGCTTCAGCAGTGCTCCCTTGATGGACCCACTATTAGATCTCACGACCATAATCTGACCAATCAGCTGAAGCTTTCCCAGGTGACCACTTGAATTTCCTGCGAAGAAAGGCCACAAACAGGAAGCTCAGAGAACAACATGTGATTGAGGCCATTGTCTCATGAGCACTTTTCTCACCTTTGAGGGATAACCCTTCCTGACTATCAGTCTCCACTATCCCTCCTCCCACAACTATCTTGCCATTTCCAGCACTTCTGCAAACTTGTATCTCAAGTGGCTGAGCTTGCTAATATTCTGAAACCAAGGATCACTGTCTACAATCTTGTGCCTGTATTTTCTTGTAAGATCATTGAGTTTTAAAATGAATACAATTGACATTGCCCACCTGTTGGCGTTTCTGAGTCAGGAAGTCTAACTTGGCTAAATCCTGCCCAAACTTTGTGTACGCTTTGTTCAGGTCATCTTCATTTGTCACATTTGTCAACAATGCAAATGACTTCTGGACCTGTCAAAAATATGACAATTGATTGACAGCAAGTTAAATCTGGATGGAACAATGAACTGAAGGTGATTGGGCTTTTCATGATTTACTTACAGCCATGAGGTGCTGCAAGAGATACATAACATCAAGAATATCTGCCAGAATAAGGAGTCGGGTCACTGCAGCAAGTAGACCTCGAGCGGCACCAACCACACCTTCTCGCTTTGCTAAGGCACATGGGTCATCTGTGAATTCTTTCGACGTAACCCTCATTGTTTCACCTAGGAAAGTCACACAGTCCATTAACAACCTCTGCAGCCACACTTAAAACAGACAATTCCCAGCTAATTTGATAAGTGTTTAGATAATCAGGCCAAATTATTTCAGGCATCATAAATCCCAGCCTGTTTAGAGAAATACTCTGATTTGGCTTCAATGGTACAAGCTAATCAATGGCATTAATCTAGACCATAAAAGCATGAAAATTAAGAGACATTGCTGTATGGTAATGTAGCGCATTTTCAGTAAATACCATTAAGGATTAGGATGAAGAGTCAAATGTAATGGAAATAGTAATAAAACTACAAAGACATACTTTATAGGCATACACAGATAGTGCAATCAATTTTTGAAGGAATGATTTATATTGCCATGATTGGTAAATAAAAAAAATTGAGTTTGTTGCATGCTTGTTATCCTTCAATTCCGTTTCACTCTATTGACCATCAGTAATGTTTAATTCATCCTCAGATTGTTGCTTAGCCATCATCTTATCATGTAATGAATATTAAACCATTAGTCAGCTATACTGTAATGGCTGTTCCAGTAAGTTCATGAGAGCCATCGTATATATTGGAACTCCATAAACTGTGGTAGAGTGTAGTATTGAGGAATGAGGTAGAACCACTACACAGAGCAAACAGAACACCACACGGACACCAGAAGTGATTGAGAGAAGGTGGAGGAGAGAAAGGGAAGAAAGAGAAGAGGAAGAAGGGGAGAGGCAAGTGGCGCATGGGACAGAGTACATGAGGAATGCAAGAGCAGGAGAAGAGAGGAGTAAAGGAGGGGAAAGGTGAGGATAAGAGGGACGAGGGGAAGAAGGGGAGATAAGTTAGGAGAGAGAATAAGCAGAAGGGAAACAAGAGCAGTGATACAGAATGAGAAGGAGGGGTGACAACGGAGGCGAAGAAAACAAGGAGAGTAAAGAGGGAAAGATTAGGAGAGGAAGGGGAGGGATAAAAGAGGCTAAGATAAATTCAGAGAAGCAAAGGACTGCAGATGAATCGAGATGATTTCATCTAAGATAAATTCAGTATTGATCTTGGGCTAAATTTCACTCTCTTGCCTGTCCCCATAATCCTTGATTCCCCTATTTTCAACAAACTGTAAGCATCAGCTGACGTCCTTGTAATAAAAGAAGACAAGGTATTTGAAAGGGCTGGTGATCCATTACTACAGACGACCTAGTTTCAGGCTCAGTAAATAATTATGTAACTGGCAGCCTCAAGTATTGCAGTATAATGGTAATCATTGTTTTCCACTTGAAGTGGATCTGCTTTTATTTTTCCAGGTGAGTAAATCTTCAGATCTATTATGTTAACAGCACAGTTATGAACATGTACACCCCATTTGAAGCAAGCTGGGGCTTACCTTCCCTCCTCTGTGGCACTAAGGCCCTCTGAAGGTGAACCTTAGATGTACAAATTGCACTTGTCAATGCATTGTTCAAGTATGTTCTAATTTTTGTTTACAGCATTTGGACAAACAGGAACAAAATCAGAATTATCACTTGTTTCTCACTTCCAGAAAGGTTAAATTTTCTATCAAATTAATGTTAGTCTGCAAAAGAGGAATGTACATGACCAACTGAAAAACTTAAGGTGCTGTTATTGTCTACGAAAAGATTTTTTTGTGAATGTCTCCACTGCTATCATCCTGCTGTTGCACATTGGCTGAAGATAGAAGTTTCCTCCCAGAGTTTCCTCCCATTATCAGGAGCTATCAATCAAAGGGATTCTCGAGCCGAAGTCTGATATTAAGGTCAACCTTAATTTCAGATAAAAGCAGATAAACTAACTTTCTTAACTCAGAGGAGCCAGGGAGTTATGAAGGTGAGGACCAGAGGAAGTCCATCCTTATTCTGTCCAAGGGTTCTCCTTGTCCCACCTTCCACCCCAGCAGCCTCCACACTCAACAGATCATTCTCTGCAATTTCTACCATCTTCAAAGAGAACACATCTTCCCCTCTTCTCCCTTTCAGCATTTTGCAGGGACCATACACTTTGCAACTCAATGGTCCCACCAATCACCCACCTTCTTGCGGCACTTTTCCACACAACTGCAGAAGATGCAATAGCTGTCCTTCAACCTCTTCCCTTCCCACCATCCAGGAACCCGAACAGTCCTTCCAGGTGAAACAGTGATTCACCTGCACTTCTTCCAACTTAGTGCATGCATCTGATGTTCATAATGTGATCTCCTCTACACTGAAGAAACCAAATGCAGATTGGGTGACTGCTTTGCAGAACACCTGCTTTCAGTCTGCAGGAGTAACCCTGGGCTTTCCATTGTCTGCCAGTTAAATTTTCTATTCCATTCCCACTCTGACCTATTAGTCTATGGCCTCTTGGGATATTACAGTGAGGCCCAAGGTAAGTTTACTCAATCACCAGATAAACTTGTTTACAGCTTATCCCGTTGCTCACCTGGTTTTATCCTATCAGAGACATCCCTGGCCCCACCCTCCTTGCAGCTTTACAGGCTATTTTTGGTTCCTTCCCAGTTCTGATGAAGGGTCTTCAACCTGAAACATTAACTCTGTTTCTCTTCCCACAGATGCGATCCAAACTGCTAACTATTCCAGCATTTTTTGTTTTTATTTTAGATTTCCAGCATCTGCAGTTTTTTTTTTGATTTTCACTAGATCTAATATAGGCTGTCCCTTGTCGGTCCTGTAATATACCTGTCTGGAAATCCATCTCATAGTACCTTCCAGGAATTCATCCTCCTTTAAGTGGTAATTTGATTTGCCTGGTGTACGTATAAGCTTAAGGTGCCTGTGATTATTGTATTACCCTTACAATGTACACCACTAATTTCCAACATCACTACTACTACAGAGCTCCCCAGGTTACAGATGACCTGACTTAGGGACATCTAATTTTATGCAAATTCTCCCATACATTTTTAAAGCATTTTCCAAGCTAATAATAATAATAATAATAATAATAATAATAATAAAATGTTTCATAGTATTCATTAATGACCGGATACAGTATATTCCATTAATTTAATTATGAGTAGTGTTAGGGTGGTTATTCAATAAAATTAAAGAATTATAGCAAGTATATGTAGAGTGATACTATGGTAGCAATAGAAAATGGACATTTCTGACTTCCGGAGAAATCAGCTTATGGATGATTCTCAGGAACTGCCAGGCCAAGATCCTTTCTACTATGGTCATTGCTTACTAACAGTGCTACCCCACCTCCTTTTGTTTTCTGTCTGTCCTTCCTAAATGGCAAATATCCTGGAATATTAAGTTCCCTGCTTTGGTCACCATGCATTATATTTCTGTTATGGCAATTAGATCTTTGACTATTAGATTAATGACTGTTTGTGATGTTAATTCATCCATGTTGCTGCAGAGGCAGCATATAGAGCTTTATATTTGGCTACATATAGAGCTTTAAATTTGGCCTTTTAATGTTTTTCCATACTGGGACTCTTTATGATTCCTGCCTTTCTGCTGCCTAATCATTTTGCTTTTTACATTTATAACTTTCACTTCCAGCTTTGTTTCTCCCCCTCCTCTCAGATTTCCATTCCCCTGGGCAAGCTAGTTTAAACTACTCTGAAAGCACTAGCAAACCCATTGGTTCTGGTCCTGTTGAGGTGTAACCTGTCTGAATTGTACAGGTCCCATATTTTTCTAAAAGTGGACCAGGTGTCTCAGAAGTGTAAAGTTTTCCTGTCCGCACCAGTCTTACACTCACTTCCTCTATCTGCCTATTTCTGAGGTTGTTAGCATGGCGCTGCAAGTAATCCTGAGATTATTCCCTTTGAAGTCCTGCTATTTAATCTCTTTCTCAGCTCCCAAAATCTGTGTGAAGACCTCATCCCCCCTACCTATATTGTTGGTACCAATGTGGACTTCAACCACCGGTTCTTCACCCTCTCCTTTCAGGATCTGCAGCCATTCAAAAACATCCTTGACCTTGGCAGCAGAGAGACAATGCTCCCTGTGTGAGTCACATCAATGACCACAGAAGCACCCACCTTCCTACCTATTGAATCCTCTATCACAGTTGCTCTCTTACTCTTTGCCCTCCCTTCCAGTGCAGCTGAGTTACTCAGGCCATGTTCCTGGCTCTGGGTGCACTCCCCTGAGTATACAATATGCATATAAACACAATGCAAAACCATTTGGCAGAGAAACAGGTATGAAAAGCATAAAGAGCATTTAACCCTCCAACTAATGGGATTTGTCTTGTCTATACACAAGTTTTAATGAAAGAAATAACATTAATAACTGGTTCCAACCAATTCATAATTGAAAAGGAGTTGCTATGAGTTATTTTGCAAGAAAAATATAGAGTTCCAAGACAAAATGTGAAATAAAGACTTTTTAAAAGGTTATTAGAAGTATAGAAATGTCACCAGATGTAAAAAAAATATTATTGACATTTATAAAAAAACAATGTTTTGCCCCAAATCTTATCTTGGTTATTGCACATTTCAGTTACTAAGTAAATAAAAGCATAGCAAATGTATTGCTTCACGTGGCTGGGGTCTGCTTTTCAAACAAAGTAATAAATAGGTAAAGCACAAGGAATAAATTTCAACATCTCTATTCAACAACAGAATGTCTGCTTACACCAGACTCCAAGCATTGAAACTATATTCGCTGCTTCGTCATGGAAGAGATAACCAGGTGAACAGAGGAAATTATTCAAGTCCTCCCTGACAAGATGTAACAGAATTCAGATTAATAATTTTTCATTCAGCTGCATATTTAGGTGCCACATCTACATGCATTGTTGTGGTAAGAAATTTAACCAGAGGGATGTCTCAGTGAGAGACTTATCACAAGGTAGCACTCTGATTGACTAGCAGATTAATCAGAGAAAAGCTGCAAATTGATTAACCTTCAGATGACTTGAATAAAAGTCTAAACGCCAAATTTATCTGAGGATTTCTACCTTTTTCATTGTAATGCAGTCTGGCTTTTGGTCTCGGTATAATGAGAGTGCTCTGCACTTTGGACCTTTCATGGGAAAGTCAATAAGTCATGGCCTGCACTATCAAAAAACAGTTTTCAGCATCTGCTTTGTACTCCTATTTATGTAGCCTTTCCTGCACCTTATTAATTCTTCTCCATAGGTGAAGTACTTCATTTGTGGCTGCTGTTTTTAAATTTTAATGTCTCACCATGGAGAAACACATGATTAACTATCTAACTAGGCACAGCAAGACACTCCTTCCATGTACATAATTACAAATGCAGTGATTGGTCGTGGTGATAGGAGGGTTTTATGGCTTGTATGATGTATTTAATAAAGTAAGTTCATTTGCTCCCTCCAGAACACCATTTTCTTGTCGGATGTCAACCCAGAATTCAGAGCCAAAACCCAGGACTATCTGGAGTGGAGTCCAAACCTAACATCTGCAGTCACTTATGTCTCCAAACCTAGCAACCCCCTAACTTAGAGACAGTATTCCCACCAGTAAGCCAAATATTCTTTTTTGGTTGTATGGAGGAAGATGGTTATGATTTTTGCTTTGGTACTGGGTATGTTTGAAAAATTCCACTTGTCATTTGATTGGATGGGTTGAGTTCCAGCAAGCTGAAACCTGATGGCGGTCACATTCAGGTGACAAATTCAACAAGATTACAATTCCAGAGAACATATCAAGCTCTATAGTATTATAAACAAACAATCTGCTGGAGGAACTCAGAGGGTCAAGCAGCATTTGTTGGGGGGGGGGTGGAGAAGGAATATATGGTGTTATAAATCTATTGTTATAATTGTACTATGGGCTCAGGCTCCCAGCTGGTGAGTCTCTACACTGATCTCCGCAACTTTTGCCCTTAAACAATGCAGTCACTATTCCAAATGCCTAAACTGCCCTGATGTTTCATAATTGAAAAACATGCTCACAAGCAGATTACACATTAAATTTGCAGGAGGGCCAATTACTCACTCCTGTGATTAATTATAAAACATCAGCAGGAAATCTTCTCTCTCAGTCACCGATTACTGATAGATAACTGAAGGAAATTGTTATGGAGCATCTGGCAAGGTGTTGCTTCATATTGTAGGTTCATTCAAGTACCAGGCAAATATAACAATTTTCCCTCAAGCAAAGGCTGGGTAATTAACAATCACCATATGTGTGAAAAAATACAGATCTCCTTCAAAAAAGTAAAACATTTAGATTTGATAAACATTAACTGTCATCATAGATACTTCAGATTAAGATGCTGATGGAGATAATTAATAATTTGCTGATGTGCCTCATAAAATAATGCTGTCTATCACTTTGTTACATTAGGCTACTCAGCAGAATAGTCTGTGCTAGGAAATGGGACTAAAATCTGGATCTTAAGCTAAATGATGGAAGAAGTTCAATTTTATCAACTGGAACAAGTATGAACATTCCTGATGAATGTTACAGACTCTGTAAAGCCAGGATCCCTCATATAATTCAACTTTAACTCAAATATAAATTGGTAACAATTTGCCTGTTTATGTTCTCTCATTGTCTTGTCAGAAACAATTTTTTTAAAAATTCCAGAAATTATGATTTATTACAAGCATAATGAAATTGATATCGTGAGCATCCATATTCAAACCTGGAGGGCAGTTTAACTCTCAGATTCCACCATGTTACAGAATTTAAATGGTTAATCTGTCTCCTAAACTGGATTGATTGAGCATTGTCCACAATTGCCCTGTCCAGACCCAGAAGTGGTTATTTGGAGTTCATTGGAGTCAGGTTTAAGATTTCCAAATTTTAATGCAACACTATAAGCTGGAGGAACTCACGGGGCCGGGCAGCATCTGCAGAGGGAAATGGACAGTCGATGTTTGCGTTGAAACCCTTCATCTGGACTGTCTTGAACCCAACCCACATACTGTTTGATTCCTCCCAAAATTTCTCACTTTGCAGATTCTACTGAATACTTGCACCATCTTCTGCCCTTATCCCACATTGTAATCATTCTTTGAATAGAGACACTTGTCCTTAGTTCTGCCTTGGATTAATCAGTAATTAGTTTATGTTAATGGAATTTGATTTAATGAACACGCACGGTAATGTAGTGGTTGGCGTAACGCAATTACAGCGCCAGTGACCGGGGTTCAATTCCCACCGCTGTCTGTAAGGAGTTTGTACATTCTCTCCGTGTCTGCATGGGTTTCCTCTGGGTGCTCGGGTTTCCTCACACATTCCAAAGACGTACAGGTTAGGAAGTTGTGGGCATGCTATGTTGGCGCCGAAAGCGTGGCGACACTTGCGGGCTGCCCCCAGAACACTAGACACAAAAGATGCATTACACTGTGTGTTTCGATGTACATGTGACTAATAAAGATATCTTATTTTATCTTATCTAAATGCAAATATCTACCTACTCAAACACGTTCATAATCTTATCAGCTCACTTTCGGCTTTATCTTTTCCATCAAAAAGAGGCTCTGCCTGTTTAACTGCTCCTGACGTTCTGTGGTTCAATTTCTTCAGGGAAATGGCAGGACTCTTTAGCGGCCAAGAAGAAAGGTTTAGATTTCAGGGAGGCTACACACACTATAGGCACAACCAACTCATCCACAATAAGGTAAGTAAACCTACTGAGAAGCATAAAGCCACCAAAAGTGAAAGGTAGGCACAAGAGACTACTGATGCTGGAACCTGGGGCAAAAACTGCTGGAGGAACTCAGCGGATCAGGCAGAACCTGTGGAGGCAAAAAGTACTGGGTTGAGACCCTGCATCAGGACTGAGAGTGTGGAGGGAAGCGTGCCAATGTAAAGAGGTAAGAGGGAGGGTTAAAACAGGGACTGATGGGTGATAGGTGGAATCAGATGAGGAGGGGATGATGGACAGATGAAACTAAGTGGGGGGTATGGGGAGTATAGAGATTGAGGTTTTAAGATAAGATTTCTTTATTAGTCACATGTACATCGAAACACCATTCACGCAGGGTTTTGTCCCCAACCATCGATAGTTCCTTTCCTCCCACAGATTCTGCTTGAGCCACTGAGTTCCTCCAGCAGATTGTTTGTTGCTCCAAATTCCAGCATCTCCAGTCTCTTAAGTCTGCCATTCATCAAACCCTTAGCTCACGTTCTACATTTTTAAGCACAATCCCCATATCCCTGTGTTTTATTGCCGGGAAAACCTATTGAGCTTTGTATTGCCTCTATTCCAAAGGCACATGAACCTCTGACTAAAGAAGCTTCTGCTCATTTGAGTCCAAGCTGGTTGACCAGTTATTCTGAGACCAACCCCTAATTCTGAGGTCCTCACCCAGAAGACCATCCTCCCTGGATCCAGGAAACCATCCTTCCTGCATCCAGCCTGTCAAGCCCTGTAAGAACTTTGTATGTTCAAATTAAATCTCCCCTCATTCATGTGTTTTAAATAAATATATCATTTTTTAAATTTTTTATTATTTGTTGGAAAATTTCCTCTTCCATCATAGACAACAGTAAACAGTGAAAAGTCCTCTGACAACACAAGCTCTCAGGAAGCATTGGCAGTTGGGTGGGACCCACCTTGTGCCGCTTGCAGCCAAGCCACCGCCCACAGCCCATCCTACATTGCAGAATGACCAAGGCTGCACTGCTGGCAGTACCTTAGGAGCTCCATAGCGCAAGAAAATATCAATATTTAGCAAAGAAGAGGATTGTGATCAGCTTAATCTCATGGTGAAGTAGCTTTTAGAACCACATTCCAAGGAAAAATTAATAGGCACTCGAAGAAGCCAGAGTTAATGAAAAGAGCCAGCATGGATTTGTCAAGGCAAATTGTATTTGACTAACCTGATTGAATTTTCTGATGAAGTAACAGAACAGGTTAATGAAGGGCAAGGTAGTAGGTGTTCTCTATGCAGATATGCAAAATTTGTTTGATGAAGCCCCACATAAAAGGTTGGTTAGCAAAACAGATTCTAGGACCTGGCACTCGGTCTGACATTCACTACCACCAGCTCAGAAACTACCACTGCACTGTTCTGAGTCAGACCCTCAGGCTGAAGGATAACTTGCTTCCATTCCAGCTTTGTGGGTTTTGAGTTGGCTGATGAGGCCAATGCAGGAATTGCAGTCTCTTCCACAGATGGAAAGTTTGTGAGCTGTGTGTTCCGTTATTTACACATGGCTCTGTGTGCTCATAGTGAATGGATTTGAGGTTCTCAATACCAACCTGAATAGTCATTCTCTACTTTGAGCATCATGGGCCAGAGATTCCCAAGGATCAATGCATTTTTCCAAGGAAGCTTTGAGCATATTCTTGAATGTTTTCCTCTGTCCATCTGACAATCTTTTCCCATGACAGAGCTCAGAGCAGTGAATGGTTTTGAGAGTCTGCTGTTGGCCATGCAAACAATGTGGCCAGTCCAATGTGCCTGACTGTAACTGGGACCTCAATGCTTCATTCATATTCCTTCCAGTGAACTTGGAGGATTTCACAGCAAAAGCATTGGTGGTATTTTTCTCCTACTGTAGGTAGTCCAGGTCTCGGAAGCATATGGGTGAGGGGGGGGGGGTGGTGTTGCGGGGCAGGGATCGTTGCTGCTTGGTAGACCATGAGCTTTATTCCAGGTCTGAGATCTTGATCTTCATACACTATTTTCCTCAATCAACCAGAGGCTGGGCAGGTGCATTGAAAGCAATGGTAAATTTGATCACTGATGTCTGTCTTCACTGAGAGTGGCTCCTGTGATATGACAAGTGGTCTTTGTTTTCCAGGACCCCACCGTAAAGCCTTAATGTCAAAGAACAGTGTAATGCAGTGGTGGTAAGTTGATAAACAACCTTTGTCTCGTAGATGTTGAGCATATGGCCCATTCTCTTCTTTGCTTGAATCATTGATGGCTTGGGGCTTGATCTCCAAGTGCATGCAAATGCAAATGTGTGTCTGCAAACTGCAGTTCAACTACTGAGGTTCAGGTGATCTTGGTTCTGGAATGTAGTCATCATAGATCGAACAGTTTCCCATCAGCACTGAAGATTACCTCCATCCCTTAGGAATGGAAGTGAGGTGTGGTAAGAAAGACTGAAGAACTGTTGGGGCAGTGATGTAGCCTTGGTTGACATTGGTCTTCACTGAAATTGGATCTGTCTTAGATCCATCACTTGGATTATGGCTGCAGTGCTACCATGAAGTAAGTGTAAGATGGAGAACGTTCCACAGTCCCACTTGTTTGATGGAGTCAAAGGCTTTAGTGAGCCCGAAAAAAGTCATGGAAAGTGCGGGTTGATGATCCTCCCTGGGAGGATCACATCCACTGCTGGATGGAATCCCCGTTGTGATGCAGGGAGGAGATACTTGAAGAGGACCCTGGTGATGATTTCCCCCGTTGGAGACAATAGGGAGACCCCACTGCTGGTACCATGGTCAGACTTGACTCCTTTCTTGGACAAGCACATGATCTCATGGTAACATACTTTGTCTAAGCATGGAGCTCATTAAATTATACCATCAAGAAAATGAGAGACTTCAAAAATGGTATTATCTGTGCCACAGCTGATGATACTGGATTGACCACCACCTAATCTACTCTAATACCTCCATTGACCTAGTCCTAAAACATCAGTGTCAACAGAATACCAGTGCAAAAGGATCATTGGCTAAAGTCTCAAGGACCACATGGACAACCTATCAAATGCCAGAATTTCCATGGCATATGAGCTCCCCTGAAGTCTGCCATAAGTGGTACAAGCGAAGAGAGTCTGCACTTCTTTACCGAGAAGAATCAAGACTGGTTTGGTGGGAAAAACCAGGAGATTGAGCAGCTTATTAACAACAAACAAGGCATTCCTGACTTAGAAGCTCTATCATTGCTCAAGGTAAAGGGAACAACGCTGCATGCACCTAAAGCCAGAGGTCCTGCAGAAATGCTGCAACTTAAGACCCCGATAGTGAATGGAGAGAGCAGAATACACTCAGCAACTTGTTAACAGCTGTGAGGTGAGTGGGTTCTCCAGTCATGTCGAGCCCATCTATGGCCCAAATACTCAAGGCCCCATCCCACTTTATACCAAGAACAGAGGAGAACTTCTCAAGGACAGAGAGGCGTTCAGTGCCTGCAGGAAGGGACATTTTGAAGGCCTCCTCAGCCACAATTCTACCTTTGAGGTGAGTGCTTTTGACCCAATCCCACGGCAGCCTACTCGGTCCTACCTGAGGTCCAGCCTCCTGACTGACAACTAAAAATAACAAGGCCTCAGGAGCAGATGGTATCTTCATTTAAGTTCTAAACTTAACAGTGAAGAGCTTCAGCCACAAAACCACAATCTCATCATCCACAGATAGGAAAAGGATGACACACCAGGGAATCTTATAGATGCTGTAATTGTCACTATACAATAAAGAGTTTAGCTTACAGATTGGATTGCCACTTAATGAGTGACTGGACATAAAAAGCTGTCCCACAATGTCCCAGCTTCTAGTTATTGTCTGAATGGTGTACTGAAGCTCAGATTGTAGCTATCATGGCTTTGGGCACCAGGGTTTAATGAGATTTTGGGTATACCACAGCAGTGCAGCAAACCTGTCCTTCAGTAGATTAGTGAGGCTTTGCTCCAGGGAATCACATCCTTGGTCTCCTCTCTCTGTATAAAATCATTCATCTTCCCACTACATCCACTCCTTCAGGACACTCACAATTGCTTTCAGCCAAACAGCCCAGGTTGACCAGATTTTGCAGTAGGGCCCCTGGTTGTCTAGGACCAGAGCTTCTCGAAGTCCATCCTCAAAACCTACCTGTACTCTCCTCCACTGCAGGTCAACAGTTTTCCACTGGTGACTGGAGAGCAGTCTGTTGGAGCATTGAAGCAGATAAATGTAAATGGAAGACAACATTATGGGCAATCCTTGCCATGTTTCCATTGTTGATAACTTTTTTAAGCAATGGAATTATAATAATAGGTTGAAATTAGCTAGTATAGTGTAGGTTGTCATAATTTTGGAATATTTCTGTTGCAGTAAGAACTGAAGAGCAATGGAAGGGTGAATCTGAGCAAAATATGGCTTCCAGTTGATGCAGTTGTTTCAGGGAGAATTTTCTTTTGGAATTGCAACCAAACGGACTGATCAAGGACTGCCTCATCAGGAAGGTGCTGCTGATGTAGCCATGTGGCCTTGCATTTTCACATCCTTCCTTTTCCTTCTCCTTCTCCTGCTCTTGGCTGTCTTCCTCTTCCCGAATCTGGGGAAGGGTGCACACTCGCCAAGTTATGCGGGAAGCAAGAGTGCAGTGAAACCTAAAGACTCCCTCAGCACTCCGTCAGGTCACAACACATGGTCCGTGGTTGATGATGCAGTAGCAGAGCTGACATTGCACAACTACTTAGCTTTGGTGCGAGCATAGCACACACTTATCATCTTGTCAGCAAGCAGCCAGCTGTTTGGCACAGTGGAGCAAAAATTGAATCACAGTAGAAGCTCCATTTGAACCTCGAGTTAACCAATAGGATCCTTTGAACTCTGGTCAGTTGAGTGGACTTTCTTATGATTAATATAAATATCACCAATAGCCTGTCCTGGTCAAATCACGTAGACGCCATGGCCAAGAAAACTCACCAGTGCCTCTACTTCCTCAGGAGGCTAAAGAAATTTGGCATGTTCACTTTGACACTCACCAACTTTTATCGATGCACCATAGAAAGCATCCTATCTGGATGCATCATGGCTTGGTACGGCAACTGCTCTGCCCAGGACTGCAAGAAACTGCAGAGAGTTGCAGAAACAGCCCAGCGCATCACGGAAACCAGCCTCCCTCCTTGGACTCTGTCTTTGCCTCTCGCTGCCTTGGTGAAGCAGCAGAATAATCAAAGACCCCACCCACCCAGGTCATTCTCTCTTCTCTCCTCTTCCATCATGTAGAAGATACAGGAGCCTGAGGGCACATACCACAAGGCTCAAGGACAGCTTCTATCCCACTGTGATAAGACTATTGAATGGTTCCCTTATACGATGAGATGGACTCTGACCTCATGATCTACCTTGTTGTGACCTTGCACCTTATTGCACTGCACTTTCTTTCTAGCTGTGACACTTTACTGTGTACTATTATTGTTTTTACCTGTACTACCTCTGGACAGTCATTGTCAGGGTAATGTGGATGTGGTGAATTGTGCCCTGGACCATGGGGAAGCCCACAATCCTCACAAAGCCCCTTGCTGCCTGCTCCTCCCTATAAAAGGCAAGGTAAAGGAACAAAGTGTTCCATGGTGGATTGGTGAGCTATTTCATATGAGTGCAACCACAGCCTCGAAGGATCTATGCCACTGTGAACATGACCTCATCTCTCCAGACAATTGTGGGCCTGTATCACATGGCGAACTTTCTGCAACCATTGCTCCTGACGCAATATTCCTGACACACTATTCAGCGCACATCATTCACTCAATGTCAACCTTCACACCTTCCTGCTACTCCCTCTTCAAACACATGGCCCTGCCTAGTGGGCACTTGCTTCATTCTCCTCTTCATGAGCACCACCATCAAATCCCCAAATCTTATTGCTCACAGTGTCTGCATCCTGAAGACAATACTTAGATCTCTCCAAAAACAGTATAAACTAAATTCAATCTGCTCCAAACCAGCAATTCTAATACTTAAGTGGGAGAGCTTTCCTTGCCAAACTGCCCTGGCGTGGTAATAAGGTTAACAACATTGATGGATGTTGCACTTCAGCTGCGAATGAGCCCTCAAGCTTCACGCTGGAACTTAAAGCCATTTCCTCTCGAAAGGAATGAAGCATAGTGCACTTCACCTGGGCTCGCACAAGAAAACCAAAAGTACATGTGAGCCCAGACAGGAGAGAACTTGGAGAGAAACAGGCAGATTAGGAATGTAATTTTCACAATGAGCTCACTTCTTGCAACCCACTGAAAGTTACAATCTCAGCATCAGAATGGTCTAACTCACAAAATAATTTATTCAATCTTCTCAGCCAATATAACCACCAAACAGCAACATTAAAAATGACAAGCTGTATTTCAGTTGTCTAAGAAAAGGTTATTAGAGGTGGATATAAATCAGTTATACTTTTATTGTCTTAAGTTCAACCTGCATTAATCCTAACAGGTCTCAATTTCATTCAAAAGGCATTCATCCAGTTTCAGAATGAGACAAGACTTTACACCTAAGAATGTAATTTTCTGAATACCTGACTAATAAACTGCAAAGCAGGGACAATCAGACTGCTTGAAAATTCTCTTTGGACACATCAAAACCAGAAATCACTCCAAAAGCTGCCTTCATAAATCATTCCTGCTGTATTGGTAGAAATTTCTGGGCAAGGCTCATAATAAAAGCTCACCTGAAACTGAAAGGCTTCACCACATTGACTATACATTCCAGATCAAACACATGGAAGCCAACACAGTAGCTCTCGGTCTGGGAAATCTGCAGGCTGAGCCTGTGCCAGTGTTACCTGGTATAAGTAGGGCAGTCCTGTTAAAATCAGTAGGAAGAAACAGTGGCTGGGAAAACAGTAACTTTTTTTTATTCAATTTGGTTGTGTTAAGTAGAGTTAATTGTTTTAAAATGTGTGTGCGATTTTACTTAATGCTGCCATTAAGCTGGGAAGAGTGCAGAGGAGATACACGAGGATGTTGCTGGGACTCAAGGGACAGAGTTATATTGAGAGGTTGAGCAGGTTGGTACTTTACTCAATTAAGCTTTGGAGAATGGGGAGTGATCTTATAGAGGTGTATAAAATCATGAGGGCCATCGATAGGGTGAATGCACAGTCTTTTTCCCAGGGTAGGGAAGAGGTTTAATAGAACCTAGGGGCAAATTTTCATCCAGAGGGTGGTGATAGAATCATACAGCATGCAAACAGGCCCTTCAGCCCAACTTGTCCATGCTGACTTAGATTCCCATCTAAGCTAGTCCCATTTGCCCACATTTGGTCCATATCCCTCTAAACCATTCCTATCCATGTACTTATCCAAGTACCTTTTAAATGCTGTTATTATACCTGCCTCAACCACTTCCTCTGGCAGCTCATTCCATTTACTGACCACTCTCTGGATGAAAAAGTTGCCCTCAGGTTCCTATTAAATCTCTCCCCTCTCACCTTAAACCAATGCCCTCTAGTTCTTGAATCCCCAACCCTAGGAAAAACACTGTGTGCATTCATGGTTTTATACACCTCTATAAGATCACCCCTCATTCTCCTACGCTCCAATGAAAAAAAGTCCAACTTGCTCAACCTCGCTCCATAACTCAGTCCCTTGAGTCCTGGCAACATCCTCGTAAATCTCCTCTGCACTCTTTCCAGCTTAATGGCAATCTTCCTATACCAGGGTGACCTAAACTGAACACAATATTCCAAATGTAGCCTCACCAACGTCTTGTACAAGTGCAACATAACATCCCAACTCCTCTACTCAATGCCTTGACTAATGAAGGTCAGCATGCCAAAAGCCTTCTTCACCACCCTGTCTACCTGCGATGCCACTTTCAGGGAGCCATGTACTTGTACTCCCAGGTCCTTCTGTTCTACAACACTCCCCAGGGCCCTACTGTTCACTGTGAAAGTCCTACTCTCATTTGTCTTCCCAAAATGTAACAACTCGCACTTATCTAGATTAAACTCCATTTGCCATTCCTTGGCCCACTTACCCAGATGATCAAGATTCCTCTATAAATCCTGATAACCATGTTCACTGTCAATGACACCACCTATTTTGGTGTCATCTGCAACCTTACTAACAATGCCTTGTACACTCTCATCCAAATCATTGATATAGATGACAAATAGCAATGGACCCAGCACTAACCCCCGAGGCACACCACCAGCCATGGCCCCCAGTCCAAAAAGCAGCCTCCCTCCATCATCTTCTTCTTCTTCCTACCATCAAGCCAGTTCATATCTAATTAGCTAACTCTCCCTGGATCCCATGCTATCTAACTTTCCATAGCAGCCTACCATGTAGAATCTTATCAAAGGCCTTACTGAAGTCCGTACAGACTCCGTCTACCACCCTGCCTTCATTGGCTTTCTTGCTTACTCCTTCAAAATCTCAATCAAATTCATGAATCATGGTCTCCCACTCACAAAGCCATGTTGATTATCCCTAATCAACCCGTCTTTCCAAATGCTTGTGTATTTTAATCCCTCAGAATCCCCTCCAATGGCTTACTTGCCACAGATGTTAGGCTTACTGGTCTATAGTTCCCAGGTATTTTTTTGCAGCCCTTCTTAAATAAAGGCACAATATTAGCCACCCACCAGTCTTCCAGCACTTCACCCGTCACTAACAATGATGCATATATCTCAGCCATGACTCCCGCAATTTCTTCTCTAGCTTCCCACAGTGTTCTTAGATATACTCGATCAGGCTCTGGAGATTTATCTACCTTCATACATTCTAAAACATCCAGTACTTCCTCTGCTGTAATGCAGACTATTCCCAAGACCTCCCCATTAATGATCTCAATGTCCGAAGCCTTCATGCCCTTTTCAATGGTAAAAACAGCAGAGAAAAACTCATTGAGGACCTCACCCATCTCCTGCACCTCCACACAAAGATATCCACTTTGGTCTTTGAGATGCCCTATTCTCTCTCCAGTTACTCTTTTCCCTTTAATATACTTATAAAATCTCTTTGAATTCTCCTAAATCTTTTCTGCCAAAACTATCTCATGCCCCTATTTTGTCCTCCTGATTTCCTTGTTGAGTGTACACTACTGCAACCCCTATACTCCTCCCGGGTTACACTTGAACCCAGCTGCCTTACCTGACCCATGTCTCCTTCTTTTTACTGACCAATATCCCTCATCATCCAGGGTTCCCTACTCCTGCCAGCCTTGCCCTTCAATCTAAAAGGAAACATGCAGATCTTGAACTCTCAATATCTCACTTCCAAAAGCCTCCCAGTGGCCTGACATCCCTTTGCCTGCAAACAACCTACTCCAATCAACTTTTGCAAGTTACTTCCTAATACAGTCAAAATTTGCCTTGCCCCATTTTAGAACTTTAACATGTTGACCAGATCTGTCCCTTTCCATAACTAACTTAAAACGAATAGAACTACGTTCACTGGTCCCAAAGTGCTCCCCAACTGACACCACAGCCACTTGGTGGTCTGCTGAAGGAATCAGCTGCCAAAGGAAGTGATTGAGGCAGGAATGTTAACAACATTTAAAAGGCACTTGGACAGGTACATGGATCGGAAAAGTTTAGAGGGATGTGGACCAAATGCAGGCAAATGAGACCAGCTTAGATGGGTGTCTTAGCTGGCACGGACCTGTTTCCGTGCTGTGTGACTCTATGACTCTACTGATGAATGAGCCTGGGGGTGGAGAGGGGATGGGACCCATCAGTTAACCATGCCTCTTTGTACACAGGGATGGTCACTTGCACAAGGAGGAGACCTGAATTACACAGCCTTGGGCCATGCCGATGAACAAGGAGCTGGCCTCCAGGAGATAGACTGAATCAGAGATGCACTGGTCTGGGGCCAAGTGGGTGGAATGGAGGTCTCAGGATTAGCAGAAAATCTACCTCATCAACAAAAGAAAAGAGAATAAGATATAAAATGTTCTGAGCAAATCTCATTGTTGCCAGAAGATCAGATGAGCAAATAACTAACCTGCTATTAAGGATTTGGAAAAAGAAACACCTAATGTAAAATATGCTAGTTAAAGAAGGTATCCCATAGACAGAAACTGCTCCGTAAAGAAACTACGTGAGAGACAATTGCATCCATATGGCACCCACCCCACATAAAACCTGTTCACCTCCGATATACAATACCATCCCGAAGGTTCCTCCTGCAACTTGAGCAGCCATGGGTCGGGGACTCATGGATGCTCAAAGAAGGCTTTGAGAACATCCTTGAATTGTTCACCCATCAGCAGGGTGTGCTTGCTTATAATGGCTCCCAGTCTCCCAATTTAAAATATTGACCCTCACATTCATGGCCTGAGATTTCACCTCATCTTTTCCTTGTAGCATTTCACATTTCCATAGTTCTCCATGTACCTGGCATTTCCACGGTTTTGGCAACGTGAAGCCCGTACTTCTTCACCATTGGAAGTCTTGACTTCAGCTTCCTAACTGATCATATCGTTGATCACAGTTGAAATCTTTCAATGAACCCTCTGCTGCATTTTTACTCCTTTATTTCTACAAGATCTTCCTTAAAATTCAACTCCCTGGCCAAACATCCATCTTTTATTTGGCTCGATGTTGATTTTTGTTTCCCTTGGGATGATTTTCTCACGCAGAAAGCAGCTGTATAAATGCAGATAGTTAATTCCTTTCCATTCTTTACAGTTGTCAATTGCTGCTGCCCATTACTTAACATTATCGACAGGAATGGACAGAAAGATAGTACTTTACAACTTCAGCACTTGTTGTGCTGCAGTGTAACTACTGAGGGGCAGCTGATGTTTTTCTGCCGGAGAATGTGGCCACACAATGGATGTCAAACAACAGTCAGAAAACCTGTTCTCAACAGGACTGGTTGAAGGCGAATCTTGGGCAGGACACCAGGGAGAATTCCAGTCCTCTTCTTCCAAAAGACTCTTATGTTTGCCAAAGAGATCAGACAAGGAATCTCAGTTTAGTCTCATCTCTAAAGAGTGGGAGCTCTGACGTTGCGGCGCTCTCTCACTGCTGCATTGCAAAGGCAGCTGAAAAGACATGTTCGTCTACCCTGGTGCAGTTTGAACCTGGCCCAGAAGTGGCAGTGCTACCAGGCAAGGCAAGCTGGCACTCCTGCACAGAGATGCAGAGTTGTAGGGGCAGGAAACCACACTTACATGGCCCCTGCCAAAACAGTGTGAGTGACAAAGTTACCCTACAAGGTCATTAAGTCCTGTACTCTGCATCAGAGGAGTTTCAGCAGCCTGATTCACAATGGCAGAACATTAACTTCTTAAAGCACGAGTCATGGAGTTGTAGAGAGATACAGCAGGGAAACAGGCCCTTCAGCCCACCAGGTCCACATTGACCATCAAGCACCCAGTTACACTAATCCTATTTTATTCTCCCCATATCCTTCCAGATTCTACCACTCACCCACACAACAGCGGCATTTTAAAGTGTCCAATGAACCTACCAACCTGCACATCTTTGGAATGTGGGAGGTAACTAGAGCACTACGAGGAAACCCAGAAAATCACAAGGAGAATGCACGAGCTCCACGCAGACAGCACCCCAGGTCGGGAGTGAACCCAGGTCTCTGGCACTGTGAGGCAGTAACTCTACTAGCTGCGCCATTGTGCTGCTAATAGAGCCGCTATTGATTATTAGCCAGTTATTGATCAACAGCCAGCATTGATTCATTAAAAACTGATTTATTGATCAAGCAGACAACCATTGATGTACTTAGTATTTTCAGTATTTGCTTCAGATTTTTGGCATTTGCAACTCATTTTAGTTCTGATTTGATAACATATTCACTCCATTAAATGGGGCTCATCAAAACATTCCTGCTATAATGTCACTGCATTAGGGTGTTGTCAGAGCAGTTTCAGCATTTTGAAAGACAGGAAATCTTTTAATCAATCTGGATTAAAAACCATTGATAATTAAAGCTAAACAGAAGTTTGTACTTAGTAAGCATAAACCTCTAAATGGAAATCTATCTGAAAAATGCAGGCTATATAACAGACAAGTGTAAACTGTGATTGCCCTAGATGTGATGTCTCTATATCACGAATTCAACAGTGAACCAGGCCTGAGTGTTAGACACACAAATGGGAATCTTAAGCTTAGGATTCTGATTCGGTGGAGTTTGCTCAATATGTCATGGTGACCATGTGAACTATTTATATTCCCACATCTGTTGGTGAACTTCCCATGAAATTATTCCCAGTGTCCCAGCCAATATTTACCCTCAAGCAAAATCACAAGGACCAATCCTGAACTGGTCAAATTGGCTGTTGTGTTTCCTACATTAAGCTGTGAGCCCTTCTAATTAAATGAATTTCTCAGCTACAAAATGTTCTGGAGCATCCTTAGGCTCAATATCAATTTGTATTTTCTTTCCTACCTCCATAAGATGTCATCGAGGAAACAGAAAACCTCCTGTTTTTTGTTCTATGCACTGACGGCGCTGTCTGGACTAAACCATAATATGGTGCTAATTCTTCTGCTGACAGTGACATACCAAAGGCAGTAATGAAAGCAGACTGGCAACGTCAACTCCTCACCTCTTGTTGGCTGAGTGGTGTCACAACAACAGCCTCGCACTCAACATCAGCAAGACCAAGCAATTGATTGTGGACTTCAGGAAGGGGAAGTCGGGAGAAAACAAACCAGTCCTCATTGAGGGGTCTGCGGTGGAAAGGATGAGCAGCTTCAAGTTCCTGGGTGTCAACATCTCAGAGGATCTATCCTGGGCCCAACACATTGATACAATCACGAAGAAGGCACGCCAGCGACTCTACTTTTTGAGGAGACTTGGTATATCACCAAAGACTCTTGTAAATTTCTACAGATGTACGGTGGAGAGCATTCTGACTGGTTGCATCACCGCCTGGTATGGAGGCTCCAAGGTGCAGGATCGAAAGAGGCTGCAGAGGGTTGTAGACCCAGCCAGCTCCATCACAGGCACAATCTTCCCCATCATCCAGGACATACGAGGAGCGTTTGTCGGCTCTTGGACTGTATTCATTGGAGTATAGAAGAGTGAGAGGGGACCTCATAGAAACATTTCGAATGTTGAAAGGACTGGACAGAGTAAATGTGGCTAAGTTGTTTCCCATGGTGGGTGAGTCCAGGTCAAGAGGGCACAGTCTTAGAATTAGAGGGTACCCACTTAGAACAGAGATGCGGATAAATTTCCTTAGCCAGAGGGTCGTGGATTTATGGAATTTGTTGCCACATACAGCTGTGGAGGCCCAATCATTGAGGATGTTTAAGGCAGAGATTGATAGGGATCTAATTAGTCAGGGTATCAAGGGATATGGGGAAAAGGCAGGGAATTGGGGCTAGATGGGAGATTAGTTTAGCTCATGGTGAAGTGGCAGAGCAAACTCGATGGGCCAAATGGCCTACTTCTGCTCCTTTATCTTGTGATTTTGTGATCTTCAAGAGGCGGTGCCTCAAGAAGGCAGCATCCATCATTAAGGACCTTAATCACTGTACCTCCTCCCAGATGGTAGTAAGGTGAAGAGGGACATGCCCTGTTCACATTACTCCCATCAGGGAGCAGGTACAGGAGCCTGAAGACCCACACTCAATGTTCCAGGAACAGCTTCTTCCCCTCCACCATCAGATTTCTGAATGGTCCATGAACCTCGTTATTCCTCTTTTGCACCATCTATTCATTTTTGTAACTTATAATAATTGTTGTCTTTATGTCAAACACTCCACTGCTGCCGCAAAACAACAAATTTCATGCCATACATCAGTGATAATAAACCTGATTCTGATCCCTCAGGGGACCTCAGGACATGGTTGAAGAGGCCCTGAGAAACAGGGGTTGCTGCACTCATAGAATATAGAACAGCACAGCACAGAACAGGCCCTTCGGCCCACAATGTTGTGTCAACCTAACTAAATTCTCCTACCTACAGAATGCCCATATCCCTCCATTTTCCTCTCATTCATGTGCCCATCCAAGCCCCTCTTAAAAGCCCCCAGTGAATTTGCCTCCACCACCCTATCAGGCAATGCATTCCAGGCATCTGCCACTCTCTGAGTAAAAAAATTACCCCTCATGTCTCTTCTGAATCTACCCCCTCTCACCTTAAATGCATGCCCTCTGCTATTGGATCGCTTAATAATGGGAAAAAGTTATTGCTTGTCCACCCTATCTATGCCCCTCATAGTTTTATACACTTCTAACAGATCACCCCACAGCCTCCGGTGCTCCAGAGAAAAGAGCCCAAGTATGCCTTGCCTCTCCTGATAGCACATGCCCTCTAATCCAGGCAGCATCCTAGTAAATCTCCTCTGCACCCCCTCTAAAGCCTCTATATCCTTCCTATAGTGAGATGACCAGAAATGCATGCAATACTCTAAATCCTGCCTAACCAGAGTTCTGTAGAGATGCATCATAACTTCTTGACTCCAATACTCAATACCTCGATTAATGAAAGCAAGCATTCCATAAGCCTTCTTAACCACCCTATCTACCTGTGTAGCCACATTGTGTCAAGGAAACTTCAAGAGTTAGAATGGAGAAGCCTGGTGTCCATTTCTGTGCATTGGAGTCACAACACTACATTCTCCCAGGGACATCTCCAGCAGTGGCTCAAAGTTCAATACACAATTTCAAAGCTCCTTTTTCAAATTCAAATCGTCCCAAGCGTATCAACCGTGATACAATTTTTGAAGCATTTTTGTAAAGTATGAAACAATATAGCCAATTTTCCACAGTAAACTGTGACCGACTTATTTATTTATCTGATGCTTGTAAGTTGTAAGATAAGATATCTTTATTAGTCACATGTACATCGAAACACACAGTGAAATGTACCTTTTGCATAGAGTGTTCTGGGGGCAGCCCGCAGGTGTCGCCACGCTTCTGGCGCCAACATGGCATGCCCACAACTTCTTAACCCGTACGTCTTTGGAATGTGGGAGGAAACCATGGCACCCGGAGGAAACCCATGCAGACATGAGGAGAACGTACAAACTCATTACAGACAGTGGTCGGATTTGAACCCGGGTTGCTGGCGCTGTAAAGCTTTACACTAACCGCTATACTACCATGCCTGCCCAGATGTTGGCCTGTGCTTGTAGATGTTGGCCATCAAATTTTCCCTGCACTCCTTTGATATATCGCCATGGTATATTTACTTCTATCCCAAAGAGTAAGTATTTCATTCAAAGGGCAGAACTTCCTAGGAACAGGCTCTGAAGTGTAAACTTAGAAGTTAGTTGGAAGAAATCTGAATTGGAGAGCTCTCAAAGTGTAGGTGTCACTGGCCAAGGCCTGTTACTCTACCTCTGGCAGCACAATTCCTGCTGCCTGCTCATTGATATGATTGCTGTGTGTATCCAGGGATAGCTGCACCACTGGGCAGGAAGAGGTGCCCAGTGTCTTGATTAGCTGGTGCCAGTTAAAGCTAAACTGTAGCACCTGAAGTTACTTCTAAGAAAGGATATGCATTGTGGCTGACAGGCATTCTGGATTGGAAGCTGAACCAAGAAAAAATACTCATGTGGGACAGGAGCAGTTTTCCTATTCTGCACTGGAGATTCTGTTGATCTTTTCGAAACAAATTAAATTCTTAAGGAGCTAGACAGGGTAGATATAAAGTTGTTGTTTCCCCTGGCTGAGATGTCTGTAACCATGAATCACAGTCACAAACTAGGGGTCAGCTATTCAGAAATGAGAAGAAATCTCTTCACCCCGAGGTGAACTGCATCATAAGAATTCTCAACCCGAGGGTCGTGGAGGCTCAGTCAGTGAGAAAATTCAAGACAAGGACTGATAGATTTTTTTTAGCTATTAAAGGAATCAGGGTATGTGGGCTTGGTGGCACTGAGATCAAAGATCAGTCGTGATCTTATTGAACGGTGCAGCAGGCATAAGGGGCAAGATTGTCAAAAGTTAGCATGTGTGCTAGATGGAGAGAAGTCTTGTCTAACTATAGAGAACAATGCTGGACTCAGGCCCTGAGGACCAGGATGCAAGAGATTTACAAGCTGTCAAGGTCAGTGAATGCACCTCCTGTGCCATTCCCACCAACTGCACAACCAGTCTCAGCCACTGTTCAATGCAACACACCTCCATCACTCATCTACCTACAATCTCAGTCAGTCAGGACTTGTAACTAAAAAGGCTCCACTGCACCATCTCACTGCTGCAAGCCCCACACCCACGTCATTGCTTGCATCATAGACTATTCAGTCATGGAAACCTAACCATCCAGATATATGCATTACATCCACAAACATATTCCCTTGATTTTGCCGGTCAAGGTGATGCAGCAGTGGGGGACAAGTTTATTGCATCACCTTCACTTTCCCCTGTAGAGGCAGCAGTGCTAGCCACCAGTGGAGTGGGGAAGGTCCATTTGGGACGGTAATGAGAACATTGAGTCCACGTGTCAGGAACATGCAGAAGTCCGGTGTAAGCAGAGGAAGTGCACCACCTCACAAACTACCTACCCACCCACCCCATCAGCCATCTCCTGTCCCATCTGTGCAAGTGTCTAATGGTTCCCATTTTAGCCTCATCAGCTACCCCGGAACCCACAGAACCTAGTGAGTCATCCTCAAGTACTGCCTGAGCAGAAGGTATGTATAGAACTTGTGGTCCACAGGAAAGCTGAAAAGGTAGATGACTTTATGCTCATATCTTATCCAAACCCTGTGCATTTCCTCTTTCAGACAACCAAGAATGGCAGGCACAAGAGATTGCCAAGTGTTGGAATCTGGAGCAACAAACATAGAACATAGAACAGTACAGCACAATACAGGCCCTTTGGCCCAAAATGTTATGCCGACCTTTAAGCCTCACCTAAGACTATTCTAACCCCTTCCTCCCACATATCCCTCTATTTTAAATTCCTCCATATGCTTATCTAGAAATCTCTTGAATTTGACCAACGTATCAGCCTCCACCACCGCCCCAGGCAGCACATTCCATGCCCCAACCACTCTCTGGGTAAAAAACCTTCCTCTGATATCTCCCTTGAACTTCCCACCCATTAATTTAAAGCCATGCCCTCTTGTATTGAGCATTGGTGCCCTGGGAAGGAGGTGCTGGCTGTCTACTCTATCTATAAAGAGATATTTTGCACACTACTATCATGTCTCCTCTCATCCTCCTTCTCGCCAAAGAGTAAGGCCCGAGCTCCCTTAGTCTCTCCTCATAATCCATACTCTCTAAACCAGGCAGCATCCTGGTAAATCTCCACTGCACCCTTTCCAACACTTCTGCTGGAGGAACTCAGCGGGTTGAGCAGCATCTGTGGGGGGCGGGGGGAAGGAATTGTCAATGTTTTGGGTTGAAACGCTGCGTCAGAATCAAATGACAACCTGGCCAAGTTCTGGTACTGAGCAAGTGGAGAGTGAAGATGAAAGTAAGCTGCTATTAGGTTTAATCAGCATTCGTTCAGGTCATTAGATACCAAAGTCTGCAGCACAGTAGTGTAGCAGTTAGCGTGACGCTATTACAGTGTCAGTGACCCAGGTTCAATTCCAGCCGCTGTCTGTAAGGAGCTTATATGTTCTCCTTGTGTCTGTGTGGGTTTCCTCCGGGTGCTCCGGTTTCCTCCCACATTCCAAAGACGTATGTGTTAGGAAGTTGTGGGCATGCTATGCTGGCGCCAGAAGAGTGGCGACACTTGCGGGCTGCCCCGAGAACACTCTACGCAAAAAGGTGCATTTCACTGTGTGTTTCGACATACATGTGACTAATAAAGAAATCTTATCATATCTTAAATCTGCATATTGCCAGGTCACAGAGAGGGTGAGGCCACAGTTGCTCCTCTACAGATGAGGGTATTGACGAGTTCCCTCACAGATGGAGGCTCATGGAAATGCACAATAAAGTACTGTGGCACTGGCACCTCTGCCAGTGACTCTCCCTACAGCGTTAACGAATGTGGAGGAGTCCAGTACAACCCATCGACAGCTTAAAGCCTACCTCTTCTAGAGGACATGCATTTAGGGTGAGAGGGAGAAAGTTTAAAGGAGATATGCTGGGCAAGATTTTTACACAGAGAGCAGAAGGTGCCTGGAATGGGCTGCCAGAGGTAGTGGTGGAAACAGATATGATAGTGGTTTTTAATAGTAGATAGACACATGAACGTACAGGGAATGGAGGGATATGGATCATATGCAGGCAGAAGAGATTTAGTTTAATTTGGCATTGTGTTTGGCACACACATCATGGGCCGAATGGCCAGTCCCTGTGCTGTACTGTTCTATGTTGTATGTTCCAGCATGGATGCGGTGAGAGGTTCAATAAGCAATGCCTCTGTTCATTATTCATTGCTTCTTTCCTCTGGGGGCTCCATATTGATGACTTGGATAATAAAGATGTCCACCAAGCAACAGACTCCAAATGTTTGAGGGGCTTTGGCTGGCCACAGTTGACAGATGGGTAAGGGTGCCTTGGGTTCCTCTATTATAGGATTAATTTTAATCGAACTCGTGAGGTGAGAATTTGTGGGACTGGGTAGACTCCACACTGGTTTGACACCACACTCAATATTACACCCTGTTGTCTTCAATGTCGAGTCAAACCAGACTGGTCTCATGCTCAATTTAGTCAGTTTCATGGCAAGTGACTTAGGTTAAAATTGCTTCCATGATGCCTATGGTGTGTCTAAGTTGACTCCAGTAAATATATACTGTCATGGTATCTTTGCACAGTGGGTTTATCCTATTGCCATAGAAATGCCATGAATTTAATCCACAGAGAATATCATTGGCTGTAGATGCCTTTGCATTGTTGCTTGCACAAGCAAGTAAACAAGGTAGAGCCAGCAACAAGACATCCTTTATTGAAGACATTAACTCTCAACCACATAATACAAACCAGTAATTAAATGTACTTTACACGTGCATGCGCACACACTTACACAAACAAATGCACAAGACTAATTTATATTCAAGAAGGGTTGATCATTTAAATAATTTTAGAGAGCACGTCTTTCAGATTCAACTTATTACATCTAGAATCTGCAGACCAGTTTTCCAGAGCCTTGGGGAACCCAGTAGCTCAAGGGAGCTGCAAACAGAAGAACAGAGCAGTTCTTTTGCATGCTGCTTGATAGCCAGAAAAAGCAGGAGTTTCACCCTCCCCACTTCCTTGTGAATGGAACCCTCCAACTCCCCACCAACATCTGATGTTCAACTCCCCAGTCATGGTCTCTGTTGTGCATCTCGCCCAATGATGTAAATTGCCCCCCCAATCATGTCTGATACCTAATTTCCGCCACCCGCCGCATATCCTACACAGACGAGTAATGCCTAAATCTTATCACTAACATAGAGAAAGGAAGAATAATTGCTATCAAAGGAGAGAATACAAGAACTTCCAGAGATGAAAAGCTTCATCATGAATAGTTAGTCCTGATTTCAAAATGGAAATTCTTGGTTGTCAAACCTTACTGACTTTTTGAGGATGTAATGGAGAGAAGACAATGGTAATGTAGTATATAGAAATTACCTCAATTTTCAAAGGACCTTTGATAAGGTATCCTATAACAGACTAATGAATGGTCAGAGAATGCAGAGTCAGCGGACAGCAGCAGAATGAATTGTCTGCCGGCGTCAGGACAGAAAGCAGAGAGTGGATGGAATGTCTCGGATCAGAGCTAGGACTGCTGTTAGTTAGACTTTGGTATCAAAAGCACAGTTGCAGATGATGCCACATTGGTCAGGGATGAAGTGGGATAGCCAATATGGAGGAGGACTGCAACAATTTACAGAAGAATATTAAAAAACTTGTAGATTGTGCCGATGATTGGCAAATGAAGTTCAACACAGATTCCAATGGGAAGAATTGGAAGGCCACATTATGTGGAAGTTGCAAGTCTAGTGGGATAGATGGCAAAAGGATCTTAGAGTACAAATAAGATAAGATATCTTTATTAGTCACATGTACATCGAAACACACAGTGAAAGGCATCTTTTGCGTAGAGTGTTATACTGCATTCACTGAAAGCAAATCAGGCACCAGGATTATTTCTGGAGGAAAAGGATTGAAAAGCAAGCAAGTTATGCTAAATGTGTATCTGACCTTGGTCAGATCATGACTAGAGTACAGAATACCATCCAGGTTGCCATGTTATAAGGATATAGATGCACTGGAGAGGTGTAGAAAAGATTTATAAGGACGGTAACGGAATTGCAAGGGTGTATTTGATGGGAAAGGATAAACAAATTGGATCTCTTTTCTCTTTAGAAAAGGATGAAGGGTAACCTAAGAGAGGTCTTTAAAATTATGAAGGCTTTTGATAAAGTGGACACTGAGGTAAAGAGCAAAACTAGAGGCCATCATTATATGATAGTCATTGATTCCAAATTCAGGAAAATAAAACTTCTTTACCCAAAAAATTGTGAGGATGTGGAGCTTCCTACCACTAGGAATCATTGATAAGAGTAATATAAATGTATTTAAAGGGAGACTGGATAAATGTAAGAGGGGAAAGTAAATAGATGTTTACACTGTTGATGGGTGAAGCAGAAATCCCAGCATGGATTGATGGGACCGAATGGCCTGTTTCTCTGCCATATATCCCATGAAATCCTAAGTAAAATCAGCTGTGAATTATTTAGGAATCATTCCTTCAAGACGCAGTGGCAGACACTGAAGGGGGTCTCTCAAAACACACAGAATATACTCCCACAAGAAAGAAAATTTCAAGGGGAGGATCCACTGTCCATCATCAACAAAATAAAATAAAGATAGTATCAAATTGGAAGAAGCAAAAATGCGCCAAATGAGGTGCAGGTCGAAAGACTGGACAGAACATAAAAACAAACAGCAAAGAATGACAGAAAGACCAACAAGGAAGGAAATGAAAATAAAGAAACTGCAGATGCTAGAAATTTGAATTAAAAACATAAAATGCTGGAAACACTCAGCATGTCAGGCAGCATCTGTGGAGAGAGAAACAGAGTTAAGACTTCAAATTAAAGATCCTCAATTAGAACTGTTCTACTGAAGACTCTTTGACCTGAAATGTTAATTCTGTTTCTCTTTCTACAGATGCTGCCTGACCTGCTGAGTGTTTCCAGTAGTTTCTGTTTTCATTTACTATTAAATAAGGAAGGAACATTGGACAACAAATAAAGCTAGCCAGAAATGTGGAAACAATTTTTTATAGATAATTCTTAAAAGTTAGCAATGGTCTTCTAGTTAACAACTGGTCTTCTGGAAAGTGAATCTGATGAATTATTAATGGAAAACAAGGAAGTAACAGATGAATTTAACAGGTATTTTGCTTCAGTCTTCAATATACATGATACAAATATCACCCCAGAAATAGCTTTAAATTGGGAATTGCAAGGGAGGGAGGAGCTCAGGAAAATTACAGTCATCTGGGAAGTGGTACTGGGCAAACGTCAGAGCTGCAAATTGATTAGTCTTCAAGTCCTGATGGCCTTTGTTCCAAGGAATTAGGAAAGCTAACAGAAAGCTTTTATTTGGGGAATTGAATACCAAAAAGGGAGTTTATATGTTTCACTTATCTAAAGCACCTCAGAGACCAGATCTGGTGTACAGTATTGGTTTCCATTTTTAAGGAAGGATGTTATTACACCAATACCTTTGGTGGATTGCCTTTTGAGGAAAGATTGGACAGGCTGGGCTTGAATCCACTGGAGTTTAGAAAAGTGAGTGGAGACTTGATTGTAACAAATAAGATACTGAGGGTTTGTGACAGTGTGGATGTAGAGAGGATGTTTCCTCTTTGGGAGAATCAAGAACTTGTTTAAAAATAAGGCAGAGATGGATCAATTTATTTTCCCTCCCAAAGGATCGTGAGTTTTAGAACTCTCTTCCTCAAAAGCGGGGTGGAAGCAGAGTCTTTGAATATTTGTAAAGCAGAGGAAGGGGGTGATATGTTACTGCTACAAATGCACAGTTGAGGTTATAATCAGATCAGCTATAATCTTATTAAATTGTGGAGCAGGGTTGAGGATTGAGTGGCCTACTCCTGGTCCTAATCCATATGTTTGTTTGTTTGTTCCTCTTAAAGCCACTCTTCCACCTTCGTTATCTGATGTCTCTCTTCCTCCCAAGGTCTGATATCTTGCCCCAATGCAGATTTGATATCTATCTCCCCTACCCTGATCTCGTGTCCGTCATCATCCCAACGACATACAGCCAACTCCACGATACAGTGGTCAGTGTCCCTCAACATGATCTCTTCATTCGTCACCTTCACTTCCCACGTCCAACAAGCCTCACAATTTGGGTGCAATCAAGGAACTAATAAAAATAAAAATCCCACTGTTTAATTTGGGAAGTCCCATGGGAGGCTCAGCTTTCAGGTTTTCCAGCTGTTAAACCTCAGGTGGATTACAGTAAACAGTGCAAAAATCACTACTATTTTGGCATCTGACGTCGGAGTTTAAATCAGTAGGATTTAAAGCAATATACTTGGACTTCCATCTCAAATACAGTGCACAGTGGCTATAAATCACTTAGCTCATGTTATGATTCACTTGAATCCTCCTTTCCAGATGATGGGTGATACCACAACAAGGAAGTGTTGGTGAATAGTGTTACGTATCTGTTGGACAAGGCCCAGGAGACTTCCCAGTGCCTGGAAAGTCTTGCTTTGTATGCACATGTAGTGGCTCGATTAACGTTTCTTTGGGACCCCTGTGCTGCAAAATACTGTTGCATTCAAGGCCCAAAGGATGTTGACAACAGGCAAGAGGTATGATGGGAGGAAAGGAGGGTGCAGGATATCACTGCTGACTGCCGGATCAAGGCAGGATTGTTCCCAGGTTGGAGAGTGGAGTTCGTAACTGATGTGGGAATGTTTTGGTGGGGGTGGGGTGGGGTGGGGTGGTGACTGAAGTCACTTGAACTACCTGCAGCCAGTTCCCAGCAGCAGCCATATGTTCTGGCACCCACAAAGGCTGTATCCCTCGATCTTATGGCAATGCAGGCCTCATCAGTAGCTCCTGATGAAAGCTCTTCAACCTGATATGTTAACTCTTTAGCCACAGATACTGACTGGCCTGCTAAGAATTTCCAGCAACTTCTGGTTTGGGTTCTGAATGAATAAGGGCACATGTATGATTGAAGACCATAGAAGTGGTTGACCAACATGTTTTGCTCAGCCATATATGTAATCTACATTTCTAGGCAGCTCCATGCATTAGCTCATCATATACACAGTGGACCTGGAGAGAAATTCACAGATTTTGCAAATAATGTGGCAAGTTTCTGCCTGCAGCCTACAGAAGGTATTGTGGTGCACATCAGCATTGTGCTATGCAATAGAATTTCTAGGCCAGTGAATCTTAAGGTCACTTTGAATAAAAACAGATTCAAGCTTGGCCTATATAGGGGAAACTATCTGCTCCTTCAGTTCCTGAGACGCTCCACTTCAGTGTGATTAGAGCAACCAGACCACTTACTGCATTCCAAACCAAAGCTGTGCACTAGCCATACTCCAACCTCCAATAAGCTGACAGCAATAGCACCTATATTTAGCAATATGCGTGGGCTGGTCATATTTCAATCCTTGCCGCAGAAAGAAATTCATACTAATGTGCCAAGTTACTGCCATGGACAGCAAAGTGCTTTGAGTTAAGCACAACAAAAGCAGGCAGATCTTCAGTGTGATGCAGAGCTCAGACTGATGCCCCAGACCAAGGTCAAAATGTTTGCTGACTTTGTTTCCATTCATTATACATTGACGTGAGTCTCGCTGGCAACACTGGCATTTATAGGCCATCCTTAATTTCCCTTGAGAAGGTGGTGGTGACCTGACCTCTTAAACCACTGTAGTCCCTCTGGTGAATACATTTCCACAGTTCTGTGCAAGGGCAGATCCAAGATTTAGATCCATCGTCAAAAAATGAACAGATATGTATTTCCAAGTCAGGATGGTTTTTCAGTTGGAAGGGAATCTGCTACCTTTGTCCTCCAGGTTTGGGAAGTGCTGCCATTAACCTTCAATGCTGAACTCCCTACCTCCACGGATGCTGGCAGACCTGTTGAGTATTTCTGGCATTTTCTGTTTTTGTTTCAGAATTCCAAAATCTACAAGTGTTTTGTTTCACATGCTGGATGCAGCCAGAAGCTATTTGGAGGGTAAGGCACTGTTATGAACAACAGTCGTGTTTACTTTTCTCAGAGGACCTGCATGGACTAGCCTCTCCATTAAGAGTTGCAGGTGTGGCTTTAACTATCACCAGCTAACTTCAACTGGAACTTACCACAATTGGTTGCATCATGGCAATAAACAGCACATTTAGCACTGAAAATGGCAAAACTAATAATAATGTCACAGCATGAATTTGTCCATATCCTGCACAACTTGAAATGAGTGTAGATTAATTAATGCATTTTATTCCAGCATATGTTTTCCAGCACTATTCAATTTCTCCAGAATCCTTGTATCACCGTCTCAGTTGCTTATTTCATTGCGTATTAAATTTAATACTGATCTCTTATAATCTTACTCTTATAATCTTATAACCTTACTGCTTGATGAGATCTTACTGATCTCATCAAGCAGCCTGACAATGCTATGGTCACTAAGGTTAAAGTTATCAGAGCACTGAACTATATCCCGTTATAGAAGCTAATCTACACACAATTCACCCATTGTTCTTCAGTAGGCTGTCATTGAAAATGCTTTATTCCAAGGTGTAAGGTACATTTATATAAACATTACATGTATTGTACTCACCTTCTCTACGCACATCCTGCACTGCTTTAGTAAGTTCCACCTTCAAAAAAGGGCTGTCCTCAGCAATTTGATCTCCCTTTTCAATTAGGTTGTTTGTGGCTTCTTCCACTGATGCCAGAAGAACACTAGCTCTCTTTGATCGTCCTTTTTTATTCTTTGAGGGATCTCTGACGCAGTTTACTAAAGTTGTGACCTGGATTATAAACAACAAATTACATCTTTAATGTAGTAAAATGTCTGCAAGGCAACATACCATAATAAGTGAAATTTGGATAATCTGGCACCCTCAGGACTTTGGAGGACATGCAGATTTTCCTGACTACTGGATACATTACCCCTATTAATACACCAAGACACATTTAATTCATCTATTTGTAAATGTTATACGGTAGTATAATACATTTTCCTGTCAACCAGATGTGTTTAAGGGGTGTGTGAGAATGTGAGAGTGGGGCCCTGGTGTTTTTCAGGGGTGTGTGAGAACAGGTCCCCAGTGTGTTTAAGGGGTTTGTGAGAATGGGGCCCTGATGCGTTTAAGGGGAATGTGTGAACAGGTTCCCACTGGAGCAGATGTTGAAACATCAGGATTTCCAAACAATGGGAGGGAGAATTAACGAAATTTTACTGTATTTGGCAGATAAATGTTGACACCAAGCCACATAAAGAGCTGCTTGATCAGGTGACCAAAAGCTTAATCAAAGAGCCAGGTTTTAAGGTGAAACTCAAAGGAAATGACAGAGACGGAAACAAAGAGATGTGCAGAGGGAATTCAGGAGCTTAAGAATCCTGGCAGCTGGAAGCTTGGCTGTTGGTGGTGGAGCAAGTGAGAATGTTATCAGGTTACCAGAGTTTCAAGAGCACAGAGAGCATGGACTGTGGTCAGGATGTTACAGGACAGGGAGCGGCAAGGTCAATAATGGATTTGAAAACATAGATGAAAATTTTAAGTTTGAGGGCTTGGTGGGCTATCAACCAATGAAGTCAGTGAACATGGAGATGAAGAATGAACTGAACTTGGCTCCAGCCTAACCTTATCTTCCAGTACTTGCTCTGTTGACAACTCTTCAAAAACACATACAGCTACTTTTTAAATCTGATGAGAGATTTTACTTCTGCCACCCTTTTAGGCAGTGAGTTCCAGACCCCTACCACCTTCTGGATGCAGAAAGTTGACTTTATTTCCCCTCTATTTCCTCGATCAATTGTTTTAAATCTACTCCCCCTGGTGTCTAACTCCATTGCTAAGGAAAATAGCTTTTATCAATGCACCATAGAAAGCATCCTATCTGGATGCATCACGGCTTGGTACAGCAACTGCTCTGCCCAGGACCGCAAGAAACTGCAGAGAGTTGTGGACACAGCTCTAAATATCACGGACACCAGCCTCCCCTCCATGGACTGTGTCTATACCTCTCGGTGCCTTGGTGAAGCAGCCAACATAATCAAAGACCCCACCCACCTGGGTCATTCTCTCTTCTCTTCTCTCCCATCAGGCAGAAGATACAGGAGCCTGAGGGCACATACCACCAGGCTCAAGGACAGCTTCTATCCCACTGTGATAAGACTATTGAACGGTTCCCTTATACAATGAGATAGACTCTGACCTCACGATCTACCTTGTGACCTTGCACCTTATTGTCTACCTGCACTGCACTTCCTCTGTAGCTGTGACACTTTACTCTATATTGTTATTGTTTTTACCTGTACTACCTCAATGCACTCTGTTCTAACTCAATGTAACTGCATTGTGCAATGAATTGACCTGTATGATCGGTATGCAAGACAAGTTTTTCACTGTACCTCGGTACAAGTGACAATAATAAACCAATACCAATACTAATACCAAATAGCTCCTTCTCATTTACACGATCTAGGCCCCTCATAATTTTATACACCTCAATTAAGTCTCTCTTCGGCCTCCTCTGGTCCAAAGGAAATGATCCTAGGTCATCCAATTTTTCCTCATAGCTATCGTTTTCCAGTCCAGTCCTGGCAATATCCTGGTAAATCTCATCTGCATACTTTCCAGTGCAATCTCACCTTTCCTGTAATGTAGTGACCAGAGCTGTATACCCACATGTTTTATAACTGTGCATTTTGCAAGTTTTTACACCCCTTTGCTTATATTCCTCACTCCCTAACTACCCTCATTACCCCCCTCAACCAGATGGTCTCTCCATGGAAACCCTGACCTCGTCCCATCAGAGTTATTTCCTTTGTCCTACCTATCTCTTCCCCACCTTCTCTGCAACTTAAAGATCAATTGGTTTCTCTCTTTCCCAGTTCTAGTCAAGGGTCTGAGTGTTTCCAGCATTTTTTGTTGATTTGGATTTCTAGCATCTGCAGTCTTTTTTTTATTTTTATGGCCTGCAATTACTTAGTTTGTCCCTTCCAATGTTAGCAGTCCTCCGGTCATCAGCTACCAGTTCTGCAGCCAGAGGGTCTGTGGAGCGTGGAGCTATGGAGCAAATCATTGAAATCTGGAGACCTCCTTGCGTCTGCTCCCCCAGTCTTCCTCTGAACTCCAGGGGCCACTGCTCCTCCTAGTCTGCTCTCTTCCTCCCATTCACCTGGGGAAACCTCCATCAACAAATGCCTGACTGAACTCTCCATTCCTCCCGGTGACTCCAGGAGGGTCTCCAATAAGATGGGGCAGAAGAGTTAATTTACAAAATAGATAGATAGATAAATAGATTGATAGATAGATAGATAGATAGATAGATAGATAGATAGATAGATAGATAGATAGATAGATAGATAGATAGATAGATAGATAGATAGATAGATAGATAGATATTAGTCACATGTGCATCGAAACACGCAGTGAAGTGCGTCATTTTTTGCGTTACTGAGAATGCACTGGGGGCAGCCTGCAAGTGTTGCCACTCTTCCAGCACCAACGTAGCATGCCCACAACTCCTAGCCTGTACATCTTTGGAATGTGGGAGGAAACCATAGCACCCAGAGGAAACCCACGCAGACACAGGGAGAACATACAAACTCCATTCAGACAGCGGCTGGAATTGAACCCGGGTTGCTGGTGCTGTAATAGAGTTACGCTAACTGCTACACTAATGATGTTTTAATAAAGCATTTGGCTGGTGAGTATCAAGAGCCTTTTTCATACACATCTCATCTCGTTCTTAAATGAACTAGGGGACTATGCCCCTAGTTCTAGGTTCCACCACTAGAAGACTTTATTCCTCGAAGTGTAGAAGAATGAGGGGAGATTTGATAGAGGTTTATAAAATTATGAGGGGTATAGACTGAGTAAATGCAAGTAGGCTGTTTCCACCTAGATTAGGAGAGATAAGTACAAGAGGACATGTCTCTAGGGTGAAAGGGGAAAGGTTTAGGGGGAACTTCTTCATTCAGAGAGTGGTGGGAGTGTGGAACGAGCTGCCATCTGATGTGGTAAATGCAGGCTCACTCTTAAGTTTTAAGAATAAATTGGATAGATACATGGATGGGAGAGGTCTGGAGGGTTATGGACTAGGTGCAGGTCAATGGGACTAGCAGAATAAAGTTTCAGCACAGACTAGAAGGGCCGAATGGCCTGTTTTCTGTGCTGTTGTGTTCTATGGTTCTAAGAATCATCCTCACAGCATCCACCCTGTCGAGTTCTCATTTTAATAAATAGGTCCAATCTACTCAATCTTTCCTCATAATACAGACACACAAGGAATTCTGCAAATGCTGGATGTATCTGGAGCAATGCACAAAAAGTGCTGGAGGAACTCAGCAGGTCAGGCAGCATCCATGGAGGGAAATAAACAATCGACGTTTCGGGTCGAGACCCTTCATCAGGACTGGAAAGGAAGAGGGCAGAAGCCAGAATAACAAGGTGGGGGAGGGGGAGGAGCACATGCAGGCAGGGGATAGGTGAGTTCAGGTGACAGGCGAGTCCAGGTGAGAGGGGCAAGGTAGTGGGTGGCGGAGGGGGAGAAGATGTAATAAGCTGAGAGGTGATAGGTAGAAGAGGCCAAGAGCTGAAGAAGGAGGAATCATAGTTTATTTCATAGTTTATTATACCATAGTTTATTTCCCTCCATGGATGCTGCCTGACCTGCTGAGTTCCTCCAGCACTTTTTGTGTATTCCTCATAATACAACTCTCACATCCCATAAATGAATTTAGTCATCTTCTTCGCAATACTTTCAGTATGCAAGTATATCCTTCCTTGCAAAAGGAGACCAAAACTACACCATGCCTGAGGCTCAATGTGTGCAGGTAATCTCTGATACTGCTAGTCGTCGGGCTGGCTTCAAAGCCTCTTGTAAAGTCAACTCATCATTTGCCATTGTGCAACTTGGGGAAGCTGGCATAGTTGGCCTTTGTGACTGGATGCTGAGCTAGTCATTTATGGATCCATTTGAATGTAGAATAATGCTATTCAGTGAAATGTCAGTAGCTGTATACTGTTTCAGTAATTCTGCAGTTTGTCAGCACTTTGCAGGCACATGCTCCATACAAAGGCCGTGCTAAATAGCATTGCCAAGGGATAAGATAATAAGATAAGATACTTATTTGTTAATTCACATGTACATCAAAACACACAGTGAAATGCATCTTTTTGCGTTACTGAGAATGTGCTGGGGGCAGCCTGCAAGTGTTGCCACTCTTCTGGCACCAACATAGCATGCCTTCAACTCCTAACCTATACGTCTTTGGAACAAACTATGCAGGGTTTTTTTTAGATTACCTTCTTTGCCTCCAGTTACTTTCACCAAAATAACTAAATCATTGGGATTCCTTTCTATTATTCATTCTTAGAGGAGAGATGGGCAGAAATATAAATGGCCTCATAATTCCATGAGCAAGGCCCAAGTGGAACACATTGCAGATAATGTGGTGGGGGTTGGAGAGCAGGAAGCAGAAAGTGGTCTCCCCTGCCAGCCAAAGGGGAGCCCTGGGTTTCTGTGGTGGGTGGGGAGGATGCCCCTGACAGTGCAAAATGCCACTGGATTTTAGCCCTGTGATTAGTTCCAGGCAAATTTATTCCAGAACTGTCCCTGTAAGATCTTAACTGGCCAAACAGTACAATGTGAAAAAAATCAGAGCTCCATCAGGAGCTAAAATTTCTGCATCATTCTTTTTGAGTTTTTGGATCAATTTGAGTTTAGGTGAAAATTTTCATCATCCTTTCTGACGTGCTTCTCTTTGAGCATAAATGTCCAGTCTCAGTAGGGGCCTCAATTTCCTCTCCTTATGTCTCCAGCTCAATTAATATAAAGTTCAACATGATATTGAGTCCTTCATCCTGACTAGGAACCTTCACCTAACACAGTTTTCCTGTATTCAGAATTCCCACTTCATCTGGATCCCTACTCATGGTGTCTCAACATCCTTAGAACTTATCACCACAAATATCAGGTGTGACATGAACAGTGTCACTTTGCACACTCCACCTATTCTAATCAAACATCCCCGAACTTCCAGCTCTCCACTCACTGAAGACCAGACACAACAATGTCAGTATATCTGCCAGCAAGAGCCATGCTCATATGTTATTTAGCAATTTTAAAATTTTTTCTCATTTTTTGGGAATGTGGACATCACGAGCAAGGCTAGCATTTATTGGCTATCACTAGCTGCCCTTGAGAAGACGGTGGTGAGGTGTCTTCTTGAGACATTGGAATCCTTCAGATGAATGTAGTCCAAAAATGCTGTTGGGTAGAAAGTTCCAGGATTAGACCCAGTGACGATGACGGTGAAATATTCCCAAGTCAGGAAGGTGTGACACTTGGAAAGGAACATACAGATGGTGGTGTTTCCATGCACCTGCTGGCCTGGTGCTTCTTGGTGTTGGAGGGAGTGTAAATCAAGTGGCCTGCTTTGTCCTGGAGAATGTTGACTTCTTGAGCTTTGGTAGAGCACTCATTGAGGCAAACAGAGAGCATTCCTCACACTCCTAATCTGTGCCCTGTGGATAATGGGAAGGTTTTGGGTGTCGGAAGGTGTGTCACTCGCTGTATGAAACCCTGCCTCTGACCTGCTCTTGTAACCATGGTATTAATGTGACTGGCCAAATTGAGATATCTGCTACATTTTTCCTTTTGCTCTCTTCCCACATCCCCACTTTCACTGCATCTTAAAGCCTGCTTATCTCTAGTTTATCTCAGTTTAAAGCCTGCTTATCTCTAGTTTATCTCAGTTTAAAGCCTGCTTATCTCTAGTTTATCTCAGTTTAAAGCCTGCTTATCTCTAGTTTATCTCAGTTTAAAGCCTGCTTATCTCTAGTTTATCTCAGTTTAAAGCCTGCTTATCTCTAGTTTATCTCAGTTTAAAGCCTGCTTATCTCTAGTTTATCTCAGTTTTGACAAATGGTCATTGACCTGAAACCTTTACTCTGTTTCCCTCTCCACAGATGCTGCCTGAACTTTAGCATTCTCTGCTTTTATCAAAGGTGAAAGCTGCCTTGCTCTGGTGACTGTGTTAAGGAGAGAAAGTGTTGGTATCAACAGCACTCGGGATAGGGGCTTAGATTAGAACAACTCAATCCAGAGCATGGGGTCGAGGTGGGGAGAGGTTCATGGCCAGCTGCTGGGTCAAGGAGGTCAGGGTTGTGATTGGGGCAGAAGATACCCAAGGGGAAGTCATCGGGAAGGATAAGTTCTTAACAGCCTATCTGAAACACTTTTTGCAGCAGCAAACTTTGTCTGTTCAGGTAAGTCACACAGACATATAATTTAGGGCAAGACCAGGCCATTCAGCCCCTCGAACCCGCTGCACCATTCAATAAGATCATAATTGATCCATATGGAACTTCAACTCTACATTCCCTCTGACCAATAATCTTTCACCACCTTGTTTTCCAAGAATCTATTTACCCCTGCCTTAATAATATTCAATGACTCTGCATCCACTTCCTTTGAGGCAGAGAGTTCAAAAGACTTGCAACTCTCTGAGGGAAAAAAAAAACTGTCTTAAATGGGCAACCCTTTATTTTCATACTGGGATTCCCAGCTCTAGCAGCCCTTTATGTCTTCTGCAGACCTGCCACTGCATGAGTGACTTGTGGAAATGCATCGGTGGCTTGTGGAAATGTAAATGAGACATAAGCAAACAACATCCAGACACATCACTAACCACACCGCAGTACCCCCTTGTGTTGGAGTGTCAAAGGCAAAGCGAGCTCAGGAGTAAAGTCATGGATTCATGGGCGATGTTACAAGCCCCTCATGGTATTTCAGATGTGATCATGCTAAGAAATTAAACAACACAGCACCTACAGCTTTTCACTCTGTGGCGGGATTCTGGCTTCAAATCCCTCGTTTGTCGATTTATAAATTTGTTGAATAATAAGTACAGTGAAAACCAGAATCCACACTCCAAAAATAGTGGTGACAACCTGTACTGGTTAACCTGTCACTGAGCAGTACAATCTCCCAAGCGATTCATTGAAAACCTATGGCTAATTAGGAAATTAAGAAATTGGTCTCTGCCTCCCAAAGGCAATTATCTCAAAGCACAAATGCCCATGACAGTTCTGACTCATTGCATAATCATTTCAAAGATTAAAATAAAGTGGAGGCCATGGCCAGGATGGTGTTGTTGTACAGTCCATTTAAAGTCAGTGGGTCCCTGTCAGTGATACCACTGATAAAATCAAAGCCATTTAGAAGATAACTTGCACATGTATCAGGGATGATTGAAAAATGATGGCTCTGACCCTGAGATTTTCAACTATTCATCTTGGTGCCTTCCTTGACTCCAAGTTCTCTTTTTTCTTAATCAGTATTTAATTTCATTTAAAAAACTGAGCCTTGTTCCACCTTTTCTCTTGGCATCTTCCCGGCTGTGTTTGAGGGGATGGATCCACAGCCATCAGTTGCCACCTGTCACCTCAATCAATGGCCAAATTCTAGGGTGAGCCATGACTGAGTGGCAGAAATGTATTCAACTCAGAACCTATGACAGGGAGAGTGGCAAATTCGATCCAAAGTTGGTTCAGTGGCAAGAAGAAGAGGGTTAAGAGTTGACTTGTGTGTTTGTGACTGGAAGGTGGTTACTACTGGGGTTCACATGGCTCCTTGCTAACCATACATTAATGACTTGGATGCAGGGGGGCACAATGAAGATGTCCGAAGTTTATACAAGAATTGGATATGTGCTTGACAGTAAGACAGAAAGCTTACATTTGGACCCTCTCAATCTTATTTGCGCAAGATCAGTGGGACATGTCAGATGTTGCTGTCAGAGTGATGGGTGCACATGAGAGATTCTGCAGATGCTGGAATCTGGAGCAACACACACAAAATGCTGGAGGAACTCAGCAGGTCAGGCAGCGTCTATGGAGGGAAATAAACAGTTGACGCTTCAGATTGAGACCCTTCATCGGGATAATGATGGGTGCTCTTGGCCTATGGAAGTAAGGGGAAGAATTTTTTATAATTAATTATGTGCAATCCTCATAGAAATAATTAATTCTAATTGACTCCTGCAAAGGAACAAATATTTGCCTAAACCTCCATAGATAGATAAATAAGTAAAAAGTACAGAGTAGCACAAATCTGGCTCCAAGAACACAGACGGAGTTTGCACCTCCATCCCCCAACCCAAGAAAGACTACAGCTCCATTCCTCTGTCACAGACCAGACTGCTCTCCATTTCTCTGTCAGAAACTAGACTACAGATTTGTTCCAACATCATGATGACCACGTCTGCAGTAAGTGCTTGAGGCTGGAGGAACTTCGGCTCAGAATTGATGAGCTGTGTTACGGACTAGGTTACTATTGGTGAATGTCCCTTTAAGACATAGCACGGTGGTGGGTGGGTGTGTATGTGTGTGTGTGTGTGTGTGTGTGTGTGTGTGTGTGTGTGTGTGTGTGTGGCATGGTTACGACAACAGAAGATAAGGACGTAATGATGTTGGTGGAGCAGTCGGAGTCAGTCAGAAGAGAGAGAGGGAGAGAGGGAGAGGGAGAGGGAGAGGGAGACCAGCCTGCTAGTCTCTATCGATGGATGAAAAACAGTAACTGTGTCTGTCACTACAATTCACGTATGGATTTTTGGAATAATCCAGTGGAGTCCACTTTCTCGTTAACCTGTAGAGGGAAACAGGTATCTGTGCAGACAGCCACAATTCAAGTGCCTTTCAGAGTGGCAGATACTTCAGAACAAAGCAGTGGAGTCCACTTTGTTGTTGACCTTTAGAAGGAAACCGGTATCTGTGTGGACAGCCACGTTTCGAGTGCCTTTCGGGGTGGCAGATACCTCGGAAGAAAGCGATGGAGTAGTCACTGCTGAGTAGACACAGAGGTGTCATATGGGTTCCATCGTGGAACATTTGGATCTTGTAATTACTCTCTATTTTCTCTCTACCTTTTGTCATCAGTCAACGGTGGTTATGTAGAAGACTTTGCTCACGTTTCACCTTATGACTTGCTGAACTGAACTTTGAGAACCATTCCTTGACTTGGAGTTTGGGTATTTGCCACACACACACTTCCAGTTTAGTTTTTGGGGTTAATGTTTAAGATTTAACATTTTTACTTCTAACATCCTAACATTTTTACTTTTATTTTTCTTATTATCATAAGTGGTTATTAATAAAGTAGTTTTTAACACTTATACATGACTAGGTGTGTTTCTTTTGCTGCTGGTTCGTAACATCTGGAGTCAGGAGCAAGAAGCAGCCGAGGAGTTCCGAACAGATAAGTTTTTTTTCTTCTAACGGTTCGGGGATAGCGAGGAGTAACTGTGCAGGCACGTGACATCAGTCGGTAGCGCGCGAACTGTTTAAAAAGACCGCCATAACCGGCGGGGAGTGTCGGAGCGAGCAGCGGAGTGAGTGGGAGCAGAGTGTTTTGGGCTTTGGCTCAAGGGGCTTTGGCATAAAGGGGCAAGGCAGGAGAGTAGCTGGTAGGTAAAGGTAAGGTTTACCTGTTATCTGTTATAAATTTTTAAGTAGGATAAAACTAGGTAGGGAAAGAATTACTTCAGATGGAGGACATGGTGGTGTGCTGTAGCTGCTTGCTGTGGGAGATAGTGGACCTTGCTGTGGTGCACCATGACCACGTCTGCAGTAAGTGCATGAGGCTGGAGGAACTTCGGCTCAGAATTGATGAGCTGGACTCACAGCTTCAGACACTGTGAAGCATCAGGGAGGGAGAGAGTTATGTAGATACTGCACATCGGGAGACAGTCACCCCCCTTACAGCAGGTACTTCTGGGGTCTAGGAAGTAGATAGAAGGGTGACTGTCAGGGGAGGGAAAAGGAAAAAGAAAACGAACAGGCAGATAGAGCAGAGGACCCTGGAGGCTGTTCCCCTCAGTAACAGGTTTTCCACTTTGGAAGCTGTTGAGGGGGATGACCTGCAGGGATCAAGCAGCAGTAGCCAGGTTTCTGGCACTGGGACCGGTCCTGCTGCTCAGGAGGGAAGGGAGGAAAAGAGGAAGGTAGTAGTAATAGTGGACTCGATAGCCAAAGAAATAGATAGGAGGTTCTGTGGCAGTGAGCATGCATCCCGGATGGTATGTTACCTCCCAGGTGCCAGGGTCCGGGATGTCTCTGATCGGGTCCACAGGATTCTTGAGCAGGAGGGAGAACAGTCAGAAGTCGTGGTTCATGTTGGTACCAACGACATAGGTAGGAAGAGGGATGAGGTCCTGAAAAGTGAGTTTAGCGAGCTAGGCAGAAGGCTGAAGAACAGGACCTCAAGGGTAGCAATCTCGGGATTGCTGCCAGTGCCACGCGATAGTGAAGGTAGGAATAGGAGGAGATGGCAAATAAATGCGTGGCTGAGGAGTTGGTGCAGGAGAGAGAGTTTTAGATTTTTGGATTATTGGGATCTCTTCTGGGGAAGGTGGGATCTGTACAGAGAGGACGGGTTACATCTGAACCCGAGCAGGGCCAATATCCTTGCAGGCAGGTTTGCTTGGGTGGTTCGGGAGGGTTTAAACTAGTTTGCGAGGGGGATGGGAACCAGAGGGGTAGGTCAGAGGAAGAAGTGGATGGGGAAAAGTCAGATCTAACAGGCAGAGAGGCTTTGAGGAAGGAGAAGCAGAGTACTGGGTACAAAAGTAGAAAGGTGGATGGGCTAAAGAGTATTTACTTAAATGCAAGAAGCATCAAGAATAAGGGTGATGAACTGAGAGCTTGGATAAGTACATGGGACTACGATATTGTGGCTCTTGCAGAGACTTGGCTGTCACCAGGGCAGGAATGGATGTTGAATATTCCTGGTTTTCAGTGTTTTAAAAGGGATAGGGAGGGGGGGAGAAGAGGAGGAGGCATGGTGTTACTGGTCAGGGATACTATTACAGCTGCAGAAAGGGTGGATAATATAGAAGGATCCTCTCTAGAGTCAGTATAAGTGGAAGTTAGGAACAAGGAAGGAGCAGTTACTCTACTGGAAGTATTCTATAGGCCCCCAGGTAGCAGCAGGGATACTGACGTGCAGATTGGAAGGCAGATTTTGGAAAGATGCAAAAATAACAGGGCTGTTATCATGGGAGACTTCAACTTCCCAAATATTGATTGGCACCTGCTTAGTGCCAAAGGTTTAGATGGGGCAGAGTTTGTTAAGTGTGTCCAGGATGGATTCCTGTCACAGTATGTTGACAGACCAACTAGAGGGAATGCCATATTAGATCTAGTATTAGGTAATGAACTGGGTCAGGTGACAGATTTCTTGGTGGGTGAGCATTTGGGGGACAGTGACCACTGCTCCATAACCTTTAGCATTGTCATGGACAGGGATAGGAGCAAAGAGGACAGGAAGATATTTAATTGGGGAAAGGCGAATTATGAGGCTATAAGGGTAGAACTTGAGAGTGTAAATTGGGATGACATTTTTGAAGGGAAATGTACTATGGAGATGTGGTCGATGTTCAGGGATCTCTTGCAGGATGTTAGGGATAAATTTGTCCCAGTGAGGCAGAGAAAGAATGGCAGGGTGAAGGAACCATGGGTGACAAGAGAAGTGGAACAACTAGTTAGGAAGAAGGCAGCATACATAAGGTGTAAGCAGCAAGGATCAGATAGAGCTTGTGAGGAATATAGAGTAGCAAGGAAGGAACTTAAGAAGGGGCTGAGGAGAGCTAGAAGGGGATATGAAAAGGCTTTGGCAAGCAGGGTTAAGGAGAATTCCAAGGCTTTTTTCTCGTACGTGAAGAGCAGAAGGATGACCAGAGTAAAGGTAGGTCTGATTAGAGGCAAAGGTGGGAAAATGTGCCTGGAAGCTGTGGAAGTGAGTGAGGTTCTCAATAAAAACTTCTCTTCAGTATTCACCAAGGAGAGGGGCCTTGATGACGCTGAGGACAGTGTTGGTAAGGTTAATGTTCTAGAGCATGTAGATATCAATAGACGATGTGTTGGACCTGTTAGAAAATATTAGGACAGATAAGTCCCCAGGTCCTGACGGAATATTCCCCAGGCTGCTTCGTGAGGTAAGGGAGGAGATTGCTGGACTGTTGGCTAGGATATTTGAGTCCTCGTTGTCCACAGGAATGGTACCGGAGGATTGGAGGGTGGCAAATGTTGTCCCCTTATTCAAAAAAGGTAGTAGGGATAGTCCAGGGAATTACAGACCAGTGATCCTTACGTCTGTGGTGGGCAAGCTGTTAGAAAGGATTCTAAGAGATAGGATCTATGAGCATTTAGAGAATCATGGACTAATTAGGGACAGCCAGCATGGCTTTGTGAAGTGAAGATCTTGCCTCACAAGCCTGATAGAGTTCTTTGACGAGGTGACCAGGAAGATTGATGAGGGTAGTGCAGTGGATGTGGTCTACGTGGATTTTAGTAAGGCATTTGATAAGGTTCCACATGGTAGGCTTCTTCAGAAGGTCAGAGGGCAATGGATCCAGGGACGCTTGGCAGTGTGGATTCAGAATTGGCTTGCCTGTAGAAAGCAGAGGGCTGTGGTGGAGGGAGTGTATTTAGATTGGAGGGCTGTGACTAGTGGTGTCCCACAGGGATCGGTCCTGGGACCTCTACTTTTCGTGATATTTATTAATGACTTGGACGAGGGGGGTGGAAGGGTGGGTTAGCAATTTTGCAGACGACACAAAGGTCGGTGGTGTTGTGAATAGTGTGGAGGGCTGTCAAAGCTTACAGAGGGATATTGATAGGATGCAGAGCTGGGCTGACAAGTGGCAGATGGAGTTCACTCCGGAGAAGTGTGAGGTAGTACACTTTGGAAGGACAAACTCCAAGGCAGAGTACAAGGTTAATGGCAGGATTCTGGGAGTGTGGAGGAGCAGAGGGATCTGGGGGTTCATATCCACAGATCACTGACAGTTGCCTCACAGGTGGATAGGGTAGTTAAGAAAGCTTATGGGATGTTAGCTTTCGTAAGTCATGGGATCGAGTTTAAGAGCCATGAGGTAATAATGCAGCTCTACGAAACTCTGGTTACACCACACTTGGAGTACTGTGTCCAAATCTGGTCACCTCATTATAGGAAGGATGTGGAAGCGTTGGAAAGGGTGCAGAGGAGATTTACCAGGATGCTGCCTGGTTTAGAGAGCATGCATTATGAGGAAACACTAAGGGAGCTAGGGCTTTACTCTTTGGAGAGAAGGAGGACGAGAGGAGACATGATAGAGGTATACAAAATATTAAGAGGAATAGATAGAGTGGACAACCAGCGCCTCTTTCCCAGGGCACCAATGCTCAATACAAGAAGGCATGGCTTTAAGGTAATGGGTGGGAAGTTCAAGGGAGATATCAGAGGGAGGTTTTTCACCCAGAGAGTGGTTTGTGCATGGAATGCGCTGCCTGGGGTGGTGGTGGTCAAGTTCAAGAGGTTGTTAGATAAGCATATGGAGGAATTTAAAATAGAGGGATATGTGGGAGGAAGGGGTTAAATAGTCTTAGGTGTGGTTTAAAGGTCGGCACAACATGGTGGGATGAAGGGCCTGTATTGTGCTGTATTGTTCTATGGTTCTATGGTATCATGGACACAGCAGCGTCTTCCATCATCATCAGAAACTGCGTCAGCATTGCTCCATCACAGACAGTGGCTGCACCTCCGTTCCCCCATCATAAACATAAATTGTTCCTCCATTCCCAGCGCAGCCACATACATCAGCTATTTTCCCCCAACATCCTCAGACTGCATCTCCAAACTCCATGGTATTCCCTGAATCATAGATACAAACGAATTTGTGGCTATGATAGGAGACTGGAGATGTGCTTATGTTCCCTGATGGGGAATTGGTGATGAGTTCGTGTCCATGATGGGAGATCCAATTTGTGCGCATGATGGCAGGCTTTGGAAGTATTGTCTTTGATAACGTGTTTGGAGATGCAGCTTGTGCACCTAATGTAGGGCTGGAGGTACAATATGTGCCTGCGATGGGAGTTTGAGATGCCCTTTGTGTCTTTGATGGTGAAGGGGTTGGGGTTTGGAGATGGAGGTTGTGTCTCTAATGCTATGTTGGCGCTGGAAGAGTCCCCCATCGTGGACACAAACTCACTTACAGTCCCCCAACAGGGACATAAACTTCACCTTCAAGCCCCATCTTGGACGCTGGGAGATCATTACGCTACCCACTATACAAACATAGATGCCTATTTGAAGAGTAGGGGAGTCCTCGTCTCTGCACTGTCTGGGCCAACATTTACCCTTCTACTTATAAATGCAACAATCCTAGACTGTCCAACACTCAAAGGAATCATAAGAGAACAGGGGCAATTTCTTAGGCCATCATCCCTGTCAGCTTGGCTCAAACTGCTGGTGTTTGAACTGCCTGACGAAAGATACCTCGAACCAGTGTAAACATAGAATTAGAAAAAGATGGGTACATTTTCTTCTGGGTTTCTTGACCCAGAATTGACTCCATAACTGGGACAAGGGCACTCCACCAAGCTGTGCTTTTCCAAAATTATGACAGAAAATCAGGACCTGGGACCACACAGTTTTCCAGCTCCAGGCCAGCACAGTTCCGGGCTGGGAGTATTATTATATTGTTGGAAAATTTGGGATTTTTCTCGTGGACTTTTTGCCAAACCACTCTGGTTTATAAAAGATCTTGACAAAAGACCAGCCTGCATGTGCTGATGGTTTGATTTTAGAAAATGCAAATCCTAACCTGTAATATCAAAGGCTGAATCAGCCGTTCCACTGTTAACGTTTGGATCTGAAGGTCCTTTGTGTCCATTTTCAGTGGAACATTCAGTGCCACAGATGACATTTTCCCTGCAAACAATAAAACAAAACTTAGATTATGTAAGGGACCTTTAACTTACAAGTGGGACTTTGTGTTAAATAAAATAATATGGTTTGCTGAAATAACCATGGTCATATTAAAGTCACAAAAGTAAAAAGAAATCTCAGTGCTCAGCCACATAACAAAATATAAATGCCAGCAGGAACTGTTACAAGGCTACACATTTGGCACCAGAAAATAAATAACCTCAAACTATTTCTGAATTTGCTTGACCTCAAGTTAGAGCCTGCACCATGTCTTAGGTTCATTGCTAATGGAGGGAGTTCACTATTCAGTACAGAAGTTCACAGGTTGCCTTCTATCTTAGAGGGGGACTTAATATGTTTTTTCAACACAAAATCTTCAGGTAGGGATGCAAGGCTGTGGGGAGGCCATTTAAAGGTCAGCATACGCATTAGATCAGAGAACAGGATAGCTGTATTATCTTTTCCTAAAAGTTCTGTTTATAGCTGAGGTTAAGTACATTGATATGCCACTAACCTTGACATCATTTTGGACTAGAGTATATCACACCACTTATTGTAATAATTTCCATTGCTCCTGTGGCATTAACTATCACATGACACAGATGTGTGAACATATAATCCAGCCTCTCCTTGTCCCTACCCATACTGTAAACTTGAATCTGTCATAACTGGAAGTGTATGTATATATGCTAATACCATAGCTCTGTTTGTGCCAGTACTGTGAATGTGCATTCTAGTTCTGTGAGTTTTTGTGTTCCACTAAACGTGGGTGTATCAGTACAATAGGTTTGTCGGTGTCAATACTGCAACCACACTTTTCTCCTGGTGTATGTGAATATTGCAGAGTATGTGTGTTGATAATGTTGACAATAAGATGCAGGTGTGTGTGCACTAAGTATAGGTATGTTAGGTATTCAATACTGTGAATTAGCCTGTCCAATATTACATGTTTTGTGTCAGCACTGAGTGTATCTCTCTCAGGGTTGTACCTTTAGTGGTAGCGCAAAGCTGTGCAAGTATGGCTAGTCTACACTGACAATATTGTAAGCATGCCTGTGCCAGCAATGTGAATGTATGTTGTCAGTACTGTATGAGTGTCAAATTGTAGGTGTGTCTGTTCCAGAACTGTACACTTGGCTGTGCCAATACCTTAATGTGTCTGTACCTAATACTATAAGTCACTTCTGTCTCCGTTTCCTGCTGTCTCGTTCATGCCTACCTCCAACAAGGACTGGGAGCAGCAAATGGATCTCTTTGCCACTGAGAGGATTTGATCAGTTGTCTGCTTCTCCCCTCCCACCCTATAAGCCCAAAGTCCAAACTTAGAGACCCAGAGCCAAACATCCCTTTCTGGGTTCTTTCTTATCTCCCTTCTTCCAATTTCATCTTCTCTAGGAGACCCATCTCCTACTCCATTGACGCTACTTCAAAAAACTATTGACCCCCGCAACTTCCCTTTCAGGCCACTATGCAACCAGATGTTGTTCAATTCTGTCATTTATCGCACTGCTTATCAGAACATCAATCCTAAAACTCTCCATCTTGCAATCAAGTACCCTGTCTCCAGTCTTTCTTTCACTGTAATCGCCCAAATACATGCCCGATTTTCCTAGATCTCCTTATTTGTATCCTTTAAATCGGGTTTCTGCTCTATCACTAGGTCCTGACCCGAAACGTTGACCGTCTGCTTTTCTCCACGGATGCTGCCTGGCCTGCTGAGTTCCTCCAGCGTCATCGTGTTTTTCTAGATTCCATCATCCGCAGTCCTTTGTTTCTCTCTTCTACTCTATCACTATTCTAAATAGTTCACACCAGAGTTATCAGCAACATCCTTAGTGATTTTGACAAAGATAATTTGGAGTCATAGAGTTGTACAGCATAGAAACAGGCCCTTGGTCCACCGCCTCCATGCAAACTGTCATACTTATCTATACTAATCCCACTTGCCTTCATTAATTCCATATCCCTCTGTGAATTGAAGTAGATTGAAGCTCATTGAAGTACCTGTACAGGTGCCTCTTAAATGTTGTCACTGCTCCTGCCTCCACCACCTCCTCCAGCAGCTCATTCCAGATACCAACATCTCTTCATGTGAAAAACATATCCCTCAAATCTCCTTTAAACCTCCCCCCTCTCACCTTAAACCTACACCCTCTAGTCTTAGACAGCCCTACCATGGGATATAGATTCTGGCTATCTACCCTATCTATGCTTCTCATAATTTTATATCTCTCTATCATGTCACCTCCTTTGCTCCAATATAAACAGACCCAGCCTATCTAATGTCTCCTTATAACTCAAGCCCTCCAATCCAGGCAACAGACTCCTGAATCATTCCTGTACCCTCTCTACCTTCGTCACATAGTTCCTGCAGTGTGGCAACCAGAATTGCACACAATACCCCAAGTGTTGCCTCACCACCGTTTTGTACAACTGTAACATGTTGTCCCAACTCTTGTACTCAATGCCTTAGTCATTGAAGGCAAGTGTGCCAAGCCTTCCTCACCACCCTGTGTACCTGTGTCACCACATTCACATGTAGTTGTACCTCTAGGTCTCTCTGTTCAACAACACTTCCTTGTCATCCTTTTTGCTGCAGCCTTTTACACTGTTAACCATACTCTCATTCTTCAATCTCTCTCCACCATCCATCTAGTCAGGTTGGACTACACTCTGCTGGTTCCACTTCTCATCTCAATCATGGTCAGTTAAGCACATACAAGGACTCCTCTTCCTGTGCATCCACTCAGCCCCTTCCTGTTTCTGATCTGCTTGCAGCCCTCAGCAACCTCATTAGTACATACAGCATCACTTTCCACATATCAGCTGTGGACACCTCACCACCACCATCTCCCCTCATCCCTCCATCCTCTCTCAATGTCAGGCTGTTTGTCCGACATCTGCTGCTGAATGAGCAGGAACTTCCACTAATTCAGTCTCAAGGAGACCAAAGCCATTGCCTTCCACACTTTTCACAAACTATATTCCCCAGCAAACCAGTCCCTTCATTCCCAGCCAACACCTGAAACTGAAGCAGACTGTACGCAAATGCAAGGGTGGACTTTCATCCTTGACCATTGGTGCTAAGTGGTGGCAGCTGCCCAGAGCACTCAGCTTCCAAATTCAATTCAACTCACTTCAAAAGATCTGATTTTCCAAAATGGCATTCAATATGAAATTGCTACTATTATCGAGGGTGACGTTCCACTACTTGTCCTTACATCTGAGCCAGGGATGTTTTGGATCACATATCGGTACCGTCGCTAAGACTGGCTTTTTCTCCACCTCCTTCACCCTGGTTTCATCCCCTCCTCATCTTTGTACCTCCAGACTCGATTACCAGAATGCATCCTTGTTGGTATCTGTCGTTTTACTCTCTATAAATCTGAGTTCATTCATATCTCTGCTGCTCATTACCCAGCTCACCCTTCCCACTCTCCATCACCTCTGTGCTTGTCGAACCAGGTTTGCTCCCAGTTAAGCAATGCCTCAGTTTCAAAGTTCTCACCCTTATTTCTAATCCCTCCATCCCCTGTAACCCTCCTAGATAAATAAACTCCTCTAATTCGGTCATTTTTCTTCTTTCTGAATTCAATGGCTGAAGTTTCAATACTCATGTTCTCAACTGCCAAGGCTCTCCCTGAACTTCTCTGTCTCTTTTCACTTTGAATTGTTAATTCAATCCTTCAAGTCTGCTCCTTAGATAAAGCCTTTGTCATTTGCCTTACTATATCCTTAAGTGTCAATCTTTTGTTTGGTAATGCTCCAGTAAAGTGCCTGGGATTATTTGACTACATCAAAGGTGCTAAATAAATACACGTTGTCATGTTGTTGTTATGCATGGCTGTTTAGTACAAGAAGTTTGCATCAGTGCTTGTAATAAGAACTTAAGAATGTGCACAATAGTACAGTAATTGCATCTGCCCAGCTACCGTATGTATGCCTGAAATATCACAAGTGGAAAAGAAGAAATATTTATCAATGTATCTGTGTCAGTGCTGCAGTTGTGTGGGTGGTATTGTGTGTTCATGGCTGCTCATAGCACCTCTGCCAATTCCATGTGTCTCTGTGAGAGAGAGGAGGTGTCAGTGTGTGTGTGTGTGAGAGATAATGAGAAAGAGTGTCAGTGTGTATGTCTGTGTGTGTGTGAGAGAGTCAGTGTGTATATCTGTGCAAGAGGAAGAGAGTGAGAGAGTGCCTGTGGGAGTATTGTCTGTGTCAGTGTGTGTGTGTGTGTGTGTGTGTGTGTGTGTGTGTGTGTGTGTGTGTGTGTGTGTGTGTGTTTGTGTATGTGTCTTTGGAGAGACAATGTAAGAGAAACTGCAAGTCTATAAGGCTGTGTGTCTATCATCATAAATCAGGCAGTGATCAAGGATTCTCCTTCCATAATCCTTACCAGAGGAAAACAAAACATTTCAGGAACTTATTCCGAATGGCTTTTCACTGATGGTAGCTGGAAACTTATTTTTATCCTTTACCACAAACTGCTGTGTACAGGAGAGGTAAAACAAACTCACCACAATCGTTTGTTCAGGCTCTTACAGAAGACTTGAGTTGCAGTTTGCAGAAAGTTTTAGCAAAGCCGTCAAGTCTAATGGTCCTGTCGATGAGCTTTAATCCACAGTTGGAATAGTCAGTTGCTCAGAGGACAAGAGCAGAAACAGCTGGGCAGACCGTAGCTGCTAAAGGGTCAACTGTAAAAGAAGGAGATGTATTCCGGAATGGAAGGGTCAGTGATAAAGGGAGGACCTGGCAACACGGCAGGGTCAGCTATAACTGGAAGAGCTGCTGCAGAGCAGAGGCAGCTGTGCAAAGGCAGCTGTTGTCGCAGGATCAGCTGGACAAATGGGACGGTTGCCAAGAGAGATGAAGCTCCACTTACTCGTGACCCAAGAGACAGCAACACAAAGTGATTTGCTTCAGTCAGTGAGAGCTTGAGCAGTCCATGGGATGGGATGGGTAAGGTGGGGTCCTGAAATTGGGTTAAGTTTCATTAAGGAGGGATCGGGGGGCTTCGACTGCATTAAAGGGAGGTCTAGGTAGCATTGCGTAAGAGACTGGGTGGGTATTGGCAAACATTGACGAGGAGTTTGGGGATGTGGTACATTGATTAAAGGGTTTTGGGTTGGGATACATTGAGGAGGGGTTTTGTGGGGTTCAGAGTACATCAAGTAAGGCTATGGGGAGTTGGGGGTATATAGAGGGGAGGGTCCAACTTTTGAGCAGAATTGAGGAGGGTTCTATGGTTGACCTGCATTGAGAAGAATCTAAGGATTTCAGATACAATTAAGAGAGAGTCTGGGATCTGAGCTATGTTGAGGATAGGTAAGATGTTCGGTTACATTGAGGAAGGGTGTGAAATTGCTCTGCACTGTCAGCAGACATGCGGTTTGGCAGCAATGCGGATTGCCATTTGGAATTATTTGAGCCTGGAAATTCTTTTTATTGATAAGTTAAGTTGCTGGTCTAATTCTGCAGTTGGTTCTGCAAAACGTAACTTAAAAATAGCATATTAATACTGGTCCTCATGTATGAACAAAATAGTTGAAAAGCTAGTGAGGTGGGAAATGAGGGAGTCAGTCAGATTTCCCCAGTGAATGATTTTAAAATGAATTTAAAGGACATCTGAAAAGGTACAACCACTCAGCCCTTCGAACCAATCACACCATTTAATAATGTCATGACTGATCTGATCACAACCTCAACTCTGCATAACCGTCAGTCCATAGCAACCTTTCACCCTCCTGCTTTTTAAGAATCTGTCCACCTCTGCTTTAAAAATATTCAAAGTCCCTTCTTCCACCACCCCTTGAGGAAGAGTTTCAAAGATTCTTCACTGTCAGGGGAAAAAGATTTGCCTCATCTCTGTCTAATTGGGCAACCCCTTATTTTTTAAACAATGACCCCGGTTCTTGATAAAGAGAAAACATGCTCTCCGCATCCAACCTCTAATGACCCCTCAGCATCTTATATCTTTCAATGAAGACCCCTTTCAATCTTCTGACCTCCAGTGGATACAAGCCGAGCCTGTCCCACATTTCCTCACTGTTTCTGGGTGTTAGTCTAGGACACAATCCCTGGTCTGCTTCCAATATATTAACAGCCTTTCCTTAAATAAGGAGATCAATACTATACATAGAACTTGAGATGTGGTCTCAACAATGTCCTCTACAACTGATGCATAATGTCCCTATGCTTTTATTCAGGTTCCTCTTGCAACAATTGACGTCGCTTTTGCCCTACAATCACTGCACTGCACAGGAGCAATGTTCTTCCTCCAAACTGGAAAATTTCAACTGCCTCCTGGAATCCACAGTGACCCTGGAAAATTTACAACTACCCAAGGCATCAGTGAGTATCCCTATCCCTTCCCCTCCCACCCCCCGAAGCCATGAATATTCAGCTCCATGGGAATTTGTGGCTACTCCTGGTAATCTGTAACAACCTCAGGAAATTTGCAAACAATCTGTCAGAATATTTGATAATCCTTGGGAATCTGTGACTACGGCTCCGTAATTCCACATCAGCTCCCCCAGGAATCCATGAAGATCTTAGAAAATCTGTGACCAATTCAGGGAAGCTTTGAGAATGTGGGTTTACCCTGAGAATCTGTGATTTTCTTGCGGTACCTGGGTATTTCTGATTACCCTTGGTCCTCTGTCTATTTCCCAGACGTTAGTGGATATTTCTCCTTTAACCTGTCCACTGATCTACATTTGATCAGACTCCTTGGGCGTTTTGATGATTGAGTCTCTTAGCAGTGGCTTTGCTTCAGCTCCTGCTTGTCTGCACGGTCACAATGTGGATGGCAGCTCCCCACCTTGTACAGGGGCTTTGGGATGGGTGTGAGGAGCCTGGGTTTGAGCAACTATCCTCTGACCCAGGTAACTGCCTTTGTCCTGATGTACTGGCAGAAAAAAGAGCAAACATGGTGAACCATCACATTGTGAGGGGGCCCTGACAGATCCTGGGAAATTGACCATCATTATATACTGACCATGGTGGCAGAGGGAAGATCCCAGAACCCTCAGCAACTGGCTGCTGGGTCTCCTCCAGGCTGCCCACCAGTTCATGCATCGTATTTTACTGTGGCCACATGTGACATAAGGACTAGCCTGCTCAGCTAGTACAGCAGGGTGTGCACCCAGAGCCGGGGTCTGTACTATGTGCCAGGTGTGTGGTTAAGCTGGGGTCAGCATCCGGGAATGCAAGGAGTCAGGAATGTGGGTACCATAGAACCATACAGCACAAAACAGGCCCTTCGGCCCACCATGTTGTGCCGTCCATCAAACCCACCCTCACACTATCTAACCCTTTCCTCCCGCATATCCCTCTATCTCACACTCCTCCATATGCCTATCCAACAAACTCTTGAACCTGTCCAATGTATCTGCCTCCACCACCACCCAGGTAGTGCATTCCATGCACCAACCACTCTCTGGGTGAAAACCTCCCCCTGACATCTCCCCTGAACCTCCCACCCATAACCTTAAAGCCATGCCCTCTTGGCTTGAGCATTGGTGCCCTGGGAAGGAGGTGCTGACTGTCTACTCTATCTATTCCTCTCAATATTTTATATACCTCTATCATGTCTCCTCTCATCCTCCTCCTTTCCAGTGAATAAAGCCCTAGCACCTTAAGCCTCTCCTCATGTTCCCATACGCTCTAATCCAGGCAGCATCCTGGTAAATTTCCTCTGCACCCTCTCCCAACACCTCCACATCCTTCCTATAATGCAGTGGACCAGAACTGAACACAGTACTCTAAGTGTGGTCTAACTAGAGTTTTGTAAAGCTGCATCATCACTTCGCGACTCTTAAACTCAATCCCACGACTTATGAAAGCTAACATCCCATAGGCCTTCTTAACTGCTCTATCCACCTGTGCGGCAACTTTCAGTGAACTGTGAATATGAACCCACAGATCCCTCTGCTCCTCTACACTGCCAAGTACCTTGCCACTTACCTTGTACTCTGCCCTGGAGTTTTGTCCTTCCAAAGTGTACCACCTCACACTTCTCCGGATTGAACTCCATTTGCCACTTGTCAGCCCAGCTCTGCATCCTATCAATATCCCTCTGTAAGCTCTGACAGCCCTCCACACTATCCACAACACCGCCGATCTTAGTGTCGTCCACAAACTTACTAACCCAGCCTTCCACCCCCCTCATCTAGTCATCTAGAAATATCACAAAAAGTAGAGGTCCCAGAACCAATCCCTGTGGGACACAAATAGTCACTGCCCTCCAATCCGAAGGCACTCCCTCCACCACAACCCTCTGCTTTCTACAGGCAAGCCAATTCCTAATCCACACAGCCAAGCTTCCCTGGAAGCCTACCATGAGGAACCTTATCAAGCACCTTACTAAAATCCATATAGACCACATCCACCGCACTACCCTCATCAATCTTCCTCATCACCTCCTCAAAGAACTCTATCAGGCTTGTGAGGCAAGACCTTCCCTTCACAAAGCCATGCTGGCTGTCCCTAATCAGTCCATGATTCTCTAGGTGTTCATAGATCCTATCCCTTAGAATCCTTTCTAACAGCTTACCCACCACACACGTGAGACTCACTGGTCTGTAATTCCCTGAACTATCCCTACTACCTTTTTGAACAAGGGGACAACATTTGCCACCCTCAAGTCTTCCGGCACCATCCCCGTGGACAATGAGGACTCAAAGATCCTTACTAGGCGGTTCAACAATCTCCTCCCTCGCCTCTCGAAGTAGCCTGGGGAATATCCCGTCAGGCCCCGGAGATTTATCTGTCTTGATATTATTTAACAACTTCAACACATCCTCTCTCTTGATATCTACAACCTTGAGAAAATTACCCTTACCAGCAACTCCCTTCCAAGTCATCAAGACCCTCTCTCCTCAGTGAATACCGAAGAGAAGTATTCATTGAGAACCTCTCCCACTTCCGCCGCCTCCAGGCACATTCTCCCACCTTTGTCTTTAATCAGACCCACCTTTACCCTAGCCATCCTCCTACCCTTCACGTACGTGAAAAAGGCCTTGGGATTTTCCTTAACCCTACTAGCCAACGTCTTTTCATGTCCCCTTCTAGCTCTCCTCAGCCCTTTCTGAGTAGCTCTGCGGCTGGAGGTGGGTTCTGGAGTCCTTATACATTTCCCACTCCCTTCACACTCATACGGTTCTCTGGAAAGTTTATCACACTTCCATGTAAAATTGAAAAATGTGGAATAAAAGTGTGTTGAGGTATTAATAGGAGTAACATCTAATAGTCTGAAATAACTGCTAGTCCAGCACTAAAATCCCAAGGATGCTGGATTAATCAGAGTTGTATTTTATGACTATTCTTCCAATGAGCTAGCATAAGTTTAACAGGCCTCGATCTGTGCTTTATGATTCTAAATACCAAATAAGGAACGTTATTCAGTGTAGGGTAATGAGATAAGTTACTGAATTCAGCATTTGTGGCAAGAGGAATTCATAATGACAAAGTACATCATCAGATATCAGTCACTGGAGATTTGAGGACATATAATAAGGGCAGGCAATTGAGAGCAAAGAACAGTTTGAAATCCGTTGCAGATCTCCTGCTACCGAATTCACAAAAAGCTATAAAGATACACTTTACCTTGCTATCAACGTGGTTATTGAAGTTATATCTGACAGCTGGCAACGACATTATCTGAATCTTTCATGTGGATTGTATTTATACATTGTGGCCTGACCTCTGTAATCTGATACAACATTGTGGTAAGATGCACAGAGGTCAGCACAGAGCAATCTCAGTGACTGTATAATCGAGTCTCACTCGTGTGTTGGAGGCAGGAGTGCACATCTATTTACAGATCAAAATGGACCACTAAAATGCAGATTTAGCAGATCAAGTGTCAATCTTTGCAAATCTTAGATCTGTAGGAGCTGCAATGCAGAAGGAAGCTATTTCTCCCCAGCGGTCCCGCACTCATTAATATCTGGTCCAAAAATGGAATTTCCTCCTTATCCCATCTCCCAGCTCTTTACCCGTTCTTCCTTTACAGTTGCTCATCCAATTCCCTTTTAAATAATGCTATGGACTAAATTTCTATTTTCCTCAGCATACCCATCAGGCAAGCCCTTCATCATCTATTAAATATTCATATCTTGTCACAATGCAGGAGGCCATTCAGCCCATTGGTTCCATGCCAGCTCCCAGGGGAGCAATCCCATTGGTTCGATTCCCTCCCTCCTTATTTCCCTGCACCCCTGCAACTTATTCTCTCTCACACTTTCCCATCAACTTGCCGTTGATTCTTTTTGCCACTAACCTAAGCTAGAGGCAATTTACAGTTGCCAATTCATCTAACAACATGTCTCGAGGACGTGGGAGGAAACTAGAAAACCTGGAGGAAGCCCACATGATCACAGAGCTCACAAACTCTGCGCAGACAGTACCAAAGATCAGGGTTGAACCTGGGTTCCTGGAATTGCAAGGCAGCAGTTCTACCAGCTGTCCACTGTGCCACCCTCATGGATTTTCCCATTATTTGGAGCTTCCCCATCAGTATTTCAGGAAGAGCGGGACATTGCCTTGCATTTGGCCAACTCAAAAGTGCATCACGTGGTTATTAAGCCTCTTCTTAGGCAACCCCTTGCGACTGAGGATAACTTGGGCTTTTCAATAATTTACTACTTGTGGGCTGTTACAATGACCTAGCCAGCTGCTACATCTGCATTGTACTATACTGCTGACTGGCTTTCAAAGGAGGTTGTCAGTTTTAAAGTGTATTGAGGCATCCTGAGAATTGATAAGACTAGATAAACAGAAAGCAAGAAATATGGTTTACATCAATATGAAATAAATTGAGTTTATTCCACATTTTCAGGACATTCCAAAGTGCTTTACAGATGATGAAGTACTTTTTGAATTGAATTTGAGGTTGGACTACAGTAAATGTGGCGGCAGTCAATTTTTACACAACAATGTGATAATGCCCAGTTAATCAGTTTCAGTGATATCATATGAGGAATTGAAATAGTGGTGGGAAGGCCAATGATTGGAATGTTTCAAGTTTAACTGAGAGAAAAGACTTTAACAATGTTGATGGAGCAGCTCTTGAGAAACCAGTGTTCCGAGACTCAGGAGTGGACATTGAACACTTAAAACATAGGTCATAGTATGTTACTGCTGAGCTAGAATTGGCAAAGAACTTTAATGCAGTAAGAGGGAAACAAAGGACTTATTTCAGGTTGCCTGGCGAGATGAAGCAAACACTTAGGAGGCAGGTAAACACTGAATAAGTTGACAAGAGTAATTGTAACTGGATATTCATAGAGAAAAAGAGGCTGGACATAGATATCTGAAATAATTTGGCTTTTTAAGCAATCAAAAATAATTCTTGCATTCCTCAGAAGTGTCTTGTTCTTTGTACATAATATTCTTCTGTTTTGAAATATAGAAAAATAGGAATGGACTAAATGTTAAGTAATTTGTGTTCTTGCGATTAGTTAACCTTGAGAATGTACTAATGGAATTGTACAGCACAGAAGCAGGCCCTTCGGCCAACTTTCTCCATGCTGGTCCCACTTTGGCCATGCTGGCTGACACTTGGCACCCCTCAGGAAGGACCTGGGCCAGAGCTTGGCGAGTGGGTTATCAGATAATGAACACATGGTTCACATGATCTTCCAGGATGGTTTTCAATACCTGATGGATTGGAGTGGAAAATTCTGGAATGCTTCTTGCATTGTTGACCCTGGACATTATGGGGCAGATGAGGGGAAAGTTGTATTATTATTGCCCAAAAATGAAGATTGTCTTTGAAAGAGAATCTAAGACACACTCATCACTGAATTCCCACCATCAATATTGGTATTGGTATTGATTTATTATTGTCACTTGTACCGGGGTACAGTGAAAAACTTGTCTTGCATACCGATTGTACAGGTCAATTATTACACAGTGCAGTTATATTGAGTTAGTACAGAGTTCATTGAGGTAGTACAGATAAAAACAATAATAGTACAGAGTAAGGTGTCACAGCTACAGAGAAAGTGCAGTGCAATAAGGTGCAAGGTCACAACAAGGTAGATCATGAGGTCAGAGTCCATCTCATCGTATAAGGGAACCGTTCAATAGTCGTATCACAGTGAGATAGAAGCTGTCCTTAAGCCTGGTGGTATGTGCCCTCAGGCTCCTATATCTTCTACCTGATGGGAGAGGAGAGAAGGGAGAATGACCTGGGTGAGTGGGGTCTTTGATTATGCTGGGTGCTTCGCCAAGGCAGTGAGAGGTAAAGACAGAGTCCTGGGGTCACCAGTGAACCAGAAAAATAACTGGGCTGGCCACCAAAGTACTGCGACTGCAAGAGACACACGGAGGATGGGAATTCTGAAGCAAGTAACTTATTTTCCTATTCCCACAGCCTTTCTTATCATCTATATGGCATGTCAGAAATGTGATCATATAATTTCCACTTATCCCGATGAGAGCAGCATCAAAAACATTGTCATCCAAGAGAAGGCAGCCTGATTCATTGGCAGCCTATCCACTGCCCCAAGGATACATTCCAAACACCACCACTGTAGAGTGGCTGTACCATCAATAAAGTGGACGGCACCAACACACCGTGCAGCCTCTACCATCTAGAATGAAGGAAGCAGCAGAATCAAGGCACACTTTTTCCTGGTTTGTAAGTACATTGCCTTTCCTTCATCATCACTGGGTCTAAGTTCTGCAACTCCCTACCCAACAACATTGCAGCAGTACCTCCAAAGCAAGACTGAAATGGTTCTAGAAGGCAGCTCACCACCACTTCATCAAGGGTCATCAGGAACGGCTTGCTCCCAGAGTCCACGTCCCACAAAAGAAGTTTACATGGAATGATTGTGAGGAAGGCTTGTCCAATCAAGTATAAACAAAAACAAAAAAATCTCCAGCTGCTGGAAATCTGAAGTAAAAACATATGTTGCCTGACTGAGTTTTTTCAGTATTTTCTATTCTTATTGTCTAAACAAGTATTTTTATTTTATCCACAGCCTTCATGCAAGGAATTGTTTTGTATTTGGATATCCTGAAGCTAGGTTTCCCTGCAGTGGATTTCCTTTACTAATTAACTTGTTGTTCAGTGTTTATCCAGTTAAGCAAAATGTTGCAGTGGTTTCTGTACTGCTTCTCAAATAGACATTAGGTTTGGCACCATGAGTGTACCTTCCAGAAGGGGGCGTTTCTGATCATGTTATTAAAATGAAAACTTTAATTCCCAGTTGACCAGCTGCCATTGTGCACTGAACAATTTCAGGAATGCGGCAGAACAGTTGCTAAGTGTTGATGAATTAAAGTCCTGAATGCCTGCCTCCTACTGATCAGATAGAGGAATAGAAACAAAGTACATTAATTTTCTTATGTTTATTACATAAAATTTTCCAAGCGTTCAAGTACCAAATCTGATTTCAGATGTGGAAGGTAGTTCATGTGTTCAGTATATAAAAAGGCTTGCATTTATGAGGCTTCGTTTATAACCTCAGTATGTCCAAAGGGCTTGTACCCATCCAGTTCTGGTGAAGTGCTGCAGCTATTGTATAGCACACAAAATGGAGTCTTATCATCAATTGTTTTAATTTAATTTACTTCATACATTGAGTTTAATGCATTAAATCTTTGATTAACTCTGGAAAAACCTAATCTGTGTTGGCTGTACCAAAACAGTGTTTACCAGATTACAAATACTAATTGGAAACATCCGTGAACAAACATTTCAGTTCTCTGAAATGGAAGAACATTGATATTTCATTGCATTTACTCATTGGGTCTTTGTCCTTTAGAATTAGCTCCTATTTCACTACCATTTTTCTGTATCCTGTGGCAACTTCCTTTTTAAATTGTTTATCTAATTACCCTTTCATTTACAGCACATAGACATGGTAGTTAGATGATTGTTGGAACTCTTGAAACCAAGCATGTAAATTGCGAAATTGTCTTCAATAGATCTGATACTGGGCAACCTGAATCCAGCAAAAAGAATGAATACTGTTGGATTTTTGCAAGTTTTAATAGATTAATTAAAGGACTGCACTATCCACCCAGTCTATGCTGTTTTTCTCTACTGTATACATCACTGGAGATGAAATCTTGCAGGAACTGCTATAGGGCAGGCACGGTACTGTAGCAGTTAGCGTAACACTATTACAGCACCAGCGACCCGGGTTCAATTCCGGCCACTGTCTATAAGGAGTTTGTACGTTCTCCCCATGACTGCATGGGTTTCCTCTGGGTGCTCCGGTTTCCTCCTACATTTCAAAGACGTATGGGTTAGGAAGTTGTGGGCATGCTATGTTGGCACCGGAAGTGTGGCGACACTTGCGGGCTGCCCCCAGAACACTCTACGCAAAAGGTGCATTTCACTGTGTGTTTCGATGTACATGTGACTAATAAAGTTATCTACCTTATCTAATTCACTTACTCTATCATATCATGAAGCCTTAAGCAAACCAAAACTGTTCTTCAAACTAGAAATGGTTCAACTTTTCCAGCTTTTTAAGTGAAACGTTTTCTTGAACTCCCTTTACTGAGGATACGGCAGAAGTGAATGCGCAGAGGCAAATACAAATTGGTCAGGACTGTAAATGTAGGTTGTACAATTTCAGCTCTGAGAGGAATCGAAATCCTTTCAAAGACTGTGAACTGAGTACTGACTCTTAATTAAGTGACAAAGGTTGAGCACTTTCCCAGAGCCCTTCAGGTAAATACAGGCCCAGAGGCTTTACAGGACAGACAAGATTTTCTAGTTCATTACTTTTATCCTTGTTCTCCCAATTCCCTGTTAAGCCTTTATGATTTGATTGTATGCTGGTGGGCCTTCAGCTATTTACAAATCTGTTTCACAAAGTCAACATGTCAAGTTGCAGCTATTGATTTTCTTCAGAAGCTCTGCTGCTAAAACAAAGACCAAATTTTAGCTGTTCTCTTGTGATAATAATGTAGTTATTCCAGTGATAAATGTGTGACCTTTACTATTCTGTGGGGCTTTTTAGACTAAAATATTAAGTATTCTTATGGGTAATTGAGTCTGTCTTTGAATTAGGGTCAGATACACTAACAGGAGACAACACATACGGAGCTTGTGGATTCCATTGTAATACCATGCATGTGTAGTTAAAAGTAAGGGCACTCTAAGTTACTCTGTAAGACTGTTTTGAAACACATCACAAGAGGAACTGCCCTTGGAGAAGAGATAAATGAGTCACTGGAAAATTGCTGGCAATACCTCTGCCATCACTGGGGAGCAGAAGAGCAACTGCTAATTTACTGGTGCTGCAAGAGCAAATTCATGGTTGGAAAACTTGGTGGCATTTATTAAAGATGTATTACTTCACCCAACTCTTGTTCACCGTGCTAGTTAGTCTAAAAGCCCCAGGTAAAAAAAAAACAGAATAATCTGCCCCATTGCTTCCTTAAAGAAGAGCTCCATCTTAAATCCAAAATATGTAATTGGGAAGAGAAAAGAATACAATACTGTCACTGTGAGAAGTAAGATTTGGCTTCGCGATGGTCTCACATGCTATTTAACCTCAAAGTTCTGAAGGTCCAAGATTTAAACTTTAGTCATTCTTCTCTTCTGTGGCAGTCTCCAGTGTCAAGGACTTACTTGTTTCCACTCCAGTTCTGTGAGTTATGAGCTGGCAATGTGGGATCCACAGTCTTTGCCACGGATGGTGCAGGCAGGTGAAGAGTTTGGGAGCTGGTGCACTCCTTCCAGCATTTTCACTGGGCTTCCATTGTGGTTCCATTGTGGTTCCACTTTGTCCTTCAGAGTTAAAATACAAGAATATTCACATTTAATGGGATAATATTGGTTTTACATTTCCAAGTATGTTGTTATTACCAATGAAAGGTTTATTTTTGAATTGATGGTGAATGAAGAAGTTTGATAAGGGCTTCCGAGATGATCAGTTTGCATCCAATCAGAGGATGTATTGGTATTGGTATTGGGTTATTATTGTCACTTGTACCGAGGTAGAGTGAAAAGCTTGTCTTACAAACCGATCGTACGTAGCTGGTTAATGTGAAATTTATGTTTTTCTCACGCCATCTCGAAGCATTGAGCAGGTACACTGAGTATTACCTCACCTTGATACTTAGAGTCATAGAATCATAGAGTTATACAGTATGGAAACAGGTCCTACAGCCCAACTTGACAATGCCAAACAAGATTCCTATCTAAGCAACAGACAAAGCACTAGAGGAACTCAGTGGGTCAGGCAGCATCTAAGGAAGGAAACGGACAGTCAACGTTTCAAGTCCGAAACATTGCTCTAGATTCCAGCATCTGCAGTCTCTTGTGTCTGTCTATCTAAGCAAGTCCATTTTGCCTGCATTTGACTCCTATTGTTCTTAACCTTTCCTATCCATGAACCTGTCCAAATGTATTTTAAAATGTGTCATTGTTCTCGCCTCTACAGCTTCCTCTGGTAGCTCAGTTCACTTACGCACCACCCTCTGTGTGAAAAGCTTGCCCTCTCAGACCCCTTTAAATCTTTCCCCTCTCACCTTAAAACCCTCTAGTTTTAGATATCCTACCCTGAGAAAAGGACTGTAACCATTCACCTCATGATTTTATGAACCTTCATAAGGTTACTGCTCAGTCTCCTTTGCTCCAGGGAAAAACAGTCCCAGCTTATCCAGTCTTTCCTTATAACTCAAGCCCTCCAGTCCCACCACATAGAATATAGAACAGTACAGCACAGGAACAGGCTCTTCAGCCCTCAATGTTGTGCCAAACTAATTACAGTAGTAATAAAATGCCCAACTAAACTAATCCCTTCTGTCTACACAATGTCCATATCCCACCATTTCCCTCACATTCATGTGCCTATCTAGGAGCTTCCTGAACACCCCTAATGTATTTGCCTCCACCACCACCCCTGGCAGCCCATTCCAGGCACCCACCACTCTGTGTAAAAAAACTTGCCCCACACATCTCCTTTGAACTTAGCCCCTATCACTTTAAATGCATGCCCTCTGGTATTAGACATTTCAACCCTGGGGACAAGATACTGGCTGTCTACTCTCTCTATGCCTCTCATAATCTCATAAGCCTCTATCAGGTCTCCCCTCAGCCTCCGCCATTCCAAAGAAAACAACCCAAGTTTATCCAACCTATCCTCATAGCACATGCCCTCTAATCCAGGCAGCATCTCGGTAGACCTCTTTTGTACCCTTTCCAAAGCTTTGACATCCTTCCTATAATGGGATGACCAGAACTGAATGCAATACTCCAGATGTGGACTAACTAAAGTTTTATAAAGCTGCAGCATTACCTCCTGACTCTTGAACTCAGTGCCTCAACCAATGAAGGCAAGCATGCCATATGCCTTCTTTACCACCCTATCAACCTGTGTAGCCACTTTCAGGGAGCTATGAACTTAGACCCCAAGATCCCTCTGTTCATCAACACTGTTAAGGGTCTTGCCATTAACAGTGTACCGTCTCTTCACATTTGATCTCCCAAGGTGCAACACTTCACATTTGGCCGGGTTGAACTCCATCTGCCATTTCTCCGCCCATATCTGCAACTTATCTACATCCTGCTGTATCCTTTGCCAGTCTTCTACACTATCCACAACACCACCAATCTTCGTATCATCTGCAAATTTACTAACCTACCCATGTACATTTTCATCCAGGTCATTTATATACATCACAAACAGCAGAGGTCCCAGTACGAATCCCTGAGGAACGCCACTAGTCACAGACCTCCGGCTAGGATAAGTCCCATCGACCACTACCCTCTGTCTTCTACAGGCAATCTATTTCTGAATCCAAACAGCCAATTCACCTTGGATCCTATGTACATCCTTGTGAATCTTTTCTGCACCCTCTCTAGCTTAATCACATCCTGCACATAACAGTCCAAGTGCAGTCTAACCAACATTCTGTACAGTTGTAACATGACGTCCCAACTCTTGACTCATTGCCAGGGCCAATGGAGGTAAGCATGCCATATGTCTTCTTCACCACCCTGTCTACCTGTGTCACCACTTTCAGTGAACTATGTACTTGTACCCTCCTCACAGCCCTGCCATTTACTATGTATGTCCTGCCCTGGTTTAACTTCCCAAAATGTGTCACTTTGCACTTGTCTGAGTTAAATTCCATCTGCCGTTCCTCCACTTACTTCCCCAGTTGATCAATATCCCTTTGCAACCTTAGACAACCTTCTTCACTGTCCAGTGTACCACCACCCTCCAGTGGATTAAACTTCTTCCACTGCAGAAGCACAGAGTCCTGTCACATTCCCAAAGCAGCCCAAAAAATAGCTTCTGGAAAAAGCTCCTTCTAACTAAAGTTGGTTAGATATCATGGAGATACTAGTCACACAGCATATGCTTCAGCCCCGTTGGTCCATGCCGATTCCCAACTAAGCTTTTGCCTGCATTTTACTCATATCCCTCTACACCTTCCCCATCCAGGTACCTGTCCAAGTACCTTTTAAATGTTGTTAATGTACCTGCCTCAACCACTTCCTCTGGCAACTCATTCCATATACTGATAACCCTCTGGGTGAAAAAGTTGCCCTCGGGTTCCTATTAAATATCTCCTCTTTCATCTTAAATCTATACCCTGTAGTTCTTGATTCCTCAACCCCAGGGACATGGGCTCTATCTGTGCCCTTCATGATTTTATACACCGCTATAAGATCACCCCTCATTCTCCTACACTCCAGTGAAAAAGGTCCCAACCTGCTCAACCTCTCTCCATAACTCAGTCCCTTGAGTGCCGGCAACATCCTCATAAATTTCCTCTGCACTCTTTCCAGCTTAACGGCATCTTTCCTATAGCAGGATGACCAAAACTGAACACAATATTCCAAAAGTGGCCTCACCAACATTTTGTACAACTGTGTAGCGGCTGCTACCGCAATGTGAAAGCAAGACACTAGTCGGTGGACTGCAGAACAAAAACTGATTTATTTTCCTGCCTTGCGCGGCCTTTTAAGAGGAACGGTTCCCACCCACCAAAAACGGAAATGACGTATGCGCTATGTCATCAAACTTTTCCCGCGTGCGGGTTCTCCCCGTCGCTCGGGGAAGATGAAGGCCCAACATCATCTTGGGCCTCGCCGCTCCGACAATGCGCGACCCGACCGCCAAGCCGGTTCGCTTGCTCTGAAGGTGAGTCGCTACAACTGCAACATAACATCCCAACTTCTATACCCAATGCCCTGACTGATGAAGGCCAGTGTGCCAAAAGCTTTCTTCACCACCCTGTCCACCTGCGATGCCACCTTGAGGGAACCATATACTTGGACTCTCCGTTCTACAACACTCCCCAGGGTCCTACCAAACATCATCTAACCAAAAATGGCAAAACATCCCTAATGCTTCACTCTCACAATAAGATTGGTTCTTTTTAAAGGACGTCCCTCTTTCACCACTGACACAGCAGTAAACAACAGTTAGATTTTTTATTTTCAAAAGAAAACCTTATTCATAATAAGAATATATATACAAAGGAAGAAACAGTGCAAAAACAAAACCTTAACATCCATGGTTATTACATTCAGTAGTGTAGACTTTAGAAAAAACACAGCAATAAGCAACAGTCAGGGGAGAGCCAGACAAAAAATCCACATCACTTCTGAGAGCCCTCACACAATGACAGTTCCAGAACTCCAAGAGGTCCTCATCATTGTCTTACCGACTGTGCACCAACATTGGATGCCTCGTGGATTCCAATAATGGAATGCCAATTTCCTGCATATTTCCAGCTGCCCTTCCAACAGTTAAATTGCTGGAGAGAAATTAATCAATATCAGTAAAGTTTGGCATATGTTAATTTTCATATTGTCTGGGCAATCAAGTTTGCAAAAGCAGTCTAGAGAATGAATTCAAAATGTATTCATGACACTTCTGAGGAGCAATGTGTCATGGAAGTAAATGGGGAACAAGTTGCCTTAGTACTTGCCTGACGTAGTGAGACAGGTTTAATTGATGCATCCAATGGGGAAAAGTGATTGCAATAAGAAAGAATTTCACATTTGGATTAGAAACAACAGCCTTAAATAAAACCAATTATACAGATAATTGGCTAATTTGTAAATCAGATAGAGGTTTGCCAATTCTGTAGCATTTGAACAGAAAGTAACAGAAACCAGAGAAATTATAACGTGAGAAGGAGCAAGAACTTGTGGGATACTGGTGGTTGAATCAGAGTAAATAAAAGAAAACTTAAAAGAAAGGCAGGCACGGTAGTGTAGCGGTTAGCGTAACGTTATTACAGCACCAGCGACCCGGGTTCAATTCCGGCCGCTGTCTATTAGGAGTTTGTACGTTCACCCCGTAACTGCGTGGGTTTCCTCAGGGTACTCCGGTTTCCTCCCACATTCCAAAGACGTATGGGTTAGGATGTTGTGGGCATGCTATGTTGGCACCGGAAGTGTGGTGACACTTGCAGGCTGCCCCCAGAACACTCTACGCAAAGAAACATTTCACTGTGTGTTTCGATGTACACGTGACTAATAAAGATATCTTATTGTATTATTAAAGAAGCAGGACGAGAGAAATTGGGAGAACTAAATGCCAAGAAGTTCCCCAGGTAATAGCCTACACTTTAGGATGCCAAATGAAAATAGTGGATTCATCATTGATGATCTTCCAACATTTTCTAGAATCTACAAAGGCCTTGCCAGATTGGAAGGTAATAAATTTAAACATAGAAACATAGAAAAACTACAGCACAATTCAGGCCCTTCGGCCCACAAAGCTGTGCCAAACATGTCCCTACCCTAGAAATTACTAGGCTTACCCATAGCCCTCTATTTTTCTCAGCTCCATGTAACTATCCAAAAGTCTCTTAAAAGACCCTATCATATCCGCCTCCACCGCCGGTGCCGACAGCCCAGTCCACGCACTCACCACTCTCTAAAACTTACCCCTGACATCTCCTCTATACCTACTCCCCAGCACCTTAAACCTATGTCTTCTTGTGGCCACCATTTCAGCCCTGGGAAAAAGCCTCTGACTATTCACCCGATCAATACCTCTCATCATCTTATATACCTCTATCAGGTCCCCCCTCATCCTCTGTCGCTCCAAGGAGAAAAGGCTGAGTTCCCTCAACCTGCTTTCATAAGGCATGCTCCACAATCCAGGTAGCATCATTGTAAATCTCCTCTGCACCCTCTGTATGGCTTCCATATCCTTCCTGTAGTGAGGTGACCAGAACTGAGCACAGTACTCCAAGTGGGGTCTGACCAGGGACCTATATAGCTGCAACAATACCTCTCAGCTCCTAAATTCAATTCCACAATTGATGAAGGACAATACACCATATGCCTTCTTCACCACAGAGTCAACCTGTGCGGCTGCTTTGAGCGTCCTATGGACCCCAAGATCCCTCTGATCCTACACACTGCCAAGAGTCTTACCATTAATACTATACTCTGCCATCATATTTCACCTACCAAAATGAACCACTTCACACTTATCTGGGTTGAATTCCATCTGCCACTTCTCAGCCCAGCTTTGTCCTATCCATGTCCCACTGTGACCTCTGACAGGCCTCCATACTATCCACAACACTTCCAACCTTTGTGTCATCCGCAAACTTACGAACCCATCCCTCCACTTCCTCATCCAGGTCATTTATAAAAATCACAAAGAGTAAGGGTCCCAGAACAGATCCCTGAGGTACACCACTGGTCACTGACCTCCATGTAGAATATGACCCTTCCACAACCACTCTATGCCTTCTGTGGGCCAGCCAGTTCTGGATCCACAATGCAATGTCCCCTTGGATCCCATGCCTCCTTCCTTTCTCAATAAGCCTTGCATGAGGTACCTTATCAAATGCCTTGCTGAAATCCATATACACTACATCTACTGCTCTCCCTTCATCGATGTGTTTAGTCACATCCTCAAAAAATTCAATCAGGCTCGTAAGGAAGGACCTGCCCTTGACAAATCCATGCTGACTATTCCTAATCATATTATACCTCTCCAAATGTTCATAAATCCTGCCTCTCAGGATCTTCACCATCAGCTTACCAACCACTGAGGTAAGACTCTCCAGTCTATAATTTCCTGGGCTATCTCTACTCCCTTTCTTGAATAAGAGAAACAACATCCACAACCCTCCAATCTTCTGGAACCTCTCCCATCTCCATCAATGATGCAAAGATCATCATCAGAGGCTCTGCAATCACCTCCCTCGCCTCCCACAGCAGCCTGGGGTACATCTGGCGACTTATCCAACTTGATGCTTTCCAAAAGTTCCAGCACCTCCTCTTTCTGAATATGTACATGCTCAAGCTTTTCAGCCTGCTGCAAGTCCCCACTACGATCACCCAGATCTTTTTCCATAGTGAATACTGATGTAAAGTATTCATTAAGTACCTCCGCTATTTCTTCTGGATCCATACACACTTTCCCATCGCTGCACTTGATAGGCCCTATTCTTTCGTGTCTTATCCTCTTGCTCTTCACATACCTGTAGAATGCCTTGGGGTTTTCCTTAATCCTGCCCGCCAAGACCTTCTCATGTCCCCTTCTGGCTCTCCTAATCTCCTTCTTAAGCTCCTTCCTGTTAGCCTTATACTCTTCCAGATCCCTAACATTACCTAGCTCTCTGTACCTTTTGTAAGCTTTTCTTTTCCTTTTGACTAGATTTATTATAGCCTTTGTACACCACAGTTCCTGTATCCTATTGTAACTTCCCTGTCTCACTGGAACATGCCTATGCAGAACTCCACACAAATATCCCCTGAATATTTGCCACATTTCTTCTGTACTTTTCCCTGAGAACATCTGTTCCCAATTTAAGCTTCCAATTTCTTGCCTGAGAGCCTCGTAATTCACTTTACTCCAACTAAACGCCTTTCTAGTCTGTCTTTTCCTATCTCCCTCCAATGCTATCAGAAAGGAGGTAGAATTATGATCTCCAAAATGTTCTCCCACTGAGAGATCTGACACCTGACCAGGTTCATTTCCCAATACAAAGTCAAGTACAGCCTCTCCTCTTGTAGGCTTATCTACATATTGTGTCAAGAATCCTTCCTGAACACACTTAACAAACTCTACCCCATCTAAACCCCTCGCTGTATGGAGATGCCAATCACTGTTTGGGAAATTAAAATCTCCCATCACAACAACTGTTATTATCACACCTTCCTAGGATCTGTTTCCCTATCTGCTCCTTGATATCCCTGTTACTATTGGGTGGCCTATAAAATACACCCAGCAAAGTTATTGACCCCTTCCTGTTCCTAACCTCCACCCACAGAGACTCCGTAGACAGTCCCTCCATGATGTCCACCTTTTCTGCAGCCGTGACACTATCTCTGATCAACAGTGCCACTCCCCCACCTCTTTTGCCTCCCTCCCTGTCCTTTCTGAAACATCTAAAACCTGGCACTTGAAGCAACCATTCCAGTCCCTGAGCCATCCAAGTCTATGTAATGGCCACCACATCGTAGCTCCAAGTATTTATCCAAGCTCAAAGCTCATCCGCCTTGTTCACAATACTCCTTGTGTTAAAATAGACACATCTCAAACCTGTCTGAGCACGTCCCTTCTCTATCACCTGCCTATCGTACCTACTACTAGCTTTCTCTATTTGAGAGCCAAACGCCTCTTCCCCAGTCTCTCCAGTTCGGACCCCACCCCCCAACAATTCTAGTTTAAACTCTCCCCAGTAGCCTTAGCAAACCTCCCCGCCAGGATATTGGTCCCCCGGGATTCAAGTGCAACCCGTCCTCTTTGTACAGGTCATACCTGCCCCAAAAGAGGCCCCAGTGATCCAGAAATCTGAATCCCTGCCCCTTACTCCAATCCCTCAGCCACGCATTTAACCTCCACCTCATTCTATTCCTATACTCACGATCACGTGGCACAGGCAGTAATCCTGAAATTACTACCTTTGAGGTCCTGCTTCTCAACTTCCTTCCTAACTCCCTATAGTCTATTTTCAGGACCTCATCCCTTTTCCTACCTATATCATTGGTACCAATATGTACCACGACCTCTGGCTGTTCTCCCTCCCTCTGCAGGATATCCTGGACGCGATCTGAAACATCCCGGACCATGGCACCTGAGAGGCAAACTACCTTCCGAGTTTCCTTCCTGCGTCCACAGAATCGCCTGTCTGCCCACCTAACTATAGACTTCCCTATCACTACTGCCCTCCTTTCTCCCTCCCTACCCTTCTGAGCCACAGGGCCAGACTCTGTGCCAGAGGCACTGCCACTGTTGCTTCCCCCAGGTAGGCTGTCTCCCCCAACAGCAATCAAGCACGGGTACTTATTGTCAAGGGGTACAGCCACAGGGGTACTCTCTAGTACCTGACTCTTCCCCTTCCCCTTCCCCCTCCTGACTGTGACCCACTTGCCTGACTCCCATCGCCCCGGTGTGACCATCTGCCTATAACTCCTTTCTATCACCTCCTCATTCTCTCTGACCAGACGTAGGTCACTGAGCTGCATCTCCAGTTCCCTAATGCGGTCCCTTAGGAGCTGTAGCTCGACACACCGGGTGCAGATGTGGTCATCCTGGAGGCTGGGAGACCCCAGGACCTCCCATATCTGACACCGAGCATAGAAAACCGCACGCATTCTACTTCCTTTCCTCAAATCCCCTACCTCACCTCGCCCCGTTACCGCCTAAGCCCGTTGAGGCAAAGCCCAATCACTCTGCTCCCTCTCACTCCGCTGCCCGCTCCAACGCTGCCTGCTGGATATGGCGGTTTTCTTTTTAAACAGCCCACGCACGCTACCCGCTTACATCACGCGCCTGCGCCGTCTCGCCCCGCTATTCCCGATTAGAGAGAGAAAAAAGACACTTAGCTGCTCCAAAGTCCAAAGTTCGCTGAAACAATCCGAAACGAAACGAAACGAAAAGTTTTTTCTTTTTCTTTTTCTTTTTAAACTGCTCCCACAGTTTAATTTAATATCACTAAAGGTGAAAGTGTAGGGAACTACAGATTTAGATTGTCAGGGCAGTTCTGAAATCTATTATTAATGTTATGGTAACAAAGCACTTAGAAGATCGTAACATGATCAGAGTTAAGATATATATTTATGAAAGGGAAATCACATTTCTGAAGGTGTAATTGGCTAATAGATAAGGGGAACGATGAATGTTACCTATCCATATTTTCAAAAGGCATTGTAGGATTAATACATAAAATAAGATTTGGGGTAAAATGGTGACACAAACTGAAAGCCTAGTGGGAATAAATGGATCTCTCTCGGGTTGGCAGGCTGTGACTAATGGGGTGCTGCAGCTATTCACAATCTAATTGGGGATTTGGTTGAGGGGACTAAGTATCATTTACCACATTTTCTACCCTGTTACAAAACTGAGTCAGCTTGAGAGTAGGGAAGAGAACAGAGAGGCTTCGGGGGATACAGACAAGCTGAGTGAGGGAGCAAGAACATTGCAGATGCAATAAAATGTGGAAAAAAGTGACGTTATTCAGAAAAGCAGAGTTTTTTTAAGAAAGGCGAGAGATTGGGTGATTTTGATGTTCAAAGGACAAGGGTTTGATGGCCAACGTGCAGGTGACTGGGAGGCAAAAGGTCTGTTTCTTTCATGATGTCTTTTTCTCTTTTTTGGAACACACATCCAGGAGAGACAGAGGGAGACAGTGAGTGGAGTAGCACTTGTCAGTGATGGACTTGATCTAACAAAATTGCAGAAGAGGGTTATTATTGGAGAATCAGCAATTTTTGAAAAATTACAACTTAGGTAAAGCATTAGAAACGGCACATTGGATGAAGTTAAGTTTTTCTGAAATTGCACATGCACCAAAGATGATGTTTGATCTTAATGTTGATTTTACAATGTGTAATAAATTAGTATTTTTTTTACAAAACAATGTTTTTGGGAAATGAGCTAATTTGATATAGTATTAAATGTCCTGGGAAAGGTTAGTATTTTCACAAATTAAATATTAGCACATTGTACTTTCTGTGCCTTGGTCAAAGCTATGTCAGCTTTATGTCTCACTGTATTCCACAGTAACTGCTTCATATTTTCATGACCTCATCAGATATTAGCCAACACAGAAAGTCAAAGTAAATTATTGAATAAGATACCTTTAACGCAAGTCCTGACAATTAATGGAAAACAAGGTATTCTCTCATTCTGATAGAAAAGTTTTTATTCAGGGCTGTATTTCAATTGTACGTCTTGAGCTGTCTGTTTTTAAATTGGTGGTTTGCTGTGGACTTTTGTGTTTTCTCACCCCTGCAGTCCCATTTCACCATACAGCAGCGACAATGAAGTCATCCCGCATCTCTATTGCCTGCCAGTTTAAACTGCCCCCTGCTGTTGATTTTTGACTATTTTCATTGTAAGAAATGGTGCGTACAATAAGTTGAAACTGATAAGTGTTTCTCAGTTTATTTAAGATTAAGTATTTCTGGAAATTTGTATTTGACCATAGCATTCAGGAAAATGATGACCAAGAATCCACTTTTTCTCTAAGCCTGTTAAATATCCATTCTGTGGTCTCTCCTCCTTTGGAAGATGCTTTTAGAAGATCAATGCAATAATCTCCACCAACTCATCCACCGAAATGATGCACTTGTACTGAAAATTAGGCAATCAAGTTATGCAAAAATGTCTATAATCAGAGTGATACAGAAATCAAACTTTTAATCTTGTCAGGTATCTTCTGGCAATTCTTTATTGGCTTTCATCTCAGGGGACTGTATACAGAAAATCTCAAGATTGTGGAAACCAAAGTTTACTAAATAGGAGTTGGTTGCACTTGCAGAGCAGCTAAAAACAAGGTATCAGAGCCAAAGATGCACCTCACAGAATAATTGCCATATTACATAGTATCATATCTCTCAAGATATCCTGGAGTGTTTTACATCCAATTAATTAATTTGGAACACAGTCACTGATGCCACGTAGATGAATAGAAAAGCCATACAGTCCACGTGGTCCTCTGTACACTATACTGAGGGACCAGTTAATTAGTTTGCAATGTTGTTATTGATTGAGGGAGTGGATGCTGGCTCTAACATTAGGATAACCCCCTGACTACCTTTGCATGGAGCAAGAGATCTGCAATGTTTATCAGAATAAGACTGAATTGACATCTCACCCAAAGGATAGTTACAACGCTGAGTCAAGAGGACTAGTCTGACTGCAGTCCCGACTTTGAGGATTAGTATGATAGTTCAGGCATCTCTATCAACTCAAAGTGGTGTGATTTTAATTTGCCATTTCCTGATGTAGGGGTTCAATACGGTTCCTGGATGTTCAGCTAGAAGCTCAAACTTTGGGTTATCTTCTCCTGCAAGGATCACATATCTGCTATTCCTCCATCCCTTCCAGGTGGGGCAGACATGCACCTCCTCCAGCCTTGTCTACTGCATTCTGTGCTCTCGATGTGGCCTCCCCTACATTGGCAAGACCAAGAGTAGACCAGGTGACTGCGTTGCAGAGCATCTGCTTTCCGAAGTATGCCCTTCCTGTGTGCCAAGCTTAGCAAGTGAAGTACATACTTCAGACACCAGCCCTTTTATGCATACTCACCATAAAGTGAAGATCCCAGTCCAGAGACTTAAGCTCAAAATCCGAGTTGCTACTCCCCAGCAGTACTCCCCAGCAGAACTGCTGCAGATGGCACCTTTCAGATGAGATGTTAAACCCTGGCTTTGCCTCCCTCTCAAGTGTATATAAATAATCCAAGGCACTGTTTCAAAGGAAAGCAGGGGAGTTTTCCTGGCAACCTAGTGGGTAGTGTAGCGGTTAGCATACGCTATTACAGCGCCAGCGACCCAGGTTCAATTCCGGCCACTGTCTGTAAGGAATTTGTATGTTCTCCCCGTGTCTGCATGGGTTTCCTCCAGGTGCTCCGGTTTCCTCCCACATTCCAAAGACATACGGGTTAGGAAGTTGTGGGCATGCTATGTTGGCGCCGGAAGCGTGGCGACACTTGCGGGCTGCCTCGAGAACGCTCTACACAAAGATGCATTTCACTGTGTGTTTCGACATACCTGTGACTAATAAAGATATCTTATATCATTTTAGTAAAATACTTACTCTCAACCAACATCTAAGACAGATTATCTGCTCAGCATCTCATTGTTATGGAGCCTTGCCCTGTGTGCGTTAGTTCTCATGTTCACTATATTTCAACAGTGACTACACTCCAAAAGTACTGCACTAAGAATCCCAAGGTTGTGAATGCACTGTTTTAAAGCAAATAATGACATGCATGTTGTTTGCTCTTAATTTTTCCAGAGGGAATCAGTCTCTGCAACATGATAAATAAACCACACATTTCATAGTGCATTGTCTGCTTTGTAGTAGAAGCAAATTTGAAATTCTAATATTAACATGATTTAAATGTCAAGTGGATATCTTTGTTGAAAATCATGTTATTTCACATTATGGTCTGTTTGATGTCAAAATGATGCATGGTTGGCTCTCTGCAATAGAAAAGGAGATTTTCTAAACAGAATGAGTATACCACAGCAAAACGAAAAGAATGATTTACTGCAATGCCAACTAGTCATGCCTAATCTACATACTGTTTGAAAACAATTCAAAAGCAAAACCTGCAGATGCTGTGAACTTGGCAGGCCAGGCAACAGTTGTGAAGAGAGAAACAGTTAAAAGGAAGTGCAGGTGGGAAAACAAAGGGAGGTCATGAAAAAATAGCAGGAAGTAAAACAAAGGTGAACCTGTAAGTGCTTTATGAGTATGTAAAGAGCAAGGTGGTGAAAAGAAAAGGGTGGTTAGAGACCATAGAAGCAGAAGATGCGGCACAGCTCTGAATGAAAACACTGCACTTGTCTTCACAAGACTGGTAGACAATGCAGTCACTGTAGTTAAGATGAAGAGTGTGAAATTATTTGGGATAAACAGAGAAAGGGGAAGAAGTTTATTTTCTTTGACTAGGTTAAACTATATCTTCAGCTATAAGGGAAAACAAAAAGATAAGAGGGGCTCTAGCATCCATTTTCCAATTCTCTTTGGGAACAGGGAAAATTGTATCCAAAATTGTTCAGCATAGGACAGCAAAGTCATATAGCGCAGAAACAAGGTCATACAGCACAGAACCAAGGTCATATGGCACAGAAACAAACCCATCAGTCCACAATGTCCTTGCTGACCATCAAGTACCCATCTATACAAATCCCATTTACCAGCACTCGGCCCATGGCCTTTTGTGCCTTTGATGCAAAGGATGATGGTCAATGAGTTTTAAAGTACTGCAGATTGAATGGAGTTGGAAGGAGGGTTCCACTGGGTGCACTATTAGGTCTCCTGATTTTTGTAGTGAAATTCAATAATTTAAAGTTAAATGCAACAGATTAAATTTGCAATTTGTACAACAATTGACTGTGGCTGATGGGGAAGGAGAAAGTTATAGAATGCTGGAATCTATCATTGACCGGCCAGGTCAAGTGACAAATGGAATTCATTCTGGAAAAATGAGAGGTAATTCATTTGTGGATTGCAAATATGGCAAGGATGTACATGATAAGTGGGAGGATATTAAGAAACATAAAGAAACAAAGGGATCACAGCTACAGAACCCTGGGAGATGGATAAGGTGGTTGCAAAAGCACACAAAATAATTTCATTTATTAGCTGAAGCACAGCGTGTCTTAGATCATGCTAGCCAGATAAAGGATTTGATAGCCAGAGAACTGTGTACATTCCTGGTCATATATCATAGGAAGGATGTGATAGTACTAAAACGGGTTCAGAAGAGATTTGAGAGGACAATGTCAGAATAGGAGAAATTTAGCCATGAGAAATGATTACATGGAGTTGTTAAATCTGGAACCAAAGAGGCAAAAGGAAGATTTAGTCAAAAGGCCGAAACAAGGTGGACAGGAAGAACTTATTTCCCTTAAGTGAGCTCCCATAACTAGGGACATAGATTTGAGCTAATAGTGAGAAGGACTAGAAGGGAGATGTGAAAATTTATTTTGCCCCTGAGACTGATGGGGTATGGAGCTCATGCTGGGAAGTGTGGAACTGGCAGAAGGCCTCATCATATTTAAGGATGTGAACATGCTCCCGAAGGGTCAGAAAGTAAAAGGCTGGGAAGAGGAATTGGGCTGGAAAGCTCTTTCAGCCTGCATGGACAGAAAGAGCTAAATGCCTTCTTTGTAAGTTCCCTTGACTATATGACTCCATAACATTACATTGACTCATAGAGCAATACAGCAGAGACACAGGCTCTTCGGCCCAACCAGTCCATGCCAACCATGGCGCCCACCCAGCTCGTCCCAAATTCCTGCATTGGGCCCATATCCCTCGAAGCGCCGCCCCTCCATGTACCTATCCACGTGCTTCATGAACTTCATCAGAACTGGAAAATGTTAGTGATTAACACTCTTAACGAAGTACACACACTGAGAAAAGGAGAGCAGGGAGAGAGAGTCCAGGGATTATATGGGGACACTAGATGGCATGGGGGTGACAATGAGAAAGACATGAAAATAAAAGATGTCTCCAAAGGGAGGTACAAACATTACGGGCTCTATGCATTGTCCTGATGCAGCCAGACGCGAAGGTGGCCATCAGGATGGGGGTCATGTTGGGTATGAATGCCCCCTCCCCCATACGCAGAGACTTGTACATCATGACCCAAAAGTCATGATTGATCCTCGATCTCCAGGCTCTTACCTGCCATCAAGAGCAAGCACCACTCCCACAGTCCCAACTTCTGTTTCGCTATGGCTATCCACTCCAGTCAATTTTTGCCACTAACCCCAGCTCCTCAGAACTAGATACCCAGCATCTTCAGGAAGTTGGACTTGACGGTGAAGGGAACAGAGAGTGTGGTACAAGATACAAATCAGTAAAACATCCTCAGCTGTATTTCCTGTGATTTGTCCTGGAAATGCTGAAAGGTCATCTCTTAGGTCCACCATTAACAACAGTGTCAGGAGCTCAAACTACTTTTGTACTCAGTGCTTGATAATATCTTGGTGCAAAAGTAGTGTGAGGAATATATGGTTCCACACAGATTGAAGACAACAACCTAAAAATTTTTAATCGTCTGGGGCTGGCCTACAAAACACAGGTAAAGGAAGGCCTTTGACTGTCAGTCCCTCAATAATTTATGGTGCAGGGCTTGTCCGTTCTTATGAAACACCTCATACTTCTCAATGTTAGGTGGGAATCCCAGGCTTTTGGAAATTTGTTTATAAAAGGTCCAGTGTGAACTGAAGCCCATTCTAAGTGTGCCTAAGGATGACCTATATTTTCCCTCCCAAATGCACTCCTTCTCTTTTTTACCAGACTGAATTTGTCACTTTTGTTTTGCACCCCTGGTCAGTCCAGTGACAGATTCCAACAGTCTATAACTTCCCTCTTCACCACCAAGTCAGCCTGTGCTGTGTGATACGTGGGAGATGGATTAGATTGGAGTTTTAGTACTTTTTTCCTGCGAATTCTCCCCTTCTCTATTATCATTTCCCTTCCTCTATTTACATCTCTTATAGATTTTGATTAATAAGCCTTCATCAACCTTTCTCAGTCAATGCCAACACCACCACTCAGTCTCTGTTGGTCTCTGCTCTATCACAGATACGCCATTTGTCCTCCTCACCCCCTCCCCTTCTCGGCAACTTAAAACATGTTTGGTTTCTAACTTTTCGAAAAATCTCTAATACTGCTTCTCTCTGCAGGTGTTGTTGGGTCCAACCAGTATTTCTGGCATATCTGTTTTTATTGTAAATTTCAAAAGTTGCGCATCCAGTGTGAAAGATTGGCAAGTCGCAGAGAAGTAACAAGTGACTGTGCACCACAAAAATTAGAGGATGTGGACCCCAAATAATTAGTTAAGAGAACAGATTCCTGAATAATTTGGTGAAAGGGCTATCAGGATGATCCTAAGGACAAGAATTATGGTCAAAGGGTGGAGAGGACTATACATAGAGGTAGTACAGGCATAATGGGCCGACTGGCCTGGTCAGTGCGGGGTCTGTGGTTCAAATGCTTGAAGTTAAAAGTTAAATTAAAAGTTTCACTCCAATCATTTAAATAGCCTCACCACAAATAATTAGATGAAAATTTTTGATCTCAACTTTCAGAAGAATGAAGTTAATCACCAGCTTTTGACGTCGTAATTCCTAACGTTCAGCTGGGGCTTCTAAAACCACAATGACTGCAATATCTTGAACCTAAACAACCAGAGGGAAAATGACAACAGCAAACGAAAATCATTAATCGATTCCCCAGTTTCCGACGCTGACTGATCACTTACGGGGTTTCCTGCTGTTGTTGGAAAACTTTGCAACTAGATTTCTAAACTTTCACCTGGTGTAGAAACGAAATGCTGAAAACTGACAGAGGAAACTGACACCGGGAGCTGCGATCACTTACTTTAACTGCACAAGTCCAGTTTAAGGCAGCGCCTTCAGCAGCTGCAGAGTAAATGCGGCGCAGTGCCGCAGCCAGGCACCAGTTTTCACGGCAACGCTTGACCGACAGGCGGGGCTGCCACCGGTCACCCGCACGCACACTGGAGCCGGGCCGCCGGCCGCTCCCGAACTCAAAGTTCGGCTGCCGAAAACAACCGGAGGAAGGCTGCAATCTGAGCGGCAGGAACTGGGAGCAGCTCGCAGACGGCGCGGTGCAGCTGGTTACGGAAGCGGGCGGAGCTGTGAAGAGCGCCGTTCTGCCGCATATTCCGCATGGCAGCGATGGCCGAGTGGTTAAGGCGTTGGACTTGAAATCCAATGGGGTCTCCCCGCGCAGGTTCGAACCCTGCTCGCTGCGGCGATGTGTTTTTCCCAACTCAGCAAATTTTTCAGATTTAAGATACAAATAGCAAATTCTCCTTCACTGCACGGAATTATGTATTCTACCACGTATTCTTCACCTCTTCCGGACATTTACTCCTCCCATGTCATATAATATTCTGTGACCATTTCAGACAGTGTAAATTATGTACACCGCACGCTCTCGACCCGAAACGACGACCATCCCTCTCCCTCAACAGATGCTCCCTGACACGCTGAGACCCTCCAGCAGTTGGGTCTTCGCTCCAAGATTACAGTATCTGCAGTCTCCTGTGTCCCGCTAAATTATGTACTCCTGAATATTGCAAGAACACGTTCTTTTTTCTCCCGCAAGAAAAAAAATCTATATTCTGTGAGTTCTACTGCTCTAAGAAATGTAAATTCTACTGATACCATAAAGTGTATATTCAGTGACTTGGACTTGCGACAAACTGTGTGTTAGTGCTTATGGAACTGTGTAGTTTAGGACGAGGGGGAGATCATACAATCCTTTTCCCAGAAATTGCAATAAGCATGAACATATTACAACTTTAAGCACAAGTAATTTAATTTAAGACAGCATGTATATTCAATGCTCTTTAGATTCCAGCCTTCTTAATATAAGCAAGCTGGAAACGGCAGTAAAACGGCTCCAATTTATAGAGAGCAAATCGAAACTCGGAATTTGTTAAATATAGCAGAGAACGCCAGATGCAAAGTCTGTGATTGCAACTTGTGGTGATCTACATTATTACCACAATCCTAACTACACACCTTGCATCTTCCCTTCCTATCCACCATGTTCTATGCATTCTCATTTGGCAGTCAGTCTGGCAGGATGTTGCTCTTTCAAATAATCATTCGTACTTTTAAATGCTCTCTGAAAATGTAGATTGAGGTCAGCTGTTAATATAGGGTGAGCATGTTAGCCGAACACATTCTGGAAGCTTTCATCGTAATCACCTTCTACCAACCACCAACTCTCAACCCTCACACCACTGGTCAACTGATATGTTCCTCATTATGCCACCATCATACTCATACCAGTTGGAAAACCAAACAGTTCTTCAATTAAACAATTTGAAATAATCAGCCATTCCAACCTTGCATTTCAGATTTCCAAAGTTGTTTTTTTTCCCTCTGTTGGTAATTTCAGACTTCATTTGTCTCCCCCTTGTTATTCCGGTTCTAGACATAGCTCTTGTTATTCAATAAACCTAACCACCCTCCCCTGCCACATGAGTCATTCAATCTCCCCGGCCACTGTCCGTGAGGAGTTTGTACGTTCTCCCCATGTCTGTGGGGGTTTCCTCCGGGTGCTCCAGTTTCCTCCCACATTCCAAAGACGTACAGGTTAGGAAGTTATGGGCATGCTATGTTGGCGCCGGAAGCGCAGCGACACTTGCGGGCTGCCCCCCCAAAATCACTACACAAAAGGTGTATTTCACTGTGTGTTTCGATGTACATGTGACTAATAAAGATCTTATCTTAGCTGAACATATCTGAGTTAGTAAATATTTATTTTTCTTACCAGGCCTGAAGTAACATTCAGATAAACATCAGATACTACATTTTAGATACACCATTTCATTTTTATATGCTGCTCAAATATAACTATGATTGAGAGTATGATTGATATTGCAATAATAGAGTTGTATTTAACTTTCTTTTAAAGCCATTGCTCAGGTGTAACTGGTGAGGAAGTGATCGAAGTGGATAAGTAGCTGCTTGTAAAGGTTTGCAGTTACATGGAGGTTAATTGCAGCAGTTTATAAATCATTGAGGTTATGTGGAGGTTAATTGTAACAGCTTGTATATCTCTGGCTCCACAAGGAGGATTCAGCATGAAATGTCTGGTTTTCATTTTTTTAATTGGTTTATAAAATGTAATATCATAAAGTAGCAGACACACACTTGGTGTAAACTATTATGAAGGTCTTTGGGAATATATGAGAATAGGAACCACAGAACACACATTTTATCAATGTTGTAACACAATCTCAAATATTTTAATGTTTCCACAGAAGTTCTTGAGATATTGCAATAATAAACAAATGTTTTGATGGTGCCTCATTTGCACTGAAAAAGACATTTGACATTATTAAACAACAGAAGGAATTTACATTCAGCAATATAGCCACGATTCCAAGAGGGGAAGTAAAAAAGTTGAGTAGGCTGTTCATTCAGTGAAACCTCCAGGAGTAGGTCGAAGCAGAGTGACAGCCCCAGCTCCAGTAGGTAACAGCCACACTCTTGCTGTGGTTGTGGTTCTCTTCCTCTGCTGCTCACTAGGCCAAAGCTCTACTAAGAATCTTGCCTGTTACTAGTGCTTTAAGTCAGCTTGGACCAGCGATTTGTCCAGTGACATGGCAGAGGGGTCGAGACAAATCAACTCACGGATAATAAATGATGTCTATAAATATTTCGCTTGTGTCAGAAAGTAATTTTGTTTATTATGCTGGATAAGGCTGTCCCATCTGGCAATTGAGAGGTACCATAAGATTTTCTACCCAAACCTGTAACATAACCAATTATGAGGTAATTTTTTAAAATTTAGGCAGAATTTTAACAACAAAGTTAATTTTCTGAATTTATTTCCCAAATATAACCTGGAGAAAATGTGGTAGATTCTAATGCTGTGCCTTTGCAGTGATGGGGAGCTGAATTTCCTGTATGGGTTTTCACTGAGGGAACAAACCAGGGTGCTCAACCGTACCCAGCATGCTGCTGAATGTCACTGGCCCGTTCCACACTGGCCCCAGCACAACCCGAGTAATTCAGCAAAAAATTCCTGGGTTACAAGATATATTTGTTCAATGGATTTTGGAGCTGCATCACCAGGTTAGGTACAGGATGTTTCTATTTCTTTGCTTTTGGTCTTTTGAATAAAAATATCATCAGGTAAAAAAAAACTTTGCTCATTGTTCTGGATCTTTCCACCCACTGAAAGGATGCTGCTTGTGGTTCATTCCTTCTGCAAGGTGACAAAAGAGGAGCAGCACGATCCTGGACAGCTACTGAAAAAGGCCTGATTCTAGTCATTAACTCCATCGAAGAAAAGGCAGCCCCCAACCCCCTCCACAGCATCGATCCATCTCATAACCAATACAAAGTTTCCTTCCAGTCAAACTAGCAACTCCCAGAGCTTCAAAGTACACAACCTTCTTTCTTTGACAGCAAGAATCACAAATAGATGTCATCTAGTTTCGTTGTTGATTTATAAAAAATGGCATTGAAGTGACTGTCCACTTCCCCCACATAGTGTGCTTCCCTCCACATCCATGCTGAGGGAGGCAGTGGTGAGCTGGTGCTGGGTGTGAACCTGACCTTCTTTCAGTCCCAGCTAAGCTGGCCCTGCCCATTGGCCCTGGCTAAGTGCAGGCACACAGGTGCTGATTCCAGGCCTCTGGCCCAATGTTTGTGCCCATTCAAAATCCTTGCACTCAATCATTTCCTGGTTTGATTCCCTATTTTGGAATTTAAATTAAGAAAAATGCAACTTTTCTTTATATGTATTTACTTTTTGGGATCTGGGTGTTGCCAGCAAGGCCAGCATCTATTGCCCATCCCTAACTGCCCTTGAGAGGTGGTGGAATGGCACCTTTTTGAACCACAGCGATCCGCCTGGTGAGCCTACTCTCACACTGCTGGCGAGCAGGGCGTCACAGGGACCACCGGCAACAAAGGACTGGTGCTAGTGTTCCACATCAGGGTGGTGTGTAGCTTGGAGAAGAACCTGTGGCTGGTGTTGTTCCCATGTGGCAGAATGTTGGGTTCTGGTAGGTTACCCATGGGATTGAACTCTGTCCAATCTCATCTCAGTTCTGTAAGCACAGCTCTGACCGAAGAGTCCTATTCATGGAACAGGACACGTTGGCTACAAATTTCTCCACCATGTTTTCTCTTGGCGTAAACCAATGCTGTGTGTCACCTGGGCACTGTTTGTGAAAGTTTCCCAAAGAGCAGGAACTACAATTCACAGACCTTGGATACTGCCTTGATGAAAGTGACCTTGTTGCTTTTGGCGTGGAGTTCTCCACTGAAGTTTTGTGAGTTCTTGCAGCTGCTGGCATTGTGATCTTTGCAACCAGCTCTTAAAGAGACATAACACTCTTAAAGGGACATAACATGATACAAGCAACAATCTCCCAGCTACTGGGTAGTACTGCTACTGAATGAATGGACATTGCAATGATGGAAGGGGAGTGGGTGGGTGCTCCCAAGGGATAAGAGAGACCTGAACAGGTTGATGAAGAACAGTGTGCTCAAAGGAGCCATAGAGATCCCCTAGGACTACAGGCAGATGTTTCAGGTAAGAGGCTGCCAGGGAGGTCTGTAAAAGATCTGAGAAAGCTGCAATGCCGCCAAGTGCCTGTGATCACTCCAACTACTTCTATGGACTGAAGCAAAGGTAGGTGGTCTCTTCTGCTTGAGTTTGGAGTTTGGGTATATTCCCTTACACGGCAGGAGGCAGCCAGCTCTGAAACATGACAAGTTATAGCAGCAGCAGCCTGGAATGGTTCTGAGACTAGGAAGCTGGGAATCATCAGGATACACATTTGAACTCATAGGGGGATCACAGATCTTAATGAGGACAAAGAATGCAGTGTGAGTGTTGGCCCTTTCCATAGCATCTTATCCAGGGAAAGAGTTGTAACATCTGGCTGTTCTGTGAGCAGAAAAGAACTGCAGGTTTTCAGACCATTAATGCTGGGAACCTTACTGTATGTAAATTCTGCATGCAGCGCTTTTAGTGATGTCATTTGGAGGTAATTTTACACTGAAAAAAAGATGCCAGGGCAAATGAAATTTCCTCTGAAAAATGAGGAGGAAAGTTTCCCAACTAATCCAAAGGCAGCCAAGTCACTAACTCCAGGTTAATCTATTTCATCGTCACATTGTGTAGAGTTGCATGAATGAATTTCTAGCACCCGAGTAAGTTGGCAAAATTGCACACATACACACTCCACTCCAATATTGTAACATTCAGTTAACTTGTGCTTGTCTTTTGTTCAGAAACTTTGAGATAAAAATGGGAACTTGGAAGGAATTAGGCAGTAATGATCAGCTGAGGCTGTTAAATTATAATGTGTGATCTCTTGACTGATAACTTCCAGGACTGTGTGAAGTAACCTTCAATATAATTTGTTAACAGATGAAAGAAAATCCATTTCACCTGTCCTATTTCTATCTATCATTTAAAAACCGAAAAACTGCAAATACTGGAAATCTGAAATTAAAACAGAAAATGGTGGAAACCATTAGATTATTATTAATAATTGAAAATGTCAGCAGGTACCACCATATAAATAGGATATTCCAGCCATAAATCATAATCACAACTTGAAGCCTCTCCTTGCCTATGCCTTATCACAGGCTTCCCTCCACCTTGACCTTCCTTTACAACTCAAAATTAGTAGATTCTGTCTTTTCTTCGTTGAGACGAAGGCCAACTAGAAACATCAACTCTGTTCTCTCTCCTAGATGCTACCTAACCTGCTGAGTCTTTCCAGCATTTTCTGCTTCAAAAATGATGTTTACTTATAGATAAACATTGGCCTGAAGGTTGAGGAAAATACATACGAATTCTTCAGACAGCACTGTCAGACCTTTTAAGGCCTCTGGTTAATGTCCAGTCTGAAAGTTGGTAGCTCTGACAGTGCAACACTCCTTCACTATCAAACTATGTATTGGGTTGGTTTTTGAATTAATATTACTGGAATGGGACCTGAACACAACTTTTTGACTCAGAGGGGAATATTACCTACCAAAACCCAGTTTCTCCCTCATTATTTTTTTCTACTAAGCTTCTCTACTTTTTCCAGAATGAAAAGGTTTTGGTATCTCCCTCTCCGGAAACCCAAGGGTACGTTCTCAGGAACTAGTCAAAGACCCACATTCCCATAAGCTTGTCTCACAGGAGATTGGGGAAGGGGGCTGCAAATGTGCCATTGAATCCAATCTTCTTACCAGGGTCTGCAGATACATCATTGGAGCCGGTCTTCATAGTAGTAGCTCTACATACAAATGAGGTGGGCACAGTCTCTTGAAAAATATGCAAATGTTCTTCCTAAGACCTTCCTCAAAGAGATTTTGATAAGAAATTGTAATGCAAGAATTTTCATATACCAGTATTAATTGTAATGCGGGACCTTTTATGGGCTCTGGTTCATCTATCACCAGTTATGGTCAGTCTTGGAGCTACAGAAACAAGTAAAATGTGAAACTTTAAAAGTATAAATCAACAGTAGATTCTGGTGAGTCAACATCAATTTCTATTTTTAATAACACCAGTGTTTTGACAAAACAAGCTGCAGCTAACAATATATTCATAAAATACAGGAAATTTAAACACTCCTCTCTCAGCCTGGTCATCAAATGGAAAATAAATAAAACCCTTCTTTGTATTGTAGTGAAGATTCCTTAAGTAAATGTTCACTAACTGGGAGAGAGTTGTAATCCATTATATTTGTAGAACGTTGCCATAGAGCCTCACTGGACATTATTTGACAAAAACTGATTTTGGGCAAATGAATGGATTTTAATGTGTTGTATTGGGAAAATAGAGATGTTAAAAATTTAGTTATCTAAAACCAACCCCAATCCATATGCAACCCCTATTTACAGAGGTTAAAGGAAATACAGTGGCCAATTAATTATTGGCAACCTTCAATTTAACCTAATTTTTGCAAGTATAATCCTGGCTCATTGGGTTTCCCGAGCATCAAGAAACCCAGCAGCTAAAAAGATAAGACAACAAAGGCTAGTTTTTCCTCTCCCATCAGACCACCCCCATCCCCCCTCCCCCCTTCCCCCTCCCCCATATACACCCTGCCCAGGTCAGAATCACACCTCCAATACTGCTCAGAGATTGCAACCCCTGGGGGAATTGACCTCTGTGCTCACATCCCTACGTGGCTTCATGCCTCAAACTTACTGGCAGGAACTCTGCCCCCACCAAGATTCATCCTCAAAAAGGAGACATTAGATCAGGTGACCAAATGGTTCGTCAAAGATTTTTAAGTAGCATTTTAGAAAGGGAGAGTTGAGATTTAAGGATGGAATTCCAGAACTTTGAGGTAGGAGGGCTGTAGGCAAACCTGCCAATAATGGGTGAAGACCGATTGCTCCGGTTTCCTCCCACATTCCAAAGACATACAGGTTAGGAAGTTGTGGGCATGTTATGTTGGCACCGGAAGCGTGGCGACACTTGCGGGCTGCCCCCAGAACACTCTACGCAAAAGATGTATTTCACTGTGTGTTTCGATGTACATGTGACTAATAAAGATATCTTATATCGTTTTTATAATTATACACAGACTGGCTGAATCAAGCAAGTGGTGCCTTTAGACAAATACTGCAGAAACAACTTCCATAAATACTGGATTCTAACAGAAAATAATATTTAATAATCTCAGTGAAAGACAACATCCTTTGAGTGAATTAAATAGGTGTATCATATATTTTAACTCCCATTTCAAAATTATACAGTAAGACCTCAAAGAGTTAAGATCACACAAAGTACAATTTACATCTTCAGCAACAGTAACATAATACAAACACCGACATAAAATTCACAGTATGAGGAACAGTCACATTTGATTACGTGTACAAGAGGAAATTGCAGCAACAGTGTTGTCATCTCTAACCAGCTCTCAGGTAAGGAAATGCACAATATATCACAAATAAAACTTTCCACAGAACATTCAACATACAAAGAACAAACTGATCTGATGGGACATTTTAGTAAAGTTGAGAATCCCTGCTGAAACTTCATCAAATTTCATAGTTCCTGAATTTCCTTAGCAATTCCGAGGGAGGGTCTGCTGACCAGTGGAAATAGTAATGACAGTTGTGCATGTCGAAAATTCCTGAAGGAAGAAAAAAAACTGAACAAGTTATAGAATCTTAAGAGTCTTTCAGCAAGAAAAATATGCCCTTCAGCTCACTGCATCCATAACAAACCTTTTGCCCACCAATGCTAATCCCATTTGCCTGCATCTACATCCTTCTATATCTCCACTATTTAAGTGCCTGCCTAAATGTCTCTTAAACATAGTAATTGTATCTAGCATTCATTTCAAAAATGCAGCTCACCACTACCTTCTCAAGGGCAAATAGGGATGGGCATCCCCTGAAGTGTAATGGCAGTCATGAACACAAATAAGTCAACTGCTTAGGGGATTGTATCATGTGACACTGCTCTCCAACATTAGTGTCTAAAATTCCAGACAGTCTGGTTACCTCTATGCGGAAAGCCACAGTAAAATACTGAACGGACATTGTAAGCTTATCATTTAGTTTTCATTTTGAACTATTATTTTCCCACTGGTTGTTGAAACAATGAAATTAGGATGCCAGGTGTAGTGTAATCCCTTGCAATTTAGCATTCATTTTGAGAAGATTAAAACATAAAAGCAAGGATGTCCTGTTGAGGATTTATAAGGCGTTGGTCAGACTGCATCTGGAACATTATGAGCAATTTCAGGCCCTGTATCTAAAGAAAGATATGCTGGCCCCGGTAAGGGTCCAGAGGAGGTTCACAAGAATGATCCCAGGAATGAAAGGCTTAACGTATGAGGAACATTTGATGTCTTTGGGTCTGTACTTGGCGCGGTTCAGAAGGATGAGGGGGTTCTCACTGATACCCGATACTGAAAGATCTGGATAGAGTAGGCATGGAGAGAAGGTTTCTATCTGTAGGAGAGTCTTAGAATAAAGGGATGTCCCTTTAAAACAGAGATGAGGAGGAATTTCTTCAGCCAGAGGGTGGTGAATCTGTGGAATTAATTGCCACAGTGGACTGTTGAGGCAAAGTCATTGGTGCATTTAAGGCAGTGATTGATAGGTTTTTAATTGTTAAGGGTTATGGGGAAAAGGCAGGAGAATGGGGTTGAAAAAAAATCAGCCATGATTGAATGGCAAAGCAGACTCGATAAGCCAAATGGCCTAATACTCTTCCTATATCTTATAGTCTAATCAAGGCAGCACATGACTGTGTTGAGAGACTGTGTGTGTTATATGATTCAATTTGGATAGTACGCAATCAAACAAAATGATGCCCCTACTGGTTAGACTCCAGGCAATTAATCTATTTTAAGAATGGAAACAATGTAAGGAAGAACCGTAGAACCATACAGCACAAAACAGGCCCTTCAGCCCACCATGTTGTGTAATAAATGTTTACACTGTGTATTGAACAGTCTATGTCAGATAAAACAGAGTAGAAATATAATTGTCATTGTATCTCTCATCTGATCACAAGAGAATTTTGTCACACCAAATAGCCTTCAAATGAAGATAACACTAATTATATTATAAACCCACCAGAAATAAACAGTTGACTGAAACTGGCTCTTATAACCAGCAGCAGGGTAAATTTTTATTTAATACTTTCTTTACAGAACAAAGCCAGTTAGCAAGGAATTGCAGTTTCACAGATTTAAAAGGATTCCACTACAAAGCAGATTTTTATGGAATCTGGGAGTCTACCCTGAAGGAACAGTGACTACACATGTCAGAATTGTCTCGAGAAAAGTGCTTACAGACATGTAAAACTGCCGAGTTTCCCAAAGCCAGACAAGAATTATTGGTTGAACCATGAGACAAAAGGCAGAACTGGGAAAGTAGAGCTTCGATATTCAAGTATTGTGGGCAGCGACATGATCGGTCAAAAGGAAAATGTCATGCGTACGACAAAAAAAGCGTCCACATTGTGACGGAAAATCACTTCTGCAAATAGTGCAAGGGTAAAGCTAACAGTGAGCAGAACAATCCTCCCTGTACAGTTGATTCTCACTTGGAGGTGTAATGAGAATACCTGGGTACCAAACCACTTCCAATGGCTCAGGAGGATTTGTGCGAGCAACCTCAGGAAGTTGTTGGGGAGATCATCATTACCAATAATGTACATGAGCCAACATACTATAAAAATCCAGAGCAACACCCAAAAAGCTGGAGGAACTCAGCAGGTCAGGCAGCATCTACGGAGGGAAATGAGGAAAGGACCAGATGATGGGTCTCGACCCAAAACGTTGATTGTCTATTTCCCTCCATAGTTGCTGCCCGACCTGCTGCATTCATCCAGCTTTTTGTGTGTTGCTCCAGATTTCCAACATCTGCAGTCTCTTATGTCTCTATCTAGATCCAGTGCTTCCAGACAGCTGAAAGATCTGTCTCTGTAAAAGCATTTATATTTCCATAGATGATTTTCCAAATTTATATTTAATTCAGGAGGCCGAAATCTCAGTTTTATCTAATGACTATCACTGTACATCTAGCTATATTTTACACAGCTCTAAATTTGGCCACTGACACATGGAGGTGACCTTGCCTACTACTCTCAAATCATATGGTTTGAAATTGTTTCTAATCAGTTTTAAACCTCACTTGTGGACAAACCCAACAACTACAAGACCACAATAACCTGCTGTCCATTGGGACAGTCCCAAAAACAACAAGTCCCCAAGCACACTTTTTGAATATCACCCAAACCTTCTTAAGCCTGTTTGTACTCAGACCCCACTGAAACCCTGCTCCCACCATTCCTCACAAAGATCACCATTTACAAAAATTTTTCTGTCTGATCTCTCAGCACAGCTTCCTGGTTTCAAGCTTGAGCCCCTGGGGTTACGTTGAACAAAACAGCAGAATGACTTTACTTATTCACTCAACTAAACCACAGAGACTACTGTAAGAACTCAGGAAATTTCTGGATGCAATTAAACCAAGAACACAAAACACAAGATCAGGAATTGGCCATCCAGCCCATCAAGCCTGCTCCACCATTCATCAGGATTGTGGCAGATCTTCTGCTTCACGTTCCTTTACCTGCCCTTATTTCCATATTCCTTATATCCAGAAGTTTACCGATCTTGTTTTTGAATGATCTCAATGACTGAGCCTCCTGAGCCATCCAGGGTTAAGAATTCCAAAGATAGACCACATTTTCCTTGTCTCAGTCCCAAGCAGCCTATCCCTTATTCCAAGGCTGTGACACCTGGTTCAAGGCTCCTTAGTCAGTAGAAACATCCCCTCTGTATCCAGCCTGTCAAGCCCTAAGAATTTCGTAAGTTTTGATGAAACCTCTTCACATTCTTCTAACCTCTAGTGAATACAGACCTAGTCTCCTCAATCTCTCCTAATATGGTAAACCTGCCATCCCAGGTACCAGTCTGGGGAATCTTTGCCACCTCTCTCTACGGCAAGGTCCATTTTGTTTGCCATCTATCATCCCAGTACCACAAGTACAATGAAAATGGACTTGATTACTACTCACAACAATGAGACCCATTTTAATTAGTCTTCATCAGATATAACAAAAGGTCACCCAGTGACTGTTGTTCTAATTCTTGAAACTCCCAAAGTCACTTCTTCTCCCAACCATGATACAATTATCTCAAATTAACCACATTCTCTATTCCAAGTTGTTACTTCATGATTTTTCTTCTTTTGATAGCTTCTATCCAGTTTTACATTTCTATTGTCTTTGAATCATTGCTTCATTTTGCATCCTTGAACCATGAACTCTGGGATTTCTGACCAATTTTCCATAGACAGGTTTTAGAAATGGGATACAACCAAGTGTGCTTTAAAATGGGGTTAATGCTGCTTAATATTCTCCTTAATGCCATGTTCAAAAGTTATTGCAAGGCAGGAGTTTATATTGTAACAAGCCATGGAGCGATGTGGTTCATAACATCTTAGGATAATGAGTAAAATCTTATTTAGAACTCATATTATGATAGGGATAAATCTCTTCATTTGAGTACAGCTTAGCGTGTTTAGCTTCTAAAACACATTTCCCACAAGTGATAAAGGTCCATCCCAAGGAGACCTAGACTTTTGTTTGGTAACGAGTATCCAAAGTAGACCCAATGTTTGCAACAGTTACATCAGCTGGCTTCCTCACTGTTAGGTTACTTCTCCACTTACTGATCATTTATCATTTACTGCACCTTCAGTGAATCTACATCTTGCTCACTCTCTAAAATAAGATTTTCTGTGCTTACCTGGAGAGGTGGGATTTTCTGCAGAACGCTGATCATCATTTGCCGCTCTTGTCGCTTTGATTCCAGCTCCATCCCCGTCAGCCTGTCCCACAGCAGAGCCATCACTCCATTCTTCCCCTGTAGACTGTCGTTGTTCCCCTTCCTTGGTGGAGCCATTGGAATCTGCGGTAGGTGCTTCCAGCATTGGCTCTTTCTTACTTCTTACTGCCCAGTGCATTGTCTATAAGATGCAATATATTGTCTGAAAACCTTTGCTATCTATTACAGACTAGTAATAAAGATATATACACTTTCGTTGATATGTTTTGTCCTGATGATGTGTGATATATGCATCAATATGATGATTGTCCTTTTCACAAGAGCTCACCAGTTAAGGAAGCCCCATAGTATAGGGCACATTAGTTCTGGACTGGACCTGTTAAAGAACTCAGCAATTAGGGACCCCAGGCCTTACAAAAGTCCTTGATGTAGAACAAACTTGACACAGAACCCCATCTGTCACTCTACAGTATTAGCACTGATAATTATAGAATCCACCTGATAATGATGCTGGTTACCACTTCATTACAAGTATTTTATGTAATTGGTTTAAACATGTGGTGGCAGTTTGCAAATTAACAGAAGAATCTCCAGCAACAGGACAGAGGAGGATTCATATTGTGCACAGCCAGCAAAAGGGTCATGATCTGGAAATGTTACCCAACATATTCAGTCATCCCATTGCATCAGCACAAGCTAAGCTTCCACAGTTCTGCACATCAAGTGACATTAAAACCCTGGCAGCCTTAATTCAAACTGCATTCATGACAAATCTGATGTTTTCGACCAATTCAAAAGAGCAAAATGTTTCAGATGCATTTTGTGTCTCATTCACAGTTACCTTCACAACCACTAATTGTTCAGAAGGACAAACCTTTCCAATGGAAACATATTCAGTTTGATTCATCAGTAGCTGCATTAGAGAATAAAATGCATTTTTCCAAAGGTACTGGAAGCTACTACATTCACATAGGAAAAGGAAAGGTATGCAAGGGCTGGTAAAACAGACTTCAAGAATGATTAGTCCTCAAGCTTAAAAGTTCTTTGATGTGGTATCAAAACTCCCTGAGCATTTTCCCCATTGAGTGCTCCTGTCAGGAGAGGCTCCAGGCCAGCAATATTACATGGGAAAAACAGGTTTCAACTCTCTACAGAAGTGATGTAGGCAGGGTTTAAGGCATTCCTTGAAAGGTGTCCTTTATGTCTGCTTCTCTCCAACTGTTTGCAGCCACAATATGCACCACTCGCTACCCAACATCAAGCCTGCTGAACTCCTCAGCCCAAAGCTGCAGCATCACTCAGCACTTCACACACATGGACCATGTCACTTCCTTTGTTTTACAGGTGACCAATATGGAAGACCTTGTTGGCGTCCCCTAGCTGTATCCATTTTTTGCCCTGGGGTTTTTTTTTAAAAACACATGTTCCTTTTCACCACCCCAAAAAGGAACAGCTGACAAACATCACCAGGGATTCCCTCCCAATCATCTAAGTGGGAACAATGGTGAATAATTTTTTGCCTTCATTTAGTTGTTTGCTTAAAATATCTGTGCCTTGTTGGCTGGTGTTTTGGGCGAACAATTATATGGGTCCACTCTGCTTACTGAATTCACTTTACCCCACCACAGACCAGGAGTCCCAGAATGAGCCACAGGCTCCAGGAAAGGGCAGGGTCCCACTCAGCACCTCCCACCAGGCCAGCAAGGACCAGTCTCACTGGCGTAAGGTAATTAGGAGGTGGCTCATTTAACACATGGAAAGCCACTGCTCTAATCCAACCACCTTCTGACCAGATGTCAGCCAATCAGAAGATTCAATCCTGACCTCAGATGCTGTCTGTGTGGAGGTGGAGTTTGCATGTTCTCTTTCTGAGTGCATGTGTTTCCTCTGGGTGCCCTAGTTTCCTCTACGATTCCAAAGACAACGGTTGGTAGGTTAATTGGTCACCGGAAATTAACCCCTCGCGTGTAGGTAAGGAGTAGAATATGGGGTGAGGTGGTGTAGTCCACGGGGATGTGGGAGGGATAAAGTGAGTTTGGGTAGGATTAGTATAAAACAGATCTATGATGGTTGGTGCAAGCTAGGTGGGCCGAAGGGCCTGTTTCTGTGCTGCACCTTTCTATGGCAATGCACTGTTGGAATTGGTGTTTCATAAATCCAAATTTTTCCAGATTCCCAGATATTATTGACCCTTAAAAATAACAATGTTTGGGGCTTTGGCAGGAGTTGAAGACGCTGTTCATGTACAAACCATCAGCACTTTACAAAGACCAATGTAACTGTGACAACATCTTCCCCCACGCCAACTCACCTCACCTGCCTTAGTCCTGCACCTCCTGTAAATGGAGAGTGATACTCTTGATTATACTTCAGTCACAGCCTTTATATCCAGAAGGCTGGAACTTATAGAGGAGTTGTGGGTTGATATGCAGAAAGGCACTTATAATAGTACCTCACCTTGAAATAGTGGACATTTATTTGAAAACAAAAGTGTACAACATATTTAAGGAGAGTAGCTGGTGGAACACGTACACAGGTTAAATAGTTCTCACATGCAGTGTATTCAGAAAGCACAATAGTTCCAAAAAAAAACAAATTGCATCTGTTCTTCCCAATGACATCAATCCTATGGAAGTTAGATAGGTGAATTGCCTACATTTTGTGTTACTTATGGAGCAGCAATGGAAGAGTAAGGGTCCATAAAACAAGAGAGTTTATAAGTATTAAATCAATGGCCTGGATATTGGGAGCTTTTAGTAGCACGTGGGGACAGTGCAGATCCTTAGATCCATTAAGTCAGAAGTCCACTGGACGACAGTAAGGTAAGTGCAACAACTTCTCAGCCAAAATGTGCAACTGAACTATACTGAAAGTTGAGTGTTTAGACTCAGAATTTACCTACCATTTTGACAGCATCACTTAGAGCCTCCCACTGATGAAATGGAATTGCAATCCTACTGCGATGCCAGTGGTCATAGCGGGCACGCCGGTCTTCATTGGTTAGGGTTTCTTTAGCTTGCTGCAGTTTCTGAAACTGCTCCACTAGATTACAGAAGTAAAACAGAGCTTGGTTAATTATTCTGACAATCTCCCGCTCTCCCCAATATTCCAGCTGACCCTTGGTCAACCTAAAGCTGATCCATCCAGGACTAGAGCTGCTCACAGCATCTGTAGTCTCCTCCAGCTGTATGAATGCAACCACAGGGTCAGGGCACTGGAGTGGAGTTATTGCAGGCAGCAGATGGGGACTTGACTTTAATGGGCTGAAAATACAGGAGCAGGGAGGTTATGCTAGAGCTGTACAAAGCAGAGTTGGAGTCCACTGTCTGGTTCAGGCCTTCTCATTACAGGAAGGATGTAATTGAAGGAAAGGAGGCACAGGATGTTGCCAAGGTTGGAGATTTTAATTATGAGGAAACATTGGCTATGCTGACTTTGTCTTTTTAATTATAACAAATATCGAAGGCAGATTTAACTGAGGTGCACAACATTATGAAAGGCTGAGATGGTGTCAATCAATAACAAGAGGCATAAATTTAATGATAAATTGGCTGAAGCATGACAGAATTGTAGAGGAAAAAAATGATTCACCCAGATAGCAGTAGGGTCAATTGATAGCTTGGTAAAGGATGAAATAATCATCAATGATTAATAAATACTTGGATTGGTATATATAATGCATCATCATCCACATGACCACCAGCCAAGAGCTGGGATGTGGGATTTGGCAGGGTGGCTCTCATTCACACAATGTGGATACAGTGAGTTGATTGGTCTTGCATTGGATTCTATAATTCTATGAACTTGACATTTAAAGACAATGCAAGGAAACACTTCTTCATACAAAGGGCAGTGGAAATCTGAAACACACTTTCTCAAAAAATGTATTGTCAATTTTACAAAAGTAAGTCCAGGGCATAGTTTTAGGGTGAGGGGTAGGATATTTAAGAGGGAACCTCACAGGTATTTTTTTCCACGTGGACAGTGGTTGATATCTGGAACACTGCCACAGGATGTGGTAGAATCAGATGCAAAACAATATGCCAGTAAGCTCAATGTGCATCACTTAGAAAAGTTCTGGATAATCAGGCAAGGTGATTTAGTGAAAGGGAAATCATGTTTGACCAATCTATTGGAGTTCTTTGAAGAATAACTTGCTGTGGATAAAGGTGAACCAGTGGATGTGCTATACTTAAAATTTCAGTTTGGCACTTGATAAGCTACTGCATCAAAGGTTATTATGGAAAATGAATCCTCGTGGTATAGGAGATAAATATTGGCTGGCTAAAAGGAAAAAGAAAATAGGCGTAAATAGAGCTTCTTCTGGTTGGTGAAAGGTAATGATAGGTATGCCGAGGTGATTGATACTGCTGCAACATTTTACAATTTATATAAATTACTTGGATGAAAACACTGAAGGAATGGTTGCCAGTTTGCCACAGAGAGGTAGAAATGCATGTTGTGAAGAGGATAAAAGGGAACTAAAAGGGGAATTGATAGGGTTAAGTGAGTGGTCAAAGATCCGGCAAATAGAGTACATGGTCCCTTTTCGCAGGTACATAAAGGGAAAGGATTTTATCTTAATGGGAAGAGATTGCAGAGCTCCAAGGTACAGAAGGAATTGGGTGTACGAGTTTGGGATTCACAAAAGCTTAAGCATGGGAGGTGCAGCAAGTAATTAGGAAAGCCAACAGAATGTTGGAATGTTTGTTGGTAGATGAAGTAAATACAAAAATAGGGAAGACGTGCTCCAGTTATACAGAACTTTGGCAAGACCACCTGTGGAGTACTGTATACAGTACTGGTCTTCTTAAAGAATTCATGGAAGGTCACTAATGCTTTGGAAGCAGTTCAGAGGTTTACTAAACTAATACATGGAATGGACAGTTTGCCTTATGAGGAAAGGTTGGGCAGGTGGACATTAGAAGAATGAAAAGGAACTTGATTGAAACACGATCCTGAGGTGTCTTGACAGGGTAAATATGGAGAAGAAGATGCCTCCTCTTGTGGGAGAATGTAGAACTTCACTTTATAAATAAGGAGTCGTATATTTAAGACAATGAGGCAAAACATATTTGTTGGAGGATTTTGAGTCTTTGAAAGCAGAGTCTTTTAGCATTTTTAATTTAGGCAGACAGATACTAGATAAGCAAGGGGTTGAAAAGATGCCATGAGTAAACAGAAACGTGAAGTCAAGGATAGAACCAGGTCAGCCATGATTCTTTAAAAATAATTTTTGGGATCTGGGTCTCACACACAGACAGCATTTATCCCCCTTCAGAAGATGGTTTTGACACACCACCTTGAACTGCCGTACTCCTTCTAATGAAGGTACTCCCACAATGTTGTTGGGGAGGGAATTCCAGGATTTAGACCCAATGATGATGAAGGACAGCTGATATGTTTCCTTGTCAGGTTGGTGTCTTCTTGGAGGGGAACCTGCAGGTGGTGGTGCTCCCAGGCACCTACTATGTCCTTTTTGGAGGCAGATGCTTCTGATTTGGGAGGCTTAGAGTTCTGTGAGCATATAACATTTTGTAGGTGGTACAGAATGCAACCACTATTTAAGGTGGTTGATGGGATGCTAATCAAGCAGGCTGCTTTGTCCTTTTTCAATGGCTGTGCAGGCTTGAGGGGGCAAGCAGCCCACTCTCTCCCACCTATTTCAAAGATACGAACAAGCTAAATCTCTTCAATAAGAAGATCCATCTTAACTTAACAAATGCACGATAAAATGAAATGCCATCTTCAATCATGTGCTCCAATCAAAGAATGGGCCTTGAACTAACAACTCTCAATGCCAAGTCGAACATGGTTACACAGGGACACGATGATACAGATGGATTTCGAAAGTGACTTCAAGCAATCGTTTCTGAAATACATCAGGCTGAAGTTTTCCCAGATCAACAATTCTTGAAAAAGTAAAATTGCTGTAACATTATTCAACTGAACATTTGATAAATCTGCCCACATGTGCAGTGTCAATAATATTTCTAGCTCATTCATTATATTCGTAGGTATTTAGCAGTATGAAGTAGTCACATGTGAACAACCTTCACTACAGATCCAAGCTCTTGTATTATCTGTATGGCTGTGTTAATTTGGTCCCACTAGTGCGTGTGTAATTTATAATAGAAAAGTGGACGAGCATGCTTTATTTTCCAGGATGATAAGGAGCATCACTGTGACAGGAATTAAATCACCGGTCTCCTCAAAGCTTTATAGAAAGCTAACAAAAACAAACAGAAATACACAAACTACCTGTAGCAACAGAGTGAAAGGATTATTTCCATCACTTAACTTGATAGATATTTACTTAATGAATATACCACTGCGTCATCCATCACTACAAAGCTTAAATGCTGATGAGAAGCAGTTTATCTGGACTATTTTACTTCCTACTGCAGCTCATTGTGGGGTGGAGACAAAAGATGCATTTATGGAAAATTTGAAATACTGTATCCTAATTTAAAATAACACACAGTCTAGCAAGTTCAGAAATAAAGCACTGCTCATAGTCGCCATGACTCATGAACCTATGATGTGGACAGACAGATATATGTGCACTTCATGACAATCTTTAACATTCATTATGCAGGTGCTTGAAGAGGTTCTTTCACAAAGATAAATCAGCATTTGTTCATTTCACTAGATTAAGTTTATACTGTAGCAGCTAGCTACACTACTATAGAATAAAGACACGGAGTCTGTTGTTTGGAGTCAGAAGTCGATTGCTCGACGGGGGCGCGGTGCGCCTTTTAATACCGAAACTCTTCCCGCGCTTCAGTTCCCGCGTGGGTCACCTGACCTTCCCACATGCGGGTTTTCCTAGCCCAACGATGGAGAACCATAGAACAATACGGCACAATACAGGCCCTTCAGCCCACCATGTTGTGCCGCCCTTCAAACCACACCTAGGACTATCTAACCCCTTCCTCCCACATATCCCTCTAATTTAAATTCCTCCATATGCTTATCTAACAATCTCTTGAACTTGTCCAATGTATCAGCCTCCACCACCACCCCAGGCAGCGCATTCCATGCACCAACCACTCTCTGGGTGAAAAACCTCCCTCTGACATCACCCTTGAACTTCCCACCCAATACCTTAAAGCCATGTCCTCTTGTTTTGAGCATTTGCGCCCTGGGAAAGAGGCACTGGCTGTCCACTATCTATTCCTCTCAATATCTTGTATACCCTGGCCATGATTATGTCCTTTTATATCTGTATATCTGTATACCCTGTATATCTTGGCCCTGTGCTATCTTGGGTTGGGGCCTCCAACAACGCTTGCGATCTCGGGAGCTGGTTCGATACCGGTAAGGTGAGTCGCCACAATACTCATTTTATATTTTTCAAGCATTTCTTGCTACAGAATCACAGGATGGTGACAGTACAAAAGGAGGCTATTTGGCTGTCAAGCCTGTACCAGCCTCAAGAACCCCCATAACCCTGCACATATTTTCCTTTATATTTTTATCCCTTCTGAATGTTACAATCAAATTGACCTTCTAACCACCCGCTGTATAAAAAATCTTTTCCCTTTGCCTTCATTCTATGTTCTCTAATTCACAACTTTTCTGTCAATTAGAACAATTTCTCTCTATCTACTCTGTCTGTGTCCTTCATGATTTTAAACATCAGTATCAGACCTCCTTGTAACCTCCTCTGTTCCAAGAAAACAACCTCTGTTTCACCAGTCTATTCACGTAACTAAAATCTCTCATCGCTAGATTCACTTTGCTAAATCTCTTCTGCAGATCGGATGAGAGGCAGAAGATAGTGAAGTCCAGTAACTCTGGTGCCTGCTCATAAGAAGGGGAGGCTGAGGGGTGCAGGTACAAGAATTCCAAGGAACTGCCACTGAATTGGGAGACTCCAGCTTGGGGTACCCTGACTACACCCCAGTTCACACTGAGTCACCCCCCAGCACATCACTAAGATCTGTCCAACTAAGCAGATCACTTTGCTACAGCATTATCCTGTGCCATCAGACATTCAGAGAGCACATTTTATTTTTAATACTAACTTACCCGCTTTTGGATTCTGTGGATGTTTGTCAGGATGGCAGCTCAGGGCCTTCGCTTTAAATTCTGCCATGATTTGTTCTGTCTGACAAAATAAATATTAAATCATGACACAACATCAGATATAGAGATAAATCTTGAGTCACTAATGTCATCAGAAGAATATGGGTGAACTTATCAGACTGCATTTCCTTTTATGTATGTATTGCCTCTATTGGTTAGTTTATTTTGCAGCCAGGAAGTAAATGCTTTTCATGATGTAATACATTCACCAAGGCAACAGTTAATGCTCAGCCTTCTGCAAGTACAGTTGTAAATATTGGAAACTGCGTCACATTCTCAGAGAGAGATTTTAATTTGTGTTTTAATGACACCGATCTGATACTGAATTCACTGATCCATTATAATGCAATACAGGAAGAATGACATTTAAATATTTATCAGTCTGAACCTGTTTGCTAATTACAATGCACACTTCCCATACATCATTCATCTGTTGCTCAAATCTCTTAGAGTCTCCAATTTTAAAAGTGCCAAATAAAAGCAAAATATATAAATTTAAGCATATAACTTGACTGGTGCTTAGGCTTTGAAACCCTTGGAATAGCAGAGAACCCCAACCTAGTCAGTGCCGTTATGGGATCTTATACATTGTGATACAGTCCAGACAATACCCTGGCAAGATATTTATTCAATTGCCTTTATTCAACTGTCCTTCCTCATTACTTTGCTCCAGTGTCTGTTAACCTCACCCACTGCCTGGGACCACATACTGTCCTCTGGAGCACTACCCAAACATACATCAAGAGGATGCTTCCATCAAGGCAGATGGAGAACATTTTACAGGGTCATTTCAATATATAATGAAAAAGTCTTGGAATATGGGCATTATTGACAAAACCAGTATTTATTGCCAATACCCCATTGCTTCTGAGAAGATAATGGTGAGCTGCCTTCTCAAACCACTGCAGCTTGTCAGGTAAAGTTAGACAGACAATTCCAAAAATGAAGGGGAGGATCACTGATACGTGTCAAAGTCAGGACATTGTGCAATTTGCTGTCATGCACCTGCTGGCATCATGTTCCAAGGCACTAAAGGTTACAAGCTTGGAATGTGATGAAAAAGCTTTGACCAATTACTGCAGTGCAATTTGTAGATGGCACACATTCCAACCCAGGTGTGCCAGTCATAAGGTGAATGGATGTTCTTTATGGGGTACAAAGGAGGTGTGCTGCTGTGTCCTGGATATCATTGCAATTCTATTGACCTGCACTATAGAGAGGATTTAGGGAGTCAGGAGGCAAGTCAGAATTAATAGCCTCTGACTTGTCCTTGTGGTCCTAGTACTGTGGCTGGTTCAGTTAAGTTTTTGGTTAATAGTGACTCCCCCTGCCACTCCAACCCCCAAGATGTTAATACTCGTGATGTTAATGAATGTCAAGGAAGCGGATCAGATTTTTTTTTAATCCCTGATAAAGTCACAAACCAATGCAGAGTTCCTACAGATTCCACAGGCTTATGCTTTACCTAGGGTTATTGTTGTTACACTGTCACACATGGTGTCAAAGGCAGTCATTCTCATCTCACCAATGCAGCTCTTTGTTCTTGCTTGGACCATGTCTATAAGAGTTCTGAAGCTGAGGAGTTCTGGCAGAAATCAAACTGAGCATCTGTGATCATATCATTTGCGAGTAAGTGCCATTTATTGTACTGTTGATAATATTTTCTATCACTTTGCTGATAATAGGATATGATGCAATTGGCCAGTTTGGATTTGAGCTGCTATTGTGGACAACACGTAATCAGTGTACTCAGTTTCTTGATGACACATGAGCAAAATAAATTGGCTAACAACTTCCCTACCTTTGTAACCTCCTGCAGCCCTAAAATTCTCCAAGGTCTCTACAATTCTCCAATGGTTATACATCCTATGGTTTCAGCCATCTTGGTCCCAAAGCCTAGCATTCTTTCCGTAAACCTTTCCACTACTCCTTCTTTCAGATGTACCTCAATCCCAATCTCTCTGACAGAACTTTTCACCACCAGCCCAATTGTATTCTTCTTTGGATTGGTCCCTCTAGCTCTACAAATATGTTTTTGCAAAAAAAATGCCTTGGGATGTTAAACTAGGTTAAAGGTGCTATACAAATGAAGGTTAGTGCTGTTGTTTCAGCTTTAAATAATAAATTTACCAAATCTCCTAAAGCTTTATTCCCATTGATAGTGGTGCAAGGAAACAATGACTCAACACAGAGCAGCACAGTGGTGCATCTAGTAGGGCTGCAGCCTCAAATCTCCAGAGATCTGGGTTCAACCCTGACCTTCAGTGCTGCATGTGTAGAGTTTACACGGTCTCCCTGTGACTGTGTGGGTTCCCCCTGGGTGCTTTGGTTTCCTCCCACATCCCAAAAACATGTGGGTTGGCAGATTAATTAGCTACTATATATTGCCCCTGATGTGTAAATGAGTGATAGAATCTGGAGGGAGTTGTTGGGCACGTGAGGAGAATGAAATGGAATTAGTGTACATGGGTGCTTGATGGTTGGCATGGACTCTGAGCTGGAGGACCCATTTCTATGCTGTATGATTATGACCAAATTTAATTAATTATTCAAAGAAGCAACTATACATACTCTGAAGTAACATTATTTTTTTAAAAGAATCTATACAAAACCTTTACAGGGTACAGTAGCTTGGAATTGTTTCTAAATGATATGATGTCGCTCACCAAGGTCCATGATTCTTTATCTGATACAGAACTATAGCTTTCTTTTCAATTATTCATTTTTGTTTTAGGAACTGGATGCCTCTGGCAAAGCCAGCATTTATTGCCCATCCCTGAATGCCCTTCAGATGGCAGTTGTGAACTGCTGGTGGGTAGGGAGCTCCAGGATTTAGATGCAGCAACAATGAAGGAATGGCGACACATTTCCAAGTCAGGATAGTTTGTGCTCATTAGTGTTCCTGTGTCCACTGGCTATGTCCTTTCCAGTGGTACAGATGTAAAGATTGGGTGCCCACATTACAGTGCACAACTGGCCTACACCAAGATTCAAATTGCCTGCAGTAGGATGCACACAAAAATGCAAAATAAACTACAAATGTGCTAAATGGGACAGGTGTATGCTGGCCCTGATGTGCATTAAAATGTATCCTGGCACATAATTACATACACTCTAAATTGCACAAAGATCCACAATGACCCACCAATCAACCTTACAAAATCCTCCCCTGGAGTCTGATGTCTAAACTGGGGAATGCTGTCCCATTAACTAGTCAAGTAACAACTTGTCACAGTCATTCACCCAGAATCATATTTTACAGACAACAGGCCAGATTCCTCCATCACAATCCCAACATATCAGCAGGGCACATCCACCAGAGGCAGCAGGACACTGTCAAAGGCAGGAGGGAGTCCTCAACATTGACTCCAGACTCAAACATGGACAAGGAAGCTTTCTTCTGAGCATCACTTGCCATCTTCCCTTAGGTGATGAATCAATGCTCCTCCATTTGAGCCATACTTGGAAGTTGCACTGAAAGTAGCAATGGCACATAGTGTTCTCTAGGTGAGGGGATCATCAAGAGACACCACAAAGAATGGCTTACTAATGTCACTAGTGACTGAATTGGTCCACAGCAGTTCACTGAAGCACAGCTTTGAGCTGCCACATCTATTCCATTTAGCATGTTTGTAGTGCCATATAATGTGATAGAGTGAAGACAGAAATAGGGGCTGTGCTGTGGTCACTTCAACCAATCATTTTATGGACAGATGCATCTGCCACAGGTAGATCGACAGGAACAAAGTTAATTTGGCTTATCCTGATGTTGGCTTACTCATACCAGCATCAATGACTACCTTCCGGCACAAGGTCAGGAGCTGTTTGCTGATGATTGTACGATGTTCACTTCTCGTCATAACACCTTAGCAAATGAAGCAGCCCACACCTGCCTGCAGCAAGAACTCAACAAGACTCAAGCATGTGCTGATCAATGGCAAGCAACACGTGCACCATAAATGTGCCAGGCAATAGCCATCTCCAACAAAGAGTCAAACCATTTAATTGTCTTATTCAATGCATTACCATCATTGAGTCCCTCACCATCAACATCTTGATGGGTCACCATTGACCATGAAATTCAACTGGATAAAGCACATAAATACTGTGGCTACAAGAGCAGGTCAGAGGCTGGGTATCCTGTAGTGATTAACTCATTTCCTAACACCCACAAGATCTTTCCACAATCTACAAGGCACAAGTCAGGGACATCAGGGACACAGGAGCCTGAGTGAAATTCCAACAATGCTCAAGAAACTCAACACTATTCAGGACAAAACAGCTGACATGATTAGCACCCCATCCTCCACACTAAACATTCCCTTCTTCTCTCACCATCCACAAAATGCAATGCAGTTACTCAGAGAATGTTCCAACAGCAACTCTCAAATCTATAACCTCTACCACAAAGAAGAACAAGGGCAACAGGTGCATAGGAACACCACCACCTGCCGATTCCCCATCCAAATCACATGCCATCTTGGTTTGGAAATACATCATCATTCCTTCATCATCATTGGGTCTAAATCCTGGAATTCCTCACCAACAGGGCTGTGGTAGTACTTTCACCAAATGGATTGCAACAATTCAAGAAGGTGGTTCACCGCTACCTTCTGAAGACAATTACTGTTGGGCAATAAATGCTGGCCTTGCCAGGGACATCACACCCACAAAATATACTAACCCACATATACTAACCAGCCTGCTGGTTCATATTTTTGGTGCACACTCACCTCTCACTGGCCACACTAACACTGGCCCACAGCCCATTCTAAAATGCATGCAGTCCTGCACTGACAAACCCACTGGTCAGGTCCTCAGAGACAAAGCGGACTGCACTGGGAGACAGTGGGCCTCACTACCTGTCGGAACAGCCCCCCCCCCCCACCAACACCAACACCCCCAATCCCCCACAACACCAACACCAACCCCACCCCCCACCCCACCAAACCAAACCACCACAAGGAGACACACAGGCCACCATAAGGACTTTGACCCCATTAAATGCCGTAAAGGACTGTTAGCGCGGATCTCTCTCACCGTGGACAACTCATCGCAGCCGAGCAGCTGGTAATAATCGTCTCCGTCCTCGGCTGTGAAATTCAGCACCGCGTCCATCTGAAGAACCCAACTCCAACTACTTCAGCGGCCGGCTGCGCAGCGGCCCCTTATGAAGAGCGGGCGATGCCCTCCTAGCGGATGCGCCGCCCACTCACCATGTTCCGGGCGATGACACACACACACGGCCAGTCTCCACCTCCTGAGATTCTCATCTCCGGGGAGTATCACAAGGAGCGTGGAGCCGCTGCAGGCGTCGGTCTCGCCAGTGCTCTGCTTCCCCAGCCGAGCAACGTGAAACACCTCGACCTGAGGGACTTTGGCCAGTCCGGAACTGAGACCAGTCTCAACATGCTGACTGCCTCAAGAAGGGGAAACGCTGGACTCCCAACTTGCAGTGAGAGCGATTTTCGAGGGGGGTGTGAAATGTCCCAGGAAACTTCACGGAGCGCCTCTTCAGAATTGAACGTGTGTTCGGCCGGGTAATGAAACGTTTGGTTAGAGAGGTAGGTTTCCTTGCCGGGGTTTTAACAAGAGGCGGGAATGTTTAAGAGCAGGTGTCGAGGGGCTGGAGAAGGTTTCACAGACGGGCGAAGCCGTGAAAGGAGTTGAAAAAAACCGTCATGTTTGGGAACAGGAAATAGACTGTCCAGTACAGTCACCTTTGATTTCAGCAACGAAGAAATTTGTCTGAAATCACTCCGTGCTTTTTTTCTTACGGCAGTGTGTTTATGCATTTGTCTGTATGCCTATATACCCATCTAGCTTGTTTCTTATTTATTCATCCTTGGCGCACGTGTGATACATTTGTCTCTTTGTGTCTCCCTATATATTTGCGTGTTTTTCAGTTTCTATTCTGTTTATTTCTGCGGATATCACATCTTTTGCATCGCTTTTCTGTAGAAAAGTACCAGCATCGAGTGAATCCATTAGGCCAACAGTCCTGTACTCTCCATTGTTCATACAATTCCAGCTGTGTGTGATATAGATGTGCATATTTGTTTATAAACATTAGCAGATGTCTTGTGGCTTTGGCCAATGTGGGCTAATTTATATCTTAATCCCCTGCATCGTAAAATTGGAGATCCTATCTCCCATCTTTCGTAGAATTAACATACCGTACTTCACATTTCTCCCGGAATCAATGTATGCGAAAATCATAACAGGAGTGTGATAGGTTCCACTGGTGGGGGTGAAGGTGAAAGTTGATTCTATCTTACGCCCGCTTGTATTAACTAGCCTTTGAATTTACCGGTCAGGAATAAAATCAATCAAGGGGTCAGCTTTTATTACATGAATTTTTATCAGTATTTTGGAGATTTCTTTTCTGGAATTGACAATTTTTCTGTGAAAGCTCTAAATTAACAGCCTTGCTTTTTTCCCCCTCGCTGTCAATGGTTAGAATGTAGAACTTGCAACCACAAAATGATAAATGGTAGATTCATTCAAGGAAAAAGTTAATAACAATGAGGGAGGTTGTTGGGGTTGGATGGGAGGTGGCTCTGTTCTACACACCAAGTACTTCATAACTATTTACTTATCATTTTTCAGATGTGGTTGTTGATGGAAACAGTAGCCAGCATTTATTGTCCATCCCTAATTGCCCTTGAACTGTGTGGCTTGCTAGATGATTTCGGAGCGCATTTAGGAGTCAACCCACATTTGGTGTATCTCGAGTTAGACTGGACCAGGTAAGGACAATAGATTTCTTCAACAGTATTGAACCAGGTGAGCTTTTAACCACAATCCAGTAGTTTCACTACTTAGACTGGCTTTATTCAAAAATAATAATTTCATTTAAACTCCACTTTTGTCATTTGGATGCGGGTCTCTGGATTGTTTGTGCAAGCCCCTGGACTACCAATCTGGTAAATTAACTGGGACACAACCATTGCACCCATAAAGATTGCCTTTGTATTTGACACGTATTGTAATAACAAATGACCCATGCTATTTACCTGACGTAGGTGGCTGTCAGTGTTAAGCATAAATGATTTATGCCTTGCCTATTGTATTAATTGTGTAAATATCTCATTCATAATTTTCTTTCAAAGCTTTGCAGAAATTGAATGAATAATTTTATGACCTGTTCCCAGAACATTAAATTTAGTTTTCACTTGTCAAGGCCCTAAGCTCTGGAATTCCTGCCCAAAATCTACCCACTCCTCTTCTTTTAAGTTGCCCCTTAAAACATAGCTTTTTCACCAAGCCTTTGTTCATCTGACAAAGTATCTCTGTATGTGGCTCCTTGTTCTCTGATTTTCCTTTTATCCTGTTTCTGTGAAATGTTGTGCTCATTTTTGTTTTTTTGGAAGTATAAACGAGATTTGGAGTCGTACAGCACAGAAACAGAAGAACACATCTGTATTAATCCCATTTACCAGCACTTGGTCCAAAGCCTTCTATGCCTTGGTGGTTCAAGGGCTCATCCAGATGCTGCTTAAATGTTATGAGAGTATCTGCCTTCACCATCTTCTCGGGCACAGTGCATTCTAGATTCCATCGACCTTCTGGGTGAAAAAGTTCTTCCTCAGATCCCCAATAAACCTCTTACCTTTTTTCTTTAAATCTAAGCCTTCTGGTTTTAGGCAACTCCGCCATGGGGAAAAGTTTCCTACTATCTTCTCTACTCACACCTCTAATAAGTTTGTACACATCTATCAGGTTCTCCTTAACCTCCTTTGCTCCACAAAAAAACAAACACAATCTATCCAGTCACTCCTCACAACAGACAACATCTAAATCTCCTCTGCACTCTCTCCAGTGCAATGATGCCCTTCCTATGGAATGGTGACCAGTGGCACACAGTACTCCAGCTGTGCCCAAATCAATGTTTTATGAAGTTGTACCAAGGCATTCCTACTCTTATACTCTAAGCCCTGTCTAATAAAGGCAAGCATCCCAGTGGCCGCCTTCACCACCCTATCTATTTGTGCTGCCACCTTCAGGGATCTTTGGACTTGTACACCAAGGTCCTTTGTTCCTCAATAACTCCCTGGGGCCCGATCATTCAAGATTTATGCCCGACCCCATTAGATTCCATCACCCCCCCTTCAAAATGCATCGCCTCACATTTATCAGGATTAAATTCCATTTATCGTTGTTCTACCAGCTGATCAATATCATTCTGTCATTATCAATGGCACCACCAATTTTCATGTCATCAGCAGACCTAGTAATCATAGCTCATACATACACGTCCAAGTAGTTGATGTATATAACAGACACCAAGGGTCCCAGCACCAATCCATGTGGTATACCACTGGTCACAGGCTTCCAATCACAATAGCAACCCTCCACCATCAATCTCTTCTCCTATTAACAAGCCAATTTTGGATCCAATTTGCCAACGTGCCTTGGATCCCATTGGCTCTAACATTTTGAACCAGCCTTCCATGTGGGTCCTTGTCAAAGGCCTTAAAGTTCATGTAAACTGCATCAACTGCACTGCCCTCATCAACATCAATATACCTCTTCAAAAAAAAAACTCTATTGAATTAGTCAGACAGGATCTCCCTCCAACAAAGCTGTGCTAATCAATCCCTGCCTTTCTAAGTGCAGATTAATACTGTCACTCAGGACTTTTCCAATAATTTCTCTACCCCTTACATTAGACTCACTGGCCTGTAATTACCTGACTTTATCCCTGCTGCTTTTCTTGAATAGGGATACCACATCTCCTGTCTTCCAGTTATCTGGCACCTCGCCAGTGGCCTGCAAAGATTTAAAGATGTGTTGTTAAAGGTGATAAATGCCTGCTCGTTTTAAGAACTTTGTATCATGTAGTCAGTCAGTGAATTAGAGGATTTTTCAACAACGTTACAACATCAAGAGGTAATTTATACTGTATGGAGTATGACATTGGGGGCTTGATTTAAAATAACATATTTATATGCAAAGTGTCAGTTATATGTTACCATCAGTGTAATTGAGAGCTCACCAAGGACAGTGAGGCAATAGGGGTCTGATAGAGGATGTGATTCAAAGATCTCCTCAGCCTAGACTAGGTCCTTGGTGTGAATGCCCTTGACTGCATTCTACACTGAGCATTTTCTGGTAAACGTAGAAAGGGTGATGAATACAGACACTGATTATCACAAAAAATGAATACATTTGTAAAGAAATTCCTGCTGAATAAGGCGTGGTGCAGGAATATATCCCCATATGCACAAATTCATGATTTCCTCTGTGGGGAAAAGAATAGGATACCAGAGGAATCTCAGGACTGAATGCAGCAATTACGGAGGGAAAGGCATCATGAGACCCAGTACCCAAAGAGCTCCTCTGGAGTTGCAAACACATTGGACATTCTCTTCACTGCATGAAGAAGACAACTGCAGTGAGCAGCATCATCCACTGTATGTGACCACCCTTTACCTCACAAAATTTGTCAACAGAGAGGGAGATGGATAATAAAGTGATTATCATGAGCCATTCTTAAACTTAGCTGTTGCCAAAAATTCATCACCATCCACTGCTCCACGATTACATGCAAGTTGTGAACCTCACTAATAGATCCATGACAGTCCTAATCTCAGAGTTGACTGGAGTCGTACAAAGCTGTTATCTCAGTCTTTCTCACTGCAATACTTCACTTCCAACAAGCTTCCTGTTGGAGTGGAGCTAATCGATTGGATGAGTGGGAAAGAGTACAACCTTTGTCGCCTCCCCTGCAGACCCCAGATCATACCAGCATACACTCATAGTCCAAGGTTCTCAATGATCCTTTACTGAAGTACACAAAAGGATGGTCCTTGCACTAAACCCAAGTCCTTCACCAACCTGCCCAGCTACAGAACACTGGCCCCAACAATCATGATCCATGAGATCTTGCTCAATGTGAACCACTTCCAATAACTCAGGAGCTGCTACTCAGCAAGGACAAACATTGATGATAAACACCCACCAGTGCACAACCTTCAGCAGTCTGCAGAAATGTGTTCCAAGGCAAAGACCTCAAACTCAGCACCAAACATATGTTCTGTGAGCTGTAGTGATCTCCAACTTCCCATATGAAGGGGGGAGTGAAAGAGTGGCATTGGGTCAGCTTAGATCTACACATGTTTTGTGGATAAATTATTCATAGGTAGGTATTTCCATTATCAGGGATGCTCTTTGTCTTTGCTGGTAAGTTCAGAAAATGCAATCAATGCACAGTACTTCACATGGACTGCTTCTGCTAATAGATGTAAAGTTGCAATTGACTGGTGAAGTTGAACTATGGAGGCACAGCAGTAACTGGGTAATGAGAAGGATTGGCATCAAAAAGACCAGAAAAATAAAGGAGTTTATACCAAACAGCAAGTTATATCTGGGCCACTGAATCAGCTGAATTTTGTATTCATAAAATGGGATTCTGGAACCATATCTGGGTTTTAGGGATTGGAGATTGTACTCTATGAGAACTGCAAATGAGTAACCTTTACATCTTGAATATCCATTAACTATGTGTTTTGGTATCCCCTTCCATCTTGACAATGCACAGTTATTCAAGATGAAGAGGTAGGAGGTAGATATCATGAACAAAGAAATTCCACAACAATTCAAGGAACTGAACTTTGAATAAATATTCTTAGATTACATAAGCATGTAGACAATAAGACATAGGAGCAGAATTAGGCCGCTTGGCCCATCTAGTCTGCTCCGCATTTAATCATGGCTGATTTTTTTTCTTAACCCCATTCTCCTACTTTCTCCCCATAACACATAACCCCTTATCAATCAAGAACCTATCAATCTCTACCTTAAATATACCCAATGACTTGACCTCCACAGCCCTCGGTGGCAATGAGTTCCACAGATTCACCACCCTCTGGCTGAAGAAATTCTTTTTTCATTTCAGTCTTAAAGGGACATCTCTTTATTCTGAGACTGTGCCCCTTGATCCTGGACTCTCCTACTAATGGAACCATCCTTGCCACACCCACTCTATCCAGGCCCTTCAGTGTCTGGTAGGTTTCAATGAGATTTCCCCTCCCCCCCACCCATCCTTTTGAACTCCAATGAATACAGGCCCAGAGGCATCAAATGCTCTCATCATATGATAAGCCTTTCATTCCTGGGGTCATTCTTGTGAACTTCCTCTGGATGCACTCCAGGGCCAGCACATCCTTGGATACGGGGCCCTAAATTGCTCACGATATTCCAAATGTAGTCTGACCAATGCCTTAAAGCCTCAGCAGTACATACTTGCTTTTATATGCCATTCCCCTCAAAATGAATGCTAACATTGCATTTGCTGTCTTTACCACCAACTCAACCTGCAAGTTAACCTTGTTGGAATCCTGAACAAGGACTCCCAAGTCCCTTTGCACGTCTGATTTCTGAATGTTCTCCCCATTTAGAAAATAGCTTACACCTTTATTCTTCCAACCAAAGTGTATAATCCCACACTTCCCTACCTGTGTTCCATCTGCCACTTCTTTGCCCACTCTCCCAAACTGTCCAAGTCCTTCTAGACTCCCTACCTCTGTGACACTATCTGTTCCTCCACCGATCTTGATATAATCTGCAAACTTGGTCACAATGCCATCAGTTCCTTCATCCAGATCATGTAATTTATCTTTCTCTGTGGTTAAGCCTGTGTGTACATGTACATATCTCACTCCTTAGATATACTTGGTTATCCATATACTGAAATACTTAACTTTCTCTATAGATACACACTGTGGCTATAAACATTTATATGTAAATCTCTTTAGATATACTGGAATTCCCAGTATATGCTTTTCCCACTGTAGGATTCCATATGTAGGAAAAAGAATCTCACTTTGCAGTTATACATGAGCCCCCGTAGATGCACTTCACCCTGTCTCTATAGCTATACCTAGGAGCCTATGTGCAGGTATTTGAACCTGGCAACGACTCTGACTTGGTTGGTAACTCTTTCATTACTGATTCAGTGCTGAATGATATTAGCAGGGAAATCACAAAAATGTCTGAGAATCAAGCAGGAGGGGAAATTGGACCCTGCAATTCCAGTCACGGTATAAGCCAGCATGTCAAACGTTAGGCATGTGGGAAGCACACAGAGTAACATGATCTGTCACATAACACTTGCTTAGTGTGTAAGAAAGTGAAATTGGTCACATTTTTCTGCTTCAGGAAAATCATTGCCAAGCATGTTTACAGAAGCCTCCATCCACTACATCAGAATGATTTAAAGGGCCCAGTCACATAATGAATAGAGACTTATGCAGTCTGCTGTGGAGTATGCAGTTCGCTGCCTGCTGTTTCAGGGGGATGCTGATACTGAGCACAGCAAGTTTGGATGAGATGCCTTGCCATTACACATGTATTACCTCTTTGGCATTGGTGCCTCTGGTGTGTTCTCACCAGGTGTGTTGCAGAGCTGGAAAAACAGGATGGTGTTGGACACAAGCAAACGGGACCCCAAGGAAGGGAGGGAAGAAAGGCTCAAGTCTGTAGAACCTACACCTAAAGTGTGTTCAGGAAGCCACACTCCCACCCACGCAGCCCATCTGCCGTCTCTCTTTTCCCCCGTCTGTGGAAGAGTCACAGATCTCACACTGGGCTGATCAGAGCAGCAAAGTGAATAGGAGGCAAGTCATTCGCACAAAATGCTGGAGGAACTCAGCAGGTCAGGCAACATGCATTTGCAGAATCTATTGTGCAGAAGCATCTTTGATCTCGGGGACTGCCTAAGGATGAGAAAATGTAATTACACCTCTTTTTTAAATCCAGTTTTGAAGTAAGGTGATATTAATCCTGATGCACTCGTGCTACGTCAGTTGTTGTTGTTGTTGTTGTTGTTGTTGTTCTCCCCGGGTGACCTCTGACCCCGGCTGGCGCGGTCACGTGACTCCGTTTAAATATCTGCGAAGATGGCGGAGGCGGGCGGGCTCCGGGACCGTGCGGTCGACAACCAGGACCCGGACTGCGGTCAGGTCGCCAAACGGCCGCGTCTGGACGGCGGAGACGCCGCGGTGGCCGCTAGCGCCGAGGAGCCGCCGGAGGAAGGGCGGTGGCGGAGAGCGGCCGACGGCGAGCGCCAGGCCTCAGGGTCGGCGCCGGGAAACAATGAGCCCCGGGCCGGGGGCCCGGAGAGCGGGTCCGCACCGGCAGTCGGAGGTAGCGGTCCGGGGGGACGGGGCAGGGGTGTGCGTGGGGTCTCTGTGGGTGGGGGTGGTGTGTGGGAGATGTGGGGAGGAGGGTTTCGGGTGGTTTGGGGGCGGGAAGTTGGGTCTGGGGTCGTGGGAGTGGGGAGGGGTTCTGGGTGCGGGGGAGTGGGGGTGTCTGGGGGAGGGGGTCTGAAGGCGGGGACTGTGGTTGTGGGGGAGGGTGGTGGTGTGGGGGATGGAGTGGTGAGTGGGTGATGGTTGTTATGTGGGTGGGGAATGGTTGGGGTGGTGGGTCTGGTGAGGTAGGGCTGTATGAGGGTTGTATGGGGCTGTAGTTTGGGGGTGGGTCTGGTTGAGGGTGTGGGGGCAGTGGGTGATGGGGTGGATGTGTGGGTGGTGTTGGGGGTGGGGTGGATGTGTGGGTGGTGTTGGGGGTGGATGTGTGGGTGGTGTTGGGGGTGGGGTGGGTGTGTGGGTGGTGTTGGGGGTGGGGTGGGTGTGTGGGTGGTGTTGGGGGTGGGGTGGGTGTGTGGGTGGTGTTGGGGGTGGGGTGGGTGTGTGGAAGGTGTTGGGGTGGGGTAGAATTGGGTGGTGGAGGAGGAAGGAGAGTTCGGGGGAAGGGGTTAAGAGGGGGAGAAGGAGGTTAAGAAAGGGATGCTGAGGAGAAAGGGGGGGAGGAGGGGAAGGGTTTGGTGGGGACGGAGGAAAAGAAGGGGAAGTGGGATAATAACTGCTCCATTGACCAAAGCTGAGGTATGTGATGAAGGAGTAAATTCGCCAGTCTGTAGAGATGCATGGCTAGGTTGGTGGATATGAGTTGCAGTGGAAAGAGGCTCAGAGGTGCTGTTACTTCCACCGTGCTTGGGATCTGCTTGTGGGAATCCTAAACTATAACACTTCCACGGAATTGAAATGTTGACCAATAGTTAACTTAACTTTACAGATTCTGAGCGTCATTTTAAATTGAAGTCTGTGATGTAGAAGTCTATCCTCCAGTCTGCACTTCTAGTCATTGCATTTTTGAAAACAAACGGTATTAAGGCTGTGTTTGTAGGTATTAAAGGGGCAACTTGATTGTGTGGGCAAGTTTCCCATTTATCTCATCTTGAAATGCATAGCATTTGCTGCACAGAAACAGTCTCCTTGGTTAAACCAATACATGCTGACTGCTTTTGCTCCTCACCCTCCCATTTGTCTGAATCTATCAAGATTTTCTGTTCTTCACACTTTGTAAATAAGAAGCTTGTACTCTTGCACTTCTGGCAATTTCTCATCTGCTACATGTTGAATTTCACATTCGTGCCAATCTTTCACTGAAACAGTCTGTCCTGAATATAGGATATACGGATGGATATGTTTCATTCCTGCCCCTACCCCCACCCTGTTTGGTCTTTTAAATGTCTAAACAATAATTTCAAAGAGTTCTTGCAATCACTCCAAAGTCTACTCTCTTCTGGAGAAAATAACCCCAGCTTGTTCACCCTTTCCCGATGATTTCAGTGGATCTCGCTTGATGTAAATAGATGAGATACTTCAAATGTACTTAAACTTCCTATTATTTGTCAACATCTGGAATACAATTCCAAATTTATTTTCTGCACATATAGACCTCTGTGAAAATCCCTCCAGTTCCTTTACTAATATTTATAGCTATATGTTATAAATTACAGTTGGATTTGTTCAATTGTTACATTAAGTTGCGTTTTACAAAGCAGTAAACAGAATGCCTGCACCTTGAAAAATTCAGTGCATTTACTTGCAAAAAATATGATAGTTGTTTGTCAGTTTTTTAAACTTGTATTTCCTGAATTAATTTTAACTAAAATGCAATCTTGCATGAAAAAGCAAGTATGTTAATAACTTCAAATATATATTTGTCATTTTAAATTTATTTTCACAATAATAGATTGACACCTGTCTTAAAATTTGTCCCTAATGGTCTGTTAAAGAGTGAAGGGTTGGGCAAGCTACATCACTCTCATAGCCAACACCAGACCCTCACGTGAAGAGATTTCTCAGCAGGTCGAGGAAAAGATTCAAGGCATAAAAATAAAATTCATCAAACACTCAGCAGGTCAGCCAGCATCTGTGGAAAGAGAAACAGAGATGATGTTTTGTGTTGAAGACCCTTCTAATGTTAACTCTTTTCCTTTCCTTAGATGTTACCTGGCCTGCTGAATGTTTCCAGCATTTTCTGCTTTCATTTCAGATTTCCACCAGCTGCATTTTTTTTCAGATGTGAGGGCATGCTCAAAGCTACCTTGAAGAAATGCAACATCCCCTCTGACTGCTGCGAATCACTGGTCTCTGGCCCATGATGAGTTACAGCAGAGCAGGAGCATTCGGGATGGTACTTTGAGCACACAGGCCCTGTATCAGCAACGGAAGGAGCACACCACCTCACAAACTACCCATCTGCCCTTCTGAGGGGGAGTCTGCAGTTCCCAAATTGACCTTGTGAACCACCTTACAACACTCTAAACCAGTGCTGGAAGCAAATCTTGCTTAGAAGTAGAAGAACGGTTGACAACAAGCTTCTAAGGTGGAGCTAAGAGGTTTAATTCCCTCCATAGATGCTGCCTGATCTGCTGAGTTCCTACAGCATTTTGTGTGTGTTAGATGCTGCCTGACCTGCTGAGTTCCTACAGCATTTTGTGTGTGTCACAATTGAGAGTACAAATTTTAAGATCATAAGACATGGTAGAATTAGGCCATTCGGCTCTTTGAGACTGTTCCACCATTCGATCATGGCTGATTTATTTTTCCCTCTCAACCCTATTCTCCTGCCTTCTCCCCGTAACCTTTGACGTCTTTACTAATCAAGACTTATGCTTTAAATATACCCAATGACTTGACTTCCACAGCCGTCTGTGGCAATGAATTCCACAGATTCACCACCCCTGGCTAAAGAAATTCCTCCTCTTCTCTGTTCTAAAGGGACGTTCTTCCATTCTGAGGCTGTGCCCTCTGGTCCTAGACTCTCCCACTACTGGAAACATCCTCTCCACGTCCACTCTATCCAGGTCTTTCAATATTCGGTAGGTTTCAATGAGATCCCCCCCCCTTGTCCTTCTAACCTCCAGCAAGTATAGGCGTAGAGCCATCAAATGCTCCTCATACATTAACCCTTTCATTCCTGGGATCATTCTTATAAACCTCCTCTGGGCCCTCTCCAATGCCAGCACATCCTTCCTTAGATATGGGGCCCAAAACTGCTCACAATACTCCAAATGTGGTCTGACCAATGCCTTATAAAGCCTCTGCATTACATCCTTGCTTTTAAATTCTAGTCTTGTTGAAATGAATGCTAACATTGCATTTGCCTTCCTTACTACCGACTCAACCTGTAAGTTAACTTTTAGGGAATCCTACACTATGACTCCCAAGTCCCTTTGCACCTGCAATTTCTGATTTCGCTTGCCATTTAGAAAATTGTCTTCGCCTTTATTCCTTCTACCAAAGTGCATGACCATACACTTCCCTACACTGTATTCCATCTGCCACTTCTTTGCCCATTTTCTCAACCTGTCCAAATCCTTCTGCAGACTCCCTGCTTCCTCAACACTACCTGCTCCTCCACGTATCTTTGTATCATCCGCAAACTTGGCCCTCAATTCCGTCATCCAGATCATTATAATGTGAAAAGTAGCGGACCCAACACAGACCCCTGCAGAATACCACTAGTCACCAGCAGCCAACCAGTAAAGGCCCCCTTTATTCCCATTCTTTGCCTTCTGCCAGTCAGCCAATCTTCTATCCATGCCATTACCTTTCCTGTAATACCATGGGCTCCTAAGTTGTTTAGCAGCCTCGTGTGGCACCTTGTCAAAGGCCGCCTGAAAATTCAAGTAAACAACATCCACTGACTCCATTTTGTCTACCCTGCCTGTTACTTCCTCAAAGAATTCCAACAGATCTCAGGCAAGATCTCCCCTTAAGTAAACCATGCTGACTGCGGCCTATTTTGTCATGCGCTTCCAAGTACCCCGAAACCTCGTACTTAATAATGAACATCTTACCAACCACTGAAGTCAGGCTAACTGGCCTATAATTTCCTGTGTTTTGCCTCCCTCCCTTCTTAAAGAGTGGAGTGACATTTGTGATTTTTCAGTCCCCCGGACCCATTCCTGACTGTAGTGATTCTTGAAAGATCACTACTAATGTCTCCAGAATCTCTTCAGCTACCTCTCAGAACCCTGGTTCTGTAGTCCATCTGGTCTAGGTGACTTACCTTTCAGACTTTTGTTTCCCAACCACCATTTCCTTAGTAATAGCGACTACACTCACTTCAGCCCCTTGACTCTCCCGAATTTCTGGCATGTTGTTGGTTATACTTATTCAGTTCTTCTGCCATTTCTTTGTTCCTAATTACTATCTTTCCAGTGTCATTTTCCAGCAGTCTGATGTCCACTCTTGCCTCTCTTTTACTCTTTATAAATCTGGAAAAACTTTTGGTATCCTCTTTTATATTGGCTAGCTTACCTTTATATTTAATCTTTTCTCTTTTGCTTTTATGCTGTCCTTGACTTTCCTTGTCAACCACGGTTGCCTCATCCTCCCTTTAGAATGCTGCTGCTTCTTTGGGATGAACTGATCCTGTGTCTTCTGAATTACTCCCAGAAACTCCTGCCATTGCTGCTTTACCGATATTCCTTCTACGATCCCCTTCCAATCAACTTTGGCCAGCTCCTCCCTCATGCCTCTGTAGTTACCTTTTACTCAACTGTAACACTGGTATATCAGATTTTAGCTTCTCCCTTTGTAACATCAGTATGAATTCTACCATATTATGATCACTGCCTCCTAAGGGTTCCTTTACCTTAAGCTCCCTAATCAAATCTGGTTCATTGCACAGCACCAAATCCAGAATTACCTTTTCCTTAGTGGGCTCAACCACAAGTTGCTCTAAAAAGTCATCTTGTTGGTATTCTACAAATTCCTTCTCTTGGAATCCAGTACCAACCTGATTTTCCCAATCTACCTGCATATTGAAATCCCCCATGACTACCAGAACTTTGCCCTTTTTACATGCCTTTTCTACCTCCTGTTGTAACTTGTACCCCATATATCATACCTTTCTATGATTCCCATCAGGGTCGTCTTACCCTTGCAGTTTCTTAACTCTACCTGCAAGGGTTCTACGTCTTCTAATCCTATGTCACTTCTTGCTAAGGATTTGATTTCATTTTTTTTTACCAACAGAGCCACCCCACCTTCTCTGCCCACCTGCCTGTCTTTTCGATAGGATGTGTATCCTTGGATGTTTGGCTCCCTGATAATTCTTTCAACCACTACTTTGTGATGCCCATAACGTCATATCTGCCTATTTCTAATGCACTATGAGCTCATCTACCTTATTTCGTATACTGCATGCATTCAAATATAACACCTTCAGTCCTGTATGCACCACCCTTCTTCTCAAATTTGTCTCCATGTTGCCTGATCTTTCTTTTCCCTTTCTAAACTTTGTCTTATTCTTTATTCTGAAGACTTCAGTAACCTCTCCTGCACTCTCCTTCCCTTTTACTTTAACCATACTTTTCCAATCTGTTAAAACCTTACTAATTAGTTTAAAGCCCTCTCTACAGCCCTAATTATGCGATTTGCCTGGACCCTGATCCCAGAGTGGTTCAGGTGGAGCCCATCCCATCAGAACAGCTCGCTTCTTCCCCAATTTTGGTGCCAATGTCCCACAAATTCAAACCCACTTCTCCCACATCAGTCTTTGAGCCACGCATTTAACTCTCTGATCTGATTGACCCTGTGTCAATTTGCATGTGGCTAAGGTAGCAATCCAGAGATTATTACCTTTTTGGTTCTGCTTTTTAATTAAGTCCCTAGCTGCTCAAATTCCCTCAGCAGAACCTCTTTCGTTGTTCTACCTACATCATTGGTACCCTCATGGACCACAACAGCTGGATCTTTCCCCTCTCATTCCAAATTCCTTTGCAGATCAGATGAAATGTCCTGAACCCAGGCACCAGGCAGGCAACACAGCCTTCAGGTTTCTGGATCCTCGCGACAGAGAATTGTGTCTGTTCCCCTGACTATACTATCCGCAATCACAGCTACATTTCTCTGCCCCCTCTTGAATGGCTCCCTGAGCCACATTGCCACAGTTCGGTTGCTCATCCTTCCTACAGCCCCAACTCTCCGCACAGGGAGCAAGAATCTCAGACCTGTTGGACAAGTTCAAGGGCTGAGACGCCTCCAGCACTACCTCTTGGATCCCCTTACCTGCCTCACTCATTCACACATTCTTGTCCCTGACCACACACCGAATTAATCTAATAGTTGTGACGGCCTCCTGAAACGCAAAGTCCAGGTAATTCTCCCCTTCCCTGATGTGTTGCAGTGTGTGAAGCTCAGATTCCAGCTCATATACTTTGAGCCTGAGTTCCTCGAGCAACTAACACTTAAGGAATTTTTTTTTGCATTCTAGGCAGAATTAAAACTGTGCAATCAAATAAGGAATAGAAGGGGGATGGATGGGTATACAGGGCACCAACTTTGGAGGAAAATGTTCTACTTTCAGAAAATGTTATAAATACCTGAACAGTAGAGCAATGAATTTTAAAGCTGTGGACAGGTTTACACCTTTCCTTTGGTTATGGTTTGGTGTAGCATACATGCATGCTTGACCTGGTAATGGTTGGCTTGGTGCAGAGCACAAGTTCACCTAGGGTGGTAGAGTGGCGCAGCAGTTAGTGCTGCTGCCTCGCCACTCCTGGGACCCGGTTCAATCCTGACCTCAGGCACCGTATGTATGGAGTTTGCACATTCTCCCCCTGGCAGTGTGTGTTTCTGCTGAGTTCTCTGGTTTTCTCCCACCTTGCCCCTCAGTATCGGTAAATTGCAAAAGCAATTAAAAGGGGTGTTAATGGGCCTGTGGGAGCAAGTACTTTGTCAGGTGATGGAAATAATGAGGAGTAATGGGACTTAGGAGGATCCTGTGCTGGGAGCTGTCATGAACCCAACTGACCGACTTGCTTCCTCGTTGTAATAAGTAAGACCCAGTGTGGAACACGTGTTGTTTTCCCAACAGGGCAGTTGGCATGTGCTGAGGTGAAATGTATTTTCTATGTTATACTTCGCATTCTGAGAGCTACAAACTAATTAGAAGCCTATCTGGTTTGGTTTCTCTTTATTTAAAATATAAAAATTTCTGAAGTGACTAGGACAATGTGATTCTTCTTTGTCAGAGGTTTGGGACTTAAGTCCCAGTTCTAAGATGTGCAGAATCTGAGCTGACATCTTGTTGGGCTGCCCCTATCGTTCATGTTGAATGCTAAGCCAAATTTAGATGTAAATTCCTTGGCAAAACCCCAAGTGTAGATAGTACTGACAGAACTCTGGTTAACATCTATCCCTCAGTCAGCAGCATTGAAAAGCAGCTTACTGGTCATTATATCTGTGGCGCTTTGCAAAATAGATTTTGCATTTCCTGCATTACAGAGATGACTACACTGCAGAAAGAATTGCTGGGGAAAAGCTTTGTAAAATAAATGTAAGACATTTTTTTTGTAAATTGGGTGAATGGTGGAATTTTTGAAATATTTTGAACACTAAAACATACAATTTCTTGTCAAAGTATGAATTACTGTTACCCAGACTTTCACTTTTCATTTTAAACTTTGTTGTGGTTGAATTATATAGTTATCTGAATAATATCTAAGGGATTTGTTGTCAATACTCGTGCATCATAAAGGTGCAGATCAACCATTCATTTCCTTCTGTGCTGATGCTTCTGTGTGTGTGGGGGGGGGGGGGGGGGGGGGGGGAGGGGGGGGGGTGCGTGGAAATCATCTGGTATTGGCATAACTACAATCAATGGTGGGCTCCCAAGGCAGTTTCTGATTTCAACAGCCTGTCTTGAAGGAAGTTGGGCTAAATCATTCTGGCATTTGGCACAGAAGAAAGCCATTTGGCTTATTATGTTTGCTACAGTTTTTCTGTAATTTCTTTTCCAGCAACCACTGAGCCTAAATCAACCTCTGATTACACCCTGACAGGCAACCAATCTAAGTTTAACATCTTGATTGCTCTAGCAGCACTGTGGTGCCAAGGCAATCATATCAATACTGTGTTTGATTAATAAATTTCCTTCATTGGTATTTAATTGGAAGGTGCTTGGGATTGTGAGATCCTGTGGGAATTCCCATTAGTAGGTAGAGCAGCTGGGAACCAGCTGAATGGTTTCTACAGGAATCCTCACTTCCCAAAACTGGACAGAAATTCTGGATAAACCTGGTAAATGAGCTACCAATCTGTTGAAGATTTAACAACCTCTTGCAATTGTGAATAGTTGCTGAGAACAGATGATAAATTTCTCCCATTATTTGTTATTACCCAGATAATTGTTTTATAATAGTTGTGTTTTCAAATTTCAGATGGCTTATCTGTGGGACATGCATTAAATGCTGCTCCTGAGGAAATGATTCCAAATGGGATTCGTTCGTGGGAAAGTGATGAAGATGACAAAACCTCTCATGCTAGCTCAAGTGACTGGACCCCTCATGCACGGATAGGTACAGGTTAATATATAGTTGGAATATTATTTTTGTTGCGTGGTGCTTAGTGTTTTATCATGATTTCATTGACTCATAGAAAAATATTCAGCTTGTAATCCAGGTTCCTTTCTTGCTACTTTGACTTCTGGTGCACCTTGATGATCTTCCTTGTTAATTTGTTTATATATCTTAAAACTTCACTGTTCATTTTTTTTTGTAGTTGAAGTTGCCTCATGAACACACAAGATTTTTCTTCACAATATGATGACGTGCCCAGTCATGCGAAAAACTAAATCCTCTGTTTTTCTGTGAAGCCATCCAGCAGGAGATATAAAATAATGTTTGGTCCCCTCAGTCAAATCATTGGTCCTAAGCACCAATCCCGGAGTAACCCTTTGGTCAAAGCCTAGCAACTTGAGAAAGATCCATTTTCTCACTCGTTACCTTCTGTCTAATAACCAGTTCTCAATCCTAAATTATGGTCAAAGATAACACTTGTCTAACATCCTTGAAAATATCATTGATTCCTTCCTGGGACTGATTTCATAAACCTCATTTACCATGGCAGGAGGTATGGGCTACTCAACAGCAGGGGTCTTAGATAAGCCTAAAAAGAGTCGAGGGATAATCATTAGATGGGATATCTGTTGTGAACTGAATGGAAATGCTTGTTACACTCAAGCTCTTTACCCTTAACTAAAATTTTAACTTTTTAAAGTTTTAACTTTTCCCCTTTTACCTCTTCAACCAGGTCCATATAGCTTCGTCCAGCAACATCTTATGCTGGGTACAGACCCACGGTCTATCTTGAAGGATCTATTGCGAGGGAACAGTCCACCCCCAGATCTGGATGACATGACACTGTGGCAGATTGTTCTCAACATTTTGTCAGAGCCACCAAAACGAAAGAAGCGTAAAGATATTAACACCTTGGAGGATGTGGTGAGAATCTTGAAAGAGAGCAAGAAAATCATGGTCCTCACTGGAGCTGGGGTATGTGTTAAAGAATAGCATTCAATGATCCTATTAAAATTGTAAGCATTAATGAGCAGTGACTCTGGGTTGTTAAATCAAACTTTCCTTTTGTAAACCAGATTGAATTTGTTTTATTTTTGAGTTTCCAAAAATTTTTATTCCAATCTTTTTATTTGCCATTCTGTTAGTATATTATTGATGACTTAGAAGGATCTGGTGGTTTCAGCACTATTCTGGATTCTGCATTGGAATCTAACCCAAAATGAGGGGGTATAAGTGTTCTCCAAGTGCCAATGTGAAATCAGTGCATGAGCCTCAACTCAATTTCTGGTGGTTTATTTGTAATACTATTACCACATTGTAATAGTAGAGATGTTTCTGAAATAGATAAAGCAACTGATGTAATTGTTTTCCTAAGAAGGAACTGAAGATTTTGCTAAAGTAAATTGAACTTAGAACAGTACAGGGCCTTTGGCTCATGATGTTGTGCTGACCTATATAAACACCTACTTCATGATTAATTTAACCCTTCCCTCCTACACAGCCCAAAGCTCTCCGTTTTTCTTTCATCCATGTGCCTATCTAAGAGTCTTTTAAATTTCCCTATTGTATCAGCCTCTACCACCACCCCCGGCAGTGTGTTCCAGGCACCCACCACTCTCTGTGTATTTAAAAAAAAAACTACGTCTGATGTCTCCCTGAAGCTTTCCTCTTCTGACCTTAAACTGATGTCCTAAGGTATTGGCCATTGCTGCCCTGGGGGAAAGGTGCTGGCTGTCCACTCTATCTATGCTCCCTCGTAATCTTATACACCTCTATCAAATTGCTTCTCATCCTGCCTCGCTCCAAAGAGAAAAGCTCTAGATCACTCAAACTATCCTCATAAGACATGTTCTCTAATCCAGGCAGCATCCTGGCAAATCTCCTCTGCACCCTTCCTAAACCTACTACATCCTTCCTATAATGAGGTTACCAGAACTGATCATAATACTCTGTGTGGTCTAACCAGAGTTATTATAAAGCTGTAACATTACCTCATGGCTCTTGAACTCAATCCTCCCGACCTAATGAAGGACAGCACACCATATACCTTCTTAACCACCCTATCAACTTGCACAGCAACTTTGAGGGATCTGTGAACCTGGACCCCAAGATCCCTCTGTTTCTCCACACTGCTAAGAATCTTGCCATTAACCTTGTACTCCGCCTTTAAATTTCCAATGTGCATCACTTCACACTTTTCCAGATTGAACTCCATCTGCCACTTCTTTGCCCAACTCTGCATCCTGTCTATATCCATTTTAACCTCCGACAACCTTCTACACTGTCCACAACACCTCCAACCTTCGTGTCATCTGCAAACTTACTAACTCATCCCTCCACTTCCTCATCCGTCATTTATAAAAATCACAAAGAGCAGGGGTCCCAGAACAGATCCCTGCAGAACACCACTAGTCACTGATTCCCAGGCAGAATACTCTCCATCTACTACCACCCTCTGCATTCTGTTGGCAAGCCAATTCCAAATCCACGCAGTCAAGTCTTCATGGATCTCATGCCTCATGACTTTCTGGATGAGCCTACTGTGGGGAACCTTGTCAAACATCTTACTAAAGTCCATATACATCACATCCACTTCTCTACCTTCATCAATTTGTTTTGTACCCTCCTTAGAAAAACTCAGGCTCGTGAGACACAACCTGCTCCTCTCAAATCCATGCTGACTAACCCTAATAAAACTGTGCTTCTTCAAATGTTTGTAAATCCTGTCCCTAAGAATCCTCTCCAATAGCTTCCCTTCCACTGATATAAGACTCACTGGTCTATAATTCCCAGGATTATCCCTATTACCTTTCTTGAACAAGGGAACAACATTTGCCATCCTCCAATGCTCTGGTACCACTCCTGTGGCCAGGGAGGATGCAAATATCATCGTCAATGCCTGAAGAAGCTCTTCCTTCGCTTCCCATAGTAACCTAGGGCATATCCCTTCTGGCTCCGGAGTCTTATCTACCCTAATGTTTTTCAGAAGCTCCAACACTACCTCTTCCTTAACCTCAACATGCTCCAGCATATTAGCCTGTTCTACACTGACCTCGCATTTGTCAAAGTCTCTTTCCCTAGTGAACACTGAGTAGAGTATTTATTAAGGACCTCCCCTACCTCCTCCACCTCCAGGCACATGTTTTCCCCTTTATCCTGAGTGATCCTACCCTCACTTTAGTCATCCTCCTGTTCTTCATGTATGTGTAGAATGTCTTGGGGTTTTCCTTAATTCTACTCACCAAGGCCTTCTCATGTCCCGTTCTAGCTCACTTTAGTCTCTTCTTAAGTTCCTTCATGGCTACTTTATAATTCTTGATCCCTGCCTGAATTTTGCTTCCTAAACCCTAAGTATGCTTCCTCCTTCTTGACTAAATGTTTCACCTCTTGTCAACCATGGTTCCTTTACCCTACCATCCTTTCCCTGTCTTAGTGGGACAGACCTATCCAGAACCCCATGGAAGTGGTCCTTAAAAAAAAAAACCTCCATGTTTTTGCTATGCATTTCTCCGAGAGCATCTGTTCCCAACTTATGCTTCAAAGTTGCTGCCTAATACTGTCGTAATTAGCCCTCCCCCAGTTAAAAACTTTCCCACATCGTCTGCTGTTATCCTTGTCCATGGCTATGCCAAAGGTCAGGGAGTTGTGGTCACTATCTCTGAAATGCTCGCCCACCAAGAGGTCTGTCACCTGACCAGGTTCATTGCCTAGTACTAGTTCCAGAATGGCCTCACTAGTCGGCCTGTCCACATGCAAGTCAGGAATCTTTCCTGGACACACCTAACAAATTCAGCCCCATCCAAATGTTTTGCACTAAGGAGGTGCCAGTCAATATTAGGAAAGTTGAAGTCTCCCATGACAACAGCCCCATTATTTTTGCACCTTTCCAAAATCTGCTTCTTAGTGTCCCAGTGGCTGTTGGGGGCCTAAAGAATACTCCCAATAGTGATTTCCTGTTTCTGACTTCCACCCACACTGACTCAGTAGACACTTCAGTTGGTCAATCAGTGCTGCCACCTTCTGTGAACAGTTACTGCAATGAATTTTCCTTCATAATTGGGCCATTAAGTGACAGAAGCAACAAGGGAAAAGCATATAAAATCTCAGCTTGGTGAAATTAAGGATACTGTTACAAATAAAAAGAATTAAAAACCTGGGTCAAAGCAACACATTTACCTTCTTGGTAGCCTTGTTTTTTTGCACAGTATGTACATTTTGGGACCTGTTCACACTTTTAGTGCCATTGTCATGTGCTGCTTTAACCAGTTTAGTTTGCGTTATAAGACACTGCCTCCTTGGCTTTACCTTTCTGATAGTCAGAAACTTGGCTTGGGTAAGTTAATTGGAGTTCCATTTTTCTTTTGTAAAATCTTAACTTTATAAGTTGATTTAAATGTTTAAAGCATCTTATTGGATCTCCTTCACTTAATTGTATAATAACAGAAGCACTGGGTTATTGGTACCAAGTTGAAAATTTAATGGAGTGAAATAAAATGAACCTCAATTTTGCTTTCAACTGATCAATAAGTTGGTCTTAATGCACTTTCCTAGGTTTCCGTTTCATGTGGAATACCAGACTTCAGATCAAGAGATGGGATTTATGCCAGATTGGCAGTAGACTTTCCAGACCTTCCAGATCCTCATGCCATGTTTGACATTGAATACTTCAGAAAAGACCCCAGACCATTTTTTAAGTTTGCAAAGGTAAATATCTTAACGATTTGGAAATTTTGAGAAACCTGATGTTGTTAATTTAAGGCAAGAGGCAGAGCCAAGTGAAATGTCGAGAGTGAGGAAAAGATGCTTTCTAAGATGTTCAGAAAGCAGTTGTCATCTAATTACACTTAATCAATGTAAACATCTAAATGTGGTCCCATATGATTTATGAACATGAATTGAGTGGTAATTGTGTTTATAGAGGGGGTCTCCTCCACTTTTCCATTTCCAGCAATACTATTGACTGTTCCATTCACAATGTGTGCACCTCCATCAGTCATTTCAGTGACACTGTTTTATTCTGATTTCAATTTTTGCCATTGTTGACTTCAGCCTTCCTCAAATAGTATCTCCAACCTTGCTTGGATGCTCAGCTATACATACTACAACTTAGCAATATTACTCAAATATATGTTCAGATTCCCATAATGGGATGCCTAATTCTACTTGCTGTCATCTCAGTCAATCCAACTAGAGTTGCTGCCAACTCTAACTTTCTTTGTGACATTAATAAATGAAAGAATTAAACCTCCCTCTGGCTCGAGACCGGCACAGCCACTATGTCCAGTTTTGAATCAGTGTAACTGTTGGCTGTCACTATCTGCTGTCCAGAAAGTGTTGCATAAAACTTAATATTGAGCCCTACATGTGATCTTTCCCCATGTTTGCTGTTTCATTTCCAAAACCACCTGACTGTTCCTATTTTTGGCATTCTTCCCCACCCACTCCTCTCCAAACATTAAACAACACCTTTATTATTACCACCCTATCAACATGTGTGGCCACTTTCAGGGGGCAGTGGACTTGGATCCCAAGATCCCTCTCTACATCAGTATTGTTAAGGGTCCTGCCATTAACTGTGTACTTTTTACATTTGATCTCCCAAAGTTCAACACCTCACACTCGTCTGGATTAAACTCCATCTGCCATTTCTCTGCCCATATCTCCAACTGATTTATATCCTACTGTATCCTTTGGCAATCTTCTGCATTATCCACAGTGCCACCAATCTTGGTGTCATCTGTAAACTTACGAACTCACCCATCTGTGTTTTCATCCGCCGTTATGTGTATGTATATATCATAAAAGAAGAGAGGTCCCAGTATGGATTCCTGTGGAAGACCACTAATCAAGGACCTTCGCCCAGAATAAGATTCATCAGCCACTGTCTTCTATAGGCAAGCCAATTCTGAATCCACAAGTGGATGTCTTAACGCTGCTCAGTTTTGTTCTGAATGTATCTCGTTTAATGCAATGGTTGTGCCACACCACAGATGGAGGAAGGGCATGAGATGGGCACAAGGAGCATTCTGGATATAGGCTGATCCAGCCCTTTGTTTCTACTTTTTTCAGTACAATTGTATGAATCTGGAACAAGTAGATTGGAAAAAATTGTGAAGTAGAACGTTTCGTGAGGAGATGTGGATGATCCACCTTCTTCAACTGCTTTGGTCCTTCTAGTGAAGGGTGGGAGTTGCAGATTTAGGGAAGGCTGTTATATTTCTGCATGGGGATAGTGTATATGTTGTGTTTTGGAAGGGAATCTGCCATTGGTGTTCCCATGCAGTAGCTGCTAATGAAAAAGAAAGTGAAATAGGTTTATTCCTACCTCCCTCCTTCCACTCCTGCACCCCCCCTCCCCCCATTGCTTTGCTCACCATCACAACACAGTTACTCATTTGTAAGCTGCCGTTCATCCAGAGTATCAAAGCCCATTTCTCATAAAGCATTGAAGCCTGTATCCTAGTCTCAGATCTCCTCATGGCTTTGTCACTCAATGCTACATGAAGCATTTCAACTCATTAAGAGACTGGCATTTCTTTGTGAAGCAATCCTGTTGGTCCCATTCCCCTGCTGTATCCCCATGACCATGCAAATTATTTTCACTTGAGAGTCTATATTCAATTTCCTTTGGAAAGCCCTGATTAATTCTCCACCCACCACCCTTCCAAGGAGAACAATACCAATTCTGTCCCCACAATACCAAGAACTGCTGCTTGCGTTCCATTACAGGGCATGCTTGTTCAGGTACTTTGCTCCTCCCTTTTGCTTTCCTCCATCACATTACTTATTTTCAGTGCTTTTGTTTTTAAAAAAGAATCCATTCCAGGAGCCTCTTCCTTTACCTGTTTGCTATCTTAATTGCAGTTTGTTACTGTGTAAAGTACTCTCAGAAAATGCTTAGTTCATTGCTATTGAAATGCAAACTGTCTCATTTGACTGTGTGATCAATTTGTCATTTAGTAATATAAAACCAGAAAGTTTGATGTAGTTTAATTGCTGCCTAGCTTAAGTTTAAATTATCTTCCACCAAATCATTGTGGGCTCTGTCCTAAGACATGAATTTATAATATGTTTTTCACAACCTTGCGAGGATCCACAGGCAATGATGTACGAAAAAAGTCACTGTTAATTTGCTTATGCAGCTCAAAGAAACATGTCAATAGCAGGTATTCTGATTTTAGACGGTGAAAGACAAATATTCCTGGGATCTTTAAAGTCTAACTGAGAACAGTTAAAACCTTGGTTTAGCATTTTTCTAAAAGTGGCACATCCAGAAGAGCAGCATTTTCTCGGTATTGCACCAATATGTCAGTGTGGAGTTTCTCTTGAGCCTTTGCTTTGGATTTGGGTGCATGATCTTGTGACTGTGCTACGACAGGTATTCAATGGAAAGTGAATTTTCTGCAAAACTGGTTGGTTAATAACCCTATTGAGGAATGTTCTAATTGTTCCATCACATAGCATTTTGAATTTTTATACCCAATAAAGTTACACTTTACAGAAGCCTGCTAGATTAACTTGTTCTAATAGATATTATCAGAATGCATATTAGAGGGTAATTCCACCTGTTTTTATTTCACAGGAGATTTATCCTGGTCAGTTCCAGCCATCACTTTGTCACAAATTTATAGCCTTGCTGGATAAACAAGAGAGACTGCTTCGGAATTACACCCAGAACATAGATACCCTGGAGCAGGTTGCTGGCATTCGTAGGATTGTTGAGTGCCATGGTTAGTAGAGGATAATATCTGCAACTAAATAACTGAATGAGTTTTCCCTCTCATTGACTTATTACACATTTTAATGTGGGATTCCTGTCCTGTTAGTCAGATCTGACAAAAGCACCTCAAAAAATCTACCTGAGAATATTGGTTGGAGTACACATTGACTTCTTTTAAGCACATGCTCATAAAGATCTTGCTGTTCAAGTATATGGTTATCCGGCTTCATTTATTGTGCTGTGTTAAAGGCCAGCATTTCATAGAAGTTAGGCATGCATGCCCTCTACACCTGTTTCCTGATTGAACTGGGGGCTGATGGGATCATTGTGGATCCACATCGTTTCCTAATGAGCGGTCTAACATAACTTTATCTCTCTGTTCATAGATGCTGCCTAATATGCTGAATATTTCCAGCATTTTCTGTTTTTATTCAAACTTGATTTTAGAAAGCAGGGCAAAATATGTCTTGATGTGCCCTCAAGTTAAGCTCAGCAGAGTTCATAGCTTACCAAAGGAGAGCCAGCGTCCAGGATTTGATCTTTTTTAAACATGTTTGTAATTTGGGGAAGAATTTTATATATTTCTGGGGAGTTGATGCAAATTCTAGAATTAAAAAAAATTGTTAATCTTATTGGGGTACCATCAGGTTTATTTATGGCTTTGGATTGCTTCTTTTCTGTTCCTTCTGATGTATTTCTGTAAGTAATATTTCTTGTGAATTATGAATGTATTGGTTTTATTGTTATGTGAAATCTTTACTTAGGTTCATTTGCCATGGCTTCTTGTCTGATGTGCAAATACAAGGTTGACTGTGAAGCAATTAGAGAAGAAGTATTCAATCAGGTAATTTGTTTTTGAAGTGAGGTAATTGAAATCACCGCTCTGTTCTGTGTTGAATCAGGGGTCTGTTTTTCTTTTGCTGTCCTGATGAAGAAGATGAGCCTTGATGTTTGTTTCTCCTTGTCACAGAGCTGGAGTGGGTGTTTGATTTCATCAAGCACTGTGTGTAGTTCTTGTGTTAACTCCTGGGAGGTGTACAAGTCCCTATTAGATGATCTATCCAATTAATCCAGTACTTTAGGAATTTAGTAAACATGGAGACTTATGGATGATGGGGGGCCATCAAGCTGCATTTTACTCAAATTGGTGCACTGTACTGATGTACTATGTGGCTGTCTGAATTTTATATCCAAGAAGCCAATGACGGTGCAGTGCACCAACTGTTGTGAAATGTGTGCACCTAACTAAGCTGTGTGCAAGATGGTTTGTAGCATGAAACTAACTTGTTCTTTTTTTTAAGGTTGTACCCCGCTGTCCAAGGTGCCCACCTGAAGTTCCCCTTGCCATTATGAAGCCAGATATAGTGTTTTTTGGTGAAAACTTACCTGAGCAATTTCACAGGAGTATGAAGTATGACAAAGATGAAGTTGACCTCCTAATTGTAATTGGATCTTCATTAAAAGTCCGGCCAGTGGCCCTCATACCAAGTAAGAATCCTAATCTATTAATTAACCTTATGGGATTCATAGGATATATCACAAATATTTTAATGCAGTATTATAGAGTGTTGTAATGAATATTGGTATCAAAGAACACTATCAATGCAAAATGCTACACTTAGCTATTAAAATGATAATGAGCCAGCATCTTGATTAGCAGAATTCAACAAATATTTTAAAAAAATATTCAAATATTGACAATAGTAAATCAATAATGTGTGATTTACCATTTAGTAATCTCTCATTTCTTGTTCTTTGAAAGCATGAACTGGCATACTTGTAAATATTTACTTGTTAATGATACTGTCTGATGGATGCATGCCACATATCCTTGATGATTGGTATTGCAGTTAAGATTTTAAAGCAACTTTCTGAATATGGTGACCGGTGCTTTGGTTTTGTTCCATGAATAATGGATGTATTTCTTAAATGTGGGCAGTGCATGGTGAGGCATTGACTCTGGGCATGACCAAAAGTAAAACTTGTCCTGATTTCACCGCATACATTCACAGCCAGCATTGTGAGCAGATAAAAGCTCCGTTCTTGCTGACTTCCTGCAGGTTGAGTCAGTCCAAGTGAAATGAGTCAAACTGTAATTTCTGCACATCTAAAATAGTATGAAGTAAGGATTATATTTTGTTCATTTTGAATCAGTATCGTTCTGTACCATGTTAAGGACATATCAGAGAAACTATTGCACATTTATTTTGGCTTTAAAATAAAGCCTATTTGTGCATAATTTGTTTACTAAATAGCTTTAGTCTGAAGTTGAAGTTCTAAGTATCTATAAAGAAATGCAGGTGATGGAGCCCTTTAAAGAAAAACAGAGCTTGAAATATCGAGGATGTCAATCAGTGCAAATTGAGACCAATAAAAACATGAAGTATAGGTGTTTTACAAAATTAAGCACAAATTAAAACTGATTCATTTAAAGGACTCTGCAGAAAATATAGGGAACTGGGGACAGTTTCCTGAAAGGGTAGTGTAATCGGAACTTAACCCATTCTAAGAATTATGTGCGCGTGCACTTGAAGCACCAGACCCTACTGGACTATAAAGCAAGAGCTGGAAAGTGGTTCAGGCTAAATGGCTATTCATCAGTTGGCATGAATGTTCTTTTGCCATAAATTCCTGTGATTCAGAACTAGCAAACTTAGAAATATGGACAGGTACTTCCTATGCATGCTGAATTATTTTGAACACTTTGTTTAGTTGCGTAATTCTCTATTTTTGCATGCAATTTTTATTCATCATTCCAACCCTATTTTTAATTGATGATCTATTTGCAGGTTCTATACCCCATCATGTGCCTCAGGTGCTGATCAATAGGGAGCCCTTGAATCATCTTAACTTTGATGTGGAGCTATTGGGTGATTGTGATGTTGTCATTAATGAGCTGTTTCATCGTTTGGGCGGAGAGTTTGAAGACCTTTGTGGCAATCCAGTGAAACTTACAGAAATCACAGAAAAACCCCCACGATTGCAAAAAGAATTAAAATATCAGCCATGTGATCTCCCTCCTACTCCTCCGGTTTTAACAGAAGATTCTAGTTCATGTGAGCAAGAAGTGGAGAACTGCAGGTTGGCAACAAGTAAAGATTCTGCAGCTACAAGTTGTGAACCTGTTGTGGAATCCACCACAAGTTGTATGAAGGAAAATCCAGAGGAACCTGAGCCAGAAACAATTCACGGGAAGGAGAGGTCAACTCCTGTGGCAGAAAGCTCTGGGGATTGTGACAGTGATGTGCATATTACCCATGCTATTGAAGAAAGTTGCCCAGACAGGGAGCATCATGTTCCAAGTGACACAAAGCACACTAAAGAAACTCTCAAAAAAGGCTGGAGCAGTAAATTTCCAAAAGAACAAATCAGTAAGCGATTGTCTGGTAAGTCATATTGTATATGTAACTCTGAATTCACATTTTGTGTACAGTTAAGTATTACTAGAGTCTGGAGCATAGATGCCCAATGACTTCCCAATTAAGTCATCATGTAAATGTTCATTGGCTGATATATAATTTTGCATATAGAATTGACCTTTTTTTATTCCAACCCTTCTTGCTGTTACATTTTAATGGTTATTCTGTAGCTGCTTGGCCAAAAAAAATTACTCGTATGGGAATGTTAGTTGGAAGGCTGTTTGAATGGGACAGGTCATCCAACCTGCTGCTTACCAACTATTTTCTCATAATATACAACACAATGGACCCTCATTGAGAGCAGCAGTCAGAATGAATAGCAGTTGCAGTGCAGACAATGTAAATGCATGTCAAAGACTGTCATTTTCACACGCGCTGATGATTTGATTTTACCACTTTTTAATCAGGAGTATTGATGTGTATGAGATCAGATTATTTGGGAAGGACAGTGATTAAATTCAGACTTAAGTCTCCAAGAAAGAAACCACATTTGGGACCGGTTACAACTTCACCATATGGCTGGGTTGGTGGATTGTTCAACAAATTGCTTCCCATGAGTTGCATTTGTGATAAAGACTTGTGAAATGCAGGACTGATTTGTAACACTCTTGGTGTGGCTGCCTGTGTATTTTCAACTTTTTCTGTTTTATTTCTCATTCCCTTACTTCTACCAGGGCCACTGTTGACTACTCCTTTCCTCCCCACTTCTTGCTAGCTAGAAGGCAGAACACATTTCTTAGGCCTTAGGCTCTTGAAAATGACAATAAACAATGTGATATCCTCTTATTGTGGGGAGAGGGCTTTGTTACATCTTCTCTCTCAAGTTGGCACTATTATTTATCTGGTGTAGGCCTTGTTCTCAGTTGAGGCTTCAATCAAAATCTTGACTGATACTCGAGGCACTTGACACATCTTTGGATGATGGCATTTTCCTTCCCTTGTACATCTTAAATTCTCTCTCCGCAGCGAGAATCCCACTGGACATCTGATGTGCAGCTAGGATGCCTCCCTGCTCAGGGAAATGGATAGGGTGTAATGCAGATGCAGGGAGGTAAAATCCAAACCAATCATTAGGTTTCTCCTTTTACCAAGTCCTCCTAACATGCCTGTCTTGAGCACTGCTCTGATTGAGCACTGGTTTGACTCTATCAGGGAGTTTCATCCATGGTTAGTTGTGATCTTCGGTTTGTTTACTGTAGCCCATAGGTATTCTGTTAGAGGTCTTATTCAACGACTGTTTCCCCTTTTTTTTCCTCTACCACTTGGTGCCAAATACCATCATGAATACAGAACGAGGACGTGAGTTAATTTGATCCAACTGTGGTGAATCTGGTTCTGTGAGCAGATTGAAGAGGCTGAGTTTCAAGATGTATAGATGCTAGTAGTATTGCCTAAGGCTTGCTGACTGAAAGGTTTTAATATGACTGTTAAATGCTCTATCTGTCTAGGTGTGGATTAACACATGGCTTCTCTGATTTAAATATATCTCCACCACACTGTTCTCTCCCCAAATCTGGGTCAGAGACCCTGGTCCTTCCCTTCATCAAGCCAGAGAACCCCTCCCACCATTAAACATTCCAGATCATCACTGCCTAGATTGCTGGTAGCAGAGGCAAAGGCTGCAAGATTCTAAAATCTAGAGGAGCTCAGGGTCGTCGTGATGGTTCACTACACAGGCTATAGACCAGGCAGGTTTTCGACTCGAAACATCGACAGTTTCTTTCCTCCTACAGATGCTGCATGACCCACTGAGTTCCTCCAGCACACTTAGGTTACCCTCCTACCAACCTTCAAGAGTGAAATGGCCATAACTGTGAGAAGTGGGTTGGTTGACTCAGCCCAATGTATGGGTCTTCACAGCCATATTCGGTCATCATTGAATTTACACATTCACGTTTCCAGCAGTAGGTGCGGTTAAGAGTGGGAGTCATCATTAGTTAACCTCTTACCTCTCCTGCCCAACCTTTATCCCAAAGACTGGGGCTAATCTGTTGAGATTGTGCAACTCAACAAGGCTGAGAGTGGGTCTAGTTATATGTTGGCTTTGTTTACTGACTAGTAAAGAGCTGGTGAAAGAACATTGGACTTTCAGTGAGGGAAGAATTGGTAATTGATTACAAACTGCCTGGTAAAAAGATGAAAATTGCTGGTGATGGGAAAGAAAGAGCATATGCAGGTGTTTAAAATGAACACTTTTAGTTGAGTGGACTTCTAATATACTGTTTTGTTAATTTGTAATTCATGGAAACACATTACCAACTGAGAAACCCGTTCAGGTAGAAATGGAGTCGTGCATTGGTTTGCCTCATGTTCCTAACTCCAGAGAATTTAGCTGAAGATTGGTAGTGTTATCCACATTATTCCTTCATGCAGTTCCATTCATCCACCATGGATGAGTGCTGCAGATTAAACAGATAAAATCACATAGCTTACTGTAAGCTGCCTACTCCTTGTCCAACTTGTCCACTGTATACACATTACCAAGCTTATTTGGAGCTAAGTAGAAAAAAATCCTGTCACTTTCTCCCCTCCGTTCTCAAGGTTGAGGACTGTATCTGTCTAGCTCAACTGCATATTAATAACTATGACAGGTGGTTGAACTCGGTGTAAAACATGCTATAGGATCACAAGAAGAGTTAACCCCTCAGTTCTATTCCATGATGCACTCAGACCATGACCAATTTGTACTTCAACTTTTTTTCAATCTTTTTATTACACTTCAAATTAACATAACAATAGTTGTCACAAACCAGCAACAAAAGAAACACACTGAGCATGATTCAGTGTTAAAAACTATTTTATTAATCACTACTTATGATAATACGTAAAATAAAAGTAAAAATGTTAGTATGTTAGAATTCAAAAATGTTAAACCTCGAATGTTAACCCCAAAACTAAACTCGTCTCGTGTGTGTGTGACAAAGTCCAAAACTCCCAGTTCCTGAATGGTTCTTAAAGTTCAGTTCCGCAAGCCATAAGGTGAAACATGAGCAAGGGCTTCTTCAACAACCACCGTTGTCTGAAGATAAGATGTAGATGTAGAAAAACATAGAGAGAGTACATACGAAATCCAGATGTTCCTCGATGGAACCCAAACGACACTTCAGTGTTTACTCGGTAGTGACTTCCTCACCCCGAAAAGCATCCGAACCGTGGTCGTCCACACACAAATACCTGTTTCCTTCTACAGGTCAGCAACAAAGTGAACTCCACCGGATTACTTCCAACTTCCATACATGGATTTCAGTGGCAAACACAGTTATTGTTTCTCATCCATCGATAGAGAGAAAAAGCAGGCTGGTGTCTCTCTCCCTTCTCTCTCTCTCTCCTTCTTCTTCTTCTTACTTCTTCAACAACGTCATTACGTCCTTTATCTTCTATTGACGTAAGCACGCCCCACACACACATACACACACACTCTCTATCTTAAAGGGACTTTCACTGAGTCCATAACATAGTAATTATACACATGATACAAAGAGAGCAGGATTACAATAATAACAGTAATGTATGCAGACAGTAAAATTTGTAATCTGAACCTCCCAATCTCTTGATAATTGAACATGAAAAAGATTTTAAAAGAAATTTGATTATACGGAATAAAAACCCCAAACTTAAAAAAAAACAAAACAAATAATAATAACCAAAAACTAAACAAAAGCTGGGCTGTTGTATTTCATCGGTTAAAAGCATTATTATGTCATAACTCCGCTCCTCTATATTCGAATAGAAAGTTATTGAAAAGGTCAATTTACATCATATGAAAATGCTGGATAAATGGGCTCCAAGTTTCTTTAAATTTAACCGAAGGATCAATAGTACCACTCCTAATTTTTTCTAAGTTTAAGCATGTTATAGTTTGGGGAAACCATTGTAATATAGTAGGAGGTTTAGGATCTTTCCATTTAAATAGAATGGATCTCCTGGCTATTAATGTAACAAATGCAATCATACAACAGGCTGAGGCAGATAAATGGCCAGAATCCAGTAATAGGATGAGATTGTAAATCAATATTCAATACCACTGAAATAATATCAAAAGTCTTTCCAATATTTTTCCAAAAAGGGGGCAGGACCAGAATGTGTGTCAGGGAAGCCACCTCAGAATTACATCCATCACAGATAGGATTTATATGGTTGTAAAAACAAGCTAACTTATCCTTAGATATATGGGTTCTATGAACCACCTTAAACTGTATCAAAGAGTGTCTAACACACATTGAAGAGGTGTAAACTAATTGGAGAATTTTCTTCCATGTCTCTATAGGTAAAAGTATCTGAAGTTCTCTTTCCCATTCATTCTTAATTTTATCAGATATCCCTGAACATATTTTCATAATCAGATCATAAATTATTGCTATCAAGCCCTTCTGATAAGGGTTAAAACCTAAATTTTTTTCTGTAATTTCAATTTGATGTGGTATCAGAAAAGTAGGTAGAGTAACATAAAAAGTTTCTAATCTGTAAGTATCTTAAAAAAAAATGTGATCTAGGAGGCAAATTATATTTATTAGACAACTATTCGAGACAAGAAACAGTTATCAACGAATAGATCATGAAAACATGTTATTCCCTTCATTTTCCATTTTAAAAAAAAGCTGGATCAATTCCAGATGGTTGAAAGAAAAAATTAGATAGGACTTGATAAAATAAATTTATTCAATCCAAAAAATTTACAAAATTGAAACCATTTTCGTATTGTGTGTTTAGTTTTTGGATTAATCATTTGTTTATTCAATTTAGTAAGTGCAAAGGGGAGCGAGGCCCCTAAAATAGAAGCCAATGAAAACCCTTGCTCGAGATACACCCATCGTGGACATTGAATTACATCTAAATCTTGTGTCCAAAAAATTAAATATGGAATATTAATTGCCCAATAGTAAAATCTAAAGTTAGGCAAAGCCATACTGCCATCCTTTTTTAATTTCTGTAAGTATTTCTTAACCTTGGGTTTTTTCTGTCATATATATGAAAGAATTTTAGAATCAATAATATCAAAAAAGGATTTAAAGATAAAGGTTGGAACCACCTGAAATAGATACAAAAATTTAGGTAAAATAGTCATCTTAACAGCATTGATTCGACCAATCAGTGATGGGGACAATGGGGACCATTTAGTAAGCAATTGTTTAACATGATCAATTAACGGTAAAAAGTTAACTTTAAATAAGTCTTTATAATTCTTGATAATTTTAACAACCAAATAAGTAAAATAATTAGTCACTAATCTGAATGGTGATTGCCTATATATTGGAACTTGCATATTTAGTGGGAAAAGCTCACTCTTATAAGATTTAATTTATAGCCAGAAAAAACACTAAACTGAGCAAGCAGTGATAATACTTCAGGGATGGATTTCTCAGGGTTAGAGATATGAAGTAACAGGTCATCTGTATATAATGATACCTTATGCGTCCCATCTCCACAAATAATGCCAAATATGTTGGAAGAGTCATGAAGAGCAATTGCCAAGGGTTCTAAGGCAATATCAAATAGTAAAGGACTTAAAGGGCAGCCCTCTCTAGTACCTCAAAAGCCTGAAAAAGGGGGATATCTGATTATTGGTAAGTACAGAAGCCAAAGGTGTATCATATATCTATTTATTCGAGAATATAAAATTTTGGCTAAAATTAAATTTCTCAAGAGTGTTAAATAAATATTTCCATTCAACTGTATCAGACACCTTCTCGGCATCAAGCGAAATAACACATTCTGGAGTTTTAAATGAAGGGGTATATGCAATATTCATAAACCTCCTAATATTAAACTGCAAATACTGATTTTTAATAAATCCTATGATCATCAGAAATAATTTGTGGAAGTACCTTTTCCAGTCTAGTAGCCAATATTTTGGGGGAAAAATTTGAGTCCACATTCAATAAGGAAATAGGTCTATATGATGCACATTCAGAAGGATCTTTATCTTTTTAGGAATTAAAGAAAGAGATGCTTCATAAAAGTATTGTGGTAATTTACCTACAAAGAGGGCATCTTTAAAAAAATTTTAGATAACCAAGGAGAAAGAAGATCAGAAAGATTTAAAAAAAAATTCTACTGTTTACTCATCGAGACCAGGTGCTTTATCAGAATTCATCGAAGAGATTGCTTTCTTTATTTTTTCCTCCGAAATGGGTGCATCTAATGTTAAACATTCGTTAAGTGGTAATTTTGGAATATTCAATTTCCTTAAAAATTCGTGCATTAAGGTGGAATCCTCAGGAAATTCTGATTGATATAAAGAGGTATAAAATTCTTGAAAGGATTTATTAATTTGGTCATGGTCAACTGTCAAATTACCATCTCGTTTACGAACTTTAATAATCTGACGTTTAGCTGAAACGGCTTTCAGTTGGTTGGCCAATAATTTACCAGATTTATCACCATGTATATAAGACTGACTCTTAGTTTTTGGGGATGTTAATAACAAACTGTGTTGCAATTGAAGTTCAATTCTCTTTTTTTAAAGCTCCAGATTAGGAGCAACAGAGTATTTTTTATCAACTTCTTTAATCTTACCAACCAATACAAGTATTTCATTATTAGCTCGTTTTTTCAATCCAGCAGAATATGAAATAATTTGACCATGGATATACACTTTAAAGGTATCCCATAATATCTCATGGGAAATCTCTTCCATAGAGTTAGTTGAAAAGAAAAAGGCGATCTGTTCTTTAATAAAATTAACGAAGTTTAAATCCTGAAGCAGAGAAGAATTGAACCGCCATTGCCTGGCACCAAAAATTATGTCAGCTAATTTGATAATTTCAAGGGTGCATGATCAGAAACGGCGATTGCATCATACAATCGATAACAGATGGAGCTAATCAAGAGTCGATAAAGAAATAATCAATTCTAGAGTAATTGTGGTAAACATGAGAAAAGAATGAAAACTCTTTATTGTTGGGGTGTAGAAACCCCCAAACTTCTAAAATTCCGGAATCAAATAAAAAGGAATTGATAAAGATAGTGGATTTGATTGGAAGTATATGATTAGACGCAGACCTATCCATCGAAGGGTTCAAACAACAGTTGAAAGCTCCACCCATAACCAACGTATATTTGTTTAAGTTAGGAAGAGATGCAAATAAATGTTTAAAGAACTCAGGATAATCGGCATTAGGTGCATAAACATTAACCATAACTTTTTTGTTATGAAGTACACCAGTAATTAGTAAAAATCTACCATTTGGGTCTGAAATTGTTTCGTAGTGAACAAATGAAATTGAGGAGTCTATAAAAATAGAAACTCCTTTCACCTTAGCTTGTGAATTAGACTGGAATTGTTGACCTTTCCAAAATCTAAAAAAACACTGATTATCCTCCTTCCTAATATGAGTCTCCTGAGCAAAAATAATCTAAGCATTCAATCTATGGAAAACTTTAAAAATCTTCTTCCGTTTAATTGGATGATTTAATCCATTCGTATTCCATGAGACAAAGGTTAATAATATTATCCATTTTACTTGACTAAAGCATATGGTATGTAAAGGGTTAACCTTGCTGCACAGGAGACTCATTAATCAGGAAGAGGGAAAAAAGTTCAAAGGGTAGCTGGCTGTTACGACAATTCAGGCGTATTTGTAGTTGTAGATCAGCCCAGAAAGGAAAAAACTAGACTAAGAATAGCACCCCCCCCCCCCCCCACCCACACAAGCCCGAAGACTGGCCAATAGACAGCCAGAAAGCTAACTACAAAATCCCTTAACCCCATCTCTCTTGATGGCAAATCTCCAAATTAAAAGGAATGCAAAACACCACCATTAGTGAAAACATTGAGATAGAAGTACCATAAACATTCCAAACATAAACATATAGAGGAAAAAAACAACTTACTGGAAAATTCTTCACAGTTAGAAATTCTGAAAGGCAACATTTTGAAAAATAGTCTTACTAATCTTTCAAAGAAAAAAGCCACCAAATCAGATTCTTAATTATTTCAAAAATAAACAATTAAAAATAATAAAAGGAAAAAGAGAATTATAATATAGAAGCATGGAATATCCATATTCCAGAACCAGGCACGATGGTGTTAACAAAGGGCAAAAATCTCTGGACTTAAGTTCAGATCCATGAACTAGTTATTGACCTGTAGACCGAATAGATATAAAAAGATTAGTACATTTATTGGCCATCTGAAGTCAAAAGTTGATCGTCAAGAAACTTTTTTAGTTTCGTCCACTGATTCAAACCATTTACGTGATTTGTCAGGGAGAACGACCCTTAAGCAGGCTGGAAATAGCAATGCAGGTTGAAGTTTCCTTTGATAGAGCTGTGACTTGATCAGTTTAAAAAGCAACCTCTCTTTCATTACTTCTGGACTGTAATCTTCAACCAGATGAAGCTTCAGATCTTTGTGTTGGATAATTCCTTTACAACGAGCAATTCAAATTAAATGCTCTTCACTTATTCACATAGTGGAATCACAATATTACTGATTGCAGTTTTTGCTCTTCGGGAGGTTTGGGTCTTAAAGCTCGATGAGCACGGTCGAGTATAGGACGGGCAGAAAAAACTTCAGAGCCAAACACATCCATCAAAAATTTGGAAAATAATTCAATAGGATTACCATTTTTGACATTTTCACAGAGATCAATTATCTGCAGGTTTTTTCTCCGACTTCGATTTTCTAAGTCAATAATCTTGTGTCCACTGTTCAAGTGCTTGAGTGGTCAAAGTTAATTTCTTTTCCAATGAGTCCAAGTACTTCAACTTTTAATGGTTAAATCCAAACAGAAACAAGTGGATTTAAACTACAATAATTGCCTCTACAATACAAAAATTTAATGTATATTTAAGCCATGTAAGTCAAAAAATGAAGGAAGATGCATAAGCAGGCTAAAATAAACATGCCCAAATGAAAAGAAATGTATCTTGTTACCTTGGAGAGTTATTAAAAAATTGGCTTCAAGGACACAGTGTTGTACCACACAAGTTTGGATCTTTTCTAGATCTTAACAGCACAGAATCATGGACTATTGCAATACCTAAGCAATTGTAAATGGAATTTAACACTGCAATTATCAGCAAGCATGATCTCTTCTGTTTATAATAGAGGAAGATGGTTGACCCCAGGAGATTAGACCAAGGTATTTGTGTATGTTTTAGGATTGCAGTAGTTGGTTCCAACAATCAGAATCATCTTAATTTGTCTGAGACCTGATTCCAGCCGATGAACAGTGTGTCCGTTGATTCCCACTCAGTTCGATGTTGCTAGGAATCCTCGAAGCCAAACTGTCAAAGGTTTGACCGAAACTTTAATTCGGATGTTTTGAAGCTGTAATTAGATCTGGAGTTGTGGTTCTGGATGAATCCAAACTGAGCACCTCTGATCTGGGTGTTTGTGGGGAACTGCCACTTGTATTTCAACTTCCACTGTCAATGAAGATAGACTATTCATGGGTTGAACCCTTTTAGGTTTGTGTTCATCGGTGTTTGATTATTTGTTCCAGAGCTTTTCTGTTCTTATTATTGTGGGATTACTTTGTAGCATATTGCATCTGCCCATGTTATGTCAATGGCAGGATAGAGGCAGTAGCAACGTACTATACAGACAGGAATGCAATCCCGTCTTCACACTCTATCCTACTGTGCAGCATTACAGCCATGCTAAATAGGATATGTTCACAACAGATATGACAGCTCACAACTAGGCACCTATGAGATGGCGAGCCATCAGTAGAAATGGAATTCTATTCTGCCACAGTCTGTAACCTCACAGCCTGCTCACCTATCACTCCATGACAGGGACCAACCCTGATTCAATAAAGAGTGTAGATTGTAGCAACATCAGGCAAACTCAAAACTGGGTGCCAAACACAAGAATTGGCAACAGGAGTCTGGGATGTTAGCTGAAATGTATGATTTTGTAGAGGTAGTAAGCTATTTGTCAGCTCTTGAACATTGCTCCCAGTTTTTTGGGCATCCTCCAGATGTTGGTGAGGGGAACTTTGTGGGTTTGGCTAGGAATCCAGGTATCATCCTAGTAATTCTATGCTGAAGCAGTGGACTGGCTATTATCTAGGTTGATCCCTCCCTTCCCAATGTCCTTTTGAGCTAAGTTTAGATCTCTCTTGCTCTAGCTTCAGATAGGTAGTGTGTCATATGGGACTCTAGATTCTGGTTACATAGGATCATTTCTGTTCCCTTAATTACATAATCTCTATAACTGTCACATTATGTGTTCCCCTTCCTCCCACTGGATACACCTAGCTCCTCATGGTCAGTTGGTTGGCTGCCATTCTGACAACTCTATCCTCCATAGAGAAGTATAAAGTGCTTCTCTCTTGAACAGCTGTTTTGTTTTAAACCCTTCAATGTGTTGAGACTATTGCGCACATTTCCTGTATGTCATGTTGCATGTCTAGGGTTACATTTTTATCAACAAATAAAATGGGGACTTTAGGGAAAGCCTGAATATATCCTTGTATGAATAATGTAGGCAGATGAAACTGTATGAACCATGTGTTTCTGTGCACTTAATTTTTGTACTTTGTCATGTCATTTGTGTGGATTGACCACATTTTTTTACCTTCTCCCACTTCCCTCTGTCACCTAGACGTGCATTATGGAGATCAGACTCTCCTATGGTTTAGATGTATGGGGGGTAGGGGATCTAAATGACTTGTATATTCCTAACATAATGGTCTTACAGTATATGTCTTTCTTAATTTTCAGATTCCCAATACCTGTTCTTGGCACCCAATCGCTACATTTTCCACGGTGCTGAAGTCTACTCAGACTCTGAGGGAGATGAAGGTTCATCTTCTGGCAACAGTGTTAGCGACAATGAGTCCTGTAGCAGCAGAAGTGTTGGTGACGGGGAAGAGGAGAGTGATATTGAAGAATTTTATAATGGAATAGAAGAGGAAGCCTATGATGCCGATGGGGTGTACTTTGGGGGTGAGAGTGAGCACTTCGGAAGTGAAGCGCTGACTGAAAACTCCATGCAGGGTGAATGTGAAGATGATAATTTGTTGGAATAAGAGGCACATTTGCATGATATTAATATATGAAGTTATCCACCAGCATTAGCCTACCTTTAGGACACGTTTTATAGTCAGTGAGCTGTCCTGGACGTACAGTGGCTGTAACGATCATGCAAAACCTCAGTCTGAAACTTCTAGTTCAGTCTGTATTGTACAGCAAGAACACTAGGCCTCCTCTAAGTACTTTTCTTCAATCTGGTACTTTTACCAAATAAAAATTCTGCATATTGAGACAACCATTTAACACACTGAGTTCATTGACATTACGTTTACTATAAGCTTTTGTTTTTATGAGTGGGCCAGAGGGTCCCTTCTCTGTCAAAATAGTTGATTTGTTTTACTATTTTTAGATTCTATTTACGTTGAGTTGTACAGCTATTTAATACAGTTCCTCAGAAGCTAAAATGAATGTCCTGTACATATTTTTGTGAATGCTGTTCAAAAGCCATTTAATTGCTGAAAAGGGTAAAAAAAAGGGAACAGGTAAAAAGACCAAAGAACAATGGGAGATCTCGATGACTAGAGCTGCAACAGAAGTTTAAGAAGTCTGTAGCAGATTTTATTTTAGAGCATGGGTGATTTGTTTAAGCATATTACATATTTTCCTTCCGGTTTGTATTTTCTCTCATAAAACACTGGCTGTAATGTTTTCTATGAGATGAGCTGGCAGCTAATTTGTACACCGAGGTTACTATTTTTCATTGAGCTTAAGCTGTATATTAGAAACCATTGAGGCTACTCTATTTAAGTGAAAAGAACATTTTTACAAAATGTAGCACTTGTAGTTATTTGCTGCCTTATATAGAGATTGGTAGGGTTTCCTCCTGGAGCCTGGTTCTGCTGAGGCCTGGGTCCAGTTTAGGTACATAGCAGGTTTGTTGTTCCTTGCATTTTCTTATAGAAATATATATAAAGTGTGTAATTTAAAAGTATAAGAATGTTTTGACACCATTGTAGAATTAAAGCTGGAATGCTGAAGAATATTGAGTTTTAAAATAGCAACAGAATATGCTGGAAACTGAACAGCTCATGCAGCACCTGTCAAAAAAAAGTAGTGTCAACGTTTCAGGTCGAAGAGTCCTTGCCAGAACTGGGAAAGAAAGAAAACAAGTTGGTTTAAGTTGCATGTGTCGTGGTAGGAGGATGGACAGATTAAATGAAATGACTCTGGTTGGCTGAGGCTAGGGTTGCCATGATGATAAATTGATTAATGAGGATGATTAGAGAGATGATACAAAGAAAAGAACATGTAAAAGCTGTGACATGCAAGTCAGAACAGTCGGAATTGTCCAGCAGATCAGCTCATATCAGTGGAGAGAGGAAAAACTGTCCTTGTGTCACAGAATTAACTGGTTCTGATACAAGCAGAGACAACCAGTGAACTGAAATTAATTCCATCCTATTGAATTCAGCAATTTGGGTCACTTCCTTATTCTGTTTGTATCAGAACTGGCTAGTTTTCCGGCAGATTATCCATCTGTAATAAGAGCTGTTCTGTCTCCAATGAAACATCTGAGCATTTTCTAGAGCTCTTTGACTTTCATTTAACAGCTTTTGTATATTCCTTTGTTTTTGCTCTCTCACCACCGTCATTAATTAAATGGCTTCTTCAACAGCTTTTCACCAAGGCAGCTCTGGCCTCGCCCTCTGAGATGTTCACTTTGTCCTTTTCATCCCTAGACCCCGTCTGGAAATTAAAACTAATGTTTCCTTTCATTCCAAGTTTTAATGAAGGGTCTTTGACCTGAAACATTAACTCTGTTTCTCTTTCCACAGATGCTGGCTGAGCTGCTGAATGTTTCATCATTTTCTGTTTCTATTTCAGACTTCCAGCATCTACATTTTGTTTCTTATTCAACATTGAGCTCTAGTTCCTTTTGATGTGTCTGCATTCTAATTCCCCATTACATTGGAAGTCGAAATTATTTCTTTCAAATGTTTAATGTATTGTTGCTTACCCAGAATAAGCATAACAATTTAATAATTTGGACTGCCAAATCCAAGTCACATAATTTCATACAACAATTTTTTTTAAACCTTTGTAAAGTTTTGGTTGAGCATAACTGAGACTGTGCAGAACAAGTAGGGTAACTATAAATTTACTGGCATATTGAAGAAAACATTTACCTAGATATGAAAATGGGTGGTACATATTTTGATATAAGAATTACTAAACTAAATAATCTAGCTAAAAAATGTTAGAAATTTGTAAAGGGTTTTGTTGTTTTATAGTTTTGCTATTCAGTGAAACAACTAAAAATTTTTACTTATTTTTGCAGTCTACCGGAAATAAATGTGCTCATTCAAAGCACTTTTTTGAATTTGGTTTGGAAATAGAATTTCCCTTTCCCATCTATTTTGCAACATGTGCAACTTTTCTCAAAACTTGTTCATGTTAATGTACGAGTCATTCTTTTATTGTTGTAAGAACATGCTCCAATTTCCACACATTACTCCATCTTTCAAATGTTTAATGATCTGTCCTATATTTGGAATTTCAGAACATATTTTGTTCTGTTCCTGTGGAAATAATAGACAACCTCAGATCAGTTCCCTGTGGAATAGTGTTGTCCAGCACTTTTACATGAACCATTTTTGCATCTATATTGAAATTGGGAATCATACAAAACATCAGAGAAAAACTGCATATACCCAGATTAAAAAAAGTCTCAAATTTTGAGCCCTACATTTGCTGCCTTGATGTTAATGTGACTTGACCTTTAAATACAAAGGTGTTCTTATATTAGTGTGTTCATCTTCCCAAATATTAGCTTTCTAAAATCTTGTATGATGTGGTCAACTAAATACAATGTATTGCATATAGATTAACTCTGCTCTGTAGGTATTATTTTGTAGCATGGTGTTCAAATTATTTCTGTCCATTGTACATATTCAATCATTAATGTAATCAAACTATGTTTTATAAGGAACAGTTATTAAAAGGTGACTTGTTTTCTGATACAAATTTCATACCTGCAGTTTTGGGTGAGACTTTTTAATTTATACATTTAACATCTTACAATTTGAATTGCAAACTTTTACGGGAATGATGCTTTTTGGAATTACTGTTGGAACACCGTGATTCAAGGAAATGTTCTGTTAATTTAAACTGAGTTGCCTGAAATTGTGAAATCTTGTTCCTGTTCCATGTACCACAGGCTCTGTTCTCTGCTTTTAAAGTGAAGATGTGTTTGAATGGATAATATATTGCAATAAATCTCCTTGGTTAAATTATTTGAGTTTGAATTTATTGACATGTTTTTGAAAAGTCTGTATTGAAGTACAGAAAAATCATTAATTTAGATCTGAAACACAACCATTTCATCTTCAGCTTAATAATTTAAACCTTGCATTCCTCTTTAATGATTTTTGTGTTTCTATTCTGCCTCTTTTTCTGCCTCGGTCCCCATCTGTACCTGATCAGACTCCAAATCGACCCTGTTTCCTTCTTCCTTAATTATCATCGGTGAAGATTTTAACTGTTGACCATATCCTTCACCCATGAGAAGTGAAGGATCAGCCACTGTGCCTGCAACTGAACAAGCTGCTTTGGTCTCCTTCCCAGTTCTGGCCTTTAAGGGTCTTTTGACCTGCAAGATTCACTCTTTCTCTTCCCACAGATGAAGCCTGACCTGAGTATTTCCAGCATTTTCTGTCTTCGTTCCTTCACTGGGATCCCTACTACTCCATTGCCTTCGTTGTGAGGATATTAATATGCACTTCCGGGAGGCACAAATGTGTTTGATTTGAAGAATGCAAGGAAGAATAAAAGTTTATTTCAAGATACCCCACTCCAGAAAGATTTGGCCCATTCCATCAGTTTATACTAGGAGATGGAAGGTGGTAGTGGAGGGTTATTTTTCCAGATTGCAGGCTGTGTCCAGTGGTGTGCTGCAGGGATCAGTGCTGCGTCATGTGTGTTTGTCATCTGTATTAATGACTTGGATGAGAATATAGTTGGCATGGTTAGTAAGTTTGTGGATGACACCATAATTGTTGTGGAGTGGACAGTGAAGGAGGTCATCTATTTGTATGTTAACAGGATAGCAATCAACTGGCAAAGTGGGCCAAAGAATGGCAGATAGAATTTAACTTGGATAAGTGTGAAGTGATGCACTTTAAGTTAAACCAGGGCCAGACTTGCACAGTAGATGACGGTGTCCTCGAGAGTATTTAGAACAGAGACCTGGGGGTACATGTACATAGTTCCCTGAAAGTGGTGACCCAGGTAGACAGGATGTTGATGGTGCTTGGCATGCTTGTCATATTGGTCAGTGTATTGAATACAAGAGTTGGGATGTCATGTTACAGCTATACAAGATGTTGCAGTATTGTGTGCGGTTCCAGTCGCGCAGCTATAGGAAGGATGTTAGTAAGCTGGAAAGGATGCAGAAAAGATTTACCGGGATGTTACTGGGACTGGAGGGCTTGAGTTATAAGGAGAGTCTAGATAAGCTGGGGCTTTTTTCCCTGGAGTGAGGGTTAATCTTACAGAGGTATATAAAATCATGATGGGCATAGATAGGGTCACAGTCTTTTTCCCAGGTTAAGGGAGTCTAAAAGTACAGAGCACAATTTTAAGATGGGAGGGGAAAGATTTAAAGAGAACTTGGACAACTTTTTCACATAGAGAGGCAGAATTTATGAACATTTGGAGAGGTATAATTGATTAGGAATAGTCAGCATGGCTTTGTCAAGGGCAGGTCCTGTCTTACAAGCCTGACTAAATTTTTTGAGGATGTGACTAAACACATCGATGAAGGGAGAGCTGTAGATGTAGTGTATATGGATTTCAGCAAGGCGTTTGATAAGGTACCCCATGCCAGTCTTATTGAGAAGGTGAGGAGACATGGGATCCAAGGGGACATTGCAGTGTGGATCCAGAACTGGCTGGCTCACAGAAGGCAAAGAGTGGTTGTTGAAGGGTCGTATTCTGAGTGGAGGTCGGTGACCAGTGGTGTACCTCAGGGATCTGTACTGGGACCCTTACTCCTTGTGATTTTTATAAACGACCTGGATGAGGAAGTGGAGGGGTGGGTTAGTAAGTTTGTGGATGACACAAAGGTTGGAGGTGGTGTGGATAGTTTGGAGGGCTGTCCGAGGTTACAGAGGGATATAGATAGGATGCAGAGTTGGGCTGAGAAGTGGCAGATGCAGTTCAACCCAGCTAAGTGTGAAGTGGTTCATTTTGGTAGGGCAAATATGTTGGCAGAATATAGTCTTAATGGTAGGACTCTTGGTAGTGTGGAAGATCAGAGGGATCTTGAGGTCCAAGTCCATAGGACGCTCAAAGCAGCTGCGCAGGTTGACTCTGGTTAAGAAGGCACGAGAGGACATAGGTTTAAGGTGCTGGGGAGTTGATATAGAGGAGATGTCAGGGGTAAGTTTTTTACTCAGAGAGTGGTGAGTGCGTGGAATGGGCTGCCGGAAACGGTGGTGGAGGCGGATACGATACGGTCTTTCAAGAGACTATTTTACTCAGCTCCATGTACCTATCTAATAGAGGGCTATGGGTAAGCCTAGTAATTTCTAGGGTAGGGACATGTTCGGCACAGCTTTGTGGGCCAAAGGGCCTGAATTGTGCTGTAGTTTTTCTATGTTTCTATGTTCTATAAAAGGTGGTGGGTATATGGAATGAGATGCCTGAGGAAGCAGTAGACATTTAGACAGATATGTGGAAAGGAAAGGTTTAGAGGGATATGGATCAAACACAGACAAATGGGACTAGCTCAGGTAGGCAGCTTGGTCAGTATGAATGAGTTGGGCTGAATGGCTGGTTTCTGTGTGTATGACTCTACCTTAAATTTTCAGTGGATCAGAGAAAGCCAGCATGGATTTGTAAAACAACTGATGATGTCTACTGAACATGATCAAATTTTGTGAAGAGGTAACTAGAACAGTAGGTGGGAATGTGTATAGATATTAGTTTATATCGACATCTGAGGGTCTTATCAAATAACCCCTGAAAGCTGGAGTTTGGGTTGAAGACAAATTAGTGGCCCAGTTAGAATACTTACCCTGACTGGCAGACCAATAGGAGATGATCACCAGGTACTCAAATTGGCAGGGTATTCTGAATGAATAAAATGCTGGAGAGACTCAGTGTGTCGGGCTGCATGTGTGGAGGGAAATGGACGGTTGCATTTCAGCTTGAGACCCATCATCTGGGCTGAAAGAACCGCAGGGAGGCAGCAGTGGAAAGGGGTGGAGCAAGAGCCGGCGAGCAATAAGTGGATCCAACTGAGATGAGGTGATAGGCAGGTGGAGGAGGGAAGAGTAAAAATAGCAGGGCAGGGGAGATTACAAAGGGCTGCAAGGTGGAGTCTGATTGGAAAGGAAGGTGGAGTATGGAATCAGATAAGGGAGGTAGGGTGGGCAGATGGGAATAGTGGGGTGAGGGGACCTAGTGGAAGAAGTGTGTGGGTGTTGGTAGATGGAATGGGTAGAAGAGGGGAAAGAACAGGTGAGTGTAGGAGGAACTGGGTTGGTGGTTCTGGCATTACATTCAGGAATAAGAAGTTGGCCCACAAATGGCTCAGCTTTGTGGCGATCGGGTCGGCATAAAGGTCAGGATAGCTACAAGTTCTTGGGAATCAAGCAAAGTGCTCCAAAGAGTTGGTACTGTGGCTGCAAATGTGATTTCAAAATGGCGCATTGCTTCCCGGGGATCAGGATCAAGAATGTCACCGAGTAGCTGCAGAACATTTGTCGGGTTAACAATGGGCAACCAGTGGAGCATTTTGATTCCAATGACCAGCAGAACGAGGGATATGGTAGCGTGGTGGTTAGCGTAACACTATTACAGTGCCAGTGACCCGGGTTCAATTCCCGTCGCTGTCTGTAAGGAGTTTGTACGTTCTCTCTCTGTCTGCGTGGGTTTCCTCCCACATTCCAAAGATATACGGGTTAGGAAGTTGTGGGCATGCTATGTTGGCGCTGGAAGAGTGGCGACACTTGCGGGCTGCCCCCAGAGCACTCTACGCAAAAGATGCATTTCACTGCGTGTTTCGATGTACACGTGACTAATAAAGAAATCCTATGATGCTACAGGCAGATTTAAGGAAGCTAACACTTTACAATCTCGGTCTCCAGGTGAGATAGAGAGCTTAGTAACATTGTGTCATGACAACAACCTTTCCCTCAATGTCAGCAAAACAAAAGAGTTGGTCATTGACTTCATGAAGGGGGGTGGTGCACGTGCTCCTGTCTACATCAACTGTGCTGAGATCGAGAGAATTGAGAGCTTCAAGTTTCTAGGAGTGAACATCACCAATAGCCTTTCCTGGACTAACCATGTTGAAGCCACGGCCAAGAAAGCTCACCAATGCCTCTACTTCCTCAGGAGGCTAAAGAAATTTGGCATGTCCCCTTTGACACTCACCAATTTTTATCGATGCACCATAGAAAGCATCCTATCTCGATGCAGCACGGCTTGGAATGGCAACTGCCCTGCCCGTGACTGCAAGAAACTACAGAGAGTTGTGGACACAGCTCAGCATATCACGGAAACCAGCCTCCCCTCCGTGGACTGCATCTACACTTCTTGCTGCCTCAGTAAAGCAGCCAGCCAGGATTCTACCCACCTCCCCTCCCCTCACCTCCCCGCGCCACCCGCCCCCCCACCCCCGGCCATTCTCTCATCTCCCATCTCCTATTGGGCAGAAGCCTGAAAGCACGTTCCACCAGGCTCAAGGACAGCTTCTATCCCGCTGTTATAAGTCTATTGAATGTTTTCCATGTATGATGAGATGGACTCTTGACCTCACAATCTACTTCATTTTGACCTTGCACCTTATTGTCTACCTGTACTGCACTTTCTCTGTAGCTGTGACACTTTATTCTGGACTCTGTTATTGTCTTACCTTGTCCTACCTCAATGCACGGTGTAATGAATTGATCTGTATGAATGGTACACAAGACAAGTTTTTCACTGTACCTTGGTACAAGTGACAATAATAAACCAATTCCAAGTCCAGAAATGGTATCCTCCAGCGGTCTATCAATGAGTGCGGAAATAAGAGATGAATATGTGGTTGTAGAAAAGATGCAGGACAGAGAGAATGTTTTAATTCCCGATGCACTGGCGCCAGATCTCAGATGCAACTTATCTTCCTTGTAGAGGTCCCACTGCTTGTAGTAATTGAAAGTCAAATGATGGGTCTTGATGTGAAATGTGAACCAGCTTTTGCCATAGATGCTGCTTGATCTGCTGACTGTTTTCAGCATTTTATCATTGTTCCTCTACTCCCAGACCTAGTTGTAACAATAATGGAGGAGGCCTTGTTCAAAAAGCAGAAGAATTATCAGTGTAAAGATGGGAAATTGTCCTCACAAGATCTGTGTGGTGGTTACGGCTTCAGTTATGTCATGGGCAGCTGAATCTGCGACAATGAGGTCAAATTTGTTACTTTCACTGGTTGTCTCACTGCTGGCTGCAGAACCAGCCAACGTCCTTCAGGTTTTGGCCACTCAGTAGTGATGCACCTGACCCATTCTTGTTGCTGGATGTCGAATTCTCCTATTGAGAGTACTTGGTTATGCCCTTGCTTCACTTCATGCTTCGTCCACTGTAGAGTACTAACTCATCAGCTGAGGAAAAAGTAGGTGGTAATCAGCAGAGTTCCTTGGCTGTGATGCCATGAAGCTTCGTGGGGTCTACAGTCAATGTGAAGATTCCCTATAAATATGCTGCCACCTTTGGTGTGTGTCCTGCTGCAGGGTCAGGACTTGCCTAGGACTCGTTATGGAAATCTGTGGAATGCCATTTGTAAGGTATGAATTTGCAAGTTACGAGTTTGTCTGCCTGTTGTTTGAATCATCTGTGAAGAATCTCTTCCGGTTTAGACACTGATTTCCAGACGTTTGCAAGAAGGACTATGCAACGACGACTGGGCTTTGTTTGGCTTGACTGTGTCTGAATCCAATGCCTGGATAGATTCCAGGTTGTCCTTTTCATTAAATAAATGAATTAGTAAGGGAAAGCGGTTGCACAGTAGAACAGCAGTTAGTGCTTCTTTCTCACAACTCCAGGGATGTGGGTGCAATCGGGACCTTGGGTTTGTCTGTGCTGAGTTTGTGGATACTCTGTGACTGTGTAGTCCTCTACACAGTCTTCCAGTTGTCCAAATACTCCCACATCCCAAAGATGTGTTGGTAGATTAATTGGCTATTGTTAACTACCCCTAGTGTAAATTAATGGCAAAAAGAATCAAAGGGGAGTTGGTGGGCATGTGAGAGAGACAATAATTTCCAAGAATACAAGGAAGGAGGGGGAATGGTACTAATGGAATTGTCCCCTGGGAGCAGGCATGGACCTGATGGGTCACTCCCCTCAGTATCCTTCGTTCAAAAGAAAATATCCCTGATCTAGTCATTGACCTAATTCTGTGCACTGTGCTGTGGTAAGGATGTGAAAGCCTTCAATGAGAATGTCGTGATGATTTATTAGAGTAGACACAAAATAAGGGGCTTCAGTAATGTGGACATACTGGGTCTATTCTTCAAACAGAGAAGGTTGAACAGAGTTTTAATGGAATTGTTCCAAATCATGAAGGGTATAGACAAATTAACTAAAAATTATCTAAAGTGTAAATATTCACATTGGTGAAGAGGTTCACCAAAGGATACAGATTCAAAACTCAATAAAAAACAAACTGCTGATAGAACTCAGTGGGTCAAGCAGCATCTGTGGAGGCAAAGGGATGGTTAAGGGGTGGAGCACATGCCCCTGTATGTATCAATGGTGCTAAGGTGGAGATGGTTGAGTGCAAGTTCCTAGGTGTCAACATCACCAATAGCTTGTCAGCAAGGTAAATGTAATGGCCAAGAAAGCACACCAGTGCCTCTACTTCCTCAGAAGGTTAAAGAAATTTGGCATTTCACTGTTGAGCCTCACCAATTTTTATTGATGCACCATTGAAAACATCCTATCCAGATGCATCACAGCTTGGTATGGCAACTGCTCTGCCCAAGACCGCAAGAAATTGCAGTGTTGTGGACACAGCTCAGTCCATCGTGGAAACCAACCTCCTGTCTATGGACTCTCTTTACACTTCTCGCAGCCTCAGAAAAGCAGCCAGCATAATCAAAGACCCATCCCACCCTGAACATTCTCTCTGCTCCCCCCTTCCATCGGGCAGAAGACGCAAAAGCTTGAAAACACAAACCACCAGGTTCAAGGATAGCTTCTATCCTGCTATTATAAGACTCCTGAATGGACCTCTTGTACATTAAAGATGAACTCTTGTCCTCACAATCTACCTCGTCATGGCCCTTGCACCTTACTGTCTACTTGTACTGCACTTTCTCTGTAACTAACCGTAACACTATATTCTGCATTCTGTTATTGCTTTTCCCTTGTACTACCTCAAAGTACTTATGTTTTGAAATGACCTATATGAATGGCTTGCAAAACTAAGTTTTTCACTGTATCTCAGTACATGTCAATAATAAACCAATACTAATAATACCAATGGTTTGGGTTGAGACCCTGCATCAGGAGTGATTCAGGACTTACAAAACAAACAAAGGGACCTGGTGCTTTTGGAAAAGTTGGTATTTATTACTCTTTTAAAAATATTTCTTTATGACAGAAAAAGGAGGCCATTTGGGTCATTGAGTCCATGGCAGCTCTCTGAGCAATCCCATTTCCTGTCTTATATCTCTTATTTTATTTTATCTTATTCCCTAGTAACTCATTCCCTCTTGCATCACATAGACATCAGTTCCACTCTAATTCTACTATCACCCACCTACACTGGAGGTAATTTTACAGTAACCAATCAACCTACCAACCTGCATATCTTTGGGATGTAGGGAGGAAACTAGAGTGGTTGTGGGGTCAGGGGGAATATGCAAAATCCACATGGACAATACAGGAGGTCAGGATGGAACCCAAGTTGCTGGAGCTGGGTGACGGCACCACCATCTGCTTCACCACTGCCACCAAACCGTGAGGAACAGTGCCTATCAATCAATATCTTCGAGAAGGTGCTAATGACTCGCTGTGGTTCCAGGGTGAGGACATGATCTGGAATGCGTTGTCTGAAAGGCTGAAGGAAGCAGATTCAATCGTGGTTTTTAAAACAATAGGATGTGTAGTACTTGAACCATATTGCAGAGCTTTAGAGTTAGAGTTGCTCGTGGTATTCTCATCGGTTTGATGGGTTGAATGTCCTTTTGTGATACAACGATTTGTGATTAATAGATTCTCGTTAATCGGAGACGAGGGTGGATTAATCACAAGTGGGCTGAATGGCCTCTTGGCTCCTGGTTAGACACGGCCCCGCCCCCTGCTGCTGATTGGTCGCTGCTCCCTGCCAAACAAACGGCGGAGGGCAGGCGGCTGCCATTCGGCGCTGGGATGGCGGCGCGACTGGTTGTGCGGAGCGGTCTCAGTCTCCGGCCCCTGGCGGCTGCGGGACGTCCCGCCGCCCGGCTGCTGGTCAGGCCCATGGCATTGACAGGTAAAGCGGCGGCCTGCGTGCGAGGCCGGCTCCGGGCTGCCGCCTGCTTACGGTTTGTCTGGGCGCAGGGGCGCCGTGTCCGGGTGACCTTGTCCGGGGAGCGGGGGAGGGAGTCCCAGCCTTCGCCTGGCGGGGAGCGGGGCAGCCCCAGCCCCAGCCCTCGCCGCGGCAGAAGCTCCCAGTGGAAGGGCGCGTCGACTCTCTGCTCCAGGTGCCCGAGGCCGGGTGTGCAGCGGGCTCCGGCCCGAGGCTGAAAGCAGGCCCCTTGCTTCAAGGTTAACGCTGCTTCTGCAGCCGGGGATGCCTCAAAGGCGAGCCCAGAGGTCAGGGACTGGTGCAGCCGGTCAGGGGCTCTGGGTAACACATTGTGTTTACATGGCACTGTGGTAAGACAGAATCAGAGAAAGTCTTGGAAGTTGGCTTAAGGACTCTGCCAAGGGACAATGCCAACTTGTGTTGTTAGTTTCATAGACAATGCTTCTGATTGCAATGTATTGTGTAACTTTGGTTTATTTGCTTCAGTAAATATTTGCATTTTGATTGTAACTTTACCTGAAATAGACATTTAATGTGTTTGACTGAAGTGGTGGACGCATAACGCAAAGACGCAGCTGTTTTTCTGGCATGCATTGACCTCTACTCTGAGAAACGCACTGTAACATCACAGGTTGACTGGTCGATGCAGCTTTCTGATATGGCCGTGGATATGGTCTGCCGAGACGAGGCTCAAGAAACTTAAACTTGTTTTATTATTAACTAGGCAGTATTGTTTTCTAGTGCTGGTAATGGAAAGTTGCATTATTTTGGATGATGGGAAAAACAGTAAACCAGTACTGTTTACTCAAAACTCACCCCAGGTTTACTGGGGAAAAACAGTAAACCAGGCTTATGAGTTTTGATTGGAAGCAAGTTATTACAGCAAATCACTTCAGTTTCCCTTGCTTAGGTATTCCAACAGATGAAGAGCAGTCCACTGGACTTGAACGAAAGACGTTGCAAGCAATGAAAAAAGGGATGGTATGTGTATTTACTACTTTTCAAAGTAAAACAAATCCAGAAGTATAATTTCAAGCATTTCAACATTTATTTAGATTATCAGATGTTCTAATTTAAAAATAATTGTGTAACACTTTATTCCTGCTCTGAATTTCAGGGCATGATTACTATTTTTAGAAAACATTAAATTGAGCAATTAAATTCTTTATTTTCCACCCAGTCTAAAGAAAACTTGCTAATAGAATGTTGTAGAAAGTCATTAATCTGTTCACTTTACCTGAAATAGAGCAGAGAATCAGAGGTAAGGAAATGAGTTTAGGGAGGACCTTGATAGGATAGATGTTGAAGGGCTATTTCTCTCAAATTGTAGAAGCAGTGGTTGTGGTTTCATGGTAAGTAGCTGAAGATATATTTCAGAAGAGGGTTGTGTATTTTTGGACTTTACTGCCTTGAAGTGCTAATTGTTGAGCATATTTAAAGCTGAGATCACTGGGTTTTTGAGGGATAAGGGGAGTGGGCAAGAAAGCAAAGTTGAAGTTCAATATTTATATTAGTGGAACAAGCTCAGTGGGCTGTATTGTCTATTCCTAGTCTTGTGTTTCTATTTAGCAGCTTCCTTTTATTAAGGTAAAAATATTTTGGGATAAACCATGTGACTGACTCGTGTTAATTGTGAGAGCAGGGATATGAAATCTCAAGTTGGTCAGGTAAAGTTGTAGAAAGAAGGAAATTTAGCTTCTGTACACATTGAAAATTAGTTTGAGCAAAGTAGGAACATATTTTGTACAAAGCACAGGACCTGATATGATAGAAATATAATACTGTGCTGTTTATGGAATTAGGACTATATTCATAGGATGAGTCCAGAGCTGGAAGTTGCTCAGTAGAATTTATTTCCTGGGTGCAATGAAAGCTACGTTGGGCATGCTTGAAGTTGTGAAGAGTTGGGTGGGATTCTTGCATGAAAATGATGCAGGGTACAGTTGATCTAATTCAGGTAAAGTTAGAAAAGACTCTGAGCCACAGCAACACTACAGTATCTACAGGCAGTTATTTTGTTCTTTTTATTTCCTTCAGTTTTAATAGGTTTTCAATTGCAATTTTTTTTCCACAGGACCCCTACAGTATTCTCAAACCTAAAGAGTATGCAGGTACTAAGGACGATCCTCACATTGTTCCTTCAATCACTGAGAAGAGGATTGTTGGTTGCATTTGTAAGTTGGAGATTTTATAGCTGGGATTCTGGCTGGAATGGTGCTTTAACTATAACAATATTGGCCCAATGACTCATTTTAGGATTTACTTTCTGCCTTGGTAATTTGTGAAATTGAATCCTATAAAGTGTACTTAATAATTGGATCAGTGAAACCACATGATCCATTTTCACAAGATGTGATGTTGCACCAAGTCCACTTTTTAGTCTTGGTTCTCAGTACATCTGATGAGGTTAAACATGAGGGACCCCAGGATGTGCATCATTTTTATTTGCATGCGTTTTCAACTCCCTTCTCTCTCCACTGATTTTATTTTACCTCTTTGATCCTATCCCTGGAACTGATCCTTGATATAAACTTGGGAATGTCCTGTCACCATCCTTCAACTTGTAATCTTGTGCAAAGAAAGTCAAGCATAAGCATGTTCAGTAGCTAGAATACCTTGAGCATTGTGCACTACTGAATCTCCTATTGCCATACCTGTAAGTAAAGCATCACTTAGCCTTTTGTGAACCACCTGGTTTAGTCTTGAGGGGTGTCAAGCAGTGATAACATGTCAGTTAGCAGAGTTCAGCTTGGGTGGGATATCCAGGTTGTTCATCTTGAAGTAATGAGGGGCGAGTAGCAAATACAGTATTGACTACGATCAAAGAACAGTTACTGGTCATGGAACTAATATTAAAGGCCTTGCATCTACCTGGATGCAAGGCTTCTGATCCCATGCTGTTTACTTAACTTTTGTTTATCTATAAACTATTAACTTCCAATTAATGCTTTAACAGTTGCTAGAGGTGGGATTTACTTAGTTTGTCTTCACTGCAGGTGAAGAGGACAACACTGCAATTGTTTGGTTCTGGCTGCATTCAGGAAAGCCCCAGCGTTGTCCATCCTGTGGATCACACTATAAACTCGAGCATCATGAGCTTCCTCATTAGCCTTGTAACAATAGTTAAGTAGCTTGGTCTACTGTTTTTTTGTTGATGACATGGATAATTTGCACCATATAAAATAAACACTTAATTATTTGTGTAAAGTCATTATTTATGTAGTTCAATACCAGAATATTGGGTGAGTGGATGAAGTGTGTGCTGTGTTTTACTGATTACTGTAATCTAGCAACCAAGCATGGCAAAGTGCCACAGCAATTAGTCTCTCAATTCCAGGACCCCTGTTCAATCCTTCATCTGTATGCATTTGGCCCATTCTCTCAGAATATGTAGGTTAATTGGCTATTATCAATTACCCTGTAATCTAAATAATCAAAGGGAAATTGATGGGTATGTGAGAATTTGTAGGGCTACAGGGAAATGGGAGGGGTTTTGCTGGGAGCTAGGATGGATGTGATGGGCTATATGGCCTCCTTTATAAGTAAACATGGCTCATAACAAGTAAACAACAACTTTGCACTCAATGTTGGCAAAACCAAGGAATTGATTGTGGAAGGAGTGGTGGAAAGGGTGAGCAGCTTCAAGTTCCTGGGCATCAACATCTAAGAGGATCTATCTTGGGCCCAACACATTGATGCAATCACTAAGGCACAGCAGTGGCTCTACTTCATTAGGAGTTTGATGAGATTTAGTATGTCACCAAAGACTTGCAAATTACTGTTGCCACAAAACAACATATTTCATGACATATGGCAGTGATAATAAACCTGATTCTGGCTTGCACAATCTGATGTATTCTATAGGGTAAGAATCTCTATCTTGCTTCTTGCTTGAGGGAGAAATTGATGAGATAATAGGGTTTGAATTTTTCCATTTTCAGTTCAGTTCTGACATCTGCCTGTTTTTATTACTGTTTGCCAACTCATGAGTATCTTGGGTTACTTAAAAACTTGAGGTGTATTAACTTACAAACACAGCTAAACCATAGTTTGTAATAATAATCATAGACAATTTTCATTTTCATGTAATTTTGAACACTTTTTTTGCTTACTACTGCTTTTCTATCCACACTTTCTATGCTTCTTGATCAATAGTGTGAGTATTTTTGAAAGCCACATTGTAATTATACTGAAACAATAAATAAATGTAAATTCTTCCTACCAATATGGTTTTATTGCTAAAAATGATTTTCCATGTAGGCTTTTAGGGCTTTATTTTTGATTATTTTTAGTTAAGTAACCATTTAAGTCCTGAGGATCAACTGAACAATAGTGCTGCTACCTCTGGCTGATCTTGCCCCAAGAATAAATGAATCCTTGCTGTTAAATCTGGGAGAAGGTGTTATCTGTTTTATCTTCTGGAATTGGTATGTTCAGAGTTCTGACCTAACAAAAAGTGTGATCTGCTTTATCTAGGAACTCTTGAGTGTTGATTTTAACCAATTAGGCATGACCCAATTAGTTGAGACCCTTCATCTGGACTGAAAGATAGGGGAGATAGCCAGTATAAAAAGGTGGAAGAAAGGGGTGGAGCAAGAGCTGGCATATTATAGGTAGATCCAGGTGAGGATGGGTGATAGGGAGTTGGGGGAGGGAAGAGTAGGAATAGTGCCAGAAACTGGGAGGTGATAGGTGGAAGTGACTGAAGATAGGTTGAAGATAATGGAATCTGATAGCAGTCTTTTTCCCAGGGTAGGGGAGTCTAAATCTTGAAGACATGGATTTAAAGTGAGAAGGGAAATATTTAAAAGTGACCTGAGGGGCAACTTTGTCCACACAGAGGGTGGTAGCCCTATGGAACAGGCTGCCAGAAGAAGCTGTAGAGGTAGGTACAATTAATGTTTAAAGACATCTGGACAGTTACATAGATTGATAGAAAAGGATATGGGGCAAATGGGACTAGTTTGGACAGATGTCTTGGTCGGTATAGATGAGGTGGGTTGAAGGGCCTGTTTCTGGGCTGTACAATTGAGTCAATGGCATCATAGCTGGATTTACTCGATGTGGTATCCAAGGGCCAAGCATCATCTTTTTAGTTGTTAGCTTTTCTTTCATGATACAGTCATGTGCAAGTGTTAAGTAAGAAATGTACAATGTTCAATTCCATTTGTAACTTAGAAAATGGGGCATGCAGCAAGATCTAACAATATTCAAGTATGGGCAGATAAGTGGCACTTGATTCTCACACTACACAAGCAATGGCCATCTCCAGTTGGAGGAGCCTGACACCTAGCCTTGACATTCAATGGTATTACCATCCCTGGGTCCTCCATCACAAACATCTTGGAGATCACCAGTAACTAGAACTTTAAAAGAAATGGCCAAGTTGAAAGGGCATGTCAGAGGCTAGGTCCTTCAGTAGTGACTGACTCAACTCCTGACTTCTCAAAGCCTTTCCATGATCCAGAAGGCATAAATCAGAATCAGGTTTATTAGCACTGATGTACGTCACGAAAGTTGTTGTTTTGTGACGGCAGTACAGTGCAAGACATTAAAAATTACCATAAGTTACAAAAAATGTAAAAGGAGATTAATGAGGTAGTGTTCATGGACTGTTCAGAAATCTGATGGTGGAGGGGAAGAAGCTGTTCCTAAAACATTGAGTGTGGGTCTTCAGGTTCCTGTATCTCCTCCCAGATGGTAGTAATGAGAAGGGGGCACATCTTGGATGATGAGGGTCCTTAATGCACTATCTCTTGAAGATGTCCTTGATGGTGGGGAGGGTTGCGCCTGTGATGGAGCTGGCTGAGTGTACTACCCTCTGCAGCCTCTTTAGATCCTCCACATCAGAGCCTCCATACCAGGCGATGATACAACCCATCAGAACACTATCCACTTTACATCTGTAGAAATTTGCAAAAGCCTTTGGTGACATACCAAATCTCCTCAAACTCCTAATGAAGTAGAGCTGCTAGCGTGCCTTCTTCGTGATTGTATTAATGTGTTTGGCCCAGGATAGATCCTCTGAGATGTTGATGCCCAGGAACTTGAAGCTGCTCATCCTTTCCACTGCTGACCCCTCAATGAGGACTGGTCTGTGTTTTCCCGACTTCCCTTCCTCAAGTTCACGATCAATTCCTTGGTCTTGCTGACGTTGTGTGAGGTGGTTGTTGCAACACTACTCAACCCAGCACAGTAACTCTAACCAATACTGTGGGAGTAACTTCACTGGATCTGCAGCAATTCATGAAAGGTGGCTCACCACACACCCTTCCACTTTAATACACGAAAGAGATAAAAATCCTCAGCCATGCCACGTATATGGAAACTCACATGACTTCTACCTCTTCAGGTGGCTAGCAGTGCCTGCCATAGATGAATGGGATGGCTGGCTCTTTGGGGATAATGCTGTATCCTTTATTAGCTCAACTCTTCAGGTTACACTGAAGAGTGCAAGCATAACCAGAGCCATGGGGATTGGGAGCTGTGGAGAACGATACTGGAGACATTGAGATGAGCTGGTGCCTGGACCAATTGGCGGATGCTCTTCAGTACTTGTGGAGAACACATTCTCCTTTCCCCCTGCACAATTTTTCTAAACTGAGAGTACATCTCATGCTTGATGAGCTAGAGCAGTTGCATCTAGAACTGCAGGCAGGGATGGAAGAGGAACCAGAGGATTAACGGGTCACCAAGTAGTAACAAAACTAGCCCCTCTCTGGACATGCTGTCAGAGTGCACCTCATAACCTCAGAAAATTTAAGGATCTTATTCCAAGACCTCCATATTTGGGTAGAGAGACAATAGTTCAACTAATGTCATCAGATTTTGACACCACATGACTTTAAAACTTCTACTGACAATTTGCATTGGTAACACTCCTGTATCTGGCTGTGAGCACCTACATCAAATATTACCTCAACTTGATTCTCAGTGGCATGATCAATTCCCACACACCATTGTAAAAGTGACTAACAGCTACAAGGCAGACAAATAGTTTCTGAAGACACGAGAGGCTGCAGATGCTGGAAATCTGCAGCAACACACAAAGGTGCTGGAGGAACTCAGCAGGTCAGGCATCATCCATAGAGGGAAACAGACAATTGATGTTTTGGGTCAAGACCTTTCAGCTGGACTGGAAAAAAAGAGGGGAGATAGCCAGTATAAAAGTGTGTGTGTGGGGGGGCGGGAGACAGGGGTGGAGCGAGAGCTGGCAGGTGATATGTTGATCCAGGTGAGGGGGGGGGTGATAAGTAAACGAGGGAGGAGAGTGGGAATGATGGCAGAAGCTGGGAGATGATAGGTGGAAGTGACAAAGGGACGAAGAAGATGGAACATGATAGGCGAGGATGGTGGAGCATGGAATAAAGAGAGGGAGGTAGGGAGGGGAACCAGTGGGAGGAGTGTGTGGGTGATGGGCAGATGGAGAGGGTTTGGGAAGGGAAAGAGATAGGGTGGTGGGGTCAGTTGGATCAGGAGAGAAAAGGAAAAAAAAAGGAAAGGGACAGTGGGAGCAGTAACCTGAAGTTTGAGAATTCGATATTCGTGTCTTCAGGAACAGCACCTCATTTCCCCTTCTCTCCTACTGCAGGCCTCAACAGAAATAAGACCCTGCTTTACTCACACAGGCCTCAAATGAGATTGATAATTCTGCACCTACCTCAAGTGCTACTAGCAATAGGAGATTGTACTTCTTTCAGCCAGGTGACACCAGATTCATTTGCCATCCTATATATTGCTTGCCCCATCACTGCATTGTATCATTTACTCTGTGGTGGTACTGGATGGTGTAGAATATTAAGACTCTATAGAAAATCTCTTCCCAGCCTAAACAAAGGCCTCAGCAAGTTGCACCTCTAATATGCGTGTCTGAACAACTGCAAGATGGACTACAAGACGTAGTTGTCACAACAAAAGATTACGCTCCCTTGTGATAACAGCATAGCTACATTGGCATGTGGCCTATTTTATCAGCTGAAGTGATCATTCCCTCCACAAAAGCAGGACACAGCAACATCACTCTCTGCAGGATCCAATAGCCATTGAATAAATATAAGAGATCCACATAGTGACACCATTGCCAAGTTAAACTCCTCAGTTCATGGCTACCTCCATAACCCTGTAACACAAACCATGCAAACAATCTGGAAGATCTCAGAATCAAAACAACTTCTGTAAATTAAATTAGAATACTCATATAAACGGAAACATATGCAATCTGTAATGATAACATTGGAATCATTGCTTACTATCTGCTTCCCAAGCTTCTGTTTTCCAATGATGGTAGCTGAGCTGGTGAAAGTCTCCTCCCTTGTGGTGTAAGAAGCAACAGGTGGCTTTGAAGAGACACCACATGCAGCTTTGAGCCTGGATGGTCTGGCTCAAAAATTGGTAAGTTGGTTTATTATTGTCACATGCACTGAGGTACAGTGAAAAACTTTGTTTTGCATGCCATCCATACAGATCATCTCATTACAACAGTGCATTGAGGTAGTACAAGGGAAAACAATATAAAGTGTTACAGTTACAGAGAAAGTGCAGTGCAGTGCAGGCAGACAATAAAGGTGCGAGGCCATAATGAGGTAGACTTTGAAGTCAAGAGTCCATCTTATTGGACTAGGGGACTATTCAATAATCTTACAACAGCGGGATAAAAGCTGCTCGAGCCTGGTGGTACATGCTTTCAGGCTTTTGTATCTTCTACCCGATGGTCGAGGGGGTGGGGTGGAGAAAAGAGGTCTGGAATGGGTGGGGTCTGATTATGTTGGCTGCTTTACTGAGGCAGCGAGAAGTATAGACAGAGTCCAACTCTCCGCAGTTTCTTGTGGTCTTGGGCAGAGTAGTTGCCATACCAAGCCACGATGCATCCAGATAGGACGCTTTCTATGGTGCATTGGTAAGGGTCAAAGGGGATATGCCAAATTTCCTGAGGAAGTAGAGGTGCTGGTGAACTGTAAAGTCTAAGCTGTCTGAGCAGCATACATGACAACACTGTCACAGTGTTAGTAGTGAAGTGAAAAGAAAATGTCATTCCAACAGGATTCTTGCTCTTCAGACCTCTGCTGCTGACTCAATCTGGAGCACTGGATCGCATTACAATTGGATGGTACCCAATCACTGCCTTGACATCTATACCAACAATCAAATCGATATCATGTCTGTCCCTGGGTGGCAGGATGCAGAGCTTTGATGGCAAGTGACCCAAGTTTTCCCTGCAGCACACAGACTTTGGTGGCCAATACATATCCTGCCCTAGAAGTCATTTAATTAGCACCCAGTTTAAGCAGACATCTGGGGCCAGAGTCAACTGCAGGAAGAGTGAGGCCATGTTCTTTGGTAACTGGCCCAACTGATCCCCAGACAGCTGATGTTTATGGGCTGGACTGAAGTAAGTAATAAAGGAAATCTACTGTGCTGGTTTGTAGCTGGGGTGGGAGCACAGAGAGTCAACATCCTAGTATGTCCCCAGAGCAATCAGATGAGGTCTGGGATAGAGAAGCATTCAGAAAGCTAGCATGAATGCTAACCTGTCAACCAAAATGCACAAGGTGACTCAAAGCATATTTTTTTCAGCATCGTGCATGAGATAACATGGAGCCAGGACAGAATCACTTCCATCCTGAAGGATGGTTGCACTTCAATGCATAAGCATTATTGTTGGCTGCAATGGAAGCAATTGATGGCTTAGCTGCACTGGAAGCACAGGCCATTCAAAATTCTCTACCTCTAAGACAGGTTGATCCAAAGGGATACTATTTGTCATGAGGGAAGAGGCTTCTCTTCCATGGTATCTAGAATCATTCTCTTCTTCTTGTTATCTCTGTGCATGTATGTCCATGTGCTTCCTGTCCTAAATGTATGCTCCACTCTGTGTGCATGCGCATTTGAGGGAATCCACCAACTTCAATTTTTGGGCCCGGGGAGCAGGTAAATGGCTCCCTCCACTCCCACTGGCTCCACTTGTATGTAAAGGTCCACTCACAGCTCTTGATGACCTTTTTTTTTTATGATGTCACAGCATTACAACACAAAATATAACTATTATATAATTACCTTTGGAAAATTATAAGCAAGCTTAATTATTAAGACAGGTTAATTATTTCATCAAAAATGAAATTTTTAATTTAAACTTGTAATATACTACATATTTCTTTGAATGGACCAAGATAAAACCCAACAACTCTCCAAATTTACTAGAAAATAAGTTACAGGATGCTGACATTTCTAAATCAAGCTGAAACATCCAATGAACAAATACACTGCATTTTTTATTTGGTAAAAATATTTTATCCTGGAAATATGCAAGTTAGCGATTGGTATTTGAACAAGTAGCTCAGCACTACAAAATCAAAAAAGTGAATCCCAAGACATTAAGAGCTCTGGCTTAGAAGTTTTAAATTCAAAGTTCTTTTATCGTACTTGTGTATTTATTACAAAAATAATTTAAATGTATATTCTTGCCTATCAATCACAGTTGTCTTTTGCCAAAGTTACCCTTTTGTTAAAACACAGTCCTAGAAAAATGGAGTTTTGTAGATTCAAAAATGGTTTTGGAAATAACTTTACGGTAAGAACAAAAAGATCCTTTACTGCGATTGTTCCAACTAATTATTGTTTGAAGTTTGTGGATTGAACTCATCCTTGATACCATGGCTGTTACTATTCCTGCATCAGTCTTGGCTTAAGTTAGTGCCAAGGTTCCACCGATGAACAAATTGATCAGAATACACAGGCCCATTATTTAAATTATGCCAATGTTCCAAAATAATTTATGTAAAGGATTGAAGAGGTCTAGAAGTAGATTTTATAAACACAAGCTCCTATTTACAGCATGCCAGTGCTGTTAACTGTATATTTTTTCCCAATGCTTTTACCCTACACTGTAAAGTAACTGTATCATAAAAATCTTAACATTATTTATGGATCTCAATTATAAAACAAGTAATCTTACAAGCAACTTAATTTGTTTTTGCAAACACGCAACAAAAAAAATTAAAGGTGAATTTTTCATGCATCTGTGTTCCAGTCTCCCAGAACTCCACTCGACTTTCTACATAACGGGTAAGGTAATAGCGCTTCTTCTGATGTTATCAATATAGAGCATTGATATGCATAATTTGTAAATGTACTTTTAATATGTAGGATTAACAGTATACATGATTCTATACAAGCTGCTAATTTAACATTGTAAGCTCTTTACTGTATTTTGTTCAGTTCAATTTGTCCTCACACAGCATTTCTTGCCAAACATGTACTTTCCAGGGGTTCTTTTATTCAACTCAAAAGTCAAAAATTGTAGTTTGAGTTTCTTTTTTTTACACCAGACTGAAACCTTCATAATGATCTATGGCTTTAACTAGTTTGGTTTTAAGGATCTCCTTGTCTGTGTATTTTGGCAGATCCAGAAGATTAAAACAGGTGTGTGCCACTGGAAGGTAATTATCTCCACCTCCAGTTGGCTGGATGATAAATTTCAGGCTCTTCATACCAAGGATTGGGATACGATCACTACCTGTTAGAAACACTGTAGAATAAAAGAAAATATAATCATTTTCAGATTCAATTGGAGCACCAAGCATGTAAATACTTGAAAAAAGATAAAATCATAAATAGAACCAGGCTAATTCAATTCATTTAAACTTACACAGAAAACGCTTCTTCTTTTCCAAAGGTAGTTCATGGAACACCTCCCAGAAGAATTTGATGGTAGGATGTTCTGCCCAATATTCTCCTTTATATTCAGTATTCTATATATAAAATAAAGTCACTTGAAAAATCAATAGGCTATAGATTAAAAAGTTATGCTTTGAACATAACTTTTTATTGGAAATATCAACATGAAAATCAATTGCATGTAAATTCTAGAATAGTTGACGTTTAAAACAGCTGTGATTGTATAGGATATTTTTCAAGCCAACTTTAGCAATTTGGTTGCAACAGCCAATGATGCTAGCAGTATGCAATTATCCATAAGAACTTGAACAGACTAGGTCAGTGAACAGAAAGGTAGCAGTAAGAGTACAATTTGGATAAGTGCAAAATCATGAGATTAAGCAAGCAGTGGTGAAAACACAAGTGGATAGTCATGAAACGCAAATAGTGTGTTAGGAATACTGCTAAGGGATTTTGAAACAGCACTTGGCCTTGAAGAGCTTCCTTTTCATATTACAGAAGGAATATAATGCAGTACATCTTCTGCCCTAGTGCCAGCACATATACTGGATTTTACCTAGGCATCACTTGATGACCTGGTTGCTGGTGTGGTATCAGCCTAAATCATTGGTTGCACCTTCCATCTTGCTGCCACGGTCTGCCTCTGTAGTACTCTGATGGACCCCTCATGGACTTCAATGAGTAAGTATGATCTTCAGCTTTCAGGCTTGAAAGTCTGCCTGCCAAGTCTGTGGCTGGTTAAATCTGGTGCGAGCACACCAATCCCCATTCAAATTAATGAGTGGCGTCAGCTCTTATTAAAACTCTGTTTTTTCATATTCATTTAAATTAGTTTAAATTTTCTTATGTTATTTTTCAGTGTTTTAAATGAAAAATAGTTCTTTTTAGACAATTTAGTCTTTATTCTGTAGGTCAAGTGTTACCGACTGAACAGTGAAGATTTAAATGCAATGTTGAGCCACAAGGCAAGGTTCAGGAGCCACAAGGCAAGGCTATGCTAACTATCAGACGGTTGTCAGAGAGCAGCAGGCTGTCTATGCAGAAACAGCACCTATGCTGCATTCTGCCATCTTGAGATGCTGAGAGCTCACAATGGAATAACTGCAGAACATCTGCTTGCCACTGGATGATATGCTCCAAAACTTGTTTCAAGTTGCCCAGAGGAGTTCCATTGGCAATTTAGAAGGTTGAACCTAATGATTTCACTTGAGCTCAGCTGTGTGGCTAGCTCGGAGGTCCAAGTATAATAAGTGTTCACTGCTATATTTAGTCAGTCATTACTTAGATCAACTAAAGATATGATCTAGGATAATAAAGTCAATTGGATATTATGGTTGCAATGATGGTTAAACTTCCCAACAATAGCACCATTACATTTTGAAATTCAGTAACTATGGAGTTAATTATGCAAAAACAGAAGTTGCTGTCAGCAATTCCTTGCTCCTCCATAGAGGGTGCTATTTTATAACTTTCCACATCATAATCAGAAATTAGCAATCAGATATTAAATACTTGCAAAGCATTCTCACTGCAAAAGAAAAACCTGAAAATATTATGCTTTGTTGCATGAGTTGTGATACTCTACTAAACCATAAATACATACAAACTTCTCTGGCCCCAAACAAAATGAATGGCTTATCATTCCCTCAACTAGTTCAAAAATCTGCACTTTTAAATCAATATCTATTTTAATTTTTCCCCAGATCCTACCAGATACTCAACTGAGTTTTTTTGTTCATTAAGATAATTGAAAATATTATTTAAAAATTGTGCTGCTTGCTTTCTGCTTTCATGTCTGAGAATTTTTCAATCTGATTGGCTGCTCAGCCTGCTTGATGACATCAAAATTTTAGAGAGCCTCAAAAATTGATACCTGACACCAAATGACACACAGAAAGGTGAAATCTACACCAGAGAACTTGGCAACTTAGTTATTTTGCCACTGACTGAAATCCAAGTTACTATGATGCAATATCAAACAACTGTTGCATTTAACTATATTTTGTATCATAACCCACTGAAACATATTTCGGTTGTACATTGTGTACAATAGCAACTGTCAAAGCGTTCTTCATTTAGTGTACAAGACCACTGAGGCAAGAAACTAATAGTGCTATTTGGTAGGCAGTAACCATTTTCAAAACTAGTATCTTAAATTTGTTTTGTTCATAGTTCTACCATTCTACATTTTCCAAATTACTTGTTCCTTCACCTGCAGTGTGGTTACACTAACCTTTTCCCATTCTTTCCAATCATAGTTTGTGTTTCCAGTAACCATTGCCTGCAATTCATTAGGCTGGAAGAGTTGAAGTACTTTCCCTCCACACACTTTGTGAAAGCTTTCATAGAAAGCACCAAATAATGGAGCAATTGACTTGTTGAATACATAATCGACGTATGCATCCACAAATCCGTGTCTGGAAAAAATGCAAACAAAATTTCTGGTTAACTCAAAGAAATACTGACATAATAATACATTCAACCATGAAGTCACTTTTTTTTAAAAACTGTTTTCAAAAAAACTCCTATTACAGCAAAATTTTGAGCTGTGATCATTTTCAGCATAATACAGAAGCTTTATGCTATCTCCTGTGGTATTATTGCCAGGAAGTGCAAATTTCATAACCGGATACTCGACTCTGTTGTTGCCAGAGAAAGTTTCAGTGATGATTAGTGATGACCTAGTAACTTCTCAATAGAAATCTGTATTATCAGCTTTTCTTTAAAACTTAACAGCCATATAGTGGTGATGCACAGCAGTAATGATCTCCTTTCAGACAATGATTTGTCAGATCAAAGGTGGTGCTGAACAACATTTACTGCAACACTTGCCACCAGTTATCCTCTATGCAGATTGGAAGATAGCTGGACTGGAGTCATCTGCACTCACTAAAGACCCTCCTGGCCTTTTGATCAGTGGGAAGTGTCAGACTTAGTGAGAGAAGCTGGGAAAGAGTGAGATTTCTGGCTCAATCTGGGACTGTGGAAGAAGTGGGGAAAAACAGCATTTTATGTTAAATTTTAATTTATTGTTCTTGTGACAGATCACCTTGACGTGAAGTAGGTGTGGGAATGGGACCAGAATTGTGAACACCAGGGGCGATGGAAAAAGGCATGAACTATGTTGTCTATTTAACACGCCGCTCCCTTTCTCGGAGTGCCCTACCTGTCTATTGTGGGTGGAGACCATCTGAGCTGGGAGCAACATCCACGAGGAAAAGGAACTAACTTATTTTCAAAGATCAGGCCTCCTTTTTCCACCAGGCCCTGTCTGATCCATCAAACACGACTTTGCAGAATCCTTGCAAAACAATATTTCACTTTATTGCCACTTAATGGACAATAATTCCTGCTATCTGGTACTGATGTTCTACAATTTTCTCTTCTCATTCATGTCCATTCCACAAGTCACCAAAGCCCGTAATCGGCAGGCATGCAACAATAAGTAATGCAGTGATGGGAGTAGGGTAATCGCAGTATGGAACAAGCCAGGATTATTAAGGTCACTTGATTTTCCTCAGGCCACTAACCATCATTCAAATAGTTGCCACCATAGTTGGAAAAGTTGCTTGCATTAATTAAATAGTTTGGGATAGGTATCTTGATTTTATTATGGCATTGAGTGATATGAAATGCTTGGATGATTAGACCACATTTCCTTGGATTGTTCTTCAGAATGAACAGAGGCTTTTTGTTATAGTTCCATTATATTCTGCCACAAACTTTGTTACCACATGATCGGTCAAGTTACAATTTCCCGGTTGCTTCTTAAAATTACAATTGTGATTCATTTTATAAAAGAGATATTTAAGATCAGGACTTGATTGTCTTCACTCCGACATATTATAATCATGGTATTTATTTTCATGGCATTTATATATACCCTGTGTATGTATCCCTATGACAATAAATGTGAACTTAACTAAATACCTTGAATTTTAGTACAGTTTTCAGTTTATGAAATCAACAAGGTGCAGAATTCACCAATGGGATGAATCAGCAAGGCTTTGCTGAGCTGCACAAATTGCTGAAAAGCTGGCAAGTAGTGGGTCAGCTGTACTATGCTGCATATTTGATATCAATGTGCTGGAAACTACATGCTGCATCAGATGTACAATAAACTACAGGGCACAAGTTCGCATAGTGACCTTTTGTCTTAAATAACCAAGCCAATTTTGAATCCAACTTCCAAGTCACCGTCTTAATCTTCTGGATCAGCCTACCATGAGGGACCTTGTTAAGTGCCTTACTAAAGTCCACGTAGACAATATGCCCTACCCTCAATCACCTTTGTCCCCTCCTCAAAAGAAAATATCAAGTTTGTGAGACATGACCTTCCCCGCACAAAGCCACACTGACTAACCCTAACAAGTCCATGGTTTTCTAAATGCAATTAAGTCTTGTCCCCAAGAATCTTCTCCAATAATTTCCCTACGACTGATGCATGGCTCACTGTCCTATAAATTTTCTTCGGGAACCTCACCTAAAGAGGATACAAAGATCCCTGACAAGGCCTGAGCAATCTCCTCCTCTGCCTCTCTCAGTATCCTGGGATAAATCCCATCAGACCCAGGGACTTATCCACCTTAATACTCTTCAAGGAGCCCAATATCTTCGCCTTCTATCCACCTTAATACTCTTCAAGGAGCCCAATATCTTCGCCTTCTAAATATCAAAGTGCCTTAGAATATCACCATACCCCTCCCTGTTCTCATCAGCCATGTCCTTCTCCTTGATGAATCCTAATGTAAAGTACTCATTTAGTACCTCAGCCACTCCCTCTTGCTCTAGGCATAAATTCCATCCTTTGTTCTCGAGTGGACCTACCCTTTCCCTTGTTTTTAAATAAATGTATACAATGCCTTAGGATTTTCCTTAAAGAAAATGAAATCCAAATAAAACCATCTTGAAAGCCTTTTAATATCCAGGAAATTAAAAAGATTACTCTCTGCATTACCCTTCAAAACAAAGCTGGTTTTTAACTAAACTACTTCATGTCAATTGACTTCTTTTACAAGTTACATTTAATAAGTTTCAGCATAGGGAAAAGATCAATGAAGTAATGCAAGAGCTACAGAAGTTGGAAGGAAGTCAGGTATTTAGAAGAGCTATTCACATATAATTTACAATTGTTAATTTAAAATTATTTTTCTTAAAATATCATAGACTCATACAGCACAGAAATGGGCCCTTCATCCCACCATGTCCAAGCTGACCATCAAATAGTCATCTATACTAATCCCATTTAACAGCACTTGACCCATGGTGACTCAAGTGCTTGGCTAGATACTTCTTACATGTTGTGAGAGCTTTTGCCTCTACCACCTCCTCTGGCAGTGCATTCCAGATTCCAATCATCTTCTAGATTAAAAAAATAATCCTCATCAGATCCTCTCTAAATCTATGCCCTTTAGTTTTAGATGGAAAATGTTTCCTACTATCTACAGGGAAATGTTTCCTACTATGTACCCTTCCTATGCCTCTCAATTTTATACACCTCTAACAGGTCCCTTTACGTGAATTCTCATTGTTCCAACTATATTATTTATAGAAAATACCACAGGAAATGCGTTTGATGTAATTTTAGTTTTAATTAAACAACTGGAATAAACAAGTTCTAATTAAGAGTAAACTACATCTTGAATCATATTTTTTCCAAAAGAAATCAGAATCAAAAAGAATAGTTAGGGAGCCAGTTTAAAATGCAGATCAATGAATTACAGAAGTTGTTAGGACAGACCACTGGTGTAATGAACTAGACTAAAAGAATGGTGACCAAAGTAGACTAATCAGCTATCAGGGAAAGAGGAACTACTGCTTCTGTATGAATGCATTCTCTTTCAATAATTTCTGAAGGTACTTCGCTCTCTCAATCCTCCCTCCACAATGTAAATCATTGGTCTTATAACTTGTGTTTAAATTCATGCAATCATCTGCTGTCATTTTAAGTTATGGGGATTACCTTCATAATATTGTAGATTTAAACAGCTGTGTATCTGCAGTTCAGTGACTGCATTAAACTTCCATATACTACCTAAAATTCTTTCTGTAATCTACAGTTATGTTTTTCACAAATGATCTGTTTTCAAAAATACATGCTGAGTCTTTCACTAACACTTTTCTGCACTGGAGAATGTTTCTCACCTGTTATCTTTGGTAACTGGAATATCGGTGCCACCTGGAATCAACTCTTTAACTTCCGTTAGACCAAACTTTTCTACTGTAATCTGATTAAGAATTGAGGAAAGTTAAAATCACAAGAAAAAATCTTAAAACATTAACTGAACCACTGGTTAAGAGTTTTGTCAAAGAAAAGAGCCATTTACCATAGGAGGCTAAAATACATCAGAGCCAACTGAGAACAAGAATTATAATAATTATTTTTCTAGATTTACTCAGTTTTGGTGTGTATTTCAGCTCGTTTCTCCTTTACAAGATTATAAACGCACCAAAAATACACAGAAGGATATTGTTTTAAGTACTTAATACGTTATCAATAGAAGGCAGAATCTGAATTTTTAAGATTGATTTTGGGGCACCTCTCAGATAAAACCAACCCCCTCAAATACAAGGATTGAATAGTCCCACAAAACTTCAGCTCAGGTGACTAGTTCAATATTAAACATTTGAAAGACTGAATATCTACAAGCACTGTTTGTCAAAAGGGCTGAAAATCAGTGCTAAATGTCATATGGTACCAATACAAGAACAATACCTTGTTATATTACAATATAGAAAACAGTAAAAAAGCAATACTATAGAAAGTTTATATTCAGTCCCAATGGGAATGAAAATGCTTCAAAACTGAGGTATGAATTTGAAAATATACATTTCCAAAAAATCATCCATACACAAGACCAAACTATTTAAAAAATATAACCAGCTCTGACCCTTTAAGTAGAGAACAATGAACTTTTCCACTTTGCAACAGTCATCTACTCCAATAGTTTCCTACTAATTTTCTATCTTTATCTACTTTATTCTTTCTTGCAACATGCAACTGTAGACCTATACAAATAAAACATCAACATCATCCTTTTATCTATTACAATTAGTTACTTAAAAACATTTATCAAATATGACTATAAGTCAGTAAGGTTATACAGCACAGAAACAGGCCATCCTTGCCATCCAAGATGCCTACCTGAGCTAGTCCCATTTGCCTCTGTTTGGCCCATATTCCTCTAAAACTTTCCATCCATGCATCTGTCCAAATGTCTTTTAAAAGTTGTAAGCAGTTCGTTCCACATACCCACCATCCTGTGTGTGGGAAAAGTTGTCTCTTAGGTCCCTTTAAATCTTTTTTCCCTCTCACCTCAAACCTATGCCCTCTAGTTTCAGACTCCCCTACTGTGGGAAAAAGACTGTAGCCATTCACCTTATCTATACCCCTCATGATTTTGTATACCTCTGTAAGGTCACCCTGCAGCCTCCCACGCTCCAGGGAAAAGAGCCCCAGCCTATCCAGTGTCTCCTTGTAACTCAAACCCTCCAGTCCTGCTAGCATCTTTGTGAATCTTTTCTGCACCCTTTCCAGCTTAATGACATCCTTTCTATAGCTGGGTGGCCAGAATTACACTCAATTACACCAAGCCCATTTTGTTACAAGTGTGGTCTCACCAACGTCTTGTAACACGATGTCCCACTCTTGTACCCATGAAAACAAGCGTGCCTAATGCCTTCTTCACCACCCTGTGTACCTGTGTCATCACTTTCAGGGAACTATGGGTCTCTATTCTAGAACACTCTCCAGGGCCCTGCCATTTACTGTTCAAGTCCTGCCCTGATAAGCAACACTTCACACTTGTCCAAATGAAATCCCATTTGCCATTCTTTGGCTCACCTCCCCAGCTGACCTAGATCCTGTTGTAACCTCAGATAACCATCATAATGCTAATTTTGGGGTCATCTCTAAACTTAATAATCATGCCAACTACATTCTCATCCAAATCCTTAATGTAGATGACAAGTAACAGTGGATCCAGCGTACCAGCAGCACACTGCTGGTCACAGGCCTCCAATCTGAAAAACAATCATCCACTATCAACCTCTGACTCCTTCCACCAAGCCAATTTTGTATCAAATATTTGTAATTACTTTTGCAATTGAATTATGGTTTCTTATAAATTTTCACAACAGAAATCAGATTAAACCAAAATGTGGGGGAAATCTGATATTGAAAATTGTTTATCCGTCCCATTCTTCTTGAGGAAGAGTGACACTGACTAGTCTCCAAGGCAAAGCATGCATATTAAAGGAAGTTTGCCATCAACTCATTAACTTTTCAACATAGCAGGGTGCAACTCAACTCATTTACGATGTATCCTGCTATTCCTTTTCAAGATAATTTATATATCCTCCTTGGGTATATCTACTTTCTCACTTCTGTTATATTTTGTCAACATTGATCTTAGTATTTAATAATACCACATACTTTCCCATAATATTTTCCATATATCACTATTTGCTTTAATATCTTTGGTCCTAATTACATTTGCTCTGTCAACTGTGATGTGGAGCAGGGTCAGTGAACCAAATCTTGCTGTCACTCTCTTTTAGATATAATTTAAAAATATGTACTTATGCAAAAAAATCCTATTGTTTTCTATTTTTGTCCTCCACCAAACTCATATCAATGATCTTCAATTATTGACCTAATTTGCCAGTTTGCAGCTTTTACCACTCAGTTTATTTGGACCAGATTCATTTATTCTGCTATCCCCCAAAACCCCCCAAAAGAAGTTGTTCTTTTTCCCAGCTGAGTATCTTTATTTACGACTTTTTACTATACTTTTACCATACTGATCATTATTGTTTTGTGTTACATATCTAATACTTATACATTACATGCATTGTACAATGGAAGATGTACCATTATCTTCCTATATCCGGTCTGACTTATTGAAGAATTTTTCTCAACACCATGAGAATCTCCTGATAGTTGCAGTGTTACAGAATCCTCTGTTAATGTTGTCACTCTCCCCATTACTATTTCCAAAGATATTACAAACAGAAATTAAGGTCTCAGGAATGTTCAGGCATAAGCAGTGTCTTTACTAATATTATATCACATTCCTTCATAATTATTTACACTTCTATTAATGCTAATTTGTTTTTGAAGCTTCAAATAATTAGACATATAACCCAATACTGACCTCAATTTTTTTAAAAATCAAAACTGAGCATTTTATCTTTCCCCTCTATTTCTGTTTTGCCTACATGATCTTTCATTTAAAAATTAATATTTTGCATATTCCACTGTCACCAAACTCTGAAGAATCACAACAGTTAATCATGTTACATAAATATTTATTATGGATCAAAGAAAACTCTTATTTTAATTTTACGTCAATGCTAAATATCAAACTTCATTGAGCAAACTTACTTTATTTCCTCCATCAGGTTCCAGACACCCACAGACAAATCACTACATATAAATGTGCTTTGAAAGTCTCTTTTCGATAATGACTTACTGTGAAGTTGAGGGAGAAGATGTCTTCCACATCCTCTTCTGGGTAATCTAGTAATTGCTGCATACTCCTACGTAAAAATTCAGATTGATAAAGAAATAATTGATTTGCTGATACCTGAATACATGCTCAAATTCTGTGTCTTCAAAAATATTACTTATTATAAACATATAACTACCAGAAAAATACAAAATCAGCAGTGGTTCAAGATTTATCAAACTGCTTGTGTGTACACCTGACCTTCTGATATTTCAATAGGAAAACAAACATTTAAAATTAAACTGCAAGTATTTTTTGAAAAATATACAACATAGCAGTCTAGATGTAAAGAAAAAGATCAGTTAAAGTTACATTGGATTCCAGGAGAGGTCAGGTGACACGAGGAGGATAGGGAAACGGTAGTTTTTAAATCTTGAGGCAAACAGATTATTTTTTAAAATTGTTAAACAAGTTATATGGTTAGAGATTTCTAAAATTTAATGATTAATAATTGCTAATGATGAGATGAACTAGGGTTAAAAGGAGTTCATTTCTGAAACTAAATAGGTTTAGCTTACAAATTTTGTTAATATTGATGTTAATGTTTATCTTATCCAAAAGCTGAGTGAGAAAGAGCAAAAGCTGGAAAGATGCAACCAGGATTCAATCAGTAATGGCCAGAATGTGAAGGGTACTTGAATTAATAAAATGGCATCATATTAACTAACCTGCCAACAGTAGGCATCAATTCCTTCAGATCATCGAAAGTAGGTTTCTGATTTAGGAGTTTCTTATATAAAGCCAATGGAAAGTGCAGATCAACAATTGTGAAGTTGTAGATGGCAAGACCACAAACAACACCAATCAAGTGAAATAAATCAATTTCTTCAAAGGTCTAAACAACAAAAAAAAACAGAATTGTGATTTCATCATCGTAATGCTCACTCTGCTTTGCAATCCTGTGACTGTGCAACACAATGCTATGAAAGGTTCATGATTCACATTAAGGAATATTGCAAAATTGGCATTAATAAAACTCTAATGATATATCGCCAAATAGCTGATTTTCAGAAGATAATCATATCCTAACACTCAGATGTCCAGAATGTGCAGTTATTTGCTTTTCTAACATTATTAGTCGGACTTTACCCTTGAAAGCCTTTCTTAAAGTTGATGTTCAAAAGTAGAATACAATATACTCAAAAAACATTTACTATCTTACTGGGTAACCAAAAATAGAAAACAGCAGGGCCAATAAGTTTAGAATCGACCCAATTTGCCAGACCAGCAACAGACTTCATTAGGTGAAAACAAAGAGGTGTGGGCCACTTGGCTCCCTCAAGCCTACTCTGCCATTCAATAGAATAATGGCTGATCTGATTGTGACTTCAACTCTGCATTCCCACATAGTCTGGTAATCTTTCACTCCTGCTGAATGAGAATCTACCAACATCTACTTTAAAAATATTCATACACTTTTACCATCATCCTCTGAGAAAACAAGTTTCAAAGACACTTTACCTCTGACAAAAATGTTTTGCTTTAACTGTCTTAAATGGGTAACCGCATATTTTTTTTAAATTTACTTCTAGTTCTAGATTCTCCCAGAAGATGAAACACCAAGACCCTTCATGATCATATATATTTCAAACAGATCCTAATTCTTTCTTCTGAACTTCAGTGGATACAAAGCAGGACTGTCCAACCTTTCCTCACAAAACAATCTGTCCATTCCAAGTATCAATCCCTTAAACCTTCCCTGAAATGCTTCCAATACATTAACATTTAACCAATAGTGTTACTCAGTACTCCAAATGTGGTCTCGTCAATACCTTAAAAATGAAGCATAATCTCCCTACTTCTCTATTCAATCTTCCTTACAATAACATTGTTAATTTTTCTAATTACTCACTGTAACAACATATTTTATGAATGTGTCAGGACACGCAGATTCCTCTGCAACTCAGTGTTGCGATCTCTCACTACTTAAATAATATGCTTTTTTAATTTTTCCAGCCAAAATGGACAATTTCACATTTTCCCACTTAATACTCCACTTGCCAGATCATTATCCACTCACCTAACCCATTAATAATCCTTTAGAGCCTATTTATATGCTCATCACAATTTAATTTGTTTCATATCTTTGTGTCATCAGAAAATTTAGCTACTTTGATGCCTCATTCAAGACTTGTCAATAAATTGCAAATAGCTGAGGCCCTAGCATTGATCCTTTTGACATACAGCTTGTTGCGTCTTACCAACCTGAAAGAAACCCATTACACCTACTTCCCTTGTCCTGTTAGTCACTCTTCTATTCATACCAAATATGATACTTCCTGCACGATGAGCTTAAATTTTCTGCAATAACCTTTGATGCAGCATGTTATCAAATGCCTTCTGGAAATCTTGGTATATCCTCCAGTTTCTCTTTACCCACAGCATACATTACTTCTTAAAGGAATTCTCCTCATTTGCATCAACTGCTTCTTGTAACCCAGAGGCTCTGGTGATGTCACAGATATTTAAAGAGTAATTATTAGTAGGAAGGGAATTTTAAAACTTTCATACCTGACATGAAAACCAGATGAGCCTAGATTCCTCATAATATTGAAACATGCCATACTTAGGATCCAGTAAATCTCTCATAATCAAGAGGAAAAATTCCTTACGGACACCTCCAGCATCCACAGCTTCTTCTCCAACAAAAATAACCTGTGTGTGAAAAAAAGATGTTCATCAGTTTGATACAGACACTTGGGAACTACTTGATTTCATTGAAGATAAATTGACAATCTTTGAAATTGGAGGAATTTTGTCTTTTCCCATTAATATAATAATTTTCAATTGTTGCAGTCTTCTCTGTCTTTTGTGTTTCCACACACTGTACTCTCTATATTCATGAACAACTCATGCAAATTTGCAAAAAAACCTAGGTTAGTGTAAAGGGGTCTGGTGTGGACTCAGTGGGCTTAAGGGCCTGTTTTGTACAGTACATCTCTAGGACTCACTTCGTGACCAAATCAAATTTCAATTTTCATAAGTGGCCTCCTGGAATTTTTAACCATTGCTTTGTAATTTTTACATATATATATATATATATATATATATATATATATCTATATCTGTTCTTCCTTCTATGAAAATCCTGTGTCCTTTATAAAAGTAATTAAATTCAAGCACAAATATTATGCAAAGTACACTAGTCAGAAGTAGGTACTTGGATAACAATGTGGAAAAAGAGGGTCTGACTGCATTTTCAGTTTGATAGCACTGAAAGTAATTTTGAGGTTTTTCTGCATATGTGGGAAGGATTCACAGTTTCAATAGCACTGCAGTGGGATACTATAATGCAACTGAGTAAGAAGGCCCTGACACTTTGCAGTACTTTGGGGGAGGGATAGTTGATGGCTGGCATATGTAGTTTGTCTACTTAGTGGGTCTCTAAGATTTATCAACATTAAGGCCATAAGGATGGATAGAAGAGCCTGTGTCCAGAACCATTGGTCTGCAAGTTAATAAAGTATCTCTACAATTAGGTAGTTCAATGTTTTGATCATCTTAGATGTGTCCATGTGTTCTGAAAAAGATCATTCCTGGTTGACATGGACAACCACTGAATACCTGGCTTGCCCTCAGCTGGCAACCATATTCTTGAACCTCTGCAGTTGTATGAAATTAGTTAGTTAGTTCTAGGATCTGGACCCAGTACAATAAGGCCAATATATGCTTACATCCTACAAATCAAAGGCATTGCCATGGGTACCTGCATAGGCTTTAGCTATGCCTGTCTGTTTGTTGGCTAAGTGAAACAGTCCCTGTTACAAACTTCTCTGGGTACCACTCTCCAACTCTTTCTCCATTACATTGATTACTGCATTGGTGCTGCTTCGTACACCCGTGCAGAACTTAATTTTATCACCTTTGGCAGCAACTTTCAACCTGCTCTCAAATTCACATGGACCATTCCTGACACTTTTCTAGATAACTCTGTCTCTTTCTCAAGTGACAAACTATCCACTGATATTTTCTATAAACCCACCGACTCCCACAGCTACTTAGACTACACCTCTTCCCATCCTGTCTCTTGTGATGCCATCCCTTTCTCCCCGTTTCTGTTTCCACCACATCTGCTCTCAAGATGAGGCCTTCTGTTCCAGAACATCTAAAATGTCCTCCTTTTTCAGGAAGTGTAGCTTCCCTTCTGCTGTGGTTGATGGAGCCTGATCTCACATCTCCTTGGATTCTCGTACTTCTGCTCTCACCCCACCTCTCCCATGATTGAACAGAGGTAGTGTTCCCTGGTCCTTACCTTTCACCCTATGAGCCCCTACATCCAGCATATCATCCTTCGTCATTTCTGCCAGCTGTAACGAGATCCCACATCATCTCCTCCCACCCCTTTGTCTTCCTCAGGGACCACTCCCTATGTGACTCCCTGGTCTGCTCATCCCTCCACATCCATCCCTCCCTGACTGCTGGCACTTTCCCCTGCCCTCGCAGTAGATGTAACACTTGTCTTTACACTTCCTCCCTGACCACCATCCAGGGATCTAAATAGCCCTTCCAGGTGAGGAAAAGGTTCACATGCACTTCCTTCAACCTTGCCTACTGCATTTGGTGCTCCCAAAGTGACCTCCTCTACATCAGCAAGACCAAGCTCAGACTGGGCAACTGTTTTGCAGAGCACCTACACTCAGTCTGCAATGGCCACCCCAAGCTCTCAGCTGCAGACCATTCAACTCCCCTTGCCATTCCCACACTGACCTGTCCATCCTTGGCCTTCTCTACTACCAGATGAAGCAAAATAACATCTTATATTCTGCCTGGGTAGTCTACAACCCAATGGCATGAATATTGCGTTTTCCTATTTTAGGGATTAGAAAACTCCCCCCAGCCCTCCTTCACCCATCATAGACCCCATCTTCCTCCAGGTTCAATCCACCCACTTCACACACAGGTACCCCCTCCCCCTATCTGGTTACAACTGCTGTTCACCTCTCCCCTAATGGTTCCCATTCTCACCTCCTTTACTTATCAGTATCCAGCACCGGTAGCACTTTGTGTTCCTGCTCCTCTCCATCCAGCAGCTGTCTCTTATTTTCACACCCCCTTCCCACATTGCTCCATTGTTTTTTTCTCCTTCCTCTCTCTTTCTCTGCCTCCATCTATCCTTCACCTGCTACTGCCTTCCAACTCCACCCCCGCTCACCTCCCCTACCTGGCACTACCTGCCTGTCATCTTACACCCCTCCTCAGTCCACCAATCACCTCAGAATTCACGATCATCCTCCTCCTTAAATTTTTATTTTAAATTTTATTAAAGCGTGGTAACAGGCCCTTCCGGCCCAACGAGTCCGCACCGCCCATTTTAAACCCAAATTAACCTACCCGTACGTCTTTGCAATGTGGGAGGAAACCGAAGCACCCGGAGGAAACCCATGCAGACACAGGAGAACGTACAAACTCCTTACAGACAGCGACGGGAATCGAACCCCGATCGCTGGCGCTGTAATAGCATCGCGCTAACCACTACGCTACTGTGCCGCCCCTCATAATGGCCATCTTGCCTCTCCACACTCAGACCCAATGCAGGGTTTTGACCCAAAACGTTGACAATTCCTTTCCTCCCAGAGTTCTTCCAGCAGATTGTTTGCCGCTCCAGACTCCAGCATCTGTAGTCTCATGTTGTGTCTCCATACTATGGAAGTGACTGACTTCAGGTTCACACATTGTTCAAAATGATACAATTCAAAGAGTCATAGAAACGAATTTACTAAAATTAGACAAGGTGCATTCAGGCTACTATTCACAGAAAATGTTACCTTTAATGGTTTCTTGAAGTCAACATTTTTGCTTTTTCTCAATACTTGCACAGCATCTTCAACAATATGGTCCCTTCGTACAATCAGCACAAGGCAAGGATTAACTGTATCGACCACAGGCAAGAAAAAGGATGAAAAGTTTTGTCTGTGTGCTTGGTCAACTGCCATCTGTAATAAGGAAAAAGTTAGTAATTGGTTTAGTGTTAAATATATTTAAAAAATAAAAACACTAAGATAGAGGTGGAATAACTACCAGAAAATCAGGATAAAAGCGTCAAAAAGAAAATGTGTTTTTGAAGTATATTTTAATTTCACAAAGCAGTGGAAAATTTATCCCTTTTTCATGGCAACAACAGCACCAATGCAATTCCTATTTTACTACCAAATTCAATTCGACTGTTAAGTATCTAAAAAATCTCCAAAAATCTGTGTACAGCTTACCTACCTTCAAATATGATCTTGAATAAAATTTAATCTCTCAAAATAATCCTTGGCATTTCTATGATGCCAAGATATTGCCCACTATAAAAAAAATTCCACCTCAGGTTAGCCAGATTTTCTTGCAGTAAAGCCTGTTTTTGGCAAAGAATTTATATCCAAAATCAAAATATAGCAAGGACATAAAAGCAGCACCTAATGAATCCCTATGTATTGTCACCACTAAGTAGCTATTTCACAATTTGCTCTTGAAACTTCCGGCAGTTTCCATCCCAAGGAGCGGAACGAAATAATATATTTGTCCACTCGAATTACCTAAAATCTGCTTAAAGCCTCATATTCAGATGAGTACATCTTCTTAATTAACAATTCTTCATTCATAGTGCATTTAAGGTGGTAGGGCCTATATCCTTCATCTCAGTGATACTTCTCTTTCATGGTGAGGAGTATAAATGAAACTTGGGCTTTGGTTTTACTGCACGTGAAGCTCAACCTTAGACAAAATAGACAAAAGCAACTTTACCTACATACAAACATAAATAGAAGCTCATCACTAACCTCTAGGCCAAGATTCCAACTAAAGTGTGTAAAGGCAAATGATGGTAAGACATTTAGGACTGAAATGAGGAGAAAATTCTTCATTCAGAGGGTGGTGAACCTGTACAATTCTCTACCATAGAAGGCAGTAGAGGCCAAGTCACTGAATATACACAAAAAAAAGTTCTAGACAAAAAGGCTTCAAGGGTTGTGTGGAAAGACTGGGAATATGGTATTAACGTAGAAGATCAACAATGATTATATTGAATGGCACAGTAACTTGAAGGGCTGAATAGTCCCTTTCTTTTTATTTTCCTATATCTGTGTTTTACTGTCATAGAAATAAACCGATTTATAAATGTTCCACATTAGCTTCCAGTTTTAAGTTTTACTCCATTTGCACAGAAAACAGCAGCTTCCAAAGATAATTAATTTAACTATATCATGAAGTAACTGGGTTGATGTTTCCAACTACTTACACAAAACAACTTGCAATTTTACTGCAGAGAAGATGGGCTGAACACAGGACATTGGCTTATGACCAAAAGTGGCTGCAATTACATGGATTTAAAGATTTCCCAACACCAATGTCATGGTTAAACTGACACAAAATATTTAACAAATTTTGACCACAATCATTCACTGTGCCATCTTGGATCAGATAAACATTTCTGTAACACCTAGTTCACAGGGATTCCTGTGCTAAGGATGGGATTTTTACTGTCCTTTGAGCCTCAGAATTATTTGCCAATACATTGGTAACGTCCAAAGCAGAATTCACATATTGGAAAATTGTGCAAATAAAGATGATCTGCCACTGGAAAGGATCCCAAACACTTAAATATTTTAAAACCAAGAAATAGCAATAACTGAATAGGAATTTTGCCATTTGTTTAGCTTCAGAATTATAAAATAAAGGACGTTTAATAACGTGGCTCATTTTCTTAAGATGGTGCCAGTGACAGAGTACCTTGACATTTTAAAATAGCATCAACAATTTTAAATGATAAAGTTCCCTTAGGTTTTTTCCCCATTTATAAAATGTCAATCCAGAACATCAAATAATAAAACCTGAGTAACGCAATATTAAATGTTCATTGTTTCTGATGAACATATAAATTAGCAGGAATACTCCATTCCATCCTCTGAGCCTGCTTATATTTCATATGTTCAGTTAGATAGTGGTTGATATGAATGCAGCTTCAATTCCCCATTCCCACCAAACCGTTAACCTTTTGCCTCTTGCCTCTCACGAATCTATTTACTTCTGTCTTAAATAGATTCAGAGACTTCGCTCTACTGTCCTTTGAGGAAGGAAAGGAGTTCCAAAGTCTCATGAACCTCAAAAAAATTCCCCTCATTTGTCTTGAATAGGTGATCTGAGTTTTATGTTGACCCCTAGTTCTAGATTCTCCCATAAGAGAAAACATCCATCTTGTCAAGACTCCTCAGGAGTTTCAATCAAGTACACTCTCACTCTTCTAAACTCCAGCAAATACAAGTCTAGCCTGTCCAGTCTTTCCTCATAATACGGCAACTCATTCCAAGTATTAATCTAATAAGCATACTCTGAACCACTTCCAACACATTAACATCTTATCTTAATTAAGGAGACCAATATTATACACAGCTCAGGCAGTCCCCACGTTACGACAGGGTTCCATTCCTGAGAATTGTACATAACCGTAATTGTTCATAAATTGGAAATGAACAAAAATAGTGCATTGGAGATGATCACAGAAACAGCTGTGACTGAAGAGCGAGCAGGCATGGGAAGAGCAGCTGCCAGCCAGCCTCAGACTTAGTGAGGGAGTGAGTCTGCTCAGTGCTCCCAGCTCAGATTGGCTTGGTCCAGCCCCAGTGTTGTGGCTGGGAGGGGTAGTGGGAGAGCAGGCACACAGAAATATCCTGTCCCTACCTGGCAGAAGATACCTGCAGCAGCCAGAAAAAATCATCCCTATCAATCCTGAATGCTCATTCATATGTACGGAGTGTCCACAAGTTGGGTGTTTGTAACTTGGGGAAGGCCTATACACCAAATAATCGGTATAACACCCTACATTTCCCGCAGCAATAAATGACGACAGTTTCTACTCTTTCTGAATTACTTGCTTTACCTGTAAACTAGCTTTTGTGAACCATCCACTAGGAACTAGTCTTTTGTGAAACAGCAAAGGCAATGATCTGAAGCATTGTTTCTCTCTGAACTGTTGCCTCTCACTCTGCTAATATTTTCAGGATATTCTGTTTTGTTTTATTTCATATTTCAACATTTGCAGTACTTTGCTCTGATTAAATAGGGACATATCAAATATGGCAGTAATGATTTCCTTTACCAAAACTTTGCATTAGAACACAAAACAGATTATTGTTATGATGTTAATGATCAACAGAAAATGTACTTACCTGCATTTGTAAGATGGCATCGGTCTGCAGCAGTGTGGTTTTTGCTTGAGCATCAAATACAAATGGATAAGTACAAATTGTAATCGGCATATCCGGCATCTAAAATAATGTAAATGAATAAAGTTTTCATCACATGAAGATTTTGTTTTCCACTTTATGAAATATTAATACATCCAAGCATGTTGGGCTGGAGTCAAAAAATAGATTTCAGCAGCTCCTGGACATGAAACTTTGGGACAGCAGTCAATTGCATGCAGCAAACAGGAATTAGAAATTGACCAGATATATTAATTGAAGGATAAACACTAGCCAGGAATCCACGGCAGTCTCATTTACTCTCCTTCAAAATAGTATCATGGGATCATAACATCACCTGACAGTGCACCACTCCTTTAGTATGCTACTGCAAAGTTAGCCTAGATTTTGTATGCAAATCTCTGGAATGCAACATATAAATCATGCGACTCAAGATGGAGCAACACCACCATATAGGCATCTCAGCATCAATGCCATGAATCTGCATTTTTGTAAAACCTTATTCAAGATTTTTTTAAAATTGTTTACTAATTATTAATGGTAAATTTATTACTTTTGATTTCAGGACTACATCTGTTTTTAATGCAGCTCAAGTTTGATAAACTTACTCAAAACAGTGAAGCAGTAGAAGACATTGTGAAAGAATCTGATTTGTTATTTACTGGCTTGTGAATGGCAAATTTAAAGAAAATTGAGCAAGCAATCCTTTAAAACTTAAGGATTACTTATTTTGGTTTGATTGGTAACATTCAATGGCTGAATACTAACCATATATTTGTTAAACTACACTTACGAAATGCAGTATGGGTCTGACATCCAGGGCTGCAGACTTTATTTCAGGTGTAAAATTATGGCTAGTTATATTTGAAGCACTTAAAAGTACAATTCTTTTCTAATCTTTTTTCTGCTCAATGGTAATTCGGCTCAGTTAAAACATTTGTAACTTCTAGTTCCACATGAAATCCAGTGAAGAAATATTCAGAACTTTAAGTACAGGCAAAAATCTTTTACTTACTACTCCATATACTTGGTGTTGAAGCCAGTTTACATAGTCATTTCTGATGTCTATCAAGTCTTGTACTTCATGGATATAGAATTTGTCATACTGAATTATCTGCCCAGCTCTCTCATTTACCTGAATGAAAAGAATTAGAACACACCAAAACAGAAATTTTGAGAACACTGCATTTAAGTAACAAAGATGGACAAAGTCACATAGAACAACATCAATTAACAAGAATTTGCAAATGCCATTTGCATGGACTTACCCTATGAAGAATTGCCAATACTTCCAGGGAAGTTTTTAGAAAATTATTCCATGTTATTTGCTCAGAGTTGGGCATCCCAACCTCAGCCAATTTCAGAAGAAATACTACAACATCCTTATAAAGTTCCACAACCTTCTGAAAGAAAGCAGGTTCCAGTGCAGCCCACCAATTTTCTATGATGGATGAATGAATTAGAATGTGTAAATGACATCGCAAAAGACAACAATATAACATATGTAAAGGTAATAGAAACAGAAAAATGATGGTAATATTCAGGCAGATCAGGCACCATCAGGAAAAAGAAACAGTTAACATTTCGGGCCCAGGATCCTTTGCCAGACTGGGAAGAGAGAAAAACAAGTTAGGTGAGAAGGTGGGGTAAGGATGGGTAGAACAAAGGGAATCTCATAGGGCGAGTCCAAAGGTTAAGGAATCTGTTTCCATAGATGATGCCTGACCTGCTGCGTGTTTCCAGCTTTTTCAGTTTTTACACAGAAGACCAGCTGTTGTCTTAAAGCATAATATATAAAACATTTGAATCTGGAAGTTGCTGTATTGTCAGAGGGGAATAAATTACTATATGGGTGATATCACCCATCACTCGACATTTTCTCCATTGTGACTTTAGAGCTTTGGCTCTAAATTCTCAATCAGATTATTTTCAAATTTTTAAAATATATATATCTATATATGGCTAATTAACATAGTTTGATTAAACAAAATTCAACACAAGTGACATATACAATGCCACTAACACAAACTTAAGCTGAGTGGAAGTTACAACCATATTTCTGTATCATCAATAGTCAAACTAGTTTCCTGTATTTCAGGGATGTAAAGATGAAGTGAACATTTCAACAAAGAATATTGAGTAATTCCCACAATTGCCAATAATTTTATAAAGTATATTTACCAAGTACTTTCAGTGGCATTTTTTCCAATTTTATAATAGCCATTGCGAACGGAATAGCTAATGTCACATAATTGTTGACATCATTCATGGGAGGGCACTCTGGAAGAGTAATATAAATCCTCAAAGCCTCTATATCAGGTGGGGATTTGGAAAGTCTTGGAATTAAATTTTTCTCCATACTGGCTGCTATCTGGAGATGAAAGAAGAAATATAGATCAACACTTGGAAACAAAACTAATCCCTTCTTACTAAAGGCACCTAGAGACCTATTATTGAATCTTCATTCAAGTTAAAAGTTTACAAAAATCAGTTATATCTGCAAGGAAACATCTCGCAAGGTTAGAATGGAAACATTTTGACTAAGGCAACTGCAGTTTAACCAAATGCTTTAATTCAAATTGGAACATTAATTCTTATCACGATAAATTGTCACAAAGAGAAATACTACCCCATTAAATTTCCCACACTTCACAAAAGGTAATCTCAGCTCACAGTCTTTACAACTGTTCTTCACATCACAAGCAACAGTTAAAAGTCATAAGTCATAGACAAATACATCACAGAGCCAGAGCCTTTGGCCCATTGAGTCTGTAGCAACCATCAATCACCCATTGTACATTAAACCTACATTAATCCCATTTTTATTCTCTCTACATTCTCTTAAATTCCCTCCAGATTCTACCACTCAACTACAAACAAGGGACAATTTACAGTGGCCAATTAACCTACCAACCTGTATGTCTTTGCAATGTTACAGAAGCACCAAGGAGGAAAAACACAGGTCACAAGGATGGACAGTACTGGAGATCAGGATTGAACCTGGATCTCTGGAGCTGTGAGGCAGCAGCTCTACTAGCTGTGCCACTTGCTGCCCTCAAGTGTGAACCAAGGAACCATAATAAAATTGAAGTCAGCAGGAAATTAGCAAAATTCTCCATTATCTAGAATCACACTATGAAGATCTGACTATGGTTATTAGAGGTCACCCATTTATGCACCAGCTCCTCTGTCCAGCACTCAGTAGTGAACCACCTTCAGGTGCTTTATAACTAACTGTTCCTCCATAATGACGTCAGAAAAGCAGTACTTTCTGAGGACTGCAGCATTCAATTCCATTCCTAACTTCACATATAATGAAGCAGCCCATAAGAGGAATTAGGGCTCATTTGTACAGGTCCTTGGACAGAATATACCTAGAAACATTGTATTAAACTATGGGCTCCAGAGGAAATATATGGGATTATATAACAACATCAGAAATAGAGGGAGAAGGTCATGAATGTGTCATTTACCTCAGAGCCACTTTGTTGCACTAATGCTACATTTTTAAAATTATGTTAATATTCAAAAAGGGGGGCGGGGGGGAGGAGGAAAATAAAATACTGTTGAAAAGAACGGAGGAGTAAATTGCTCCAAGTTGTTTTCATGAATCCCAAGTTGAGCCTTAAGTTCCCTCTCTATTTCATTATTTATTCTGGTTGAATACATTAGCATATTGTGGTAGGTTCGTTAGGTTAATACAAGCAATTTGGAAAAAAATAATGGAAGACACAGATGCCGAGTTTAGGTAATGCAAGTGCAAGCTTTCATTTGCTGATGCCACAATTAAAAGTTGTATTTATAGCAGTTGCTAAGCAACTGATGCAAAAAAGCTAAGCAACTGATGTTCTCAACATAAATTAAAGTACATATTCTTTAAGCTAAGAGAGAACATGTAACACAAAATAGATGGGAACCATTCAACCACATACAGCACATTTATCAGTGCTCCTCCTTCACTTCAGATTAGACACACTACTTTGTATACTACCTGCAGTATTATCTGACAAAATCTGATGGGAAGTATATCAGATCAATTCCAAGTGCTAAAACAAGACCGATAAGCAATACTAAAAAAATACCTGTTGTTTTCTATTTTCAACTAACATGCTGACAGAATAAAATGTTTTGTTATACAAAGACAACTGAACACATAATACCTGTTGACAAATACGAGGATGGTCAGACTGTACGAGTCTGTGGAATAGTAATCTAGCTGCATTCATGTCGATCCCTGAGAACTTGGTACTGGTTTTATAGTGATCGTCATTGCTGAAACAAAAATGCTATCAATTAGTTGATAGATATCCGAATGTCATGGCCTCCATACTTAATAAATTATTAGATGAATTTGAATGCTAAATCTTAATTTTTTTGCACTGCTGACCACAAAAATGGTGCACTGTGCCATGGTGAAACTCTCAAATTACCTTTGAATATCTTATCATAGGTTTGAATCAAATATTTGTTCTTAAACAATTTCAGTATGCACCATCCTTTATGAAAAGAAAATCTTCAGCTTGGTTTAGCTTCGTAGAGGTTCCTTTAATGCAATATAAAATAAACCAGCTAGTCAAGTATAAATCAATAAAAATTTTGCAGATTTAATTTATGAACCCTTAAAGTATGAACCCAACCAGAAGAATTCTATGAGGCACATAGTAATATTGGTTGCCAAAATAATTATTGCATTTGGTTGCTAAAATAATTGATATGTAGATTGGGTTGTTTCTAAATGCTGACTTGTCACCGTGAATTAAAGATACTCTTAGAATCATATGGAATTGTTTCTTTTCTGGCAGAATAATCCAGGATCTGGTTGGCAAGAGCTAAAAAGTGCTAAACAAAAACCATGAATGTCATGTTTTGGTTTTTTGCATTTGATTTTAAGCAGGGGCAAGGTGCACTTTGGTCACAGGTATTTGTGAAAGGACAATTAAAGGTTCTGAATAGAGTCTTTGAATATTTTTAAGGCAGAGATACAGTTATTTGATAAGCATGGGGGTGAAAGGTTACTGTGGGCAGATAACATCACAGGATTGTGGTCACATTCAGTTCAGTCATTACTTTGTTAAGTACTGCAGCAGACTTGAGGAGCTGAGTGACTATTTCAGCTATTAATTCGTATAAAATGAGAAAATAAATTAAGTTAGGTAGAAAACAATTTTTAAAAAATCCCCAACTTGAAGATACCAAGGGAGACCTAAAAGGATGATCAACTGAATATGACCATGGAAAAGAGAGAGTCATAGAATCATACAGTGCAGAAACAGGCCCTTCAGCCTAACTGGTCCATGCCAACTAAGATTCCCATCCAAGCTAGTCCCATATCCCTTTAAACTTTTCCTGTGTTCCTGTCCAAGTATCTTTTAAATGTTGTTAATGTACCTGCCTCAACCACTCCCCTGGCAGCTCATTGCATGCAAGATCACCTCTATAAGAAGCATTCCAACAAAAATTGCCCAAACATGAAGAGTTAAGTTCCAACATGGGGTGTCTGAACAGGACTCTAGAGGGAGAAAGATGGAAGGAGGAAGAAATGCAAAAATGCATGTAACATTGTGGAAATTATTTTACAACCTGAAAGTCTGTCATAGCTACTATTAAAAGTTACAACTAATGCTTTTAATTTCAGGGCAGAACATGGTCCAAGCAAATATCCCTTCTCTGAAAAATTAATTTGAAAATAAAACCTGGAAATACTAATTGGAAAACTGGCTTGACATATGTTGTTGCTCTCCTTCCCTGGTGCTTCAGCTTTGCGTCTATTAAATGTGACACCTCTGTTTAAGAAGGGAGGCAAAAGACAGGAAGTGATAGGCCAGTTAACCTGACCTCGATGGTTGGTAAGATTTTGGAGTCCATTATTAAGGATGACATTTTGGAATACTTGAAAGTACAGTATATGATAAAATAGGACGAAGTCAGCATGATTCCATTAAGGGGAGATCTTGCTTGACAAATCTGTTATAATTCTTTGACAAGGTAACAAGCAGGTTAACCAAAGGCGAATTGGTGGATGTTATTTACTTGGGTATTCAGAAAGCCTTTGCCAAGGTGCTGCACATGAAGGTGCTAAACAAGATTAAGAGCCCATGGTGTAAGAGGCAAGATACTCGTATGGATAGAAGATTGGCTGACTGGCAAATGTCAGAGAGCGGTGATAAAGTTGTTCTTTTCAGGATGGCTGCTGGTGACTAGTAGGGTCAGTGTTAGGGCTGCAATTTTTCACTTTATACATTAATAATCTGGATGAAGGAACTGACGGCATTGTGGCCAAGTTTGCAGACAATACCAAGATAGGTGGAGTAGGTAGTGTCACAGAAGGAAGTAGTCTGCAGAAGGACTCGGACACGTTAGAAGGGGAGTGGGCAAAGAAGTGGCAGATAGAATACAACAGAGCAGGGTGGGGTTATACACTTTGGTAAGAAAAATAAAGGTGTAGATTATTTTCTAAATCGGGAGAAAATTTATAACTCAGAGGTTCAAAGGGACTTGGAAGTCATGATTGGTTCAGGATTCCTTTACGGTTAACTTGCAGATTGAGTTAGTAGTAAAGAAGGCAAATGCAATGTTAGCATTCATTTTGAGAGGACTAGAATATAAAAGCAAGTATGTACTGCTGACACCTTAAGGTGTTGGTTAGACCATATTTGGAATATTGAGAGCAATTTTGGGCCCCATATTTAAGGTAGGATGTGCTGGGCTTGCAGAGGGACCAGAGGAGGTTCACAAGAATGTTCCTAGGAATGAAAGGCTCAACATAGGAGGAACCTTTAATGTCTCTGAGCCTGTACTTGATGGAGTTCAGGATGAAGGAGGAATCTCACTGAAACCTACTGGATACTGAAAGATAAAATGGAAGGGATGTTTCCATTAGTAGGAGAGTTTATATTCTGAGGCTTTGCCCTCAGATTCAAATGATGTCCTTTTAAAACTGAGATGAGGAGGAATTTCTTCAGCCAGAGTGTGGTGAATCTGTGGAATTCACTGTCACAGAGGGCTGTGGAGGCCAAGTCATTGGGTGTACTTAAGGCAGAGATTGATAGGTTCCTGATTGGTCAGGGGGTTTAACAAAAAAGGCAGTCACAACTGAATGGCAGAGCAGACTCGATGGGCCAAATGGCCCAATTCAGCTCCTGTTCCTTGTGGTCTAAACTTAATGGACTATTTAAAATTATTTATTATGAAGTGTTTGCAGTTTTTAAAGTGTTTATGGAAGGATTTACAGGCACAAAAGGACATCATACTGAAATCAAATGATTTGGAAGTGCTTAATCTAGACAACTGGATGTATTAAAAGGTGCCATGCATTTCATCAATTCCTTGCTAAGCATGTTTTTTTTTACAGAAAGGATCACAGTTGCAAACTCAAGTAACATTCAAAGAAATTAAAAATATACAGTGTCTTTTATGGCTTGAGATGTAAAACATTTGCCATTAGATTATTCAATATTGTAGACGTTTACTGAATTTTTTTACTGCTCTAGAATATTAAAGATTCCCACAGTGCAACCTCAATATAATGTGCCTCATTAAATAGCAGTTTTTATCATGTACTCCAAGGTGGAAACAGGATAAATGTAATTTCACTTATAACACAGGTGGCTTACAAGGTGGGTGTTAAATTTGTATAAATTTAACACTCAGGTTACATGAAAGTTGCAGTGTATTCAGAAAATGATGTCAATCTCAGGATTTTTTAAATTGTATTACCTAAAGGCAAGAAAGCTTCCATTTAGGCAGCCCGCTGATGAGAACACGGTATCAACTTCACTAGGGGAAGGAAAAAAACACATTATGTAAGTTACAAGTACTCATAACAAAAGAAAAGTTTTTCTATGCTCTTCAAGTGAACTTTATGCATGGAATGACAAATTCCTGTATCCTGAGAGGATCAAACTGTAAGTACTTTTGCTTTATGGTCAAAGTTAAAAGGTAGTCACTCTATTCTGTAAAAAAAATCTCCAATGCAACCCAAAATACAAGAAAATTCTTCAAGAATATGAAAATGATTTTTCTCTTATGACAACTTAATGATATTTCAGGGAACAATATACCTTGAATATAGACTACTTAGGCACGCTTAAGCAGTAGAGAATTTTTGGAACTGACTTATTATGTGCCTATTTTTAAGTTATTGGCAATCTTACACTGATCCAGAATGGACATTTGTTTGCTGTTGAACCATACTGTTTCTTCCAGTGTTTCTTCCATAGTCCTTCGCTGGGAGACGAGTCGATGGGACACCCAAGTGGGCAGCTACATTCCAGCATGATTTTCATAACCAGTGATGCCTCAACTTCAAGGCTCACAGGTTATTGAAGTTATCACTGAAAATCAAATGTCATGCATTTCCTTGGAATTTATGAACAACTAAAAGTTAAACAATTTTAAAGAATTAAAACACAAAAAAAACTTTAAAATAATCACAATTAAACTTAATGACTCGCATCAAATAAAAAGACCTCTTACAATTCTCCCAGCAGCTGTTTCTTCCCATTGAATTTGGTGAGACCACTGAGAACAGATTTCCCAACCTGAGAGCAAGGGAAGTCTGTGAAGTCTTCATTGCCATAGGTGCTGTGCACATATCTGAACAGATCTACTGGCTTTTAAGAGAAAGACCTGGGCCAAAATAAATTTCAGTGTTGCCATGTCATAATATGCATACACAAACTACACAGTCAAAAACATTTACTTAAATCACAAATGCTCCTGCAGAAGAGTTCTAGGGTGCAATATTTCTATCTGAGTGAACTGCTCACACAGGTCCATATCTTTAATCAAGCAAGAGAACTCTCCTCTGATGTGCAGCATCTCTGTTCATAGAGACAGCCAGCTGCTGCTGTGTGGTATCACTTTGCTCCTAGAAAAGAGCAAGCTGTTCATGGAAAGCATCTCTTCATCCATGGAGGGCAGAAATCTGCTCATGACTGGTACCTTGCTGCTGAATTAAAACTAAAAGCTCAGGTTGGGCTCTTGCTGATTGTCAATAGAATCAAGTTACTCCTGTGTAGGAAAGACCATAGTTCTATCTAGATAAGCATGAAACTTCATGAAGCCAGTAAAATGGTAACTTCCAATGCAGCTGCTATTTAACCTAATAGCCACTTTGAGGGGACATTCACCAAATCCCAGCAGAGAACTTCCTGCAGTCTCCAAAGAAGCAATGCACTTCTAGCTCTGCACAATTTGCCTCCTGTCATCTCCTGCATTTGGTAAGGCAGAGCTGACAACACACCAATCATCTCGTGTATCTGCAACAGCTTTTCCATGAAGGTTTTTCAAATGTGGTCCTCATCCAAAACCTCCAGGGTGGTACAGAGGGTAATACAAAGCTAAATTCCATCTATTTTAATGCAAGAAATCTAACAAGGTAGATCAACTCAGAAGCTTTAACTAACACGGATGTCACTGAGACCTAGCTGAAAGATGGGCAGGACTGGCAACTCAGTATACCGGGGTACAGAATTTTCAAGCGAGACAGAAGGCAGTGTAAAAGAGGTGGCATTGCACTGTTAGTCAAGGTGTGCATAACTTGACTACTGAAGGAAGATATCCTCAAAAATTAATGTTCTTCAAGTGACCCAACATCTATCTCCTCCTTCTTGAGATCAATATTTCCTAGAATATCAGCATGCCCTTTCTTGAGCTCACCACCTTCCATGTGATGCCAAGTATTCATTTAGTTCTTCACCCATTTCCTCTGGCTCCAGGCACAAATTCCCTCCTTTGTCCTCGAGTGGTCCTACCCTCTCCCTAGCCACCCTTGTTTTTAAACGCAGGTATAAAATGCCTGAGATTTAATCCTAATCAGCAAGGACGTTTCACGGTCCATTTTAGCCCTCCTGATTCAATGTATTTTCCTACCTCCTTTATATTCCTCAAGTGCCCCATCCAACTTCAGCTTCCTAAACCTTGCATAAGCTTTCTTTTACCTTTTTTTAAACTAAGTTTACAACATCTCATCATCCAACGTTCCCAAACTTTGCCATCCTAGTCTTTCTTCCTTCGTCACAAATTCTAACCAGCTGGCCTTTAAACAACTCCCACGTCAGATCTGGACTTAACCAATAATAGCTGCTTCCAATCTACTCTCCCCAGCTCCTGCCTAATACTGTTGTAATTAGCATATCCCCAATTTAGCAACCACCCCCCCCCCCACCCCATCCTTACCCATAACTAGAGACATGATCATTGTTCCCAAAATGCTCTTCCACTGAAACTCCAATCACCTGGTCTGGCTCATTTCCTAATGGAAGGTCCTGTATGGCCCCTTCCCTGGTTGCAATATCTATACATTTTGTCAAGAAACCCTCCTGATGCACCTTATAAATTCTGTCCATTTTAATTCTCTGGCACTAAGGAAGTCATGCCTGCAGCTTCGTATTTAAATGTTGTTATGAAGAGAAGCAAGGGAATGTAAGGTTTACAGTTTTCTGGTCTAGAGAACGCTTCCAGTAATTATTAAGTCATAAACCATTGGAGTTTGCTAGATTAGTGGCTGCTACACAATTGTGCAGTGTCCACAATCCACAAGTGATACAAGAAATATGTCACAAAGGAAAGATTCTGGGCAAGAAACTGAGCTCAGTAGTGCTTTTTGGTACATCGAGTGCTTTTATGATATAAAAAAAATGGTCTATGACACACGTAATTCCAATGGATACCATCTTGGCAAAGAGCTTGTCCACAAGAAATATGAAGGCAGACAAATTATGATGCTAATAATGTGCAATGCTCATTTGATGCTACTGATCCCATATACAGCCTATTCTCTACAAGAGGGAAGGGGAAGTCTGGCTACAATCAAGGAAGCCTTGTTTTGTATAGACTGTATATAAAGAATCCAAGGCTATATCCAAGTGCAACTCCCAAAACTACATTCATCAGCAGTTCCAGACTCTATCTCCCTGTCAATGAACATTCTATTGAAATCATGTAATTTTCCAGTCAAATGTAAATTAATCACCCTGCATATTCTCTTAATGGCTCTATTCTGCATGCTTTTGTTTGACCTACTTCTACAGCAAAGCATTTACTCAGTGGCAACAGCATGCATGGTGGAAGGCTGCAGGTGATCCTTGAACTCTGGCTTCAAACTGCACAAGGTCTTCAGTGGCCAGGGGCAGCCCAGACAGTAATAAAGGTAAGGGTGAAGTGGCAGCAAATATCCTGTGATTCTGAGAGAGTACCATCACTCCTCTGGGTAAAATGGTTTACCAGTAACCTATTGCAGGAAATATTGAAGGATTATTGTGAGCCTTTGAGTACTAATCCACAGCCACAACGGTAGCAGTCTGACTTCTCCCTGCACCTTAACATTTGACAGTGACTTCCAGGCAGGTTTCCCCAGTGTACCAGACCACCGCCAGTTTTCTTCCATTTCCTGGCTAATTTGAGTATTCTGCAGAAGAGCAATTATCAGTTAATGATAATTGGCACCCTGTCATTCTTGCACCTTGTCCCATCTGCACACACTTGTGCCAGGTATTTCACTTACAGATCCTGCCCTTATGTGACTCTTCAGAGTTAATATCTGAGCTTGTCTGCCCAAATGAGAGTTCACGTGATGATGCATTATTATCATCTCTCCTCTTGGTCTCCCTCCATCATCTGGCCAGGTTAGACTGCTTAGATATCCGAAAGGAAAATAACAGGACTAGTGCAAATGAGTGAAAGAACGCTATAGGTGGAAGCTTAGATCCATCTGCAGTTTATGAATCAGAACAGTGTGGGGCAGAGCAAATTAGGAACGCAAGGGGGATTAATTGCTTTAGGCCACAGTTGCAGCAATGGTCCTTCTGATAAACAACAGTGCCATCTCCTTCGTGGGGGCTTGAACAGGCAAAAAGCATCTCTCTCCTACAGTGAGCTTCTGTTGTTTCCATCTACAAATTCTTCTCTCCCACAGCAGAAGCTCATGTAATAGAGCTTTGTGTAATAGGCTTGGATGACTAGCTGGCACTACAGGAGTTCTATGCATGTGAGATTTTGATGAAACAAATGTATGAGCTTTGAATCCTGATTGATAGATTGTTACCAGGCAAGTACCAGCACACCATTTTGGGTGTACACCCACAGTGAAATCACAATAGTGAACAGGTCTATTGAAAGGTCGCAAAAACGGTGTTATTCCCAATGGTCATGGATAATCATCAGTTGCATTCCTGTGCTTGTTTAGCTCCTTCCATTCCTTAACAATTAATAACAAGTTTCTGGCCAAGCTGGGATCTCCCTCAATTCTACACACAAATCTGGACAAACTCTGGAAATAATGTAGTGTAAAAAATGAGAAGGCCTAAACTTCAAAAATAAAAATGAGAAAAACTTTTCCTATAACCAAAACACTTCAATGCTTCCAACTACAAATTTTACTAAATTAATAGTTTTATATTCCAAAGTTTTAATATATTCTTTTAACTAACAAATTGTTCTGGGATGCAACTTAAACAGAAGCTGCAAATGACACCATAAAAACGGAATCGGATTGGAGGGCAGTGACTAGTGGTGTCCCGCAGGGATCGGTTCTGGGACCTCTACTTCTCGTGATATTTATAGATGACTTAGATGAGGGGGTAGAAGGCTGGGTTAGTAAGTTTGCGGACGACACTAAGATCGGCGGTGTTGTGGATAGTGTGGAGGGCTGTCGGAACTTAGAGGGATATTGATAGGATGCAGAGCTGGGCTGACAAGTGGCAGATGGAGTTCAATCCGGAGAAGTGTGAGGTGGTACACTTTGGAAGGACAAACTTCAGGGCAGAGTACAGGGTAAATGGCAAGGTACTTGGCAGGGTAGAGGAGCAGAGGGATCTGGGGGTTCATAGTCACAGTTCACTGAAAGTTGCCTCATAGGTGGATAGAGCAGTTAAGAAGGCCTATGGGATGTTAGCTTTCATAAATCGTGGGATTGAGTTTAAGAGCTGCGAAGCGATGATGCAGCTTTACAAAACTCTAGTTACACCACACTTAGAGTACTGTGTTCAGTTTTGGTCGCCGCATTATAGGAAGGATGTGGAGGCGTTGGAGAGGGTGCAGAGGAGATTTACCAGGATGCTACCTAGATTACAGCGTATGGAATATGAGCAAAGGCTTAAGGTGTTAGGGCATTATTCACTGGAAAGGAGGAGGATGAGAGGAGACATAATAGAGGTATATAAAATATTGAGAGGAATAGATAGAGTAGATAGCCAGCGCCTCCTTCCCAGGGTATCAATGCTCAAGACAAGAGGGCATGGCTTTAAGGTTATGGGTGGGAGGTTCAGGGGAGATGTCAGGGGGAGGTTTTTCACCCAGAGAGTGGGTGGTGCATGGAATGCACTGCCTGGGGTGTTGGTGGAGGCAGATACATTGGACAGGTTCAAGAGTTTGTTGGATAGGCATATGGAGGAAGGGGAGATAGAAGGATATGCGGGAGGAAAGGGTTAGATAGTGTGAAGGTGGCTTGATGGACGGCACAACATGGTGGGCTGAAGGGCCTGTTTTGTGCTGTATGGTTCTATGGAACAAGGCAAGTATGCATCCCAGTAATTATGTACTGGTAGAAAAAGGATGCTGTGGACAGTTAGTGGCTAAGGATCTACCCAGAGACTACAAACCAAGACGAAGTGTGTAAGGACTCCATTTAGCGCAGTGTAGATCATAACTTCTAATACTTCTGGATATGGAGAAGTTTTCTGATGAAAGATCATTGACCAGAAATATTAGCTGTTTCTTTCTCACTGATGCTGAATATTTCAACCACTCTCTTTTATTTCAGATTTCCAGCATCTGCAGACTTTGAGGAGTGAGAAGAATGCACATCTACATTGAAGTAGTGAAGATATTTTACCCTGTATAATCAATTAGCTTTATCAGTATTCAAAAGAAAACAAGTTTTTAACATCATGCAGTTTCATACATTAATACCTTTATCCACAAAGTAAATACTACCTTTAAATTGCATAACTATTTGTATCAAGTCAATGTGCCTTGCCTTCCTTTTATCACATTTAAAATTCAGACTATTTTATGAAAAGCAGTAATAAATAAAGTGAACAAACTCAAATAGCATATGTGCCAAGAATTTTGAAAAGACTGGTGCACAACAGAGCCACTGGTTACTTACTTAGCTGCATCTGAAGGAATCCTTCCTGGAGGATAGCTCATCCATTTCTGGATGACCGCTTCGTTTACTGTAAGTATGTGTTTTGATGGATTAGGAAATCTGAAGTCATCTGGTGGCATGGAATTCTTGAGAAGAAAAAGCACAATTAACTGGCGAAAAAGAATATTTGAATATGGTACTGCAGAAAATGTGAATAAATGTGATGTAACTATTATTCAAGAAACTTAACAGTTGAATCAACAGAAATTAACACAAACACTGGATCTGCAGAAATTAACATTTGACCAAACAGGACAGTTTAACTAACACATTGTTCGATAATGCAATTTAAACAGGGTGTTGGTGAAGCCGATTCTTAGCAACAGGCTTGCCATCCTGTTTTCAATTGGGTGGATCTTGCTGGTCCAGTCCCTCTTGCCCACACTTCCTTATTCTGTATCTAGACAAGCTATTTCAGTGGCATTCTACTTTCTGGAGTTCAGCAGCATCATCTGAACAGCAGCACTGCCTCTGGCAATGAAGGCCCTGTCCTCAAAATGCCCCTGAAAATGTTAACAGCTGGAAAGACTGTGGGAACAAGGCTTTGTCTGCATAAAAGCTTTAAATGCTTTTTTTTAAAAAGGTCTGACACTGAGATGTTTAAAAGCTATTAACATCTAAATAAATAATTAAAATTAAGCATTAACATTTATAATTGAACCCAAGACCACCAAACAAAATCCACAAAACACTTTACAACATTTAAGTGAAACAAAATAATTTAAAAGAACTTCTTAATCTGTCACTCCCAATCTTTTCCCTCACTGGAGTCAGTGTGATCTTAGATCAGATGGTGCAGGATCAGAGAGAAGACTCTTCAAAATGATGCTGAGGAATTCCAACAAGGCTTTGCTGCGAGATTCTAACAGTCCAGGTAACTATCAAATTTAACCTGAATCAAATTCATGAATTTCTGCATTTGACAGTATAAATAAGAGTCTATAATTTAGCACCATAGAAATTTATGGCACAGGAGGCAGCCATTTTTGACCTATCATGTCCACTTTCTGGAGCTAACTAGCCAAACTTCAGGACCAGCTATTATGTTTTAAACAAATGTCTAATTTGTTTCTGCAACTCAGAATTTCATAACCGCATAAAGCAATTTCTTAACTTTCAAATGTCTGAATTACAGATTTTTTTGTTATATCACCATTCCAAAAAAGTTATTTTTTTTGTTTGAATTTTGTTTTGGATAATAATCCAGTTTTCTTGAACCATTTGGGATACATTAGACAAGACCAATGGCAAATATGTTTGTGCTTCCATTGAAGACATGCACCCACAAAACAAGTGACTTAATTAACCAAAAATGCACCAAGGGATTATGTTGTAATCTCATTCTTGTATTGGTTTATTATTGTCACTTGTACTGAAGTACAGTGAAAAACTTGTCGGCAACAATCTGCAGTGTCCACTTGTTACTAAAAGCTTCCAGCAAATCTGTTGTCCACATTGAATCTCCCCCCCCCCCCGGAGACCCATTATGGCTCACCAAAGTGGTATGTATTTATGCCATCTTTCTTAGGCAATTTGATGCACTTAGGAAGCATGCTGGTTCTAGTTTTGCTCTTTTTTTTAAAAACCAGGTTCAGAAGCATACTCAAATCCATCAGAGTTCTCATGACTCTTGCTTTGTTTATATTTTGCTCAAGGCAAATGTTTCTTCTCTGATACCCTCCTTAACTTTTTATCACCTCTAGTAGCTTATTTGATTTTCTCTTGCATCTGCTATTGCACTCTATTTGTAACTGACAATATTACTTCATTGCCGGTAGCTTTGTACACGAGTCAGGAACAAGAATAACCTTCAAATAAATCAGGATTGGGGGGGGGGGGGTGGTGGTGGAAATCAGCATTAATTTTAACTGATATTTACATTTTATATCATATTCACTACGTTGCTTCCCCTTGTCTCCTACCACAACAACAAACTTCCACATCAACCCCCTCCAAATACTTATCAATGGTGTCTGTTGCAACCCATTTTTGCAGTTTTGATTCATTAAAGTGTGCATTTTTGGGCATTATTTCTTAAAATATACAGAAATCAAAAAAAAATTCAATGTCATACTGCTGAGAATGAGGAAAATACTTGTCAAATTGATTGCACCTTGCTATTTGAAATATTTGGTTTCTCTGCTGAGCTAAGAAAATTATGGATCATAACTTCAAAAACAGATGTTAATCACAACATTTCACTTCAAGAAATATTTCAAATAAAATGCTTAGTTTTACCTGCAAACTGCAATAATGTGCAAAACTTTGGTCTCCTCCAGCAAAAATACTTTTCACACAAAAGTAGTTTTGAGTATCTGCAATATTGAATAAAATTGGTTAAAATATCAGAATACTACATTTTCTACAAGACCTGGTTCAAATCTTAGGCACTTCCAGCATCTAGGTGGAAGCATCTTCTGTAATTTATTTGAGATCACATTACTGAAAGCACTATTTACAATTTTTTGGTTAAACCCAGAAGAAAAACTGTATGAATTGAACAAACACAACGTGATCCTAGAAGTCATGATGTGTTGAACAGGATGTAATTTTTTTTTCATACACAGAAAGACTATTTAATTGCTCAAAATTGAGAAATTTTACAAGATTCTATGTTTACATTTAGCTTGAGGTTGGCCTGAGGCAGCTACTGAGAAAGTGGATATTAACTGAAATGTAATAATTTTAGAAATAGTATAAAATGAAAGAAATAAAAAGAGAAAATGCTGGAAAGGCTCAACAAGTCACGCAGCATCCATGGAGAGACAAAAAAAAAAGTTAACGTTTTAGGACAATGACCTTTCCTCAGAACTCAGTTCCATTTTTATTTCACTTTTCCAGCATCTGCAGTATACAGCTTTTGCAAAAACATCATAATCATTGTTACTCAGAAAACAGACTACCGTTCTGTATACTTCTGAGATGAGTGATGCAAAAGAATGACAACAACATATTTGGAGGAACTGTACACTGGAGAATTTAAGAAATTTTTTCATAAAAGCATATACCTACTGGGACCATGAGGAATCCAGGCTCCTCTCACTGTAGAGGGACTTTTTCTGTTACTTGTAGAACCAGTTCCTAGTTGACCATTTCCGCCAAGACCAAATGAGTATACCTTTCCAGAGGATGGAACAAATGCTAGTGTGTGCTGCCTTTTGTTTAAAAAAGAAGACAATTTCAAAATCAATCACCTTTTAGTTAACAGACCATAGAAAGCAAAACGAAATTCTTGTTAGGGCCACTAATTTATGAAAATTGAATAAGCACATTGTCAATTTGTTATGCAGAAATCCAGTATTTAGAGCATGAAAGCTCTTTGCATTAAGTTTATTTACATAAAAATGTTCATTTCAAAAGCATATTTTCTTTTAATGTTATTTTAAAGATTGTCAAATTAAAAAGATGTGGAGCTAACTTTTACCTTCACTGCCTAGATAGTAACCTGACTGAGCAGACTATTGCTGTCTGATTTTCATTTGGCAAGTTCTACAACAAGCAAGTGACCATTTTAATCAGATTACTATCAAGGTAGAGTAAAGAGCATTCTTTTGTCAGCTGTCAATCTGATTCAAACAAAATTCAAAAGCAAAATACTGCAGATGCTGGAAAGCTGAAATGAAAACAGAAAACGCTGGAAATACTCAACAGGTCAGACAGCACCTATGGAAAGAGAAACCACTCCTATGGAAGAGAGTTAATGCTTCTAGTCAATACCTTTCAACAGAACAGTGGGGTAAAAAAAAGTCAGAAATCAAACACTTAACATAGTAGAGAAGATGAGGACTTATAGAACAAAAGGTAAGATCTATGATAGGAAGAAAACCAAGAGTAAAGGCATCAGCTAAGAGGTTGGTAAATGCTAGTGTTTAACAAAAGCTACACCTGGAGGTGGTATTCTGCAAATAAGTCACCTGATTTACATCTGGATTTCTCAAAGTAGAAGGGAAGGCAATAAGAACATGAGATGCAATACACCAAAATGCAGTAAGTACAAGTGCTGCTTTGTGTTTGGACCTCTGAAGTACAGGAGGTAAAAAGATAGGTGTTACACCTTCTTTAGTTGTAAGGGAAAATGTTATAAGAGTAGATGTTGGTGGAAATTAAAGAATGATCCAGTGTGTCAATTAAAAAATGATCCCTTTGGAATGTTTGGGGGGGGGGGGGGTGGGGGGGGGAAGAGAAGGATGGTTGGGAGAAGGATGCAAAATGTGTCTGGGAGTAGAGATGCATGAGATATTATGGAGAATGATCTGTTGAATGTTGAGGCTAGTCATATGGAACACGAGGTCAAGGGGAATGCTATCTTTGTTCTGGGAGAGAGGGGAGAGGTTGAGAGTGCAAAGTACCACTGTTTTGTGGAACACCTCCAATCAGTCTACATAGGTGATCCTGAAATTCTAGTTGCCTATCAATTTAATTTGCCAACCCCTCCTAATCTAATCTCCATTTTAACTGCCTCTAATTTAACCGTCACGTACAGTTCTAATGAAGCTCAACATAGGCTTAAGGAATAGCGCCTGTGCTTCCAACATTCAGGACTCAAGCACTGACTTCAACAATTTCAGTTGATCGATGATTGTCTAGGCACTTCTTGACATTACGAGCAGCTGAGGAAGGATTCAATGACTGATCGACTGAAATTGTTGAAGTCAGTGTTGAGTCCTGAATGTTAGAAGCTTATATCTCAGAATTCTAAGAGTTTTTTTTTCTCCTTCCTTTCCATTATTTCAGATTTCATTTTTTTCCTTCCTATGCTGGTGGCACAGTGGTTAAATCATCAGTTTAGTAATCCCCAGGCCTGATCTCAAATTGCATCATAGCAGTTGTGAAATTTAATTCCAGTTAATAATCTGGAGTTTGGAAAAACAACAAAAACTGATCTTAGTAATGATGACCACAAAAATGACCAGAATGCCGTAAAATTAATGTTCTTTGGAGGAGGAAATCTGTCAATCTTACAAGGTCTGGTCGATAGGTGACTCCTGGCTCACATTGTGTAATTGATTCTTCAACATATTCTGAAATGGTTTAGGAAGCCACTCAGTTATGTTATTAATGTTACATTCAAACAAAGAAAGAATAAAATAGATGGGCACTGTGTATTGACCTGGGCATCAAATAATTAAGATATGGAAAAGTTGCTTTTAGTCCAGTTAACTTTGCCAAGTCCTCCTCTCTAAATAGAGAAAAGGCCACAGAATAATCAAGCAACAGTTTGACATAGTTGTACACACAGAATCCTCTATCACAATTCTTGCGTATGCACTGTTTGGACAGTAGGACCAACTAACTAGAGGTGGCAGCACAGTGGTTACATAAGCAGGAGGAAGTAGCCTTTGGAGCCCTCAATATTCAATCTGACCCCATTAAGTGTCATGGCATCAGGTCAAACATGAGCAAGGAAATCTCCTCCTGACTACCCTCAACTGTCCTTAGCTGCACATAATATCAAGAAGTGCCTAGACAACAAAGTTTAATGGACCAGAAAACACTTGTGCTCCAGAACTAGATGCGTCTTTAACAAACTGTCCCAGTACAGTTACAACACTGGCATTTACTCAGCAATGGATTTAGTCATACCTCACACCAAAGAGCTCATTGACTCAGGGTGATATAGCACAGAGACAAGCCCTTCAGCTCACTGGAGTCTGCACTGACCATCAAACATCTATTTTCACAATAATCCTACCCTAACCTATATTACAGTCCCTACATTCCCATCAACTTGCCCAGATTCTACCACTCATCTATGTTCTAGGGGCAATTTACAATGCTCAATTACTGTATCAACCTGCATATTTTTGGGATGTAAGAAGAAACCAGAGCATCCAGGGGAAACTTAATGGTCACAGGGAGAACATGCAAATTCCACAAAGACAGCACTAGAGGTCAGGATTGTACCCAGCTGCTGGAGCTGAGAGGCAGCAGCTCTGCTAGCTGTACAGAGAAACAAAGGACTGCAGATGCCAGAATCTAGATGAAAAACACTATGATGCTTGAGGAACTCAGCAGGCCAGTCAGCATCCGTGAAGAAAAGCAGGCAGTCAATATTTCGGGTCAGGACCTTTCTTAAGAGTTCCTCATGCATCATAGTGTTTTTCTGCTAGCTGTACAACTAGGCTGTTGGAGGTCAATTATCCCAGTTGCAGGACAGCACTGCAGGCGTTCCTCCAGGCAGTGTTCTAGGTTTAACAATCTTCAGTTCCTTTATTAGCAACCTTCTTTCCATCATAGGATCAGAAGTGGGATGTCTGCTAACGATTGTACAATGTTCAATTCCATTCGCAGCTGCCTCATCAAATAGACCAGCCCATATTTGCTTGCAGCAAGACCTAAACAACATTCAGACATAGGTTATGTGACAAGTAACACTACCATCATAAAAATGCTAGACAATGGCCATCTCCAAATATAGAGAGTCTTAACACCTACCCTTGATATTCAATGCCATTACCATCCCAGAGTCCCCATCCTCAATATCCTGCAGGTCAGCCTGACCAGAAACGCAATTGGACCAGCATATAAATACTGTTGCTACAAGAGCATGCCTGGGGCTGGGAGTTTTGAACAAATGACTCATCTTCTGACATCAGAGCCATTCCCCCATCTACAAGACACAAATCAATAGCATGATGAATTACTTTTCACTTGATATTGCTAAGATCAAAGCAGCTTATTTGACTGGTACCCCACCTATCATTCTAGAGACTCCCAATGCATTATATAGAATCTACAAAATATACTGCAGTTAATCAGAGCTACTCCAACAGCACCTCCCATTCCTGTGACCTCTCTAGCTCAGGGTAGCAGGTATGTGGAAACACCACTTCCTGCAGGTTCTCCTCCAAGCCCGATTTGGAAATATATCACTATTTTACCATCGTCGTGAGTCTAATTCCTGGATTTCCCTACCAAACAGCATTGTGGGAATGCCTTTACCAAAAGGAGAGCAGTGGTCCAAAAAGAAAAAGCAGCTCACCATCTTCTCAACAGCAGTAAACGCTGGTCTTACCAGCCATGCCCAGATCACGAAAAGTAGAGATAATTTACACTTCCTACAGACCTTCCATTTGCTATCGCTTCTTTCACTCTTATCACCCTCCTCTTGGTATCACAAAAAGTGTGTCATTCAGTCTCTCCTGGTTTCTACCCTATCACAAACCTTCCCTTTCACTGTCTTTGCCCCTCTCCCTTTCTCTGCAATGTTGTTGCACTTCTAGCTTTCTCCCATTCTAATGAAAAGCCATTGACCTGGAACATTAACTTTGCTTCTATCTCTCTGGATTCTGATCATCTGTTCTGTATTTACAGCATTTTTGTTACTGTCTACAGATCAGTACAAAGTCCAAGTCAAGAAACTGAACTAACAAACTAAGAAGGCAGGCAGAATTTTTTTGATTATATAAGTAGCCACATTGAATGGGTAGACGCAAAACTTTTACAATGAATTACAATAAGTTACAGCAATAGCACAATGAGGCAAATTTAATAATACATTGCGAGTACACCCAAGGCTACAAATAAGACATGGCATATAGGAAAGTCTGCTCTGGTGAGATAAAAGGGAAATTTGGCGCATCACTGAAAACGAAGTCCTACCTAGCAAACCTAGTCCTACTTTCTCCTACTGAAATTAGCCTTGCTCAGCGAAGCATATTTTTCACTGCTTATTGTGACCAGGCATGGGAGTGGGAGGAAAAGCCAACAGACACTAAAAAGTAGCACAGAAGAAATATCAAAAACAGTTAAAGATTATTGCACAGTTTGATGCAATGTAAGCAAATACAATGTTCCAGCATTTTAATTCTATTAAATGTTGCACGTTAACAAATGTAAATGAAAGCTCTATAACAAAAAGAGAATACAAACCTTCCACAGGCAATTTGTGTAATTACATATCCCATCAATTCAAAGACTTTCCTTGGATTTATTTCATGGTTTGTGCTGTTATGCCCCAATTGACCATAGCCTCCAGCACCAAATGTAAACACTCCACCTTCCTGGAAAGAAATGTACGAGTTTTAACTATATTTTGAAGGTGGAAATCAACCATAAGAAATAGTAGGGCACATGGAGCATGAAGCCTGCTCTGCAATACATAAAGGGTGCTCTCAGAATCAGAGGAATATCAATCCAGCTGCAGAATTTTCTTTTTCCATTACATCTCCAGAAATCTAATTCTATATTGAATAAAATGAACAACTAAGCAACCCCACCTCTGTGGAGTACAGAATTCCAAAACTCTCAACTACTTAAGAACATCATGGCATGGGAAAAAAAATTCTCCTAAATGGCCCATTCTGTTAAAGTGTGGACACTGTGGCAAGGCAAAGGTTAAGACCTCATTCAGGCAGAGATGGTTTGCAGACAGTCTACAATCACCCGTACTGAACAATCATTCTACTGCCACATTGAGACCAGACCCAGAATGGAGGAATATCACCTCATATTCCGCCTTAGGAGTCTCCAACCTGATGGCTTCAACATCAATTTCTATAACTTCCGGTAATCCCACCCCTTCTTCCCCGCCCCCCACCATTCCTTTGTCTTCCCTTATTCCTGTGACTCCCTTCCCCCACCTTGATGACCTGCCCATCTCCTCTCCTCCCCTCCTTTGTTCCATGGTCCACTGCCCTCTCCTATCGGATTCCTTCTACCACCTCTCAGCTTATTATATCATCCACCTCCCCCCCCCCCATCTACCTTCCTCCTCTCCCTCCCACCTACCTTCCCCGACCTGAACTCACCTATCACCTCCCTGCATGTGCTCCTCCCCCTCCCCCCCACCTTCTTTTTCTGGCTTCTGCTCCTTTCCTGATGAAGGTGTCGGCCTGAAACGTTGACTGTTTATTTCCTTCCATAGATGCTGCCTGTCCTGCTGAGTTCCTCCAGCACTTTTTGTGTATTGCTCCAGATTCCAGCATCTGCAGAATTTCTTGTGTCTCCTTGAGAGCATAGCTCCTCTTTGTACGGCATGGGAGCAGAGATCGCCAGCCAAACCAAGACAAGGATGCAAACAAAGGATTGCAAGGCACACACTAACTATTGGACAATTACTTTACTAACTCTGAGGTATTATTGGCAATTAACATGATTGGTCATTAACATCTACATTAATGGACCGTGATTGGTATTTTATGTATGCAAATGAGGAATTCTAAGGTGCCCAAAGATTTTCATTGGTCAATATTTGTTTAAAAAAGACAACTTTGTTGAAACTTTAGAATAGTTCAGCGACAGGGGCCGGACTGTCCTCCTTGTACACAAGTAAATAAAGTGTGATTGAGAAATGAGTGCAAGTTGTAAGAGTCCAGTTGATATCAGAGACGACAAAAGCTTAAGCAAGCAACTGGTGTTTTCCTAACAATGGACTAAAAGAGCTAGCAATATTCCAAAAGAAAAAAATCTAAAGATATGTAATAAAACAGAATGCCCACGAGTCCCAGAGATAGCTCAGTAATGAAACAACCTAAAAATCTGAAATTTTAGCATGCAAGTTAGGTTTAGCACAAGGATGTGCAATATACTCTTACTTTTTCTACAGGAGGGCCTACATAGCCCAAAGGAGGCCTAAGTTTAATCTTCCTCATAGAAAATTGATTTTTTTTTCAGGTCTATTTTTGAGGTACCAAATATTTACTGTACGTGGACCTGAATATTTAGTACTTAACCCAAGTACTTTTGGTCTACCTGAACCCAAAAGAGAAACTAGAAATCTGTGCACCAAGTTTCTACAGGAGACCAGGAAGCCTGTGACCAGTGGTGTGCCACAATGATCGGTGCTAGGTCTACTGCTGGTTGTCATATATAATTAACAATTTGGAACACAGGTTGCATAATTTGTAAATTTGCAGATGGTATCAAAATCAGTGTATAGGGGACAGTGAAGAAAGTTGACTAAGGTTACAAGAGGTTCTAGATCAACTGGGAAAGTGGGCCAATGAATAGCAGATGGAATTTAACTCAGACAAGTGCAACATGATGCACTTCGGGAAGTTAAACCAGGGCAGGAATTACACAGTGAATGGCAGGGCCCTGGGAAGTGATGCAGAACAGAAAGACCTAGGGGTACAATTACACAGTTCTCTGAAAGTGGTGACACAGACAGACAAGATGGTGAAGGAGGCATATGGCATGCTTGTCTTCATTGGATGCAGCACTGAGTATAAGAGTTGGGAAAGAGCTGCCAGGGGAATTGGTAGAGGTGAGTACAATTACAAGGTTTAAAAGATATTTGTATAGGTACGTGGATTAGAAAGATTTGGAGATATATGGGCTGAATGCTGGCAAATGGGACTAGCTCAAGGAGACAACTTGGTTGGCATGGACGAGTTGGGTTAAAGGGCCTGTTTCTGTGCTGTATAATTCTGTGACTTCATAAGGAGATGGCAAACACATTAAGTTTTTAACTATTTTGTTTTTAACTACAGGTCCTATAGTCTCCACTGATTCTTCCAATAGGCATTTCCCACATTGCTGGAAAATGGTGAACTTGTTTTGATAATCTAATGGCAAGTTTGGAGGTTGGGTTATGAAACATAAAATTTTGTCAGATAGCATATGTCATTATCCAATCTATTGATACACTTGAAAACCCTTTCAGTATGCAAATCAAAAATACAACCACTACCTTTGTAAGAGCAGCAGTATGATCTTCACCACAGCAAATGTAAACAATCTTCTGTGTTCGTAGGGATTTCAGCAGGGCAGGAGCATATCTGTCTGGGATTAAAATATGTTAAATAAAAAGATTTGAACACAGCAAGGAGCATTCTGTTTGGCAACTTTGATTTCAAAATTTAAATTGAAAATCTGTAAACATATAAGAGCCTCACACACTTGAGCATTGACCTTTCAGTGAAATGTGGCTAATCTCAGTTTTGCCAAACATTTTCTTTTTAGTTTGATAGTGGCTCCTCTAACCTAGACAATTATAATCCAGTCACACTCAAATCTACCTGCCCAAAACAATACCAATACAGCAGGGTCTAATTTTTTGATGTCTGAGTTGATGACACAAATTCAAATTCAATAGCTTTATTATCAGGTTCTTTTCACTTTGATGATCAATTAAGCAAGTCCACAAACCTAGTAATTATTAGTAACATGCACAATAATAAACTGCACGTCTGAAACTTTCAGAGATGAGCAAAGCCAGCTTGTTCCAGTAGATGATACAGATATAACAATGTTAATTATAAAATATAATGCAGTACAGACCTCGCAACCAGTTTCCTTTCCAAGTAATAAGATTAGTTTTGCATTTACATTATTTAGGCAATGCACACATTCGTAACATATTCTATAGAAAATTTGACAATTAAAGTCCAAAACAAGATTTGGTCGGCCTTCCCTTCTCGAGTAGCATTTTTCAATAGTTCGTATTAAATGTTCCATAACAATTACTCATTGGCTTCTTACTGCTTTATTATTGCTTGCTCTTCTTAACTGATTTAAGGAACATTTTATAAATTGCATAACACTCACCAATGTCATCATTCAGGCCAAGTTGGCCAAATTTGTTGGATCCCCAACCAAAAACAGCCCCTGAGAATGAGAGTGCAAAACTGTGCGCTCCACCTGCTGCAAGCTGAACAAAAGGAACACCATTTAAAGATCTAACTGGCTGCGGTGATGGCTGGTTTCCAATATCTCGACCTAATCCCAGCTGCCCATTCTTATTCTGTCCCCATGAGAAAACTTGACTTCCTGAAAGACAGTTTGCAAAAAAATTAAGAACAAAATAAACTGAGGAAATACGATGCACAATAAGCATAGTTTCTTTCCAACACATGCATGTTATTTAAATAAGAGTACAGTAATGATCGCATGCATTTTAAATACATCAAACAGTATTAAGGTAAGTCCAGTTGTGATGTCTCGCACACGAGTAATTATCAGTAACTTAACATGCAGAAATTAGTAACCCTGTGCCAGATATCAAGTTTCCAACACAGAATGAGTTGAGGAGAACAAAGATCCTGATGACAAGAACATATAAACCCATTGAAAATGGCCTATATGGCATATTGTAAGTAGGCTGAAAGCACTGCCACAACTGCCTCCAAAGTGCTTTACATTGCCACTCTAGTCAGATCTGTCACAAGAATCACATGTATAAATCACATCTTTTTCAATGAGTATCACCAAGGAAACAGCAGAACTAATTTGACTTTGTCATTAACTAAAGCAGCATTGGCAACTGGATCAATGAACAGTAGATGTTCATTATGGGGATGGTTGGCCAAAAAAAATACAACAAATTAAAAAACTGTACTACTGAACTACTCTCTATATACTTTCTTACTTTATATATGCTGTGTTAGAGGTTTATTATTTTCACATATACTGAAATATAGTGAAAAGCTTTTGTCTGCATGCAATTGATACAGGTCATTGCACACATAAGTACACTGAGCCAGTAAAATGGAAAACAGAACGAAGTGTTACACTTACAGTGAAAGTGCAGTGCAGGTAGACAAATAAAATGCAAGGGACACAACGACGTAGATTGGGAGATCAAGAGTTTATCTTTTAGCATATGAGAGGACCCTGTAAGAGTCTGATAACAGCGGGATAGAAGCAATCTTTCATCCTGATGGTACATGCTCTCAAGCTTCTCTATTTTCTGCCCGACGGGAGAGGGATGCAGAGAGAATGACTGGATTGCGAAGGGTCCTTGATTATGTTGGTTGCTTTCCCAAGGCAGCAGGAAGTATAGATAGAGTCAATGGAGGAGAGGCTGGTGGCTGATCACTGTGATGGACTGGGCTGGGTTCACAACTCTCTGCAATTTCTTGGGCACAGAAGTTGCCACACCAAGCTGTGATGCATCCGGATAGGATACTGCATAAATATCAATGCCATCTGCTATTTAATAACAAATAACATTTTTCTCATCTCTCATCAGGAAATACTTGAAAATGCTATGACAAAAAAGAAAATTTTAAGCAGTTCTTCATTTACCATGACCCTAGGCTGTGGGAACCTATCCTCTCTGCCAGATTTTCACTGCTTCTCTATTATTCTTTCCTTTATAGCTTCGTTGTCCCATTAGCACCTTCTTTTCCCATTCTTTAGAAATAGAATCAATGTTCTAAAATCCATGAAAACTCAGCAAAAAAAAGGGACAAGTTGACATATAGATCACGGAGACAATCTTCCACAGATTCTAATGGACTCAGATCAGTTTTGATACAACGCAATATATAGGAGAGTATTTATTTCTCAGCTACATTTAGCACAGGGGAAGCCAAGTTAACTAAAGTAACTTACGTGGTTTGGACTAATAAAAAGTAATAAATACTGCACTGCCAAAATCTTTCCTTACCTCTTGACAAAGCAAGAGAATGATGATAACCACAGGCCACCTGTGCTATCTGTACTTCTGCCAAAGCCTTTAGAGTCCTAAAAGAAAAAGACTAACATATAAATGTTAAAGTTCTAGCTTTTCAGAGCAGTTACTCACAAAATTGTTATGTTCATAAGTGCTCATAACATAAGAAATAATGCAAAGGATTTAAAACCAAATGCTCAGCTGAAAGACCTGGCTATAAGCAGAGTATAGTCAGGAAATAAATAATGGCAAAGTAGTTGGGAGAGCAGAGTAGCAATAATCATGACAAACAAATGGTAAGAAATAATTAAAGCAGTAGGAAGTAAATACGTCAGAAAAATGAAGCAAAGGAAACATTACAACTAAAAATACAGAACAATAAAGATTACAAATTGCTAATGGGAATTAGCTACAGATTTGCTGGTAGCATGATGTACCAGTACTTAGTGGGGAGCAAGTGCAGGAAATAAAGGAATATGTTGTTCAGAGATCAGGGTACTATGTTAGAGTACTGATGAGATTCATTTGAAGGAAGTTGAAATAGTAAGCAGCAGTGAAGGCAATGAATCTCTAGACTACATTCAGTGTATTTTTCTGGAGTGATATTCTTTAGAACTGATATATAGGATAAGATTTGATAACCAGTACTGGTTAACAATCAGGCTGTTGAATAACATCTCAAACATCTTATAACTTGACTCAAGTCAATACTAATATTTTTAAATGACTAACTTCAAAGGGGTGAGAAATAAACTGACAATAGTAAACTGGGTCAAGCTGTCAATGGGCATACATATAAACAACAGGAAGTATTCAAAACCATTTTGGTAACATACAAAATAAATATACAATTAAAAAGGCAAAATTTCAGTTGTGTAGCTAAGCAATCATAATTAACAAATGAAACGTTAATAATAAAAAAAGCTTACAAATGAATAAAACAAGGCAATAGGAGAAATTTATTTATCTACTGATAAAAGACAAAAGAGCTAAAAAGAACATGATTTAAATCTCCATGACATTTCCATTTCAGGATATTGAAACAGGTGATGTTTAATTATACATTTTCAAAGTTCTCTACACTTGGGGACTGAGTCTTTGCAGTGGAATTGTCATATTATTTAAGGGATATGAGGAAAATATTGACTTGCCATTTGCTGCAAAAAAAAAGTCTAACTGATGAAAAGTGATCAAGGAGTTGGCCTGGATTTGTGAAGTGTACCTCATGATTATTGCTGAATGTATTAAGGCAGTCTACATGGACACAGTAGTAAGTTGTATACCTAAGTACATTGATGACTCCAAGAAAGATGACAGGAAGTTAAATTTGGGCAGGAAATTGCAGAACTTGAAATTGATTGGTTATTTTGAAAATTGACTTTTAAAATCTTTAATATGTATTGTAATGCAATTAGCATATTAATTCAACACTTTCTGTATCAGGTACTGTGAATCACTAAATAAACTCAATAAACTGCTTACCTGGGAACTCTAACAAATTCTTCTGTGGTGACCAAACCCAACTGACCATCTTTGGCAAGGCCCCAAGCCAACACTTGACCATTATCATTTAATGCTAGTGTGTGCATCTCTCCACATGAAACAGCAGTGATATTCTGAGCATCCAGAGCGCCAACTTGTTCTATACACCAAAAGAAATGTAGGTTAACAATCTTTTCCTTGTGCACTTCTGCAAAACAAAGTATTAGACTGCAATTCCAGTTAGTTCAGATTCTGGCAAAATATATATGATTACACAGGAGACGAGATTCTGCAGATGCTGGAATCTGGAGCAATACACACAAAATGCTGGAGGAACTCAACAGGTCAGGCAGCATCTATGGAGGGAAATAAATAGTCGATGTTTCAGGTTGAGACCCAGCTTAGCTCTGGTTGACATTAAAATTAGCTTCCAGCCATATGCAGTGACAATTTGTAACGAAACGTGTAGGATGTTTCTCTTGATCAATTGAGACTATCCACTATTCTAGTATAATTGGCCTTTTAATTAAGCTATTCATATCTCCGACTTTGACAATATTTACCTTTGTCAAGATGATGAATCATTGAGTGCCTGCCAGTTTGGTTCATCATCCCACTTCCCATTGTTGCCATTTAGAGCTTACTGAAACTCATTTTTAGTTCTTTATTTGTCTTAATACAACTCAATGCAATCACTTTAACCAATTAATCATTCCAACACTCAAAATTGTTCTCTCCTGTTGTGCAACACCAATGCACCTCCCTCACCAACCTTCACCACCCCATTCTGGTTCTACTTAAAAGATGCATTGGTTTTCAGTTCTGTAAATGGGTCATTGATCTCCATTGTTAAATCAGTCCTGCTTGCCAATTTATCATCTGACCAACTGTGCATCTCCAACATTTTCCAGTTTAAATCAATGTTTATCTTATTACAAATCTTGTTATCAAGATCAATAGTAAGGCAGCAGAATATAACTAAGTTATAAGAAAGTAACAGATTACATTTGTTTAGGTGTTAATTCACTTCATTCAGAGATCCTTCTGCCCTACAAGCTGGCAGGTGTGTTGTTCCTGTTTAAATAGTGGTGTGTTATTGGCATTTTTAGTCTAACATCACAATTCTAGAATAAGAACTTTTAAAAAATTATAACCAAGTCTTTCTTTACTATTTTTATGACTGTTGAGACAGATTCATTCTCAAGTCCTACTATTTTTCCAATACCTTCTTACAAAAACTAATAATGATCATAGTTAAAGCCTTTGCTCATTCTTTATTTGTTTCTGCTCCAGTCTGTGTTTACAGACTCAAAATAACTCATTGCCACCAAAGACAAATCACAGAGTCATACAGCATGGAAACAGGTCCTCAAATCCAACCCATCCATGCCGACTGTGTTGCCCAGCAAGCTAGACCCATCTGCCCACATTTGGCCCACAGCCCTCTAAATCTCTCGTGTCCATGTACATATCCAGATGGCTTTTAAATGTGGCTAATGTGACCACCCCAACCACTATTTCTGGCAGTGCATTCCAAATGCACACCTCTCTTTGCGTGAAGAAGCTGCCCCAGATGTCCCTTTTAAATCTCTCATCTTTGATCTTAAACCTATGCCCTCTTGTTTTTAGCACACTCTCCCTGGGAAAAAAGACAATGTGCTTTCACTCTGTGCCCCTCATGATCTTACATACCTCTATCAGGTCAGCCCTCAATCTCCTACTATCCAGGGAATAAAGTCCTAGTCTATGCAACCTCTCCTTGTAACTCAAGCCCCCAAGTCCAGACAACATCCTGGTATATCTTCTCTGCACTCTTTCAGGTTTATTAATATCTTTCCTCTAACAGGGTGACCAAAACTGTACACAATACTCCAAGTGCGGCCTCACCAACATCTTATATAACTGCAACATAATTTCCCAACTCCTGTACTTAATGCCCTGACTGCCAAACCCCTTCTTCACCAATCGAGGTCTACTTTAAAACTGGCCCTCATGATCAACTTACTACATGTTTGCATGGTGATGCCATTTCCAGTGCGTTTTGAGTGGCAGCTTCATGCCAGATGTTGCAGGTGCCCAAGAGGAAGAGGTCCATGTAGGGACCCAGAATCACATGTTCCGAGACCTATCCCCACTGAAGAGTGCCTACAGGGGCAGATACATCAATCTCAGTATCTGAGGAGCAATGTGCCTACAGGCTGTTTATCAAGGCAGTTATCAGTGAGACGTGATATTTTCTGAGCAGACACTCGGCTGGTCTGCTCTGCCTCTGGAGGCTAAGATCAATGCCATTCTCATCTTCCCAGCCTCAGGAATATTCCAGGCAGTAGCAGCTGATGTGTGCCATATTTCAGTTTGCTAATTACAGCAGTATTAGAGAGCTTACTGATGCTCTATTCTCAAGGATAAAGTAATTCCTCTACTTTTCCTTCAGCATCAAGAATGTGGTTTTTGCAAGCATGTGGATTTGCCAATTTTACCACAGTCCCGCTGTAATCAGTTGCTCTGAAGAAACAATCCAAGCTTCCCTTCAGAACCTGAACCTCTTCAAAAAAAATTAAAAGATTCATTGACCACATGAATTTTCTCACCCTCAATTTATCTTGGAAGCTCACTTGATTCGTTCCTTCTAAGCAGCTCAGATAATGCCTTCATTTCTTCCTTCCTTTGCCAGAAATCTTTCATAGAAATCTTTCATGATGGTTGAATCTGGGGCAACAAGTACTATCTTCTACTTCCATTAGGAACATCACGTGGTCACACTCTACATTCCATGCTATGATTATCAATGTCCAGATAACAAGAGAAAAATCAAAATTGGATCAGGGATTGTTGCCCATAGGAAGCAGAGGATGGGGGAAGAAATCCTGCTGGAATCCCAAGGAAGTCTGATGAATTATGCAATACATGATTGTCAATAAAAGCACCCAGCTTCTTCTTGCCAATGAAGCCTTCTCAAGCATTACGTATGAATTTAGCAACAATGATTTAAAGGCACCAGAGTGTCACATGTGTTAAATAAGAAGATCCACAAAGAAAATGGCTGGATCCATGGTTGCAGTAACTAATGAACACTAAAGTAGGTGGAAGCATTTTACCTCATAAGGATAAGATGCTCCTATCAGGGATTGCTAATTATCATCAATAAATCTGCTCAGTTACAAAAACACAACTGCAGTCTTCTCATGGTAAGTCATGACATGCCCTTAAAGTAATTGCACTCATTGGTGCCAGTTAACAGCACAACAGATCCCTATTGATCCAACTTTAAATCTATTGGCAGTAGTTATTACATCTTCACACCAAGCACATACAGTGGTATGCAAAATTCTGGGCACCCCTGGTCAAAATTTCTGTTACTGCGAATAGCTAAACAAGTAAAAAATGACCTGATTTCCAAAAGGCATAAAGTTAAAGATGACACTTTCCTTTAATATTTTAAGCAAGATTACTTTTTTTATTTCCATCTTTTACAGTTTCAAAATAACAAAAAAGGAAAAAGGCCCAAAGCAAAAGTTTGGGCACCCTGCATGGTCAGTACTTAGTAACCCCTTTGGCAAGTATCGCAGCTTGTAAACGCCTTCTGTAGCCAGCTAAGAGTCTTTCAATTCGTGTTTGGGGGATTTCCACCCATCCTTCCTTGCAAAAGGCTTCTAGTTCTGTGAGATTCTTGGGCTGTCTTGCATGCACTGCTCTTTTGATGTCTATCCACAGATTTTCGATGACATTTAGATCAGGGGACAGTGAGGGCCATGACAAAACCTTCAGCTTGTGCCTCTTGAGGTAGTCCATTGTGGATTTTGAGAGGTGTTTAGGATTGTTATCCTGTTGTAGAAGCCATCCTCTTTTCATCTTCAGCTTTTTTTTTTACAGATGGCGTGATTTTTGCTTCCAGAATTTGCTGGCATTTAATTGAATTCATTCTTCACTCTACCAGTGAAATGTTCCCCGCACCACTGGCTGCAACACAAGCCCAAAGCATGATCGATCCATCCCCGTGCTTAACAGTTGGAGAGGTGTTCTTTTCATGAAATTCTGCACCCTTTTTTCTCCAAACATACCTTTGCTCATTGCGGCCAAAATGTTCTATTTTAACTTCATCAGTCCACAGGACTTGTTTTCAAAATGCATCAGGCTTGTTTATTTGTTCCTTTGCAAACTTCTGACGCTGAATTTTGTGGTGAGGACGCAGGAAAGGTTTCCTTCTGATGACTCTTCCATGAAGGTCATACTTATGCAGGTGTCGCTGCACAGTAGAACAGTGCAACGCCACTCCAGAGTTTGCTAAATCTTCCTGAAGGTCTTTTGCAGTCAAACGGGGATTTTGATTTGCCTTTCTAGCAATTCTACCAGCAGTTCTCTCGGAAAGTTTTCTTGGTCTTCCAGATGTCAACCGTTCCTGTTAACTGCCATTTCTTAATTACATTACGAACTGAGGAAAAGGCTACCTGAAAACACTTTGCTATCTTCTTATAGCCTTCTCCTGCTTTGTGGGCATCATTTATTTTACCTTTCAGAGTGCTAGGCAGCTGCTTAGAGGAGCCCATGGCTGCTGATTGTTGGGACAATGTTTGAGGACTCAGGGTATTTATGAAGCTTTGAAATTTGCATCACCTGGCCTTTCCTAACAATGACTGCGAACAAGCCATAGCCCTAACAAGCTAATGAAGGTCTGAGACCTTGGTAAAAGGAATCGTAGAAAGTACAGCACAATACAGGCCCTTCAACCCACAACGTTGTGCCAACCTTTAAACCTCGCCTTAAAAAAACTATCTAACCCCTTCCCCCCACATATCCCTCCACTTTAGATTCCTCCATGTGCTTATCTAGCAATCTCTTGAACTTGACCAATGTACCTGCCTCCATCACTGCCCCAGGCAGCGCATTCCATGCCCTAACCACTCTCTGGGTAAAAAAAACTCCCTCTGATATCTCCCTTGAACTTCCCACCCATTACTTTAAAGCCATGTCCTCTTGTATTGAGCATTGGTGCCCTGGGAAAGAGAAACTGGCTCTGTACTCTATCTATTCCTCTCAATATTTTGTACATCTCTATCATGTCTCCTCTCATCCTCCTTCTCTCCAAAGAGTAAAGCCCAAGCTCCCTTAGTCTCTCCTCATAATCCATACTCTCTAAACCAGGCAGCATCCTGATAAATTTCCTCTGCACCCTTTCCAACACTTCCACATCCTTCCTATAATGAGGCGATCAGAACTGGACGCAGTACTCCAAGTGTGATCTAACCAGAGTTTTGTAGAGCTGCATCATCACCTTGGGGCTCTTAAACTCGATCCCATGACTTATGAATGCTAACATCCCATAAGCTTTCTTAACTACCCTATCCACCTGCGAGGCAATTTTCAGGGATCTGTAGATATGAACCCCCAGATCCCTCTGCTCTTCCACACTACCCAGAATATTGCCATTAACCTTGTACTCCGCCTTGGAGTTTGTCCTTCCAAAGTGTACCACCTCACACTTCTCTGGATTGAACTCCATCTGCCACTTCTCAGCCCATCTCTGCATCCTATCAATGCGTCTGAGAGCTCAAATTTCTTGGGGTGCCCAAACTTTTGCATGGTGCTCCTTTCCTTTTTTCACTCTAAAATTGTACAAAACAAAAATAATACACTAATCTTGCTTGAAATGTTGAAAAGAATGTTTCATCTTTAACTTTATGACTTTTGGAGATCAGTTCATCTTCTACTCACTTAACTATTCACACTAAGAGAAATTTTGACCAGGGGTGCCCAAACTTTTGCATGCCACTGTACATAGCTTTGCAGCAATTCATGGGAACCAGATTTTCCCTGGACTGTTATAATCAGATTAATGAACTCAGTAGAGAGTAACCCTCGACTGTTGTTGTCGAAGTGACTTAATCCGAGGCACCCCTGTAAACTCTGTTATACATAAGTCGCATTGAAAAGTTTGGCTAAAGGTAAGGTCCATATTCAAATTATCTGGAGATAAGTCTGCAACACATGATCAAACTTTGCTTAAGTACATAAATATTGACGGCGACACAAGATGACAGATGCTGGAATCTGAAGCAATAAACAATCTGCTGGAGAAATTCATCAGGTTGAGCAGCATTTGTGGGGGAAAAGGAACTATCAACGTTTCCGGTCGAAAACCTGCATCAGGACTGAAACACAGGATGTAACCAGTACAGAGAGGTGATGGAGAGTGGTGAGACAGGGGCCAGCAGTGATTGGTGGAGAGAGGAAGGGTGAAAGATGACGGGAAAATTGACCCAAGTAGGGGAGGGGCCAGGCAGATGAAATGCTGAAGCTGAACTGGTTGGGTTTTTGTTGCAGAAAGAAGTGGAGGGCTTTAAGACCTTCCTTATGGGGGATGGAGGTGTTTAAAGATCGGACATCCATAGTGAAGATGAGGCGGTTATGGCCAACGAATCAGAAGTTGTACAAAAAAAATGCAAGGTGTCCTGGATGTAAGTGGGAAAGGACTGGACGAGGGTATAAGGAAACAGGAGAGTCAAGGTATGAGGAGATAAGTTCAGTGGGGCCAGAGCAGGCAAAAACAACAGGCAAACCCCTCCTCAGTCCACCACTCATCACTAGCCCTTACCTCTTTATTACCTCTACCCTCTTTATTACCTCTACCCTCTTTATTCTGGCTTTCTTCCCTCTCCACTATTAGTTCTGATGCAGGCTTTCAACCTGAAACATTGACAATTCTCTGCCCCCCACAGATGCTGCTCAACCTGCTGAGTTCCTCCAGTAGATGGTTTGTTGCTTAATATTGACTGCAGTTGATAGAAACCTTATTTGCATTTCCTTCATTTCTCACACTTCGGCTCTCACCACACTTCCCCCAGCCCCCAACAAAACAGGGATAGAGTTCCCTTGGTCCTCATCTTTCACCCCACCAGCCTCTACATCCAGTACATTATTCTTTGACATTTTTGCCAGCTACAATGTGATCCCATCATCAGTCAATTTCTCCCCTTTCTGCCTTCCACAGTCTCTGGGACTTCCTGGTTTGCTCATCCCTCCCCCTTCCCAGGCATTTTCCTCTGCAACCACGGGAGATGCAACACCTGTCCCTACACTTCCTCCCTCATCTCCATCCAAGGACCTAATCAGCTCTTCTAGGTGAGACAGAAATTCACATGCAACTCCCTCAACCTCATCTATTGCTCTTTATATTGGTGACACTAAGCGCAGACTAGGCGACTGCTTTGCCAAGCACCTGTGCTCTATCTGCAATGGAGCTCTCCGCTGCAAGGCATTTTAATTTCCCTTCCCATTCCCACACAGACTTGTTTGTCCTTGGCCTCCTCCAGTGCCAGCAGGAGGTCAAATTCAAACCAAAAGAACATCACTTCTTATTCTGCCTGGGTAGTCCACAACCCATTGGCAGTGAACATTGAATTCTCCAATTTCAGAGAACCTGCTCCCCCTCTGTCCCTTTCTCCTTCTGATCTACTCAGGTTCTCTCCACACACCCAAATCCACTCCATGCCCCCCATTACCCAGTTTTTCCCCTCCCCCAACTTCTTCATCTGCCCATCACCCACACATTTCTCCCACTGGGTCCCCTATCCCCTCCCTCCACTGTTCCTATCTGCCCACCTTCCAGGCCTTATTTGGTTCCACTCTTCACCCTTCCTTTCTTTTCAGATTCCATAATATGCAGGCTTTTGTTGTCTCCACTTAGCACCTCCCAGCCTCCATCACTATCTCCACCCTTCCCTCCATCTGCTTCCTCACTTCCAACAAAAATATCCAATCAATGCTTCCTCACCTGGATCCACATTGCTTTCCTGTTCTTGCCCCACCTCTATCCCTCACTTCTTCACACTGGCCATCACCCCTCTACTCCTTCCATCCAGAAGGGTCTTGACCCAAAACATCAACTATTTCCCTCCACAGGTGCTGCCTGATCTGCCGAGTTCCTACTGCAACTCAATTTTTGCTTCAGATTCCAGCATCCACAGTCTCGTGTCTCTATACTGACATTACCTTGGTTTTAATGTGATTGATTCTTGGAAAAACTGACCTCAACAGGTATTGTTCAACAACATCATTCTTGCTCAAACACAGATGTGCAAAGTGATTGGAAATTGAAAACACTTGACTCATGGAATCCACCAGGACATAGCATAATGAAGTCATAGTCAAGGGAGGGATAGCAATATCAAACTCCACAATGTTAGTGAAACCTCTTGGGGATTGGAAGGACAATGATGCTCTGATCTCCTGTGACCCTGACCAACTGTTATTGTTTCAATCTCCAGACCCAAACCAAATGTTCCATTCCTGCTTTCTTACTATCTGCTCAGTTTCCAATGGAGGAATGTCCAACTCTTGTATCTCTCTGTTGTTACACGATAGAGAAGCTCATGACTGGCAAATATCTGTTCCTCCAGAATCAAAACCTCAGTAGTCTAGCTGCAGTATGTAGATGATGTTTGTACATGTTCAGATGCCTAGCTTGAAGCCATAATGGATGCTTTCACTGAAGCATGAGAGGACAGGCCTGACATTTAACATCTGCAAAACAAAGGTCTTCTACAACCTGCCTTTGTTGCACCACATTGCTCTCCAACAATAAAGGCTCATAGTGAGACCATGGAAAATGTGGACCATTTCCCAAATCTTGGAGCCACCTCTTGGTGAAAACAGACATCAAAGCTTTGTGGTGCCAGCACAGTCTTTGGTCAATTGAGGAAAAGGGTATTTGCAAATCAATCTCACATCTGGCGCAAAAAATCAGTCTACCACACAGCAGTGAAACCTGCCCTTCCCTATACTTTTCAAATTTGGACCTGGGAAAATACTACCAATGCTTTCTCAGCAAAAATCTTTATATTCACTGGAAGGTTAGTTGAAACAATGTCAGTGTTCTCTTCCAGGCCAACATCCCTTTACTGAGCTCCTCGTCACATTTTGTCACGTTGGGCAGGCCAGGTCATTCTCATGCCTGACACCAGACTCCCAAAATAGACACTCTATTCCAAACTCTTTTGTAGCAAGAGGTTATAAGAGGAAGAACAATAATCTCACAGCCCTATTCATGGAAAACAGCAATCTGGTCCTGGGTAATAAAGCAGAACTGTGATTGGGTCAGCCTGAATCAGTATGGAAGCACTGAGACTGGATGGCCTCGTTTCTCCACAACACTTTGCTTGACCCAATAGCCACTGCAGCACGTTACCGTCAACATGTCCTTGAACTGACAGTTTGTGCCACCTTCCAAATGGAGGTATAACTGAGGAAGTAAAGGGTTAAGAAACTGTGACTGACTGTATCTATACATATAGCTGATGAAAAAATAACTTGCAAGCAAGAGCAGGCAAGCTACTGACTCAAGCTAGGTGATAATTGCTGTGTCCGGGACCTTGGTGGCAGGCCAATATACTAGACGGTAAGGGTGGTGGGTGCAATAAGCAGACTGGAGAAAGCTTGTTTTAAACAATGAGGTTGATACCTGTCTTTGAATCTCTTGATTATAACTCAATTATGTTGGACAATAGGTGCAATGTCTGTCTTTGGTTCTCTGAGGCCCGATCGAAACTCGTGGAGCCGAATTCATTAAGTGTGCGTGACAGTAATTTATACAGATATTGTCTGCTGCTTTGGACTGCAGAGACCTCAGATAAAGACTCTACATGAGAGTTTGAGGAGAATTCTCCCGCAGTATACTGCTAATAAACGCATTTTATTGAATCAACTTTGTGGCACTGTTACTTTGCAGCGGGCAGAAGTGGGAACTCAAAATCGGGACAACATAACCTCTGTGATAGGTGGGCAATGGACTTCTCCACATTCCATCCCAACTAATGCATTCAGTAAGATAGGCTAGTCACTTCATTATGCACCTGCACCAGTCTTCTCACAAATGTTTCCCTATCATGGTAGTTATTCAGTTCTCCAGGGCTCCCCGTTTGGCAAGTTGCCATATTGGTTTCCCTATACCTCCCACCAGGTATTGCTTACCAAGCTACCTACCTCTTTATTTTATTATCTTAGAGTGCCCCTTTTAAAGTGGTTCTTAGTATGCTAGTTACATTGATGCAGTATGTTCTTCATCATCATCATCATCATCCTCGGCTTTATATAACTACTGATCCTCCTCATCTTCTGTTGGGCTGGCATTATTTTTGGTGGTGGGATGGGGAACCTGTCATGTCCTAGAATAAATTACAATAAATATGCACAAATAACTTTGCAAGGATGTTGATTCTGGTGGAAATGGGCAGAAACTTCAGGGGATGGTTTGATGAAGAAGGGACACAAGAGACATGCTTACCATAAACATGGTCAGGCTTCTTAGCACTGACTTCAGTTTGGGACTGTATCACCTATAGCCATGTGAGGCAATCAGCATGTGAGGGGCCACCTCCCATCTTATTATCTCCCTCCTATTGGTACACATCTTTGAATCATACAGCACAGAAACTGGCCCTTGTAATGCTAATCCCATTTGTCTGCATTAGGCCTGAATTCTTCTCCTTTCCAATCCAAGAACCTGTCCAATTGTCTTTTAAATGTTGTAGTAGTATCTGCCTCTACCACCTTCTCTGGGGGCTCATTCTGGATAACCACCACCCTGTGGAAAAACTCATCCTTCAGATCTCCTTTCAATTTCTAACCTCTCACCTTAAACCTGTGCCTCTAGTTCTAGACTCCCCCAGGAAAAAGATTCTAATCATCTATCCTGTCTATACCCCTCATTAGTTTGTAAACCTTCTGAAGGTCATTCCTCAGTCTCCTACGTTCCAGTGAGAATAATTCCAATCTCTCCTTCCAACTACAGCTTTCCAACATCCTGGGAATCTCTTCTGCACGTCCTCTAATGCTACCACATCCTTCCTGTGAAGTGCCAACCAGAATTGTACTTCCCAAAATATGAAGAGGAGACATTTTTTAATCAACAAATTATATTCTTGAATTAGCAACTGCATGTATAGTACACAAACCTAATAGTGTAGGTAGAGTAGAATGCATGAGCGACTGTAGGTTAGTGGAGTGGGACTGGGTTGTTTATAGTGTGTTAGTGGAAGTGGAGATAAAAGCATGTGGAGTTGTTAAAGAGCTGTATTTAATAGTAGAATGACTGAGTTTTCAGTGTTTTAGCTGTTAACTAACATCATGCACCTTTTCCTGCATTGCTCCACATTGCATAGAGCACTACTCCTAATCACCAGGATCTCAGAGCTCATACTATCTGTGATGAACAGCTCCCCTAGAGAAAATCCTGATCCTGCTAGTGTACAGCAACTCTCTCGGCATCAATTTCATTCACTAATATTTATAGGTTATGGTCTCTGAACTGAGGTCCTCATCTCTTTTCCTTTGCTGTCCCTCTCACCTCTGTGAATTCCTGATGTTAGCCTGCCATAGAAAACTCCCTTTTAATGCTGAAACTCTGCAATGATGGCTGCATAGCTAACTCTAGCAGCTGCTTGAAATTCAGTGCAGCCATTGTGGCCTGTGCTGTTCCCCAAACATGGAAGCATTTAAAAAATAACAATATTTCCAGTACTTGTACCACAATTACAACCATTTTCAGTGGAATCCATTTAACATGGGAGCAGCATGCAATGATTTTATAATGCCTCCAAAAACAAACTATTAAGCTCTAAGCATGTTTCCTGGTCCTCAACTCTCCAACTAGAGGGAACAGCTACGCAGCCTCTTCCTTATCAATCCTTACTACCTTATGTGTCTCAAATAGATAATCTTTTGCCCTGCTAAACTCTAGTAACTACATACTAATCTTATTCAATATCCCTTAACAGCACAACATCTTCATCCAGGAATCAGTCTATTAAATCTTTTCTGCACTGTTTTCTTTGGGATGCCTATATATTGCTTTTGGCATGGAAACCAAATCAAATCAATTCCAAATGAGGATTTACCAAAGCCCTGTATAATCCCAGCCCAATTTATTTTTGTATATCAACCCCTTGCAACACAGGCCAATATACTATATCCCATCCTAATTACTTGCTGTACATGCGAACTCACTTTCTACATCTCATGAACGCACAACACACAAAAATCCACTCGTACAGTAATATTTACTGGTTTCTTACAATTTCATAAAGTATTCCAAGTTTATTCTTTCAACAAAAATTAACAACTCAAATCTTCTGTACTGTACCCCATTTACCATTAATTATCTATATTCCCAAGTAAACTCCACATCTACCTCAAAGGAAACATGAAGTGGATCCCCTTGATAGCAAAAGATAGCATAAAGGCTGTAGAGAGAGATGAGCATAGCTTAGAAGGGGATGTAGAAATTGTATGGGTAGAGATAAACAGTGCATATTCCTTTGTAGACTCTTCACATTCCATCAAAAGAAAAGGTGGATGTTCCTGATGACAAACAATGACACACAGCTGTAGCAAGAAATGATCATGCCTTGACTAAGCAGAAAAGATAGGGCCAGAGATGGGCAATGCAAAAGGATATAAACCCCTGCTGGAGAGTTTGCATGCACATATCAGTAGCAACACAACTGAAGAGACAAACAAATTAAAAACAAAGCACAGCAAACATAAAATAATAGTCTTCCAGTAGAATATTTAAATGAAATCTGGAAAAGTAGTTTTGAGGGCAAGTTCCAAGAATACATTCAAGACAATTTCCAGGAACAATTCTTCAAAGCCACCATAGACCTCGTGGAACAAGACCAGGTTGGTTGTAATCTCCTATGAGATCAATGAGGGTAAACTGTTCACAGTCTGATAAAATTTTGCATGCACTTCAATAAAGATCCAAACCAACTAGAAACAAAAGTCTTGAATTAAGTGAAACCAATTATGTGGGTATGAAGACTGAATTGTCTAAGATAGACTGTAAAATTACATTAAAAGGCTGTCAGTGCTAGTAACTTAAAAATTTAATTCCTAACCTTGTCTAGGATGTTAATCATATTTGAAATAAGTATGAAGCCAGACTGTGTTATTAATTCATTTATTTTGTTATGAATGCTTCATTCAATATCTTTAATTTTCACTGCCACTTTTCCTTCAATTGAATTTGTTAAATGATGCACTATTACCAATAAACACTCTACCCCTTCTTCCTTCCTTTCTGTCCTTAAACTTTGCTTCACTTGAACCCTACCCTCTCCCTGGTGCTTGTATCACTGTCCCATGAATCAAAACCTACTTCTCCCACTTCACTCTTTAAGCCAGATGTTTAACTTTATAACTATATAGATTTAGACAACTTCTATTTTAGAACTAATTGACAATGCAACTAACTTTATTCCACACGTTTCTTTTGGGAACTCAATTCAATGCAAGACTGTCTGGAAGGTATTTTACACTTTAGTTCTATGGTATATTTATTTTTGTAGTTCAAACCATATTGAATTCACATTTCTGAATACCCTAAAGCATATTTTTTGTTAAATACAGGCATGCATGTATTGGGTAAATAAATGTAATGGCTATAGAAAAGTTATTAAAAAATGTTAATGATCACAATGATACACCAGTTTTATTCCTCATAGATGCAATATACTCTACTCAAAACTAACACAGGTAGTAACATTAAAAAGCAGTTCTATCATTCACTTCAGGTACTTCAGTTGCCTTCTTTGTATTTCATGACTGCTAACTTTATTTAGAGAAGCAACGTAAAACAGGTAACCAAAATAAATGCCTGGATTTTGGGAAAATAGAATTGTCAATTACACCACAACATGGAACTTGGTATCACATACTTGAGAATGGAACATAATGGCAGTCTACCAAATTGTTTTCAGACAGTTAGAAGAAAAAAATCAATAATCTATCAGCATTCCCAATATTCTATTCAGACCAACTGCGCCCATTCCCCACCACAAGATCTCAAAGGTTGTTCTAAGTTGCAGCCCTGCATTAGCATTTCAAGATAATCTGTTTAAAAGATGTGACTAGAAATTGATATACTGTAGGTATTAAAGTATTGCTGTGTTTTGCAGTATAAGATTTAATACAATTATATAAAAATTGAAATTGTGGCGACTCACCGTCTAGTCGGGCGAACCGGCTCGGCAGTCGGGTCGCACGGCATCGGAGCGACGAGGCCCAAGATGGCGGCGGGCCTCGTCTTTCCAAGCGACGGGGAGAACCCGCGCGCGGGAAAGTCCTGATGACGTAGGACTTACGTCATTGCCAGTTGTTTTGGGCGGGAACATTCTCCCTTAAAGGGCCCGCGCAAGGCGGGAAAATAAACCAGTTCTGTTTGGCAATCCTCTGAGTAGAGTCTTGTTTTATTCCGCGGTAGCAACCGCTACATTGGAGGCAGAGAACAGGTTTTCACGGCGGACTGCCTCAAACCGGCCCATTTGGATCTGCAACAGCCTGTCGAGGTTGCCACGCCGCGACGCAGAGGCCGCCCCCCTAAGCGGCAGCTGGCACAGCCCACGGACCTTGGGGACTGTCTCGCCAGTTCTGGGGGGGGTTGTGTGGCGACTCACCGTCTAGTCGGGCGAACCGGCTCGGCAGTCGGGTCGCGCGGCGTCGGAGCGACGAGGCCCAAGATGGCGGCGGGCCTCGTCTTTCCAAGCGACGGGGAGAACCCGTGCGCGGGAAAGTCCTGATGACGTAGGACTTACGTCATTGCTGGTTGTTTTGGGCGGGAACATTCTCCCTTAAAGGGCCCGCGCAAGGCGGGAAAATAAACCAGTTCTGTTTGGCAATCCTCCGAGTAGAGTCTTGTTTTATTCCGCGGTAGCAACCGCTACAAAATATTATAAACATTCAACAAGTAATAATATAGCTACTCTGGAGAGATGATGGTGTTTATTTGTTGTTAAATGCCCTCTTATTCAAATTCATTTTTCTTTTAACATAATGCTGAATTCTTATTTTGCCATATTTGCCTCAGAATCCACTTTTTTGGGCCAGGAGGCTCTCTCTCTAAAATAATTGCTCTCTTGTAATTTATATTTTATTTGAACATCTTCTGAACTCTTACATTCACTTGAGATTTTCAATGAGAACTACTAGGGTGTTATCAGCCTCATGATAGTTTTGGAGTCATACAGCACGGAAACAGGCCCTTTGGCCCAATCAGTCCATGCCAACCAAGATGCCCATCTAAGCTAGCTCAATTTGCCTTTGTTTGGCCCATTTCCCACTGAACATTTCCTATCCACGTACCTGTCCAAGTGCTTTTTTTAAAAAATGTATTAATGTACTGCCTCAAGTACTTCCTCTGGCAGCTCATTCCATATACAAACCACCCTCCGGGTGAAACAGTTGCCTCCCTGGTTCCTATTAAATCTCTCCCCTTAAACCCATGCCCTCTAGTTCTTGATTCCCTGAACCTGGAAAAAAAACCATGTGATTCGTCCTATCTGTACCCCTCATGATTTTATACACCTCTCTAAGATCACCCCTCATTCTCCTACACTCCAATGAATAAAGTCCTAGCATGCTCAACCTCTCTTTATGTCTCATTCCGTTGAGTACTGGCAACTTGGTCAAATTTTTTTCTATACTCTTTCTAGCTGCACTAAACCTTTCCTCACTCAGATCATTTACTTCTGAACTTCTACGATTTAATTCTCACTTTCAATTCAGCTGTAAGTCAGATCAGATTCAATCTACCCAAATACAAATAACTTCATCCATGCAGATGACCAAGCAAGTGAGATGCCTTAAATCACATGTGATGCCTTAAATCACCACGACCAACAGTATGGATCTTCTTAGAAAAACACTGGCAGACATCTGGAGATCCTAGTCAGCCAAGCAAAAAAGAAATAAAAGACAGAGGACACGAGACTCTGGACTTCCTCTGCACAGTCATAGTGGCAACTAAATACCCAACGAGCTTCCCATTTCAAATGTAGTGCACGTGGTTTCTCCCCAGACATGAAGATTTTGACACTCAGTTAAGCATTAATTGGATTGTGCAATGTGCTGTAATGACAAAGGAGAGAGAGGTCACCTGAAAATCCCTACACTGCTTCTGCTGCCAAGTGGCAGTTCGGAGCTAGCTTAACAAAAATGGGGATACTTCACCAGACCAGAGACATGTAACAATAAGAGGCAAACTACGGGGAAAAGAAATTGTTGTTTAACAGTACTTTAATGAATAATACAGGGAAAAGTGTAAGAAATGGAACTTAAAGGCAAATGTAAGGTAATGGACTTTGAACCAAGAATAGAAATCTGTACTTTAATTATTGTAAACCTGGTAGTAGCAGAAATTCAAAGATTTATCATTCAAAAAAAAAACAAAATGCCAAAGTCGTGTACAGCATATAAGGGCAGCCAATGGAATGCTGGAATATATAAGCGCACAGAGCTCTTGTTAGAATATAACTAAGCATCTGAGCTGAGCTAGACAGCACATCTCAGTAAGAAAGCAGCATAGATTTATCAGAATGATACACAGTCTTCAAAGGTTAAACTACAGGGATGATGACACAAATTCCCTGCAATTTAGGATGTTATAATATAATTTGATTCATACTTTTATGATACTCAGGAGAATTGAAATAGTGGATAAAAATAAACAATTCTTGTGAAGTGTAGGACTGGTAGTAGGAGTTGGGGGAGAGTTTAAAAATTAGAGTGCTCCCTGTCAGGTCCAAAGTTAGGAATCAATTAACGATGCTCAAAGACTGATACAAGTCTTGAGTTAAGGGTCAATGACCATTTATCAGATCTGGAAAAGTGAGCAAGTAGAAAAATTAAAAGAGACAGGCCACTGGAACTTCCGTGGATTAATTGACCCCTTATCGCACAGAACCCACTTCTATCTATTCCACAAGTCCCCAAGATGGACTGTCCATTGTTTCAGTCTGCTCTTGTCCTACAAAATGTTTTTCTTCTTACCTTGGATGTATTCTTATTCCGTACGTCCAGTACCTTACCATTTAGCTTTCATGACACTTCTGATGTACTCAACTGCTTTGACAGTTTCCTGGTTCCAACCAGCACATCTTCACCAGGAATATTCAATTCCTCCATACCTCTATTTTACACCAGGATGACCAATCTAAAAAAAGTATCCCACTACCACACTCATTTGCCTGGCTAAACTTGTTCTCGTATTGAATAACTTCTCCTTCAACTCAATTCATTTTCTTTGAATCAAAAGTTTATCAATGGGAACTCACATTGGCCCAAGTCATGCCTGTCCTGTGATATGTGAAACAAGGAGACACAAGAGACGGCAGATGCTGGAAATCTGGAGCAACACACATTATGAGCATATGTAAAACAATCCTTGTTTCAGTACTACCCTTCCCTCTACTCCTTCTGAAGAACACTGATGACCTTTCGGTGCTGATTATGGTATTTGTACATCAACTCGACAATATCATTACTTTTGCTGCCAATTTTCACTTTGCTCACTTTCACATGGCTTTTATCTGACCCTTCTCCTCGTTTTCTTCCCTTCGCTATTTCTATCTCAAGGGATAAGCTATTAACCAAAATGAATTACAAGCTCACAGACTTTGACGAAACATTGGTAACACCTCGTTCTACCTTGCTTCCCTTTGGACTTAATTTAATTTTCCATCCCACTCTTGTTTGGCTGCATGTGGTCGTCCACATTATTCCATTGAGGCCCAAAGTAAGCTTGAGGAACAGAATCTCAAGGAATATGAAATCAATATTGATTTCAACTATTTCAGATAATTTACTTTCCCTATGTGTGTCAGAACAGGCCAGTTCCTGATCTGCAATATTAATTCAGTTGTTTTTTTTTTCCCCTCCACCCACACTGCCTGATTTGCTGAATATTTCCAGGATTCTCACTTTGGTTTTAGGTTTGAGCCACATCTCTGATTTGTACTTCATGGCTATGACACACATATCCCTTAGGTTGTTTACTTTTTCTCTCTCTCCCCCTCTCTACCTAACATCTTCAACATATTAAAAAAAAATCCAAGGAGCTGGGGAATGGATGGGATTTACTCTGGTGGGAGCTCACGTGGACCTGATGGGCTGAATGGCCTCTTGCGTTGCAGCAAGGAGAATCCTTCCCCTCCAGAGCACCAGGACAGACAAACCATCTGGAATACACTGCCTGGGAGAGTGGTGAAGCAGAGTTCTCGATGAGCACTTGAACCATCTCAGCATACAAGCCTATAAGCCAAATGCTGGAAGGATTAATACAGCTGGATCCCCACTGATCAGTGTGGACGTGGTGGGCACTCCTGCTACCTAGCTCACCACAGATGCTCATGTTAGGGGATATGGTAATGAAAATGACATAGGCCAAGGCAGTTAGACTCAGCTGCTGGAGATGGTCATCACCAGGAACTTGCTTGATGCGAATTTTATTTGCCACTTTCCACCATATTCCACGCCCCCTTCCCCCCTCCCCTCCCCTCCCCTCCCACCAAGCATAATCAGCTTCCTTTGAGTTAACATAGCCCATAGACACCTTTATCTGAGACTTCTTTGGGCTTGGATGGTATACACAGTCAAATGCCACCTAATGTCAACAACAGTCATTGTCACCTCACCTCTGGAATTCAGTTCTTTTATCCACATTAGGACCAAAGTTACAAATAAACTCTGGAGGTAAGGAGTCCTGGCAAAATCAAAACTGAACATCAGTGAGCAGGTTTTATTTTAACAAGGGCACTTGACGACAATATTCTAAACTCCTTGCATGACATTCCCTGTGACTTTGGTTTGATTGACCAAGTTGAATTTATTCTACTTTCTATGAACAGGCATAATTGGGCAACTTTTCACATTTCATTGTACTGTTCTAATGTTGCAGATACACTAGATCAGCTCTTTGTTGTGTCTCTGCATACCTTGATTTGATGTGGAACTAGTGGCTAAAGAATGCCTTCTACAATGGCACAGACCAAGATGGGTCACCCATGTGCTACTTTTGGCAGAGGATTGTTATCAACATATCAGCTTTTACTTTTGCATTCATTTGCTGTGCACCACTCTTATTATTAAGGATATTTGAGGAGGCTAAAAGTTCTATAATTGTTCACTGCAATTCAAGACTAAATGGAGCAGAGCTGTAGAGTTTTGAATTGATCTGTTGGTTAGTGGGATTGCATAGCTTTGCCTGTAGAATGCAGGATATGAGTCTTGTTTTGTAGCTTTCCAAGTAAGCACGTAACTGCTGCTGGTATACTCAAAGAGTTAGGGCTGGCCTGCAGGCTTTAAGTCAAAAGTAAATAGCGCTACTACTGATGATGAAATAGTTTCCTACAGTTGTCTGGTTTTGAGCTTCTACGTCACAAAATGCAAAGAAGGATGACCTCCTCTTGAAGATAAGACTTCAAGGACTGTGTGATGGTCACTAATATCGTCACGTTTCAGATGCATCTGCGACAGGTAGATTGGTGAGAAAGAGGTCAAGTAGTTTTTCCTCTCCTGCTGGTTCCACAATTTCCCATACCAGATCTAGTCCTTCAGCTATGTCCTTCAAGATTTAAGCTACCGTTGTGAATGGTGATGCTGCAAAACTGCTCCTGATGAAGAACATGGAAATCCCTACCTAAGAGTACATTCTGTGCCCTCACTACTCTGAGCTTCATTTGAAATTTGACATGAAGAATTACTGACTTACCTTCTGAAAGAGGACAGTTGGCAGTAACTAGCGAGAAATTTCCTTGCCCGTGTTTGATTCATTCCCCACGTCATCAGATAAGATATCTTTATTGGCCACATGTACATGGGTACACACAGTGAAATACATCTTTTGCGTAGAGTGTTCTGGGGGCAGCCCACAAGTGTTGCCATGCTTCTGATGCCAACATAGCATGCTCACAACTTCCTAATCAATGTTGAAGATCTCCATCAATGCAATATACCTAAATTTAGTTACCTCAAAGGCTATGGATTTGACATCAATTACGTATCCTTATATACTGTGATTTGTGCAAAGTTTATTGGATAAAAATACTAGAAATTGCACTGATGTGGATACAAGTGCTCTTGTGGCAGTAATCTAGCTGACATTTACATTTGTTGATGTCACAGCAAATGTCATCAGTGAGCACAAGACATAGAATAGCAACTTGGCTCAATGTTCATCTGTGCTGAGTTCACTTAGGCATCAACTGTGGTTAACCTCAGCAAGTCACCTTTTAAAGTCGCTGTTTTAAAATGCATGTATGGAAATAGAAATAACAAAAATGCTCATGTTAATAACAGTTCATTGTAACTCACATGTAGCCATATAATACACTTATGGAACTGTACTCCAGAAAGGAGACAACAAACTAATAAGCATCAGCAAATAAATGTTTTCAACAAGACAGTAAACAGAGTACACTTCATTGCACATTTAGGTACATTCACAGATACTGACAGCAGCAAGTTCTACATGAGGCATTTAATAGTTTGATTTCTTTTCCTCCATCGACACTGATTACCCTACTGTACATTCCCAGTTAGCTTCTGCCAATTCTTCTCAACCGTTGTGCAAGCTTGGATTCTTGTAGTGAATTTAAAATGACAGCTAAGGGAAAAATCAGCTGCCTAAAGTTGTCAAAAGAACAAACAGTACGCGAAAACCTGTTTATTGAAACTTGCAGACTTACCTGGTCGTTTTCTTGCTTTTTCATGTCCCAGCTGCCCCTGATCATTGCATCCGCACGTATAAACAGTGCCATCATCCAGCACAAAAACAGTATGCCTACGACCACATCCCACATCTTGAACCCTTCTGCTTTGGAAGAATTCGCAGGTCCTCGGTTCTAGAACGACCTCCTCATCGATGCCACCCAGTCCAAGTTGTCCGAACGACGTGTTTCCCCAACACAACATGGCCCGTTCTGCAAGGGAGGCGGCTCTGCAGCTTCACTCGGCGTCCACTTCGGCGGCAGCCGGACTGACACCTGCACAGGGCTTTTCAACGTACATACACAAACAAACAGACATATTAGTCAGCACGGTGCAGCCGAGTGCCTAAAATCCCCGCCTGTGAGGTGGGGGGGGGTGCCACCGCCGGCTCGACCCCCGCTTCAGCAGCCGAGCCCGGAGGCTGCAGGCAGCTCCACACAACTTTCCTAATTCCAAGGCCCAATGCGGCCTCGGAGAGCGAAGGCCGAACATCCATCGCCCTGCACAGCTATAACCCCCTCACCCCTCGCCCGGTTCTGAGACAGACCCAGCTCCCTCCGACCTGCACTGACCTGACCCGACGGCCCCGTCACACTAACAAATCTTCCAGAAAACTCGAGAAGCACCTTCTCCCGCCGACCCAAACCACCGGACGTGACGCCACAATCTACCGGTCACACCCACCCGGCGCACGGCGGGAGGGCTCGCGGCCATCGCCGCGCTCAGTGGGCATGCGCGCCGCTCGAGCACTCGCGCCGCGGCAGTCGTTGGACCGCGCGGACGTTCGCGCCGCGAGGGGGCGTCGGCCCCTCGACCGTCGTTTGTTCTCTGAGCATGCGCGCCGTGCGGCTTCTAGAAAACTCGGTCAGGTTTATCTATCGCTGATAGTTTGTTGTTTTGCCAACAGTACAGTGCAAGACATAAAAATTACTGTAAAGTTAGAAAATTAAATAGCGCAGTGATGGTGGTAATGTGAAGAGGGCATGTCCCGGATAGTGAAGGTCCTTGGTGATGGATGCCGCCTTCTTGAGGCACCTCCTCTTGAAGATGTCTTCAGTGGTGGGGAGCATTGTGCCCCTCAGAATGCTCTCCACCCTACATCTGTAGAGATCTGCAAATGGTTTTGGTGACATGCCAAATCTCCTCAAACTCCTAATGAAGTAGAGCCGTTGGCATTCCTTCTTTGTGATTGCAGCAATATGTTGGGCCCGAGATAGAGCTTCTGAGGTGTTGACGCCCAGGAACTTGAAGCTGCTCACCCTTTCCACCGCTGACCTAATTCAATGCCTGGTGTGTGTTCTTCCAACCTCCCCTTCCTGAAGTCCATAATCAATTCCTTGGTCTTGCTGACACTGCGTGTGAAGTTGTTGTTGAAGGTGAGGTTGGGATGATGTTAGAGAAGAAATTGCAAGTGAAGAAGAGTATCAGGAGTGATATATGATTCATCAATTATTATGAAGAATTAGTAAATTGTTAGCACAATCCTACTGAAGATGGGACTGTGCTTATATCTTAGGAAATGAAACTAGGCAGGTGGTGGAAGCTGGTGGGAGAAACACCTGGGAAGCATATTTGTAATTCTGTATGTTTCTTGGTAGTTCTGGAGCAGGATAAGGAGATAAAAGAGACTCCAGCTGATTGATGAAAAGGGATAAGGTTGGCCTTCACGTTAAGGTTCTGAATTAGGAGGAGGCTGATTGCAATACTGTAAGAGAGGACCTGACGGAAGTAGATTGAGAGCAGGTCCTTGTGCCGAAAGCAACAGGAAGACTGGTAAAATTAGGAAACCTTGGATAACAAAGGGTATTGAAGATTTGATCAGGAAAAAAAGGAAGTCCATGGCAATTAAAGGCAACTGGAATCAAAAGAATGTCTTGAGGAGATAGACTGTATAGGAGAGAAGTTAAAGAAATTAAGAGGGCATAAAGGATCCATGACATATCTTTGGCAAGTAAGATTAAAGAGAATCCCAAGACATTCTGTAAGTATAGCAGGAGCCAATGAAGTAGTCAGAGAAAGAGTGGGTCCCCTTAGGTACCAAAGAGGTAATCTGTGCAGAGACAGTGGATGTGGGAAAGGTCCTCAATAAATACTTTTCATCTGTATTCACCAAGGAGAAGTACATGGAAGACAATGAGTTCAGGGAGGGATACGTGGACAATCTGGAGGAGGTGTTAGATGTCATGGGATGCATAAGGGTTCATAAATTCCCACAGCTGGAATAATATCTATCTTAGGTTGCTATGTGAAGCAAGGGAGGACATAGCTGGGGCCCTGACCGAGATTTTTACTTGTAACCAGTGAGCCTCAGTAGTAGGGAAGTTACTGGAGTAATCCTAAGTGATAGGATTTATGTATACTTGGAAAGGCAGGGGCCAATCAGGGATAGTCAAGCTTTGTATGGGGTGAGTGAAGTTTTTTAAGGAGGTAATTAAAGAATGGTAGACTTTGCCCATGGGAACTTTAAGGCATTTGACAAGGTCCTGCATGATAGGCTGGTCCAGAAGGTTGAGAAAGGCACATGAGATCCAAGGCAAGCAGACTAATTTGTCCCAAAAGTGGCTTGTTGATGGGAGGCAGAAGATAGTGGTGGAAAGATGCTTTTCCGATTGGAAGTTTGTGATGAGTTGTGTACACAGGGATTGGAGCTGGGACCCTTTTTCTTATATTTATCACAACATAGACCTGCCACTCATTTTCTCTCTCCTATCACCAAAACTTGTGGGGCAATTTGCATTAACCTACGTAGATTAAAATCTATTGTGATTATTGTATTGCCCCATAGCATGCATCTCTAACTGCCCTGCACTATAGCCACATAAACATCTCCATTAAACCATAAGATATAGGAGCAGAATTAGGCCATTCAGCCCATCAAGTCTGCTCCACTATTCAATTATGACTTTTTTTTCAACTCCATTCTCCTGCCTTCTCCCCGTAATCCTTAACCCCTTTACTAATCAAGGACCTATCAATCTCTTCCTTAAATACACCAATGCCTTGGCCTCCACAGCCCTCTGTGGCAACAAATTAGCCCAAAAGACCATAAGATATAGGAGCAGAATTAGGCCTTTTGGCCCATTGAGTTTGATCTGCCATTCAATCGCGGCTGATTTTTTTCAACCCCATTCTGCCTTCTCCCCATGATCCTTAACCCCTTTATAAATCAAGAACCTATCAATCTCTATTTAAATACACGCAAAGACTTAGCCTCCAGAGCACTCTATGGCAAAGAATTCCACAGATTTATCACCCTCTGGCTGAAGAAATTCTTTTCTTTTTTTATCTTTTTATTAAATTTCAAATTAATACACATAACAATAGTGATTATACACATGGTGTGAAGAGATCGGGATTACAATAGTAACAATTGGCATATACAAACACAAGGAGTAAAATATATAATCTGAACCTCCCCATCTCTTACTAAGTGAACATGATACAAAAGAATTTGAAAAGAAATTTGATTATATGAAAAGAGAACCCCAAAATTAAAAAAATAATAAACAAAAGCAAACCAAAAACTTCAAAAAAAAGTAGACTGTTATTTCTTTGGTTTAAAAAATACATTATTATGTCGTTAGCTCCGCTCCTCTATATTCAAATAGAAGGTTATTGAAAGGGATTCGAGAAAGGTCTGCTTACATCATATGGAAATACTGAATAAATGGGCTCCAAATTTCCTCAAATTTAAGCGAAGGATCAACAGTACCACTCCTAATTTTTTCAAAGTTTAAACATGTTATAGTTTGAGAAAACCATTGAAATGTGGTAGGAGGTATAGGATCCTTCCACTTAAATAGGATGGATCTCTTGGCCATTAATGTAACAAAAGCAATCATACGACAAGCTGAAGCGGGTAGATGGCTAGAATCCATCATTGGTAACCCAAAAACTGCAGTAATAGGATGAGGTTGTAAATCAATATTCAATACAATTGAGATAATATTAAAAATGTCTTAGGCTGAAGAAATTCATCCTCATCTCAGTTTTAAAGGGACATCCCTTTAATTCTGAGGCTGTGCCCTCAGATCCTGACTCTCCTACTAATGGAAACATCCACTCTTATGTCCACTCTGTGCAGGCATTTCAGTATCGGTAGGTTTCAATGAGATCCCCCCCTCATCCTTCTGAACTCCGTTGAGTACAGGCCCAGAGAGTTATCCTTGTTTGTGATACATATTAATGAATGTAAAAGGTATGATTAGAAAGTTTACAGATGACATGAAAGTTGGTAGTGTTGTGGATAGCAAGGAACGTTGTCTAAGGCTACAGCAGGATATAGATCAGTTGGAAAGTTATGCAGAGTTTGGCAAATGGAATTTAATTCTTACAAGCGTGAGATGATGCATTTTGGGAAATCAAATGGGGTAGGCGGTATACAATAAGTGGTAAGGTGCAAACGAATGTTGATGAACAGAGGGACCTTGGAGTTCAAGTCCATAGTTCCCTGAAAGTGACAACACAGGCAAATAGGATGGTGAAGAAGGCAATACGGCATACTAGCCTTCATTGGTCAGGGCATAGAATATAAGAGTTGGGACATTATGTCGCACTTTACAAAATACTGGTTAGACCACACTTGGAGTATTGTGTGCATTTGTGGTCCTCACACAATAGGAAAGATGTGGTTGCACTCTGGAGAGAGAGCAAAGGAGATTCACCAGGATGTTGCCTGGATTGGAGGACTTTAGTTATGGGGAGAGATTGGATAGGCTGGGATTGTTTCCTCCGGAGTGAAAGAGGCTGAGGGTTGACCTAATAGGTATATAAAATTACAAGAAGCATAGTTAGACAGGGTAGATAGTAAGAATTTTTCCCCATGGTAAGGTTATTAAGAACATAGTTTTAAGGTGAGAGGAAGGACTTTTAAAAGGGATTTGAAGCGAAAGTTTTTCAGACAGAGAATGGCTGATATCTGGAACTCGCTGCCAGAGAAAGTGATGGAATCAGATACCATCATTATGCTTAAGAGATATTAGACAGGTAAGTCATTGAAGGATATGGACCTAATGCAGGCAAATGGGATCAGTATAATTGGGCAAAAGGTTGGCATTGACATGGAGGGCTGAAGGGCCTGTTGCTGTGCTGAAAATCTCCATGATTCAATGACTCTAATGTCTCCTTGTTAATGTCTCCTTGTGCAAAAAATGATTTTATGTAGCATCTTATACTGTGATAAAATGTTCCAGACGTGTTTCACAGCCCATGAAATACTTCTGAAGTACAGCATTAGTTGTGATATAGGGAAAGCAGTATCCAAATGTTGCATAGCAAGATCCCAACAATAGCAATGAAGTAATGAGCAGATAAGCTGTTTTAACGATGGCAATTAGAGGACAATGTTGGCCAGGAAACAAGGGAGAAAAAATCCTGCTCTTCTTTGAATCACACCACAGAATCTCATGCCACCATGCTAGCCAGTCAATGGACTGCACCTCTGACACAATGGCAGTTGCTCTGAGTGGTCTGTTTGTAATACCGAGATAGTGCTGCTGCATTGAACAAAATGTAATATTAAACCTAAGAGTCCATACAGTTGGAATGTGGAGGATCTTAAGGTAAGCAGTATGGAGAAGAGCTGGAAATTTTGCCAACATTTTTCTGTCAGCTAACGTTACTGAAAACACATTACCTGATGCTTGTTTGATCCTGCTGTGCACATATTGTCCCCTCTTGAACAGGACCTAAACAGTCCATTGATTTGAATCACTTTTTGAAAGTAGGTGAAAATGCTTTCATAGAAAGGTTTGAGTACCATTGTTTTACACAACCACATTTTGGTAAAAGTTTATTCAATGCAAATTTTTTGGTAATCTTATTTGTTTAATAAATCACATTTTTTTTGGATTGCATAAAGGAAAGAGCTTTACTGTGAGCTGTTTAAAAAAAAGTGAACCCTGAATAAATGAAAGTGACAAAACTGGGTCAAAAAGTTGGGCTTTGAAGAGTACTATAAATGAGGAGAGTGATCCAACAATTGTCTAATCTATCAGCACAGAAAACACGAACACAGATGATTCTGTTCTCCAGTTTTTATCCTTTTTAATACATTTGAATAAGTGGCAGATTTACTTGGGAGAGAAAAAGTCCTGACAATCCTATTTCCAATTTCTTTGAAAGCAGCAACAACAAACTCTCAAATGAGCAGAAACATCATCCTTTCAACCTATATTGATACTGTTGGATTACAGATTTTTGAACCTAGATGTTGTCTGCTCATGAAAGTGACACTGTTCTATTTATTAAATAAAGGTAATTTGTAATAATTTATTATTATACCGCCATTGATATAGTCCATTCAAATATAAAGAGTGTATTATGTAAAACAACTTTTAAGCCAATGAAACAGAAGTCTATATGGCATAGTGCATTTTTTATTTTCTGCTGGATGCCCACATTCTAGGCAGAGTTTTGCGATGCTGTGTTTGCAGTGTTGGATGATTTCTGTCACTCATTAACAGATATCACTGGTAACACTGGCAGTTATTGTCAATCCCTCATTGCCCTTCCACTGCTGCAGTTAAGAGTCAACTACAGGTGAATCAGGGGTCTCACACAGACCGTACTGTGGAAGAATAGAGAGTTTCCATCTCCTAAAGGATGTCAGTGAACCAGATGAGGTTTTGCATCATTAAAGTAATTTCATGATTACTGTTGCCCAGATGAGCTTTCTCTTAAATTATAATTTTATTTTATTGATTGCATTTAGATTATCCAGTTGAATTAGGGTTTGAACTCTTGTCCCTGGTTCAACGGTCCAGTCATTTGGCTGCTGGTTCAGTAACCTATGCTCTCACACCCTTTGGTATACTGACTTCTTGAGTTATTTCTACCAACTGGAATGTAAGTAGAGATTAGAGGAAGATTGCTTTGCCCACTTGCTCAGCATTAATGAGTAGTTGGCTGTTTGGTGCCTGGTGCTTGACCTTGTTAGATGTTAAAGCGGATGCAACCTTCTACTCACGGCACATCCTTTAATTTGTGTATATGTCACTTTGCACTGATTTTGGAAGCCCCGGGGTCACAGACTCTGTAAACAGCAAACCCATGATCATCCCAGCACACAATCCTCCAGATAAGTTGACTTCTGAGATGGAAGTGCCTATTTCTAGTTTGTCACGCCAAGCACCAATTCATAGCCATCTTTTCTTGTAAGAGAGAGAGAAAGTATTAGGATATCTAATTATATTGGCATCATGGTTGGCACAGACATTATGGGCCATAGGGCCTGTTCCTGTGCTGTACTATTCAATGTACAACATGACTAATTTTCATATCATTTTCCAAGTTATTGTATCTCCTACATTCATACCCAAGTCGTTGGTATAAATCACAAACATCAAAGGTCCCAGCACCAATCCAGGTAGAAGGCTACTGGTTACAGACTTCCAATCAGAAAAGCAACCCTCCACCACCATCCTCTGCATCCTATTGCCAAGCCATTTAGGGATAAGAGATTTTCTAGCTCTCAGTGTGACTTGTTTCAAATGGACTCAGGAAGTTTTAGTCAAAATTTTTAAGTTTATGCATTTTATGCTTACAATTTTTGCTTTGGTCTGTCTTCATTTTAAATTCACATTGTTCCAATGATTGAAATATACAATGTCCTAGAGTGCCCTTTCTTCCCTTCAAAATATGAACCTTATATGGAAATTAAATGTGCTTAGAATTCAGAATTGATTTAAAGTTCCTGAGAGTGTGAAGAACTTGAGTTAAAGTCTTTAATTAAAGTATTGCAAGTCTAAAAAAAATTGGGTAGATTTCACCTTATTTTTGTGAAACATTTTAAACAATTTCATTTCAACTTTATTTTGAACTTATTGACCTAGAATTTATGGTAAGCAATGAAGGAGTAGTTCTTATTGTCGAAATGGAATTCACAACCACTTGCATGTGGAAAGTGTGGGCTTTAGTCTCCACATAAAGCTATCTGCAAGATTGGGGTTGGGCTCTACTGTGCTTCTTGATACTTCTTGCATACTGTCAAGTAGGCCTAGCAATGCAACAAATGTTTCATTGTACAAACCCAACATTCTTCTGCTTCATCTTGGTTCTCTGCAGTAAGACTCATGTATTAACTCGTATGTGACTCTTGTCCTCTGGACAGCTGGAACTGGGTCGTTGCAGGTTACTTATGAACACTAACTCATCACATGCTGATCCTGCCTCTAATCTATCTCTACAGTGCATTGAATTAAGAGCCCTGATCTGTTTGATGCAAGTGTCATTGTATGACAGGGTGCCATCATCATCATTGTCTTCCTGCTCAGCTGATCCCTCCTACTCAGATGAGAGCTCTTCATTGCCTGAGCGTCAAGCTCTAGCTGCATAGTTTTTTATTGAAGTAATAGGGTGGGTCAATCAGGGAAGTGTGGTTGTTGCATATATGAACTTCCAGAAGGCCTTTGACAAGATGCTAAATAATGGACTTGTCATTGAGATTGAAATGCATAAATGCATGGAATAAGAGGACTGTAGCAGCATTGAAACAAAACTGGCTAACTAACAAGCGTCTGAGAGTAGTAAAGAAAGCTTGATTTTCAGACTGGAAGGAAGTGCACAGTTTAGTTACCAAGGAATGGTAATATGACTACTGCTCTTCTTAAGATATATTGTTGATTTGGACTTGTTAGTGCAGAGCACAATTTCCAAATTCACAGATTATACAAAACTTGAAGACATAGTGAATTGTGAAGAAAATAGTAATAAACTTTCAGGGGTCAGAACAGGTTGGCAGAATGGGCAGAAAGATGGCAAATGAAATTTAGTGCTGAGAAAGGTGAAGTGATCACAATATAAGGTTAGATGACACAATTCTAATTGGGGTGTGAGAAACGAGAGACCTGTATATGCATAGTTCATTGAAAGTAGTTAAAAAGCATATGGGATTCTGGTCATTGTAAATAGAGGCAGAGAGTTCAAGAGCAAGGAAGTCTTAATTTACCTTTATAAAGCCTTAGCTTGGCTACAATGTGAATTTGTCTCTGGTCATGGGTGCCACACTTTAGGAAGGATTGAAGGCTTTGGAGAAGGCAAAGGAGGGGTAAAGAAAGGACATAGTATGGAGATGATTGGCAAAAAAACCAAAAGTAATATGAGGATTTCTCAGCAAGTGAATGAGGTCTAGAAAGCACTGCTGGGGGTGGTAGTTGAGGCAGATTCATATGTGGCATTCAAAAGCAAACTGGATAAATATCAGAAAGAAATAATTTGTGGGATTATGGGAGATGATGGGGAGAGGGGCTTGCTTAATTACTCTTAGGCATGGTTGACTGGTTTCATTCGGTGAGAAAGGTATGTGGTTAGAGTTGTGGTAAGGGGAGAATTAGCAAACAGGAGGTCTGTGTTTATACAATTTAGTGCTTGTAAATCAGAAGAGAGTGGAATGAAGGGGATATGGGATGTGAAACGATAATTAGGATGAGCATTCCATCATCACTGATCTCTGCACAGCCACTGCCTGTGTTGGCCACTCCTTAAATATTCATTTAATATGAAATAATATCCTTAAATATTAAATATTCCTTGAATAGTCTTTCTTGGAAGGAGATGAGTCCTATGTCCTCTACTATTTTATTTGTTTATAATTACTTGCAGGTGAAGTCTTTATGTTCAAGTTTCATGGGAAGTCGATGTTTGTTGTTCATCCCAACTTGGTATTGAAAGTGAAGCGGAAGAAGCTTTCTGACCCACTGTAACGTTTATGCTGAGACTTCGCAAAGGTGCTGTTAAAACAACTACTCCAACATAGTGAGTGTGTGAACTCACAGTAAAGGGAAAATACTGCGTGATTTATAACGGTTCCATGCTGGCTCCAAGGTGAGGAATTCCCTTTCTCTTCAGTTCCCTGTAACCCTGCAACTTATTCCCTCTCATTAACTCCACTTTGTTTCTTTTTGCAATTAACCTTCACAAAGTGATAATTTTACAGTCAACATTAACCTACCAGCACACCTTTGGGATGTTGGAGGAAATTGGAGCACCTAGAGGAAACCAACAGAGCAAGAGGACCCATGTCAGTATTAAACCAGGGTACTTGGAGTTGTAAGGCAGCAGTACCAACTGCTCTATCACTCTGCTGCCTATTTTACAGGTGTTAAAGTAGCCATGTAATAGTTCCCCTTGTCTGGCTTGTTAGTATAGGCCAAGGCTTTCCCAGCAATGGAAGGAAGATATCATGTGTTGCTGCATCCATTTTTCATCAGTCTAGGACTGTCATGAAAAGTCAGAGTGCTTCATAAAGGTGACAATGGAATGAACTGCTTCAGAGTACATGGATTGAGGCAGAGTATTTTGCATTGTCTTTAGAGCAGCACTCATACGGGCTAGTGAACAACATTCCTCAGTGCCACACAAAATGCACTGTTGGAGACAATTTTTCAGTGTGCATAATTCTTCTGGAGCTCTAACATGAGCATTGAACCATAGAACAATACAGCACAATACAGGGCCTTCGGCCCACCATGTTGTGCCTCCCTCAAACCACACCTAAGACTATCTAACCCCTTCCTACCACATATCCCTCTATCTTAAATTCCTCCATATGCTTATCTAACAATCTCTTGAACTTGTCCAATGTATCAGCCTCCACCACCACCCCAGGCAGCGCATTCCATGCACCAACCACTCTCTGGGTGAAAAACCTCCCTCTGACTTCCCACCCATTACTTTAAAGCCATGTCCTCTTGTTTTGAGCATTGGTGCCCGGGAAAGAGGCGCGGGCTGTCCACTCTATCTATTCCTCTCAATGTCTTGTATAGCTCTATCATGTCTCCCCTCATCCTTCTTCTCTCCAATGAGAACAGCCCTAGCTCCTTTAGTCTCTCCTCATAATCCATACTCTCTAATCCATGCAGCATCTGACAAATCTCCTCTGCACCCTTTCCAATGTCTCCACATCCTTCCTATAATGAGGCGACCTGAACTGGACATAGTACTCTTAAGTGTGGCCTAACCAGAGTTTTGTAAAGCTGCATCATCACTTCGCGTCTCTTAAACTCGATCCCTCGACTTATGAAAGCTAACATCCCATAAGCTTTCTTAACTACCCTATCTACCTGTGAGGCGACTTTCAGTGATCTGTGGATATGAACCCCCAGATCCCTCTGCTCTTCCACACTGCCCAGAATCCTGCCATTTACCTTGTATTCTGCCTTGGAGTTTGGCCTTCCAAAGTGTACTACCTCACACTTCTCTGGATTGAACTCCATCTGCCACTTCTCAGCCTAGCTTTGCATCCTATCAATATCCCTCTGCAAGCTTCGACAGCCCTCCACACTATCCACAACCCCACCGATATTTGTGTCATCTGCAAACTTACTAACCCAGCCTTCCACCCCCTCATCTAAGTCATTAATAAATATCACAAAAAGTAGAGGTCCCAGAACCGATCCCTGTGGGACACCACTAGTCACAGCCCTCCAATCTGAATGCACTCCCTCCACCACAACCCTCTGCTTTCTACAGGCAAGCCAATTCTGAATCCACACTGCCAAGCCTCCCTGGAACCCATGCCCTCTGACCTTCTGAAGAAGCCTACCATGCGGAACCTTGTCAAACGCCTAACTAAAATCCATGTAGACCACATCCACTGCACTACCCTCATCAATCTTCCTGGTCACCTCCTCAAAGAACCCTATCAGGCTTGTGAGGCAAGATCTTCCCTTCACAAAGCCATGCTGGCTGTCCCTAATCAGTCCATGATTCTCTAAATGCTCATAGATACTATCTCTTAGAATCCTTTCTAACAGCTTACCCACCACAGATGTAAGGCTCACCGGCCTGTAATTCCCTGGACTATCCCTACTACCTTTCTCGAATAAGGGGACAACATTTGCCACCCTCCAATCCTCCGGTACCATTCCCATGGACAACGAGGACTCAAAGATCCTAGCCAACTTTTCAGCAATCTCCTCCCTTGCCTCACGAAGCAGCCTGGGGAATATTCCGTCAGGCCCCCGGGACTTATCTGTCCTAATATCTTCTAACAACTTCAACACATCCTCTCTCTTAATATCCACATACTCTCGAACATTACCCTCACCACACTGTCCTCAGCATCATCAAGACCCCTCTCCTTGGTGAATACTGAAGAGAAGTATTCATTGAGAACCTCACCTGCTTCCACAGCTTCCAGGCACATCCTCCCACCTTTGTCTTTAATCAGACCTACCTTTACCCGAGCCATCCTTCTGCTCTTCACGTACAAGAAAAAAGCCTTTGGAAAGAGTTGAAGCAGATACGTCAGAAACTAGAATCTTGAAGTTAAATAAAGCTGATTATATATAAGGAGGGAAATGGCCAATGTAGATTAGGATCTGAACCATTAATCTTTGTTTCTCCCTCAAAAGGTGCTGTCAATCTTCTTAGTATTTCCCAGCATTTTCCCTTTTTATTTCAGATTTCAGCATCTGGTATTGCTTTTGGTTTATTATTGTCACTTGTACAGAGGTACAGTGAAAAACTTGTCTTGCATACCGATCGTACAGGTCAATTCATTACACAGAGCACTTACATTGGGTTAGTACAGAGTGCATTGAGGTAGTACAGGTAAAAACAATAATATTACTGAGTAAAGTGTCACAGCTACAGAGAAAGTGCAGTGCAATAAGGTGCAAGGTCACAACAAGGTAGATCGTGAGGTCATAGTCCAGCTCATCCTATAAGGGAACCGCTCAATAGTCTTATCACAGTAAGGTAGAAGCTGTCCTTAAGTTTGGTGGTACGTGCCCTCAGGCTCCTGTATCTTCTACCTGATGGAAGAGAAGAGAAGAGAGAATGACCCTTGTGGGTGGGGTCTTTGATTATGCTGGCTGCTTCACCAAGACAGCGAGAGGTAAAGACAGGGTCCAAGGAGGGGAGGCTGGTGTCCGTGATGCGCTGGGCTGTGTCCACAACTCTGCAGTTTCTTGCGGTCCTGGGCAGAGCAGTTGCCGTACCAAGCCGTGATGCATCCAGAAACTGAATTTCTTTAGCCTCCTGAGGAAGTAGAGACACTGGTGAGCTTTCTTGACCATGGCATCTACGTGATTTGACCAGGACAGGCTGTTGGTGATGTTCACTCCCAGGAACTTGAAGCTCTCAACCCTCTCGACCTCAGCACTGTTGATGTAGACAGGTGCATGTACACCGCCGCTTTCCTGAAGTCAATGAGCAGCTCTTTTGTTTTGTTGACATTGAGGGAAAGGTTGTTGTCATGACACCATTCCACTAAGCTCTCTATCTCCTTCCTGTACTCCGACTCATCGCTGTTTGAGATATGGCCTACAATGGTGGTATCATCTGCAAACTTGTAGATGGAGTTAGAGCAGAATCTAGCCACACAGTCATGAGTGTATAGGGAGTAGAGTAGAGGGCTGAGGACGCAGCCTTGTGGGGCACCAGTGTTGAGAATGATCGTGCCGGAGGTATTGCTGCCTATCCTCACTGATTGCGGTCTGTTGGTTAGAAAATCAAGGATCCAGCTGCAGAGGAAGGTGTTGAGTCCTAGATCTCAGAGTCTGGTGAGAAGTTTGCTTGGGATTATTGTATTGAAGGCAGAGCTGTAGTCAATAAACAATAGTCAAACGTAGGTGTATTTACTGTCCAGATGCTCCAGGGCTGAGTGTAGGGCCAGGGAGATGGCGTCCACTGTAGACCTGTTTCGGCAATAGGCGAATTGCAGTGGGTCAAGATTGTCTGGGAGGCTGGAGTTGATGCGTGCCATGACCAACCTCTCAAAGCACTTCATGATGTTGGACGTCAAAGCCACTGGTCAGTAGTCATTGAGGCATGTTACCTTGCTTTTCTTCGGTACTGGGATGATAGTGGTATTCTTAAAACAGGTGGGAACCTGAGATTGAAGCAGGGAGACATTAAATATGTCCGCAAATACTTCTGCCAGCTGATCAATACAGGATCTGAGCACACAGCCAGGGACACCATCTGGGCCAAATGCTTTCCTCGTGTTCACTCTCCAGAAGACTGATCTTATGTCCTCAACAGTGACCGCAGGTTCAGTTGCATTGGAGGCTGTCAGGGTGGGTGGTGACAATCCATTTCCTTTCTGTTCAAAACACACATAGAATGCGTTACGTTCATCAGGAAGAGATGCGCTGTTGTTAATTATGCAGCCTGTCTTCGTTTTGTAGCCTGTTATGGCATGTAAGCCCTGCCATAACTCACGGCTGGGCAAAATCTGCAGTATTTTGCTTTTATAACTCATTCAATTTTGCTGATGACACAAAGCGAGGCAGGAAAATGAGTTGTGAGCATGACTCAGAGGGTCATCACAGAATAGAGGGGTGGACAGATAAGTTGCAGAAGGAACATAATGTGGGAAAATGTGATTTGCTTTCCTTTGATAGGAACAATAGGAAACAGTTTTTTTTAAAATAAGATACTAATAAGTATTGGCATACAGAGGGATCTAGATGTTCTGGGGAGGTTGATGAGATGCAAAATGTAAATGTAGATATAGCAAGTAAGTTGGAGGGCTAATGGTATGTTGGCATTTATTGCAAGGTTTGGAATATAGAAGTATTTAAGTTTTGCAGGGATTGTAGGTGGGTGAGACCTCATTTGCAAGACTGAGTTTGGGTTTGGTCTGCTTATGTAAGTAGTATCAGCCTTGGAGTCAGTGCAGTCTAGACTTACTATATAGATTCCTGGGTAAGGGGTTTGTGCCACAAATGGGAATTGAAAAGGTTAGCTTGTACTTCCTGAAGTGGGGAGCATGACAGGTGATCTTATAAGGCATATAAGATTCTGAAAGACATTGACAACATAGACTGTTTCTACAAGCTAGAATCTACAACTTAGCAGGCAGAGTGATAGACATGAGATGTGGGATAGGGTTGGGGGGGAGAGGGTGGTGTGAGATGGGAAATTTCTTTATATGTAGGATTATTAATCTTCTCCTCTGTGAGGGCTTGGATGCTCAGTCATTAAGTATATTCATGACAGAGAGCAACAGGTTTTTGGGCACTAAGGAAAACAGAGGATCATGGGCCCAGGCAGCAAAGAGGACAAGGCACAGGAACAGCCTTGATTATATTGAACCCAGGGAAGGGCCATGAGGTAGTGTAGACTACCACTTTTTATGTCCTTGTGTTCTTACTCAGGATATAAATAGCAGTGAGTTCTTGCTACATTTGTTATGAACTGCTTTTTTATTTATATGCTGAACTAACAGGGTCCCCAAATGAAGCTCAGAGCAGTAAGACATGCCCTAACAGCACTATCAAAGAGAGTCTATCACCTTCCTTTTCCCCACCTGCTCATCCTCTTCCCACTCCTTCTCCTTCGCCACCTTTTATCTTCAGCCTCATTTGGTAACATAGAAATGCCGTTGGCCCCCTTCCTTTGCTGGAAGCTCAATAGAAGCAAGAAAGAAAGTTAACCTGGCCTTGGTTGTCCAAACTTGGTCCAAGGTTTTCATTTGTATTCTTCAACCCAGTCTATTGCAATGAGCTCCAGTACAATTCAACCCAAACAAACCTGAAAGTAATTTATGATTCTTTTAAATAGCATTTGTAGAGGGCATGTCACTGATTTTGAGACCTTCCTTCCTGTGTGTGCTCCAGAGAGGGTTTGTAGCATGCCTGTGAATTAATTTCACAAGGGGGAGGTACTAGTTGGACAATACATATAGATGACATCACCTTGTGCTTTGAGTGTTAGCACCTTATGTACATGGAAGTATGCAAGTGAAAGTTTCCTTATGGCATAAGGCCGCTGTCAAATTTTACAATCCATCAAATGCTGCATATTAATCCCATAACATGTAACAACATGTGCTGCATAATTCAATTTCTAGCCAATGTGTCTTAAATTCAACAAAAGGTAAATGTTTATAGTAAGACTCTGATAATCTACTGTGCCAATGGTTTGGCACCTGGTTCACCAAGTGATGTTCATTGTGCTCCCTTTCCACTAACTGGGCCCCTGTTCTCATGCTCCCTGCCAATTCATTACTGCCCTATTCCTGTGCTCCCTCTCCACTTACCAGGGCACCAGTTCCCATGCTCACTTTTCACTCTCTGAGACCCTGGCTCTCATGCTACTTTTTCACTCACCAGGGTCCCTTCCAATTCATCAGGGCACAGGTTACTGTGCTCCTTTTCCCCGTACCAGGGCACTGGTTCCTGTGCACCCTTTTCACTCACCAGAGTCCTGGTTAGGTGCTTCCTTTTCACTCACTAAGGCCCCAGATTCCATGCTGCCTTTAAACCTACCAGGGCTGGATCCCGTGCTGCCTTCCAACTCTCAGAGGCTCTGGTTCCTCCAATCCCATCTGACTAACTGGTTCCCTAGTTCCTGCGATTCCCTTCTACACAACGGGCCTCCAGTTCCCCTGCGTCCTTTCCACTAACCAGGGCCATGGTTTCTGTACTCCTTTTCCACCCACTGGGGCCCCAGTTTCTGTGCTCTCTATCCACTCACCAGGGCCCCATTTCCCGCACTCCCTTCCAACTCACTGATCTGTCTGCCAACTCACCTGGGCCCTGGTTCCCACACTCCCTTTAAACTTAACTGGTTTGCTGGAAAATTTATTATCATATGATGTAACATCTGAAAAAAGGTAAATAAAATGTGTGTTGGAGTATTAATAGAAATAATGTCCTATAGCCTAGAAAAACTGCCGGTTGGGCACACTGAATGCTAGATTATCGGCATGGTAGCGTAGCGGTTAGCGCGATGCTATTACAGCGCCAGCGATTGGAGTTCGATTCCCGTTGCTGTCTGTCAGGAGCTTGTACGTTCTCCCGTGTCTGCATGGGTTTCCTCCGGGTGCTCCGGTTTCCTCCCACATTGCAAAGACGTACGGGTAGGTTAACTTGGGTTTAAAATGGGCGGCGCGGACTCGTTGGGCTGGAAGGGCCTGTTACCATGTTGTAAATAAAATTTAAATTTGAAAAAAATTATCAGAGCTTTACTTTGTATGAAAATGGAATATAAAGTGGAGGTGCTTGTTTGGCTTTAGAGCAAACAGTTCTCTGGACTAAATAACAAACTGCTGGAGGAACTCAGTGGGTCAGGCAGCATCTGCGGAGGGAAATGGATGTTAACTGTCCATTTTCCTCCACAGATCCTGCCTGACCCATGAAGTTCCTCCAGTATTTTGTTTTTTGCTCCAGATTCCAGCATCTGCAGTCGGTTGTGTCTCCAGTTCTCTGGCTCAAAGTTATTAGAGGTGTCTACCCTACATCAAAATATTTTGGTAGTGAAGGATTCATCCTTCTGATTTTTTTTTAAAAACACCTATTTAAAGCAAGATGATTTCAACAATTAACTCTGGAACTCATAAATTATGAGATCAACCCATTAGTGGAAATATTTTCATATCAGCACAATATGTTAATCCTACTTTTAAATAACATTCATTTGTACAACACGTTAAATTGTAATTTAAAAGAACTTAAGAATGAATGGAATACAAAAGAATCATTATATCCAGTTCTTTCAAGATCATTCACCACCTACTGTAAAATGCTAGCCTCTTGATCTCTTAAACGTGTGGTTGCATCTGTGATAGGCTATACAGTTCTTTACTTGAAAAAGAAATAATTGATCACCGGGATGCCCTTTGAGTTCTTTTTTCATGTTTTTAATTTATCATTGTTGGTTGATTACTAATTATACGGTTTTCTTTTCTGAATTGACTAGTTTTCTTCTTAGACTATGGTCCTGACATTTACAATGAGAGAGTGAAAATTAGGTGTAGCAACTGCATCACCCAGAAGTGCAAATCTCCTGGCGGTTCTGCTGAATATAGTGAGGGCATATTAACAAGGGGCAATTTCGACCATGGCAAAAGATGGATGTGTTGGGGGCGGGGGTGGAATTTGGTTGCGAGAAGAGCGGTTCATTTGTGGGTCAGGTATGATTTACGATTGTGGGAAGTAGGATATGGGATTGTTTTGTGGATTACTATAAGATTGGTCCACAAGAGCTGCTCAAACACAAGTAGAATCTAATTATCATTGTATTTACATACAAATCATGCAAAATTTAGTGGAAATATTTTTTAAATGTTCAGTTTTGTTAAAGTGGGTATAAAAGGTTCATACTGTATAATTAGGAAGGCAGCCGGCCTGCCATCTAATCTTGTTCAAGTGAGAGGATTCCTTGTTTTTAAACTATGACTTCACACCTGCTTTATGTTACTCTGCTCATTGGTCTCTATGCTTGTAGACAATTTGTATATGATAAGCAACAGTTGTTCAGGACATTGCAACTCCAAATGGTGCTGTATTACAAGACCTAGTATTAGCCTTCGGCTGCCTGATGATGACGCTGCCTAAAATTAGCTTTCCTGCTGACTTGACTTGCTAGCAATAAAAGACCTAACCTGAATGGCACATTCTGAGAGAAAGGAACAAAGTGATTGAAAGCAAGCAGTGTGTTAGTTTAACCAACAAATAGATCTTCTGTATGGTAAGCTTTCACCTGGTTTGCCAGGTTTACTTATTGAAGAGTCAACATCAGGGAAAGACCAAAGCAGTTTAGAAACTTTTTCAATGAAGAAGAAATTAATCAATCAATTTTGGGTGTAGCTTCGCAATGCTTCTGCTTCAGTAATCAAGTTTATGTGTGTAACAGTGTACATTGTAACTGTATTTAGTCAACGTTTGTAGAATATAAGGAAATATTCTTTAATTCTTTGTTATTCAGTGCCCGTGGCACAGTCAGTATTCAAATGTATATTGCACTTGGATTGATAGGAAACTAAATAATCATGTTATAGCCAGATCATAAAAGAATATCTGTTTTACATCAACTAGGCAACCTAAATGAGTGATGTAAGATACCAAAATGTTTTGCTGAATAAGATAGAGCTTGCCTATTGATAAAGTTTTAACCTTTTATGTTACTTCCAAACAACTTAACCATTGAACATTATTTTGACTGAAGTGCTCATTCCTAGACAATGGTATAAATTACGAAGATGGATAGTGCTCAAATCTAAGCATTATTAACAATATTTACAGTTTGTAGTGCAGTAGTATTTGGTTGTGTTGTGTCTGATGAAAATGCCTTTTCTGTTTGAGATTTAATTGTTGCTCACTGACATAACTTCCATAGCTTTAAATACTGAGGCTGTTGGATTTCTGAGTATTGTTAATTACAGATGAGAGTTACTGGAGAAACACAGCTGATACTGTCCTTCAAAAGCTGGCCACTTCAGAAATTTGTGATACATGTTGTGTAAATTTTGTGTGCTTACTGAGAGATGAGTAAAAATAGGTTACATAGATGTTGCTGGAAAGCGCAAGTGTTTCACAGGTAAGTTACTCTGACAATGTGAATCTATGCAATACGATAATGTTCAGCGATACGTTTGCTTCAGAAGTACTTGAGTGTGAAATTAATTACAAAATCTGTGTGGAAACTTTATTTGCTTAATATATATATTCTGGTTATTTTGTTGATAAAATCTTATGAGGTTATAATGACTTTGGAGTGTTGGATTCATCTTATTTACACAAGCAAAGTAATTGTGCTTTGAAAGAGGAATCTCATAGCACTTTTTCACTAATATTTTTTCAGAAAATATCTCAAATGTGTGAGCTGCTACAGAGTTCTGATGTTTGTTGAGAAAATGTAAAATACAAATCAAAATTAAAAGTAGAAATATCAATAATCATCATTTCATTGTTAGCCTAGTGTGGCTAGATTTCTGACTGATCCAATGAACATTCTAATGTTCTTGGAGCAGACTGCAGGACCAGGTAATCCTGATCCTTGACTCTGTCTTGGGGTGTCCAGTCTAGGAGCAGGGGTTTTATTTACCAAACTAGTATCTGACAATACTACCCTGGGAAAAAGATACTGACTGTCTAGCCTATCTGTGCCTCTCAATTATATAAACTTCTATCAGATCTCCCCTCAGCTGGTGACACTCCGGAGTAAACAATCCAATTTGTCCAACCTCTTCTTATAGCTAATACTCTCTAATCCAGGCAGCATCCTGGTAAACCTCTTCTGCACCCTCTCCAGAGCCTCCATATCCTTCCTGTAATGGGGTGACCAGAACTGCAGACAATACTCCAAGTGTAGCTGAGAGACAGTTAAAATTTTCAGTGAAAGATCCTTTGTCAGAATTGGGAAAGTAAGAAAACAAGTCAGTTTAAAGTTGAAGAGAGATTTGGGGAGGGATTGATAGCACAAGGGAAATATCTGATGGGATGAGGCCAGGTTTGCCATGATGATAAGCAGTTGGCGAAGCCATCTGGTTGCTAGGTTATTGAGAAATGCCCAGTGAGTCAGGGTACATAAATGAAGAGTGAAAAAGGTAATCACAGATGGATGACCAACGGCAGATATAGGTGTGAAAATGAGTTTTTCTGAGCATCTTATCAAAGACAAAAAGGAAAACAGACCACTGAGAGTGAACAAGTCAAAAAAAGTATGGAAATGACATCAGGTGGAAGAGCAGAATTTCTTCAAGGTTGGCATTCCTGGAAGAGAAGTGGCTCTGAAGCCATTTCTGTCTTCCCAGAAATTGTCATTGCCTCCTTCAGCTGTTGAACTTTATGAGGCCTGGAAAGTATGGCCATTCACAGTAAGACTGTAAAAACTGCAAAGCAGGTTGAATCAAACATCCCAGTTTCATTAAAATATTTAAATTGCCATCCTGCCTGCCGAGAGTGGATGAAATTAAAAAAAACTGCAGAGGCTGAAAATCTGGAATGAAAACAGAAAATGCTGGAAACATTCAGCAGGTTGAGCAGCATCTGTAGAAACAGAAAACAAGATTAATGTTTCAGTTCTGAAACCTGGTTTAGCTGCTTGTCCATGTTTCACCTCCTTAAAACATGAAAGTGAATTGTTTGAAATTAGTGTTCAGATTTTTAAAATGTTAACATCTGTCCTGAATCCAACCCATCTGTTCATCTGTCCTCTCTCTTTCTGAATAAGAGGGACAGATTATTTGGGATCCTTAGAATCTGAGGTAAACTAAACACCTGCTTACTATCGTAGAAAGCAAATTGGCATACATATCCTCTACATAGTCTTTTTAATATACAACTCAAACATATACTACCAATATTTTTTAAAGATGAAGCAATTACTACAAGTATACAAATTAAGAGCAGGCGTAGGTCATTCGGCTTTGAGCCTGCACTGCCTTTTGATAAGACCAAGGCTGATCTGATTGTAATGCCGTCTACACATTCCGGTTTACCTGTGGTAACCTTTTATCTCTTTGCCTATCAAGAATCCATCTACCTCTGCGTTAAAAATACTTAAAGAAGCTTCTTCCACCATCCTTTGTGGAAGAGTTCCAAGGACATATAGTCCTCTGAGAGAAATAAAATTCAACTTGTCCCTGTCATAAATAGGTAACCCCTTATTTTAAATGGTAACCCCAATCCTGAATTCTCCCACAAGAGGAAACATCATCTCCAGATCCACACTGTAAAGACACCTCAGGATCTTACACGTTTCAATGAAGTCCCTTCTTACTCTTCTAACTTCCAGTGGATACAGGCCTAGCCTGTCTAAATTTTCTTGGCTAATATCTGCATTGGGTGGGTTATCATAATCTGAACTGTTTCCAATGCATTAATGTCTTCGAGGTAAGGAGACTAATACTGTACATAATACTCCAGATAAGATCTGACCAATACCCTACATAACTAAAGCATAACCTCCCAACTTCTATCTGCAGTTCCCCGGCATCAAACAATATTCTGCTAGTCTTCGTAATTACTAGCTGCACCTGCATACTAGCGTTTTGTGAAAGAAAAACTTGAATAATGCATTGAGCCAAATTAATATTTAACTCCATTCACAAGCATTACTGCTGATGATAATTGACTATTGAACAAGTTGGATAAGTCGCCGGGACTGGATGAGGTGTACCCCAGGCTGCTGTGGGAGGCAAGGGAGGAGATTGCGGAGCCTCTGACGATGATCTTTGCATCATCAATGGAGACGGGAGAGGTTCCAGAAGATTGGAGGGTTACGGATGTAGAGAAAGGGAGTAGAGATAGCCCAGGAAATTATAGACCAGAGAGTCTTACCTCAGTGGTTGGTAAGCTGATGGAGAAGATCCTGAGAGGCAGGATTTATGAACATTTGGAGAGGTATAATATGATTAGGAATAATCAGCATGGCTTTGTCAAGGGTAGGTCCTGCCTTACGAGCCTGATTGAATATTTTGAGGATGTGACTAAACACAACGATGAAGGGAGAGCAGTAGATGTAGTGTATATGGATTTCAGCAAGGCATTTGATAAGGTACCCCATGCAAGGCTTATTGAGAAAGTAAGGAGACATGGGATCCAAGGGGACATTGCAATGTGGATTCAGAACTGGCTGGCCCACAGAAGGCAAACAGTGGTTGTTCAAGGGTCGTATTCTGCATGGAGGTCAGTGACCAGTGGTGTACCTCAGGGATCTGTTCTGGGACCCTTACTCTTTGTGATTTTTATAAATGACCTGGATGAGGAAGTGGAGGGATGGGTTAGTAAGTTTGTGGATGACACAAAGGTTGGATGTGTTGTGGATAGTATGGAGGGCTGTCAGAGGTTACAGCAGGACATTGGATGCAAAGTTGGGCTGAGAAGTGGCAGATGCAGTTCAATCCAGATAAGTGTGAAGTGGTTCATTTTGGTCGGTTAAATATGATGGCAAAGTATAGTATTAATGGTAGGACTCTTGGAAGTGTGAAGGATCAGAGGAATCTTGGAGTCCGAGTCCATAGGACGCTCAAAGTGACTGTACAGGTTGACTCTACGGTTAAGAAGGCATATGGTGTGTTGTCCTTCATCAATCAGGGAATTGAAGTTCGGAGCTGAGAGGTATTGTTGCAGTTAAATAGGTCCCTGATCAGACCCCACTTGGAGTACTGTGCTCAGTTCTGGTCGCCTCACTACAGGAAGGATGTGGAAGCCATAGAAAGGGTGCAGAGGAGACTTACAAGGATGCTGCCTGGAATGCAGAGCATGTGTTATGAAAGCAGGTTGAGGGAACCCGGCCTTTTCTCCTTGGAGCAATGGAGGATGAGGGGGGACCTGATAGAGGTATATAAGATGATGAGAGGCATTGATCGGGTAGATAGTCAGAGGCTTTTCCCCAGGGCTGAAATGGTTGCCACAAGAGGACATAGGTTTAAGGTGCTGGGGAGTAGGTATAGAGGAGATGTCAGGGGTAAGTTTTTTACTCAGAGAGTGATGAGTGCGTGGAATGGGCTGCCGGCAACAGTGGTGGAGGTGGATACGATAGGGTCTTTTAAGAGACTTTTGGATAGGTATGTGGAGCTGAGAAAAATAGAGGGCTGTGGGTAAGCTTAGTAATTTCTAAGGTAGGGACATGTTCGGCACAGCTTTGTGGGCTGAAGGGCCTGAATTGTGCTGTAGGTTTTCTATGTTTCTATGTTTCTAAATAAAATATTTTAATATGCTAGATAGTGTAATGGTTATGTTGCCCATCTAATTATTCTGTGAATGTACCTGTTTTGAGAATTTAAATTCAATTAAAAAAAATCTGGAGATAAAAAATTTGCGAAGTTGTCCACAAAATTGGAGGATTGCTGTTCACTTGCTGTCCTCACCATGCCTGACTTGATGTGCTTCCAATTCTAGAAGAAGTTGTTCTAGAACGACTTGATTGACTTTTAATTGATTTTTTTTAATTGTCCTCAAGAAGTTTAACATGTGCTCAGGTACATAAAAATTGACAAGAATTAAACCAGGCAAACTACTCATCTGTAACCTAGCTAGAGTATTAGGATTCAACAAATGCATACCCTAATCTGAGGATTTCTTCTAAACTGGGCATGCATTTGTTGAAATTTCCTTGTAACTGACATTTGGGGGCGTGCCAGTCTTGGGAGAGCTGACTTACTGTATCAACTCGTCAAGCAATGCCTTAGTATAGCCACGTTCCCAAAACCCCTCCTTTTCAATCAATGTCCAAGTTTAATTTATCATCATCTCTGTAGGAAATTTGCACATTATACAATAGGTGTAGCAAAAATGACTCTGGAGGACCTCAAAATTGACTTGGGACTTCAGTCTTACAACTTCAGGTCGAATTCCACATAGAAACCCTATGCTGTTTACTTGCTTCTCTTTTTTCTCAGCTTATACATCAGTACTGCTTCATATTGAGCCATCTGTGGGAACAATGGTAACATAAAATGCACTCTGGTTAGGGAACTTCAATGTACTTCACTGGAAGTAGCATGGCAGTGCCTCTGAATGACTTTGTTGTTAGAGACCAAGATGCAGCAGATGGTGGGCAAACTTAGGAGTAATCTATATGACCTTGTTGTTACTGATCTACTATCATATGCCCATATCAGTACAGACTGAGTGACCACCATAAACTCCTTTTCACACTGAATTACCAAAGTGTTCTGTGAGATTGATAAAATCACACGTGATGCTGAAGACCCAACTCCAGAACTGTGGATAAGTCAAGTTAATCTAATGCAGCTACAGCACTGACACCTAATTAACAATATGCAAAATTGTTCAGCAATCCATTTTCTACAAAAAGCAGAATAAATGCATCTTGTCTAATTATTACTCCGTTAACTTACTCATAGTGATAGAAGGGGGTCAACACAGTCATCAACTGTCATTTATAATCTGCTCTGTAATACTTTGTTTGTGCTCTGCAACCGCCCCCCCCCCACAACCCCCCACCATCCTGCTCTCCCCAGGGCCCCCTCAGTTGCAAAGCTTATTATGTCTTTAGTTCAAAGATGCAAAGATTGGCAAAATGTTGAAAAATAAAGTGAAAGTGACTCCCTTTGCCATTTGGTAGGGGTTGACTAAATGTGGCACAAAGTGGCACAAGTATCCAGTCTGACAGAAGTCCTGCTTGGTATAACAGAAGATGATTGTGGCTGTTTGATGCTGATCATTTCATGCCCAGGATGTCACTGCAGGTGTTCGTCTCAGCAGAAGCTTGAGTCCATCTGGCTTTAGGAAAGATGACCTTCCCTTCAACATAAAGTCAAGAAAGGAGCTGTTCATTGATAACTGCATTATTTAGTCACATTGCAGTTCTTTAAATGAGGATGTGCTCCATGGCTGCATGCAGCAAGTCAGAGATAATATTCAGTCTTGGATGGATAGTGGTGAGTTACATTTGCTCAATCTAAGAGCAAGTCAATGGCTATCTCTAACAAGGGAGAACATTCTCCTTCCTCAACATTTAATGGTAATAAGATCACCAGATCCTTTTGCATCAACTGCCTGTGGGGTAGAACCACATAACTGGCATGCATACTAGACCAAACCATTGGCTCATTTTCTTACATCTCACTTTCTCTCCACCATATCAAACCACTGTTTATTTTATTTCAAAAATGTACTTTATTCATAAAACATTTATACAGGACGTACAATACAATCTTTACATTCATTGTGCCATCAAACCAGTGCATTCTGTTACAAAGCACAAAAGGCACTCATGATTTCTCTTTAAAAAATATGCCTATAAAGTGTTTGAGGAGCTGTTACACAGGATCCAGCCCCTCAGTGTCCAGTGGCAGCAGGACCATAAACTGTGGACCTTCCCTACAAACCCTTTGGGGTGGATGTACCGGACTTTAGTGCATTGCTCAGCACGTACTGCTGCAGCCTGAAAAATGCCAGTCAGCAGCATTCACTTATGGACATTTTGTTACACTGGAAGATCAACAAGTTTCTGGCAGACCAAATTGTGTCTATCACCAAACTAATGATCTTCCAGCAGCAGTTGATGTTCGTCTCAGTATGTGCCGCTGGAAACAGCCCATAGATCACAGAGTCTTCTGTAACATAACTACTCAGCTTAACCTCAACAAGGAGCATTACGTCATTTTCCAGACCTTCTTAGCAAATACACAGTAGACAAAGAAGCGGGCAATCATTGCATCTGCACTGCAGCCATCTCATGGGCAGTGTGCATTGGGAGTGAGACTCCAACCATGCAGAAGGATGGGAAGGAGAGGGCCCCTCTCACTGCCAACCAAGCGAGGTCTATGTGCTTGTTTAGGTTCTGGCAATGAGGCAATCTACAAAATAGCTTTGACAGTCTGCTTGGGGAAACCATCTCACAGGATCCATTGTATTCATCTCACTCAGGACGTTCCGTGCTGACCACTGCTTGATGACATGTAGTCAAAAGTTTTTTTCTGCGGAAACTATTCAGTGAAAGGCAGGTAGTGTTGCAAGGTTCAACTGAATGGGACATTGTGTGGCAACAAGCCCAGGCCCATCCTTCACAACAATGGGGGCAGATACAATCTCAGCATGTAGTGGCGCTTGCTGTTGTGTGCTTCAGCTTAACACACAGCTTGATGCAGACACTCACAGAGGTGGCCATCAGACAAGGGCTATACTAGGTAGGTTTTCTCACCACCCCCCCCCCCCCCTATTCTCTAGAGATTTATGAATTGTGACCTGTTGGAAGCCCTCCATTTTGGATCTCCAGATGAAGTGGAAAATGGCTTGGGTGACTATCATGGTGCAAGAATAGGGAATGAGCCACACCCATGCCACGTACAGCAACACCAAGAGCACCTCCATCAGATGACGGATGCTGACTTAGCAGCCTCGGGAAGCTGAACAATATCCCAACTTGAACATTCACTTTCAACATGCTCATCATGGAGTCCCACAGGATGCACCACAGCACCTGGCTAAAGTGTGCTCAACAACATTTGTCAAAATTGGAACCTTTGCCAATCAGAAGAACAAGAACATGAGAACCTGTACTTTCCAGGTTTTTCCATGAATCACACAACATCCTGATTTAGAAATACATCATCCTACATCATAAGTCAATACCTTATTATAACTGAGTCAAGATGTTCAAGTTCCTTATCCTGTGTTATGGAAGTACCTTCACCACATAGACTGCAACAGATCATAAAGAAGTCTAATCACAACCTTATTAGGAGTGACTAATGAGAACTAAATACAGACATCTAGCCCCAGTTCCATGCTGAATGACTATGGGACAGAATTTGCCTTATACTCCATCAAGTTCCAACAGACACTTCATCACAGCAGTTTGCTTCAGATGGCAGCAGCATGTTCCTTGAGTTGGCAAGAGCTGGAGTGGGGTCCTAGAGGCAATGGTAGCAGGATGTCTGTCCTGATGGCTATAGTAACTGGAGTAGGAGGCCAGAGACAGTGATATAAATGGACTCATGCAGTGTAAGAAATATGTCAGTGAATAAATGAGTGAATTTAAGTGAAATTACTTCCCACAGGGAGGCTTACTGAATTCTGTTTCAGTGTCAGGTCAGATTTTGTTTTGGAGAATGAAAATGTATTTTTGTATTTTCTAATTCCACTGTTTATTTAAAATTAAGAACACATCCCAGTATCTGCACAACACAGTCTTGAAACGTTTGCATTTATATAATACCTTGTTGTGAAAGGATGTATTGACTACTTTTGACAGAATGCCATATCTATTTTGAGTAGAATATAAAGCAGGCCCATGATGTCTACGCTGACCATGATGTCATATTAAACTAATCCCATATGCCTGCACATGATCCATATCTCTCCATTCTCTGCATATTCACGTGCCTATCTAAATGCCTCTTAAACGTCACTATTGTTCCTGCTTCCAACAGCACCTTGTTTGCCCCCGCCCCCTCCTACCCAACCACCAGTAGCACGTTCCAGGCACCTACTACTCCTGTATAAAAAAAACCTGCCTTGTACATCTTTAAATTTTCCCCCTCTCACCTTAAAGCTATGCCCTCTAGTATTTGACATTTCCACCCTGGGTAAAAGATTCTGACTATCTCCCCTATCTATGCCTCTCATAATTTTACAAACTTCTATCATGTCGCCCCTTAGCCTCTCATGCTCCGGAGAAAACATTAAAAGTTTATCCAACCTCTCTTTGTAGCTAATAATGTCTAATCCAATGAACTTCTTTTGCACCCTCTACCAAGCCTCTACATCCTTCCTGTAATGCAACAACCAGAAATGCACACAATGCTCCAGATGTAGCCTAACCAAAGTTTTATACAGCTGCAACATGACTTCCCAACTCTTATACTCAGTATCCTGAGTGATGAAGGGAAGCATGCTGTACTCCTTCTTTACCACCCTCACTACTTGTGTTGCTACTTTAAGGAAGCTATGGTCTTGCACTCCAAGATCTCTCTGCACATCAATGCTCCTAAGGGTCCTGCAGTTTACTGTATACTTTCCCTTTAAATTTGACTTCCTAAAGTGCAACACCTCACACTTGTCCAGATTAAACTCCATCTACTATTTCTCTGCCCATGTCTCCAACTGATCTATATCCTGCTGTGTCCTTTGACAACCTTCTTCACTATCCAGAACTCCACTAATTTTTGTGCCATCTATAAACTTACTAGTAACCCATTAACGTTTTTGTCCAAATCATTTATGTATATCATAAACAACAGAGTCCCACCACTGATCCCTGCGGAATACCACTGGTCACAGACCACCAGTCAGAGAAACACCCCTCCACCACTATCCTCTGTCTTCTATGACCAAACCAATTTTGAATCTGACCTACAAGTCACTGTGGATCCCATGTGTCTTAATCTGGATAAGTTTACCCTGAGGGACCTTGTCAAATGCCTTACTAAAGTCCATGTAGATAATATCCACTGTCCTACCCTAATCAATCATTTTCATCACCTCCTTAAAAAACTCAATCAAGTTCATAAGATATAACCTGCTCGGTAAAGAAATTTGGATTGTCCCCTTTGACTCTCACCAACTTTTACCGATGCGCCATAGAAAGCATCATATCTGGATGTATCACGGCTTAGTACGGCAACTGCTCTGCCCAGAACCGCAAGAAACTGCAGAGGGTTGTGGACGCAGCCCAGCGCATCACGGACACCAGCCTCCCCTCCTTGGACTCTATCTTTACCTCTCGTTGTCTTGGTGAAGCAGCCAGCATAATCAAAGACCCCACCCACCCAGGACGTTCTCTCTTCTCTCCTCTTCCATCGGGTAGAAGATACAGGAGCTTGAGGGCACGTACCACCAGACTTAAGGACAGCTTCTACCCCACTGTGATAAGACTATTGAATGGTTCCCTTATACGATGAGATGGACTGTGACCTCACGATCTACGTTGTTCTGACCTCGCACCTTATTGCACTGCACTTTCTCTGTAGCTGTGACACTTTACCCTGTACTGTTACTGCTTCTACCTGTACTACTTCAATGCACTTTGTACTAACTCAATGTAAGTGCACTGTGTAATGAATTGACCTGTACGATTAGTATGCAAGACAAGTTTTTCACTGTACCTCAGTACAAGTGACAATAATAAACCAATACCAATACCATGCTGACTATCCCTAATAAGCCCATGTTTTTTCAGAAGTGAGCAAGTTCAATCCAATCAGGTGCTTGGTCAGTTCAATCAGGTGACTATGGCAGAGCTTGAATACCATCATGGGCTATAACCTGACATTGGGAACAATCTCTACCGGATGAGCTCAATGCCTTCATGCCCACTTTGAGCAGGCAAAGAAAGTTCCATCAAGGCGTTTCTAACCATCCCCCACTAGCTCTGTCCTTTACATCTCAGTGGCAGAAGTCAAATCTGCTTTCACAAAGGTAAACTCCTGGAAAGTGTCTGTCCCAGATAGAGTCCCTGGATGGGTTCTGAAATTATGCGCCAACCAAATGGCCACAGTCTTCACTGACATCTTCACCTTCTCACTTCAACAGTCTCCTGTCCCCATCTGCTTCAAGGAAACCTCCATCATTCCAATCCCCAAGAAAAGTAGTGTCCTGTCTCAATGACTGCTGACCAGTAGCTCTAACATCGACCATAATGAAATGCTTTGAGAGATTGGTAACGGCCCACATCAGCGCCAGTCTCCCATACGAACTAGACCCCCTGCAATTTACATACAAAAAAATAGGTCTACGGAGGACACCATCTTCCTTGCACTAAATTCAGCTCTGGATCACCTCAACAATAAGAATACATATGTCAGGATGTTATTCATTGATTACAGCTCAGCCTTCAACACTATAATACTTTATAAGCTCAACGCTACATTCTTGGACATTGGCCATGCTGTCCCCATCTATAACTGGCCTCTAAACCTCCTGACCAGCAGACACTAGTCAGTTAGAATTGGTCATAACATTTCATCCACCCTGACCCTTAACACTGGTGCTCCCCAGTGTTGTGTGTTCAGTCCCCTACTCTACTCCCTGTATACCCATTACTATGTAGCCAAATACAGTGTCAACTCGATCTTCAAATTCACTGATGACACCACTGTTATAGGCTGAGTCAACAACAATGATGAGACGGTGTACAGGAAAGAGATCGCAAACCTTGTGTCATGGTGTCAGAACAACAACCTAGCCCTTAACGTCAGCAAGGCAAAAGAGCTGGTTGCTGACCTCAGGAAGTGGAGGGGGGGAGGAGGGGTAGGGGTGAACACAACCCTGTCCTCATCAATGGAGCTGCTACATAGATGGTCAACAGCTTCAAGTTCCTAGGCATCCATATCACCAGCAACCTCTCCTGGTCCCTTCATATTGATGTGGTGATGAAGAAAGCACATTAGAGTATGTACTTTCTTAGGTGACTGAGAAAATTCAGCTCTTTCCACGAGAATTCTCTTGAATTTCTACAGATACACTATAGGAAGTATCCTGACGGTTCCAGCTCAGTCTCGTATGGCACCTGCTCTGTTCTGGACTGATGGAACCTGCAGAGAGTGGTAAACACTGCCCAGTCCGTCACAGGCTTGTCACTTCCTTCCATCCACTCTATCTTCATGGTGCATTACATCAGGAAGGCTAACAGTAGCATCAAGTATGTCTGCCATCCTGGCCATTTCCTTTCTCTTCTAGGAAAAGATACAGGAGCTTGAAAGCCTAGATAACCAGACTCAAGAACAGATTCTTCCCCACTCCTATCAGACTACTGAACCAATCACCTTTTTTGCATCCTCTTCCTGTTGGTGCTGCCGTGTTCTTGAACCCTTAATTCTACCTCTTCTGTTATTGTCACTTTAGCATTTCTTTTTGCACTGCTTCTGTTTGCACTACTAAACTTTGCACCATTCCGTATTTTGTGCTCGGCACTGTGTTTATTGTTGTATTTATTATTACCATGTATACTGTTTACTCTGTGAGCTTCACATGAGCAGGGAATTTCATTGCACCCTAGTGCATATGACAATAAACTATCCCCACAAATCCTCTTCAATAGCTTCCCTACCACTGATGTAAGGCTCTGGCCTATAATTTGCTGGATTATCCGTATTGCCCTTCTTAAACAAAAGAACAACACTAGCAACTCTGCACACCTCTGGGACCTCACATGTGGCTAGAGGGGATTCAAAGATCTCTGTCAAGGCCCCGGCAATCTCCTCTCTTGCCTCTCTCAATAGCCTACTGTTACATTAAGAGTAAAAGAGTGGATAAGGAGGAAATAGGCAGAGATCAGCATGGCTATGTGTGGAACTACAGGAGATGGGTGAAATTTTTTAATGAATATTTCTCAGGAGTTTTTATGATCGAGGACATCATGCAAGCTATGGAATTTCCAAAGAAGAGGTATTGTTGGCTTTAAAGCACACTAAGGTGGATATATCTCCAGGGCTTGACTAATTACATCCTCGGACCCCGTGGGAAACTGGGGAAGAAATTGCTGAGGCCCTTGTAGAGATATTTGCATCATTTTTAGGCACAGGTGAAGTTCCAGAGCACAGGGGGGGGGGGGGGTAACTAATGTTGTACTGTAATTTAAGAAGGGCAGCAAGGACAAGCAAGGGAATACAGGCCTGTGACCCTGACATCAGTAGTGGGTAAATTACTGGAGGGGATTCTGAGGGACAGAATCTATCAGCCTTTGGATAGACAAAGACTGATTAGGGATTATAAGCACAGCTTTGTGTGTGGGAAATTGTGCCTGACAAATTTGTTAGAGATTTTTGAAGAGGTAACCAAGAAGATTGATAAGGGCAGAGTGGTGGACATTGTTTATATGGCCTTTGACAAGGTCCTGCATGGAAAGCTAGTTAGATTGCATGGGATCCAGGGAGAGCTCGCTAAGTGGATACATAACTGACTTGATGGTAGGGAGCAGATAGTGATGGTGGAAGGTTGTTTATCGGACTAGAGGCCTATGACTTGTGGTGTAGCACAGGGATTGGTTCTCATTGTTGTTCATCATTTATATAAATGATTTGGATGAAAATGTACAAGGCATGGTTAGTAAGTTTGCTGATGACACTAAAATGGGTAGCGTTGTAGACAGCAAAGAAGGTTAACAAAAATTAAGTGGGGATCTTGAGCAGCTAAGTAAGTGGGCCAAGGAATGACAAATGGCATTCAGTTCAGATGTTTCCAGGACTCGAGGGCCTGAGTTATATAGAGAGAGGTTGAGCAGGCTAGGACTTTATTCCTTGGAGCATAGGAAACTGAGGGATGACCTTATAGAGGTGTATAAAATCATGAGAGGCATAGGTAAGGTGAATGCACACAGTCTTTTTCTCTGGGAAAGCGAATCAAAAACTATAGGGCGTAGGTTTAAAGTGAGAGGGGAAAGATTTAAAAGGGACCTGAGGGGCAGCTTCTTCACATGAAGGGTGGTGCGTATATGGAATGAGCTGCCAGAGGAAGTGGTTGAGGCAGGTACAATAACAACATTTAAAAATATTTGGATAGGTACATGGATAGGAAAGGTTTAGAGGGATATGGGCCAAAGGCGAGGAAATGGGACTAACTTAGATGGGCATCTTGGTCAGCATGGACAAGATGGGCCAAAGGGCCTATTTCTGTGATGTATTTCTCAGTGACTCTATAACCTGGGATAGATTACATCAGGCCCTGGGGACTTATCTACCTTAAAGTTTTTCAAGAGACCCAACACTTCTTCCTTCTTGATATCAACATGACCCAGAATATTAGCATACCCCACACTGATCTTACTATCCTCCATGTCCTTCTCCTTGGTGAATACCAATGCAAATAATTGATGGGACCCTTTGTTTCATGGTTCAACATGAGTACAAGTTCCCACACCTTTAAATCTAATGATCATAACAGTTCGAGGAAAAAAGATTTTATTTGCAAAAATAAGTTAGTACTTACTAGAATTTATGGTCTGGAGTAGATTCAGTCCCTCATAGTGAGACAATGAACATCATTAGGCCTCTCTCACTGGACAACTGACAAAAGAAGCCCCAGCCATAAAATTGGCTAACCCAGTTTTACATGGAATATGTCTCACATTTTCATTCTGTAGAGGTGGTCACCTTAGCAATAAATGCCAGCATAGCAGTGACGTTCACATTCAAGGAAGCATTTAAAAAAATAACTAAAAGCGGCCTTGATTTCATGTTTAGCCGATAGATTGGAAACCCCTTTAAATATAATTAAATAAATGACTATTACAATATTAGCTCCCTAAGGTTCTTTGTTTTCATCTTTTAATCTGGTCATTATTTAATATTCAAAATTTAAGTTTTCAATATATCACTTTATTTTGCTGACCATCATGATCTTCAGATGTTAATCTACCATGTTGGCCCTCTGGGAACTGTGCTGTGCACATGTTGAGCATTTGATCTGACTTATTCCCAGGCTGAGGACCAAATGATTTCCCACATGGAGTGAAAATCAGGTGTAAGGTTTCTACTCACTGCTCTTGTATCAGGTTTGAAAATCATGCAGTTCAAACTCTGGTAGTAGATGTGCAGTTTGCCTTCTTAGCCTTTAGAATAAAAAGAAGAGAAGAAAATTATAGTAAGAATTAAAAGCAACATTTTCATATGTTTTCATGAAACTAATTAGTGTGAGGTGCAGGAAAACTTCTCTCTTGTCTTATCTCTAGCACCCAGTAGAGAAGACCAGAATTATTGAGTTAGTTTTTGCAGTGCTCAATTGGTTCAACATGCTGTGTACTATCCAGGTACTGGGTATCTTTCCTGTCATTGTTTCTACTCTGCAGTATAGGGTATACAAGCATGAAGTTTCTTTATGTTCAATTAGATTGAACATAATTCAATCTAATTCAATCGTGGCATGGTAGCGTAGCGGTTAGCGCGATGCTAGTACAGCGCCAGCGATTGGGGTTCGATTCCTGTCGCTATCTGTAAGGAGTTTGTACGTTCTCCCGTGTCTGCGTGGGTTTCCTCCGGGTGCTCCGGTTTCCTCCCACATTCCAAAGATGTATGGGTAGGTTAATTTGGGTTTAAAATGGGTGGCGCGGACTCATTGGGCCAGAAGGGCCTGTTACCACGCTGTAAATAAAATTTTTAAAAAAAGATTGACCCTTTCCATATATGTTTTTTCAGACAGGTATATGGCAATTTTAATTGTTTGTTTATGAATTCAAGGTTTTATTTTGATTTGATTTTTATGGAAAACTCTTCCATATTCTCTATGATATATTAATTATTTGAACACTTTAGAGTGTGTCACAGAGATGTATTTTCTGTATATGATAACATGTATTTCCTGGCTGTAGAACTTGATTGGGGGTGTCACAAGAATTCACTTTGAAATCTAGAAATAAAAAGCTAATTATCCAATAATTATTATTTTAAATAAAAATTGACTAGGAATATTATTGCAAAAACTTAACAGGTTCAGTAATGTTCTTTAGGGTAAGAAAACTGCCCTTCCCTCTTATCTAATTTGGCCTGTAAGTGACTCCATTCACGTACAGAAGAATTTGCTTTCGGCAATCATTGTTTGAAAAGGCCAACTTAATACAGTGTACCCTTGCATTACGGCAGCTTGAGTAACAGAAATTCACCCATACAAAGTTCACAAATCACTACCAAAAAATTGGAGAAACGGAATAAAAATTTGCTGTCATGAAATATACAGTATGTGAAAAAAGAAGTAATTACATAAACGCAAAATACGAAATTTTTGTCAAGGGTTCTCCTCATGAAAAATCATGATACGGATGATTTTCTAGGAATGCAACCCATCCGTAATGCAGGGTTGTACTGTATGAAGGGAAATTTAGTGCAATTAACTGGGTCAGGTAATTTCAGATTTTTATTACCATGAGCCCTGTGTCTTTCTTAGTATTTCTCTGAAACTATGCTCTTGGAGTGTAGTTTCTTTAAAAATGCCCTATAATGCTTCAACTAAACTTGTTAAAATCCATTATTATTGAGTTTGTATATCTTCAGATATTTGAATTAGTCAGTTTATGCTGACCTGGTTTCCCATATAGAATGAAATATGGCTGTCAAATCCAGAAATGGCATTCTGATCCAAGTACCGTCTGTCTTAAAATGCTTTTGAGTAACTGGCAAATTAAATAGCTGGCCAATAAGTTCAATTAAAATGGTCACCATGTTGCTCAATTTTTATGACACATACCTGAAGCTGCTAAAATACTAAAGTTGGCTTACTTTAAAATTTCATTGCCAAAGCAAGTAATCCAAAAAGAGTAATATATAGCTGCTTCCAGCACATTCAAATTTCTCGCTAAATTACCAAAAGGCTGCAACTGAATAATAATAGAAAGGGCTCAGATACTCAGGGTGCAGGGAGGTAGATGCAGGGGTGGCATATGGCTGTACTGAGGAGATGGGAGGGGGTGAGGAATCTGAAGGTATTGTGGAGGGAGGGGGAGGGCAGGCTTGACTTGCTATATGCTGACATTTGTTCTTGTGGGAAAATCTAGAACTGGGGATGGTGTCAAAATAAGGGATCACCCATTTAAAATAGAGGTGAGGAGGAATTCCTTCTAGGGTGAGAATATTTGGAATTGTTCACCCCAGAGTGCTACAGAGCCTGAATCATTGAATATATTCATAACTGATTTTGGTCTTCACAGAGATCAAGGTTATGGAGAAGCAAGAAGGTGAAGTTGAGGCCAAGATCTGATCAGTCATGATCTCATTAAACGGTAGAGTATGCTCACATGGCCTATGCCTGTTTCTATGTCCTATGTTCTCATGCGAGATAGGACTGGGCAGACCGAAAATATTGGGCAGGCCAAAGGCTTCCTAGTGAGGCCTAATAAGGTCCCACAAGGACCTTAAATCATCCAAATCTGTGAAACTTAACAGGGCCTCTTCTGGCCAGTTTTGCCATATATTTACAGTGTGGGGTTCCACTGCTGAGAATTTAAAATTAATTCTTGGTTCTGAAGGTGTCATCAGGGTACGTCTTTAGTTTGCTAAGTATAGTGCTTTTAGCAGGATCTTTGTCCAAGACTTGAATTGCTACCATAAAAATTAATCCAGCTGCAGAATGGAATATGGTTGTCCATTTCTGACTTTTTAACCCTTCTCTTTTATCCTCTCCCACCCATTGGGCAAGAATTAAAATTAAGGCCATTATCTTTCTCTGGTTGGTCTTCTATTTTCTTTCATGCCCTTTCTGTTCTTATCTTGTCCTACTTCCTGCTTCTTTTAATCCTGTTCTCACTAAACTGCTGACCACCATTTTTATTTCCCTGAACCCATGCTAGCTACTGCCCCCTTCCTTTTGAAACTACCATCATAATCTTATTCTTCAAAAATAAATTATCTCTGACTTCCCCATTCTTCCCTGTTCTTTACATGACCATAAGATATGGAAGCAGAAATAGGCCATATGGCCCCACGAACCAGCCATCCAATTACATCATGGATGATCTGGTTGATAGTCCTGCCTGAGGCCCATAAACCTTGATATTCTAAAGCCAAAAATCTATTTCACTGTTGAATATAAGGACTCAACGCCCACAGCTGTCTGAGGCAGAGCATTTCAAAGATTCACAAAACACCAAGAGAAGAAATTCCTCCACATCTCAGTTTTAAATGTGTGACCCTTAATCCAGACACCAAGAAATCTGAGCTAATATCTCTAGACACAGAGGGTAGTAGAATTCTAGAACTTTCACAAATAACAACTGATGATGAAGATGTTAGTTTGAAACCTAAGCTTAATATATTTGATATCAGAAATCAATCAAAAGAATTAAAGAGTCAGGTAAATAGAAATCATTCACAGATCAGTCTTGATCTCATTAAATGGCATGGCCGAGTTGAAGTACAAATTGACAAACCCCTAACTTACATTCCTATGTAAAGACTGTGGAGGATGGGCAGCTGATCAATAGAGCATTGGAATTGTTATGAATGGTGAAAAATAACAGAAAAGAGTTTAAGCAGCAAGTTAATAGTGGGTGATTTGTGAACATGCACACTAAACCCCTTCTATTCCTCTTTAGTTCATTAATATCCTGCTACTTATTTATTCTCTTGCCTCCCAAATGCCTTATTTCTTACTGAATTCTACATGCCATCTTTCTCCCCTCCTGATTATTTAATCAGTGATATTTTCTTGCAGTCTTCAGCTTTCTTCCTCACTTTCACTCACATAATCAATTTTTGATCAACTGTAAACTTCCAAATTATGGCTCCTTTATTAAGTCTAAATCATTAATTGATAATGTGAAAATTCTAAGCTCTGCAACGTGCTAAATAGTCTTTCCAGTAAAACAACAGATGACCATTTTCCTTTGTTTCTGTGCACTCAGCTAATTTTTCATCTCATCAATCACTTTTCCAAGGATCGCTTGTGCTTTTACTTTTCTGCTTAAAACTTTCTAAAGTCCATGTAGAATACATCACTTTTTGTAACCCCTCAAAAAATTAACCTAAGTTAGTGAACACAACTCTTCATTAACAAATCTATGCTGATTGTGTTTATTAATCTGTGCTTTTCAAAATAACAGTTTTAACTGTCTCAGAGAACCTTTTTCTAATACTTTGTTGACAGACCATCCCTTTCTTAAAAAAATATTAGCAGCTTTCAAGTACTCTGGTACCATGTCTGAAATCAGAGAGGTTTGGAACATAATTATAAGGAATTAAGGAACAATGGATCACAAAATTTTTTAAATCAGCAGGTGCTGGAAATCTGAATCAAAAACAGAAAATGCTGGAAGCACTAAGCAGGTCAGGCAGCATCTGGGGAAAGAGAAACAGGATTGAAGTTTCAGGTCAAAGAATCTTCATTGGAACCTATGGGATTAGAGTAATAGAGTCACGAAAATAGGTGCTTGGGATCAACTCATCCACGCCCACCAAGGTCCCTAACTAAGTTAGTCTCATCTGCCTACATTTAGCCCATGTCTCTCTAAATCTTTCCAATCCATGTATGTGTCCAAATGCCTTTTACACTTTGCAATTGACCAACCTCTACCACTTCCTCTGGCTGCTCATTCCATAAACCCACTACCATCAGGTCATGTTTAACTCTTTCCCCTCTCATCTTAAACCTATGGTCTCTAGTTTTAGACTCCCATCCCCTCGGAAAAAGACTGTGAACATCCACCTTATCTATGCCCCTCATGATTTTATAAACATCTATAAGATCACCCCTCAGCCTCCTTCACTCCAAGGAAAACAGTCCTAGCCTATCCAGTCCCTCTCTATATCTCAAGCACTCCAGTTCCAGCAACATGCTTATGTATCTTTCTTGCACCTTCTCCAGCTTAATCACACCCTTCCCATTGTATGGTGACCGGAACTGCACACAAAATTCCAGGTGAGGTCTCATCAATGCCTTGCACAGCTGTAACTTTTGTATTCCCTGACAGATGCATGTCATATGCCTTCCTCACCACCTTGTCTAACTTGTGATCCACTTTTGGGGAACTATGTACTTGTACCCCTAGGGTCTCTCTGTTTAACAACACTCCCCAGAGCCCTGTCTTTCACTGTGTAAGTCGTGCCATAGTTTAACTTCCCAAAATGCATCACTTCACATTTATCCAAGTTAAATTCCGTCTGCCATTTCTTTGCCCACTTTCCTAGTTGATCTAGATCCTCTTGTAACCTTAGACAACCTTCTTCACAGTCTACCACACCATTAATTTTGGTATCATCTGCAAACTTACAAATTGCACCGTCTACATTCTCATCCAATATATTAATATATATTACAAACAACGGGACTCAGCACTGATCCCTGGCACACCACCGGTCAAAGGCCCCCAGTCTGCCATATCTGCCAAAGATATGTCATGTCCCCTTTTCTTCCACTCATGATTTCCGTCTTGTGTACTTCTGCATCCCTTATAATCCTCAAGGGATTCGCTTGATCCCAGCTGCCTCATTTCTCCTGACCAGATTCTCAATATCCCTCATAAACTGGAGTTCCCTAATCCTGCCAGCCTTGCCCTGCACTCTAACAGGAACATATTGGCCCTGAACCCTCCCTATGTCACTTTTAAAGCCTCCCACTTGTTAGATGTTCCTTTACTTGCTAATAGCCTCTGCCAATCAACCTTTCCAAGTTTCTGTCAAATGCCATCAAAATTAGCCTTGCCCCAATTTAGGACGTTAACATTGACCTTTTTTTTCCATAATTATTTTAAGGCTAGTAGAACTATGGTCACCGAACCCAAAGTGCTCTCCCACTGACATATCAGACACTTGCCCCACCTCATTTCCTAAGAGGAGGTCAAATGTATCCCTTCTCCAGTAGAACCACTTACATATTGCTTGAGAAAACTTTCCTGGACATACTTAGCAAATTTTGCCCCATCTAATCCCTTGGCACTAAGGCAGTCCCAGTCAATATTAGGGAGGTCAAAATTACCTATTATTACAACCCTATTATTCCTACACCAATCTGTGATCTCACTACACATTTGCTCTTATTCCCACTGGATTTCAAGGGGCCTATAGCACAATCCCATCAAAGTGATCAGCCGCTTCCTACTTCTAAGTTCTACCCATATAGCTTCACTGGACGTTCCTCTCTCAGTATTTAGACATCCTCTCTAAGTGCTGGGATGATGTTCTCCCTAATCCGTAGAAACCATAGAAACCATAGAATACTACAGCACAGAAAACAGGCCATTCGGCCCTTCTAGTCTGTGCCGAAATGTTATTTGACTAGTCCCATTTACCTGCGCCCAGTCCATAACCCTCCAGACCTCTCCTATCCATGTAGCTATCCAATTTATTCTTAAAACTCAAGAGTGAGCCTGCATTTACCACATCAGATGGCAGCTCGTTCTACACTCCCACCACTCTTTGAATGAAGAAATTCCCCCTAATGTTCCCCCTAAACCTTTTCTCTTTCACCCTAAAGCCATGTCCTCTCGTAGTTATCTCTCCTAATCCAGGTGGAAAGAGCCTACTCACATTAACTCTGTCTATACCCCTCATAATTTTGTAAACCTCTATCAAATCTCCCCTCATTCTTCTGCGCTCCAAGGAATAAAGTCCTAACCTGTTCAATCTTTCCCTGTAACTCAACTCCTGAAGACCCAGCAATATTCTAGTAAATCTCCTTTGCACTCTTTCAATCTTACTGATATCCTTCCTATAGTTAGGTGACCAGAACTGCACACAATACTCCAAATTTGGCCTCACCAATGTCTTATACAACCTCACCATAACATCCCAACTCCTATACTCAATACTTTGATTTATGAATGCCAGGATGCCAAAAGCCTTCTTTACAACCCTGTCTACCTGCAATGCCACTTTCAGGGAATTATGTATCTGAACTCCTAGATCCCTTTGTTCCTCTGCACTCCTCAGTGCCCTGCCATTTACTGTGTATGTCCTCCCTTGATTTGTCCTTCCAAAATACAACACCTCACACTTGTCTGCATTAAATTCCATCTGCCATTTTCTGGCCCATTCTTCCAGTTGGTTCAGATCCCTCTGCAAGCTTTGAAAGCCTTCCTCACTGTCCACTACGCCTCCAATCTTAGTATCATCAGCAAACTTACTGATCCAATTTACCACATTATCATCAAGGTCATTGATATAGACAACAAACAACAATGGCCCCAGCACTGATCCAGTCTGAGAAACAATCATCCACTACCACTCTCTGTCTTCTCCCACACAGCCAATTTCGAATCCAGTTTACAACCTTTCCATGGATACCTAGTGCCTGAACCTTCCAAATTAACCTCCCATGTGGGACCTTGTCAAAGGCCTTACTAAAGTGCATGTAGACAACATCCACAGCCTTTCCTTGATCTACTTTCTTGGTAACCTCCTCGAAAAACACCACAAGATTCGTTAAACACGATCTACCACGCACAAAGCCATACTGACTATCCTTAATCAGCCCTTGGCTGTCCAAATACTTGTATATCCGATCTCTCAAAACACCTTCCAATAATTTACCCACTACTGATGTCAGGCTCACTGGCCTGTAATTACCTGGTTTACTTTTAGAACCTTTTTTAAACAACAGAACAACATGAGCTACCCTCCAGTCCTCTGGCACCGCACCCGTGGCTAAGGACATTTTAAATATATCTGCCAGGGCCCCTGCAATTTCTATACTAGTCTCTCTCAAGGTCCGAGGAAACATCTTATCAGGCCCGGGGGATTTATCTACCTTTATTCGCTGTGTAAAGCAGCAAGCACCTCCTCCTCTTTAAACTCTATATGTTCCATGACACTATTGCTTGTTTCCCTTCCTTCCATATCCACTATGCCAGTTTTCTGAGAAAATAATGATGCAAAAAAATTGTTTAAGATCTCTCCCATCTCCTGAGGCTCCATACATAGACGACTACTCCGATCTTCTAGCGGACCAATTTTGTCCCTTACTATCCTTTTACTCTTCATATACTTGTAGAACCCCTTTGGGTTTACCTTCACATTATCTGCCAAAGCAACTTCATGTCTTCTTTTTGCCTTCCTGATTTCCTTCTTTAGTATTTTCTTACATTTTCTATACTCTTCAAGTACCTCATTTGTTCCTAGTTGCCTATACCTGCTATAAACCTCTCTCTTTTTCTTAACCAGATTGCCAATATCCCTTGAAAACCAAGGTTCCCTATGCTTGTTGACTTTGCCTTTAATCCTGGCAGGAACGTGCAAACTCTGCACTCTTAAAATTTTGCCTTTGAAGGCCTTCCACTTACTGAACACATCCTTGCCAGAAAACAACTTATCCCAATCCACTCTTCCTAGATCCTTTGTCATTTCCACAAAATTAGCCTTTCTCCAATTTAGAACCTCAACTCGAGGACCAGACCTGTCCTTATTCATGATTAACTTGAAACTAATGACATTATGGTCACTGGACCCAAAATGCTCACCCACACATACTTCCGTCACCTGACCTGTCTGGTTCCCTAATAGGAGATCAAGTATTGCATTCTCTCTCATTGGTACCTCAATATATTGATTTAGAAAACTTTCCTGAACACATTTGACAAATTCCAAGCCATCCAGCCCTTTCACAGTATGGGAGTCCCAGTCAATATGTGGAAAGTTAAAATCCCCTACTATTACAACTTTCTGTTTCTTACATCGGTCTGCTATCTCACTACAGATTTTTTCCTCCAATTCTCGCTGACTATTGGGGGGTCCATAATACAACCCTATTAGTGTGGCCACACCTTTCCTGTTCCTCAGCTCCATCCATATGGCGTCTGTAGACGAGCCCTCCGGGCTGTCCTGTCTACGCACAGCTGTGATATTTTCTCAGTATCACAGCTCCCCCTCCTCTCCTATTTTACCTCAATCACGCCTGTAGCATCTGCAACCTGGAACATTGAGCTAACACTCCTGCTCATCCCTCAACCATGTTTCTTTAATAGCTTTAATATCACAATCCCATGGGTCTATCCATGCCCTGAGTTTATTTAGGCTGTTAGGCTTCTTGCATTGAAATAAATGCAGTTTAGCCTTCATGATCGGAAAGGCCATGAAAGTGCCACTAAAGTCAAAAATTATCCATGAATTTTTGAATGGCCGATCAGGCATGAATAGTTGGATGGTGTACTCCTGCTTCTATTTCTTGTGTTCTTATGGTCAAAGCCTCTTCTGTTTTCTCTCTTCTGTCTCCAGTACACAGATCGTGACTTGGCAATTCTCTCTGTTGAGGTCATTTTTCTACCCTGTGAGTTATTATCCCAGTAATGTCTGCCTGGCATCCTACTAACATCCATCCAAGACATAACACTTATTCAATAGCAAGCAACCTAGATCATCCAATGAATCCACATACAATGCTGGAACTAATAGTCCTTTGACCTAAGAGCTAGGAGTTACTGACAGAGTCAATTTTGGAATAACTGTATCATGCCAAAGAACTAAATTTTATTTACTTAAATTTAGAGTTTATGATGTGTTGTAGCTTTTGTTGTATTTCTAATGTCAATGCACATCATCTCCACGTTACAGCAGAGTTCCATTCCTGTGAACTGTTCATAACATGACAGCAAACAGCAAATCCATACTGCTGGTCTTTCAAACGCTCGTTTATATGTACGGTCTGCACATAAGTCAGATGTTCATGAATTGAGGAGGACCTGTAAAGTAGTTTCATAGGTTTATTTGAACATTGGCAGACAAGATTAAGGAATATCCCAAAGCACCTTATAAGTATATTAAGGGTAAGGGGAAACCAGAGAAAAATAGGATCTATCAGGGACCAAACTGACAATATGCACATGGAGCTGGCTGGTGTAGGTAAGATCTTAAATGAATGCTTCTCATCTGTTTGCATTAAGGAGAAGGACATTGTGGTTGGAGAATTCAAGGAGAGGGATGGTGGAATTCTAGAACAAAGTACCATCAAAAAGGAGAAGCATTAGATGTCTGTGCTTAAATGTGGATAAATCACCAGATCCTGATAAACTGTATTGTAGGCTGCTATGAGAGGCATAGGAAGAGATTGTTGGGGCTCTGACAGAAATTTCCAATTTTTTTCTGGCCACAGAAGAGTTGCCAAATGACTGGTGGACAGCGAATGTGCTATCTTTAGTCAAGAACTGCAGCAGGGGTAAGCCAGGTAATTACAGGCCTGTGAGTCGAACTTCAGTGGTGGGGAAATTATTGGAGAACATTCAGAAAGACAGAATTAACCTGCACTTGGAAGGGCAGGGTATAATCAACAACATTTGGCATAGTTTTGTTAGAAGGATTTGATTGACATTTTTTAAGAAATAACAAAATATATTGATGAAGGCAATGTGATTACTGTAACCAATATGTACTTAAATAAGGCCTTTGACAAAGTCCCACATGGGACACTGGTCTGAAAGGTTAGAGCAAATGGGATTCGTGGCAAGTTGCAAATTGGATCCAAAATTAGCTAGGTAAAGGGAGGCTCTCACTCTTACATATATCAAGTACATTAATGATTTGGATATGAATGTGGGAGATGCAATTCATAAGTCTGCAGATGTCAGAAAAAATGGTGGTGTTGCTAGGAGGTTAGTCAGCCTACAAGATTAGGCTGATCAGTTGGTATAGCTATGGCATATGGAATTTAATCCTGATAAGTGTGAACTGAGGACTGAAGAGGGTGGGGCCCTAGGGAATATTGAGGAACAGAAGGACCCCAGTGTACAAGTCCAAAGATCCCTGAAGGTGGCAGTACAGTTGGGTAAAGTGATGAAGAAGGCATACAGGTTACTTTGGCTTCCATCATGACCTAGGGCATAAAATATAAGAGCAGGGAGGTTATGGTCCAACTTTATAAAACATTGGTTAGGACTCAGCTGAAGTACTATGTACAGTTCTAGTCACTGCACTATGAGAAGGATGTGATTACATTGGAGAGGGTGCAGAGGAGATTCACCAGTATGTTGCTTAGGATGGAGTGTTTCAGTTATGAGGAGAGAGTGGATTGGCATAAGTGTCTAAAACTAGAGGGCAGAGGTTTAGGGTCAGGGGTAAGGGGTTAGTGGATGTGAGGAAGAACTTTTTCCACTTGGAGGGTGATAAGTGGCTGAGTGGCCTATAGAAGCATGTACTTTCACAACATTTAAGAAGTATCGAGATGAGCACTTAAATTGCCAAGATATAGAAGGCTATGGATCAAATGCTGGTAAATGACATTAGTATAGATAGATACTTGATGGTTGAAATGAACATAGTGAGCCGAGGGGCCTTGTTCTGTGCTGTATGACTATGACTAAATCAGCATACAAATCTTTGCCACTAAAACTACTGATATGTCATTCCTATTTTTAGTAGCAACCCACTTGTTAAACAGCCATTGGGGAATATAATGAAACACGCTTCTGTATTTCATCTATACCTTTATTATGAAATGAATGTTTTAAGTCTAATTTCTAGACAGGTTCTGCAGGGAAGTAAGCAGCCTTGAAGTAATGCACTTCCACTCCCACTCCCATGGAGGATCGATACTGACCAGTGAGTCAAGGTTTCTGGAATGTCCACCAAAGAGGTTCAGCTATTGAATTGTTGTCTTAGGTGCTGCTATACTTTACTCATACCCTCCTATCCAATGAGGTGTGACATTTGCCAGACACGTGGTTTGACCTCCCTAAAATATCTTCAGACTCAGTATGCTGACAAATGTAACTGGTACCGTGGTGACAGGTTACCCAGTGCTTCTTCCCACTATCTCATCAACGTCAAGGTTAACTCTGTACCAACCTCCGGACTGTTAGTTTCTCTTGTCCCAGGGGCCTGCAGGATTGCAGTGCTGCCCACCTTTCATCTCCAACTTCTACAGGGTAACTTCCACTACTAGATTTTCACATCTTACCATCCACTGGGCCAGTCAGAAGGTATTGTTTTATGAGTTTAATGCAGAATTGATGTCTTAAATGGTTTATAAAGGTCAATGTAGAATTGAAAGTAATTTGCTCTTTGAATTATAACTCACATAACGAATAACATTTGCCAGGCCACAGTGCTTCTGCTTAACAGACTCAAGTATCAGATTCCAGTGCTGGGAATCTTATTTAAACTTTGCCATTGGATTTTGTTTGGGCTTGAGCTCAGGACTTGTTAGAGGATATATTTTTATCTTGTTAAGCGACTAAAGCTTTTGCTGTTTTGCGTTCTGTCACACATGCCTTAGCTATCAGTGACATCATGGCTTTGAAAGAAAGATGTCATTTCCAAGTACATTGTGAGAGCCATTTCTAAAATTCTGTATTGTTACAATGTATTTTATCACTATATTATTATTTGAAACAACTTTAGGATGAATCAGATACTGCTTTGATTTTTGTGTAGTAAAATGATATCACAGACTATAATTAGATGAGTGCGCAGGGTATTTGCTCACAGAATTTACATACACAACAGCTGCAGAAAGAGCTGTGTTGGAAGGGCAATGTTTCCTCTGCTGTTCTCTGGGATTTGAGTGTCAGTAACATGTGGTCAGCTCAGAGATCTGTGCACTAGTGGCATTGACTGGGTGTCTAATCGCAGATTTTATGTCTTTAACCTGCATTTTATGTATACCGTGTTCAGTTTTGGTCATGTAGGAAGAGGACTCACCTAAATTAAAAACAAAATTTTGAAAAAGATACCCTGCCAGTATATAACAAATTTTAGTGTGACAGTTTAAATCTACCAGTTATTATTTATTGATGTTAGATAAAAAATAACATTAAAATTGGTTTTTAAATGAGGATGTATCAAACAGGAGGTGTAAAGCTAGAATGTGAGAGTCTACCAGCTTGAAAGTATTGATGTATATTGAAGTAAGTGAGCAGACAGAAGCTAATAGAATTCAAAAGCAAAGACTGCATTACCCATATATTCATTTTTTGGAATGTGGGCATTGCTGGCAAAGCCAGCATTTATTGTTCATGTCTAATTGCCTTTGGGAATGTGGTAGCAAGCCACATTCTTGAACTGCTGCAGTCAAGGAATGAAGATATATTTCAATGTTAAGATGATGTGTGACTTGGAGGGACATCTGCAAGCGACGGTGTTTTCTTGGTGGTAGAAGTTGCAGGATTGGCAGGTTGTATCAGAGAAGTCTAGCACAGTAACTGCAGTGCATTTTGTTAATGATGTACCCTGTAGCCAGTTTGTGCCATTGGTGGAGAGAATGAATATTTAGGATGATTGATTGGGTCGGGGTGCCAATCAAGTGGGCTGCTCTGTCCTGATGGTGTTGAACTTCTTGGGTGTTGTTGGAGCTGCATGTATCCAGGCAAATGGAGAATATACTATTGTACTCCTCACCTGTTCTTTGTAGATGGTGGAAAGGCTTTGGGGTATCAGGAGATGAGTTACTTGCACCAGGAGTCTCAGCCTCTGAGCTGCTTTAGTAGCACAGTATTTTGTGGCCAGTCTTGTTATGTCCCTGGTCAATGGTAGGAAAATTAGTAGGAAAAGTGTTGTGGGGAGGTGGGGGGGGGGAACTCAGTAAAGGTAAGGTATTTAAATAGCAAGAGGAAGTGGTTGGACTTTGATTTGTTGAAGATAGTATTGCCTGCTTTCCCATTATCTGAACGTTGCTTGCCACATCAACCCATGTCTAATTCTTGTCTGGGTCTTGCTTCATGCCAACATGAACTGCTTCATTTGTTGAACTGTTGCAAATGGAGTTGAACATTGTGCAATCATCAGCAAACGATTCACTTCTGACATATTAGAAGGAAAATCACTGAAGCAGCTACAGACAGGCCAAGGATACTGTCATCATGAACTCATACAGTGATGTTCTGGGGCTGGGATAATTAATCGTCAATAATGACAATGATCTTCCTTTGTGCAAGATACAATTCCAACAATTGGACCGTTTTCTCCTTGAGGCCCTTTGACTTCATTTTATCCAGTGTACCTTGATGCCAAATTTGTCAAATGCTACCTTGATGTCAAAGACAGTCACTCTCATCTAAAATCTGGAATTCCACTTGGTCCATGTTTGGATCAAGGCTGTGGAACTAACAACTCCAAAAGTTTTTGCTTTTGGAGCTGTGTGAGCCTGGATCAGTGAACAAGTCAGTGGAGAATAAATGTCACTTGAAAGCACTGTTGATGATAATTCTCAATCATCCACAAAGTGATGGAATTTGACTGGTTTGGCGGTAATTAGCCAGATTAGATTTATCATGATTTTTGTGATAAGGACATACCTAGCTAGTTTTTCATATTGTAGGTAGATGTATGTAGCTCTCAGCCATTTCCTGATATCAGATAAAGTATATTCTAATATAATGGCAATCTCAGGAAGAAAACAAGGTGGATCATCCACATGACACTCCTGGCTGGATATGGTTGTGAATGCTTTAGCCTTGTCTTTCACACTTTCATGCTCTTTTTGGTGAGAATGGGGATGTTCTTGGAGCCGCCTACCTCCATTAACTATTTAATTCTCCGCCACCATTAACAACTACAAAGGTCTGCAGAACTTTGATGTGACCCATTAGTTGTGGGATTGCTTAGCTCTATGTTTTGCATGGTATTTTTGCTGCTTAGCATGTAAGTAGTTCTGTGTTGCAGTTTCACCTGATTAGCATCTGATTTTTAGATATACCCTATGCTGCTCTTATGCATTCCTCATCAAAGCAAGGTTGACCTTTGGGTTGATAACAACACTAGAGCAAGGGATTTGCTGGCCATAAGATTATAGATTACACCATTTCTGATGGTGTATATATATTCACTTAGAGTTGTAGGGACATGGAAACAGACCCTTCAGCCCACCGTCCACACCAGTCTTCAACCACCCCATCTACACAAATCGTACATTAGTTCCACTTTTATTCTCCCTATTTTCCATCAGTTCCCCCCAGGTTCTACCACTCACCAATAGACTAGAGGCAATTTACAGTGGCCAATTAACCTACCAACATGCATGTCTTTGGGACATATGGGGGGGGGGGGGGGGTGGAAATCAGCACTCTGACGAAACCCACACGGTTTCAAGGAGAGGGTTCAAACTCTGGACTGAAGTCAGGTCTCTGGTGCTGCAAGGCAGTGGCTCTACTAACTGCGCCACAGTGCTGCCCATTTGAAAATCATATGAGTAGTGAGCGACAGCAGCTTAAACATATTACAAATGCTGCATGATTAAATTACTTTTTTAAAAAACTTGAAAGCAACTGACCAGAAATGAAATTTATGAAAATCAATATGATTTCTGAAGCAAAGGTTTGGACACAATACTTAGAAAATGAAAATGAATGCAATAAAAAGAATGAATGCATAATCTCTTGCTTCTGATGACTAAAAAGGACTCAGAGCAGGAATCTGGGCAGCTACACGGATATCAACTCAAATGTGTTGGCTTTGTATCTGTTTACTTTCTGTCCCAGGTTCTGAATGGGTGAGGAGTCAAGTCCTTTGTTTTCCTTCCCCATCTTACCATTGTACCCACAAAATCACAATGGAACTTTTGCTAGCTGAGAGACTGTGCCCAATTTTAGTTCCAGGCAACTTATTTTTTTGCAGGTGACTTCCGGGGGTTGATTTTACCTTGTGATGAATTAGTTGAGCCTTAAAATGGCAGTGAAACTATACAGCATCATCATTTCGCAGCCTAGGCATTTTTAATGGCTTGGATATACTGTATATACCTCTGATGGCATCCAGCTGATCACACTGAGTAGCAGGTAACATTATTTTACTTATCAGGAGCCACTGCTGAAGAATTCCTTCTTCCTCACAGCTCCATCGACTCAGGGTTGATCCTGACCTTCAGTGCTAACTGTGTGGAATTTGCACGTTCTTCCTGTAACCCTGTGAGGTTTCCCCAGGTGCTTTGGTTCCTCACACATCCTTACATCCATGCTAATGGTTTAATTGGCTACTGTAAACTATCCCTTAGTATTGATAAGTAGGAAAAGAAACGAAAAGGAAACTGATAGCCATATGATAGAGAATAAGTTGAAGTAAATAGAGACGGAGAATGAGACTGATGGGATTTACTCTGCTGGAAGTCAACATGGATCCAACAGTCCCAATGACTGCCTGTATTTTGTGTGTAAGTGATTAATAATTGTGGGATTGAACCCAACATTGATGTGGATTGATAAGTGTAATGGAGAAGCCTAGGATGCCATTGGTGCTGTGTGAGATCTAGAGAATTACTCCTGCTCTCCTTGGCCCATAAGATACTAAAAAACCTCTGGCTTTTGATGCATCTCCCAGAAATTGTGGGAAAGACATCACTGCTCACTTACTTAGGCATCAATCCAAAACTCCATCAGGAGTTGCTTTGTATATTTGAAGCAAGGCGCAAATATCTTCTGGTGAGAATCCTAACCATTTTGAAAGCATAGATTGTAACCCATGAGCTGCAGTCCTATCTGAAGTAGGAATACACTTCTTAAAATAAAATTGCATATCCTTTCAGCAAGACTTTGCTGCTGGACTGGTGCAGCAAGAAAGTTATCAGCCTGAGCTACAGATAGGTCCCAAAATTTCTAATGTTTTTCTGGTGATCTTGGTAGAAGAGTCCAAGGCAAAGGTGGAAGTTCTTCCCGCCCAGTGCCAAGTGAATCCTGGATAATCATCCCTGCCATACATTTAGAGAAATTACTGCACCTAGATCTGGTGCAGAAAATATTTTGATGACCTCTCAAGAATAGCAAGCATGGTCAACTCTCTCTTCACTTCATAGGTTTTTAACTTCAATATTTCTCCACTCAGAATGCCTCTTTCTTCTTCCCCTTCTCAGTATCTACACAACAAAAAGTAGCTTCACACATTTGCATTGTCCAAGGTAGTCATAAACATTCACTTTCTGAATTTGCAGTTCAGGACAGCAAAAGGCATAGGGAAAAGAACGGAAACAGATTCAACCACCCATCTTCAAGGCACTGTCAGATTTTAAATCAGTGCTTTGTCAGAATAAGAGACTTCCTGATGCCTAATATTTCAAACTATTTCATAAACCATTGGGAAAAACACAAATACATGACGATGTTAAGCACCATCCCAACTCTTAAGTATTTTATATTTCCTGTAGTCCTTCTTGGAATCCTTCAGGAGAGGCACTCCAATGGGTTTAATTATTCCCAAGAACAGCATAGAGATTGCTTACTCCCAGCTGAATTTGAGAAAATGATAGATGATCTGCATGGCATAAGAGACGAACTACTAGCGAGCAGAATGTACCTGGTGCAGGAAGTTCCCAGGAAAGCCTGACCTGCTCAGGACAGAGTTGAAGGTTCCATGAGCTCACCATGCCTGCCTTACACATGCAGTTATATCATGCACCTGAAAGGCCTTAAGAATTTTACATCTGTTCACCATTTTAGATGTGATTGCTTGACTCAGACACAATAATGACTCATAATAATCATCCAGCTTGCAAAGGGAGTCTGTAGCCTTCTATAGGGATAGGCCTGAATTCAATTCTATTTGCAAGGATGACAAAAACAGGTAAAATTTCAGATACTTAAATGATTAAGTTTAATTCCCCATCATTCTAAAGTTTGACAGTCTGCTGTTAAAACATTTGCATTGCATTCATTAGGAAATGTTAACTATCTCCATGATTCTGGTAAAAGACTACATTCACATTGTCATTTGCAACCTGCTGTCTGTGTGTGTTATTCTCTGCTGATGGTTTTGCTTTCGCTGTTTCAGTGAAATCCATTGCAAGACTGCTTAATTAGATCCTACCTCACCTCAAGTTAGTCTGTGAATACATCATTAGGTTAATGATAAAAAGATCAAAAAATTGACTGGTACATACCTACCAAGAACATGCCACATATTCATTTATAAAGATAGCACAAATTTAAAGGGTTTTTGGTTCATTTAGCAGCATTCGAATATTAAGACAGAAACTGAAAGTGTAACCTGGATTTTTCTTATTCACGATAGAATGCAAGAAGATAACTGCGAAGCCTCCACATCCATAACTCAGCTTCTGAGGGAGAGCTATTTAGCCGAAGTCCGAATACAACAAGAGCACGGTGAGAAAAGCCGGTTAGAAGGTATCCCACAGCATTTTCATTATGGCAGTAAATCTGGGGTTTCACAGGAGTTAGATGGTCAGGACGAATCCCCTGACTTGTCTGCATTTCTGAGCCAGGAAGAATTGGACAAAAGTGTAAACTTGGCTCAGCAAGCTATTGCCCTATGTTCACATGAAGTGAATAAAGATGAAAAGCAGATCAATTTAAACTGCCCCCACAAAGATTCTTATGACATTTGGAAACCATCTGGGAACAAAAAGGTTTTAGAATCTACAGATTCCTCAACTCTCCCAGAGAAATCAAATAACATATCTTATCAGCACGAGAATTTCACCAGGAGCCCCAGCAGCTCAAAAGAAAATTACAAAGAATTAAGAAAGCAGCCAAAGAATACTACTTACTGTAGTGAAACAGAGTCTAAAAAAGATTACTTAAGTAAAGCTGCAGATTTCATTGAGGAGTTATCTTCGCTCTTCAAAACAAACAGTTCAAAACGACTTAAACCTAGAGCCTGCAAAAGCTCCCGAAGTAGGGCACAGGCAAAGTCTTGTTCACAAACTCAATGTTCAAATTGGTCTGTTGATGAGAGAGAGAGGGCACACGTTCCATTTCCTACACAGGTGTATGATGAAAGCATACCAAAGGAAGAATCTGAAGAAGTAGAAGAGGCTCCAGTTCAATCTGCATCTATTGAAAAAATAAGAATAGAAGCTGAAAACGATGAAGCTCAGTCAAGACCTTTATCTATTGAAGATACCAAAGGAGATCCACCACGATTCAGTCAGCGACTGAAGAGCAGGGAAGCAACAGAGGGAAGCAGAGTCCAACTTGAATGTGTTGTGACAGGATTACCAAAACCAGAAGTGAGGTAACTGTCCCATATTTTTGTCTTTTTAAAGCTTACAGTTTGACTTGTCAAAAGATTCCAGTGTGTTCTGTAAATAATTTTCTGACCATTAAATTAAATGCTTGGAAACATGCATTTTTGAGCTTAAATCCAGTCTGGTTTTGCAACTGGAGAGGCATGGACAAGCTGTGTAAAAAGTGAGTCTGTTCTATATATATGAAACATGTGGGAACCTACACCATGGAATTTACAAGATAGTATATTTTATCAAGTATATTATATATCTCTCTCTCAAGATGATGTGGAGGACATATGTGAAGATATTGCTGGGGCTAGAATGTAGTGGGTGCCTGGAATGTGCTGCCAAGGGTTGTGGTCTGTTGTATGTTCTATCACATTCATTAGTATAGATTCTGGCCACTAGTTGAAGTTACACCTTGTACAAAAGAGGGTTCTAGTTTTGTCATAGACTGATCACCATAACATGGAACATAATTTTTTGAATTCCTCAGGGAAGTGTCCTAGCCCAGTCTTCAGTTGCTTCATCAAAAGGTCAGAAGTGAGATATTCACTGATGATATGGTTTTCCTTTCCATTCACACATGATTCCCAGCAATTTTATTAAACTTATTCACCATTGGCACACCGTAGCTGCAGTGGTTTCTATTCAGCAAGATATGTTGAAACTATTCACCTGACAGTATTTCACAAACCTGTGACCTAATTCATCTGGAAGGACAAAGGCACTAGGTGCATAGGAATGTCACCATCAGTGACATCAACAAGTATACCAAGAGCAAGAGTAGAGCCAGCAAAAGAGTGGGTCCACTTAGGGACCACAAAGGAAATCTGTGTGTGGAGCCAGGCAATGTGGGTGAGGTCATAAATGAATACTTTTCATCTATATTCACTAAAGAGAAGGACATGGGAGATAGTGAGGGTAAAGAGGGGTATGTGGATAATCTGGAGCAGGCCAGTCATTATTAAGGAGGAGAAGATGTTATATGTTATCAGACACATAAGGGTTGCTAAATCCCCAGGGCTGGATGAGATCTATTCCAAGTTTCAATGGGAAGCAAGAGAGGAGCTAGCTTGGGCCCTGACTGAGATTCTTGCATCTTTATTAGCCACAGGTGATGTGCCTAAAAGCTAAGATAGCTAATGTTGTTCCTTTATCTAAGATCAGCTGAAGAGATAAGCCTGGACACTACAGGTCAGGGAGCCTTATGTCAGTATTAGGGATAGGATTTATATATCTTTGGAAAGGCAGGGGCTGATTAAGGATAGTCAGGCTTTGTGCAGGGTGAAATCCTGTCCCACTAATTTGACTGAGTTTTTGGCGGCACGGTAGTGTAGCGGTTAGCGTAACGCTATTACCGCACCAGTGATCTTCTTACAGACAGACAATTCCTGTCACTAAGTAGTTTGTACGTTCTCCCTGTGACTGCGTGGGTTTCCTCCAGCTGCTCCGGTTTCCTCCTACATTCCAAAGACATACAGGTAGGTTAACATGGGTGTAATTGGGCAGCATGGGCTTGTTGGGCCAGAAGGGCCTGTTACCATGCTGTAGAAATAAAGATTAAAAAGCTAAGAATATTGATGAAAGGCAGGGTGTTAGATATTATCCAAGTGGACTTTAAGGCATTTGACAAGGTTCCACAATGTAGGTTGGTCCAGAAAGGCAGGTGGGATCCAAGGCAAACTGGCTAAATGGATTCAAAATTTGATAAGAGACAGAGGGTAGTGGTGGAAGGATGCTTTTCTAATTGGAAATCTACGACTAGTGGTGTACGACAGGGATTGATGTTGGGATCCTTGTTTGTGATATATTAATGACTTGGATATCAGTGTAGGAGATACAATTAGTAAGTCTGTGGATGACACGAAAGTTTGTGATGTTGTGGATAGCAAGGAAGGTTGTCTAAAACAGGATACAAACCCAGATGGAAAGTAGTGCAGAGCATTGGCAGATAAAATTTAATCCCTACAAGTGTAAGGTGATGCATTTTAGAAGTCAAATAGGGGTAGGACATACAGTATACAGTAAATGGTAGGGCACTATGGAATGTTGATGAACAGACTTTGGGGTTCAAGTAAATGGTACCCTAAAAGTGGCAACAAGAGCAGAAAGTGTGGTGAATATGGCATGCTTGCCTTCATTGGTCGGTGCACAGAACGTAAAAGTTGGGACATTATGTTGCATCTTTATAAAAATTAGACCGCATCTGGCAGTATTTGGTGCAGCTCTGGTCGTCACACTATGGGAAGGATGTAATTGTGCTTTAGAGAGCGTAGAGGAGATTCACCAGGATGTTGCTTGGATTGGAGGACCTTAGTTTTGGGGAGAAATTGGAGAGGCTGGATTTGTTTTCCCTGGAGTGAAGGAGGGCGAGGGGTATCCTGATAGAGGTATATAAAATTATAAGAGGCATGGATAGGACAGGTGGTCAGAACCCTTTCCCCATGATAGGTGTATCATACATATGTCCTCTTGTTTATAAGGTTAAGGAACAAAATATTAAAGGGGATTTGAGGGGATTTTTTTTTTAAAACAGAAATTGGTTTGTGCCTGGAACTCACTGACAGAAAAAATGGTTTAAGAAACATTTAAACATGCACTTAAGTAGGGAAGGCACAGAAGGATATGTACCTAGTGCGAGCAAATATGTATATGGGCAAAATAGTCGGTGTGAGTGTGGTGGGCTGAAGATCCATTTCTGTGCTGTACAAATCCATGACTATCCCCTCCTTGCTTTGGAAGTATCTTGCTGGGTCAATTATATGTTATTCTCTACTTTCTATTCAGTCAATTTCATAATTTGCTTTCAGTTCCATGAAATTTAGCTTTATGTGAAGTATAAAGAACACATTGAATTGTGAGTGCAAGAGCAGAATGGAGGACATCACAACATAATCATTCCTGAGATAACTGCAAAACCTTCAGGGCTGCTAATTAAATACACCCATGTTATAAAGACAACAGGAAAGAAAGAACAAAGTATGGGAAGAGTAGCCTTTGTGATTAAGGATGAAATCAAGAAAGATTGTTGATAATATAGAATAACAGAATATTAGAACATAGAATGGAGACACAAAGAACATAGAACAGTACTGCACAGGAACAGGCCCTTCGGCCTACAATATCGTGCCAAACTAATTAAACTAGTAATTAAACACCTAACTAAATTAATCCCTCTACCTACACATGTCTATATCCCTTTATTCTGTGCACACTTATGTGCCAATCTAAGAGCCTCTTAAAGGCCTCTCTCATTTGTCTCCACTAGCACTTCTGACAGCACATTCCAGGCACCCACCACTGTAAAAAAAAACTTGCCCCACATATCTCCTTTGAACTTACCCCCTCTCAGTTTAAATGCATGCCCTCCAGCATTAGACACTTTGACCCTAGGAAAAATATTCCAACTGTCTATCTATGCCTCTCATAATTTTATAAACTTCTATCAGGTTTCCCCTCAGCCTCTACCACTCCAGAGAAAACAACCCAAGTTTGTCCAACTTCCCCTTATAGCACATGCCCTCTAATCCAGGCAGCATCCTGGTAAACCTCTTTGGCACCATCCCCAAAGCCTCCACATCCTTCCTATAATGGGATGACCAGAATTGAATGCAATACCAGAATTGAATCCAGATACACCCTAACCAGAATTTTATAAAGCTGCAACATAACTTCCTGGCTCTTGAACTTAATGCCTTGACTAATAAAGGTAAGCATTGCCATACACCTTTATCAGTCTATTGACTTGTGCAGCCACTTTCACTGAGCTATGGACTTGGACCCCAAGATCCCTCTGTACATCGACGCTGTTAATGGTCTTGCCATTAACTTTCCCTTTACATTTGATCTCCCAAAGTGCAACACCTCGCACATGGCTGAATTAAAATTTCTCTTCTAGTTCTCCACCCATATCTGCAACTGATCTATATCCTGCTGTATCCTTTGACAATCTTCTAGTACACTATCCACAATGCCACCAATCTTTGTATTGTCTGTGAACTTACTAACCCACCCATCCACATTTTCATTCAAGTCATTTATATACATCACAAACAGCAGAGGTCCCAGTACGAATCCCTGCGAAACACCACTAGTCACGGATCTCCAGCCAGATTAAGTTCCATTGACCACAACCCTGTCTTCTATGGGCAAGCCATATTGGTGAAAGATAAGTATTTAGTAGAGATTTTGTAAAGAAGTTAAGACTCCAGTGGGAGTTGAGTAGAGGTTCACTGATACTAACTGAGGTGGCAGAATGTACAAGTGCAGAGATTAGATATATACATTTAGAAATGTGAATGTGGTTTTACAGGAAGATTTTGCCTTTGCTATAGGTTGATTTAAGCAGATTGTGGTAAATTTCTTGGGTATGTTCTGAATAAAATTTTGCAGGAATAAATCCCAGTATAACAAGCAGGTAGGTCATATCTGTTATAATGAGTAAAATGAGCCTGTTTTAGTTAATTGCTTAATGGCCCATGAACATTTCATTATATCTAATAATGAAAAACCTATTAAGATTCAAGACTTTGAAAAGGGTGACTGCAACTTATTAAAGTACAGACTTAATTAAATTGAATAAATATGTTCCTGGCTATAACAGCAGAAAAAACAACAGACGATTGTCTTGTTGCCACAGAGGACCGTGAAAGCAGAGTCATTGGGTGTTAAGGCAGAGATTAAAATGTTCTTGATTGGTAAGGGAGTTAAGGGTTACAGGGAGAAGACAGGAGGATGGGGTTAAAAAACAGCCACGATTGAATGGTGGAGCAGACTCATTGGGCCGAACGGCCTAATTCTGCTCCTATATCTTATGGTCTAGGATTGCCAGAGGTTTACAGAATGTGATACAGAACCAATTTATACTCCAAAGAGACAAAATCCCTAGTTGCATATCCCCTCCCCCCCATCCCCAAATATGGACAACATGTAACAAACAGGAAAAAAGCATACTGAACTGCAAAGTATAGTATATACTGTAACTGAGAGAAATACAAGGAACATAAAGGAAGCAACTACATACAATAAGATCTGCAAAAAAAGGAATATGAAAAGAAATTGCAAGAAATATCAAAATTAACACAACCTTGGAGAACAAGTTAGTCAGGAACATTGTGGCAACACCACCCATCAAAACTGATAACTGTCATTTTGTGAATGAGACTAAAGAAACAATGAACCTATGAAATAATTATTTTATACCAGTATTTGAAAGAAACTAATTTTAAATTAGTGCAGGAACTCAAAATTAAGATAAACAAAATAACAGTGGTGGAGAACATAATGGTACGAAAGAGTGACAAATTCCAGACCAGATGGTTTCTATCCTAGGTTATTGAAGGAATTAGGTGAGATTTCTAATGATAATCTACAAAGTGTCCTCAATTTGGGAATCATTTAATTCATTTAGATTGGAAATTTGGACCATTTGAGTCTCATTTCATGATTATTTTTTCACTATTTAAGATATGTGAGAGGGAAAATAGGGAATTACAAGTAAGCTAGTCTAGGATCTATTGTCAGTCTATAACGAAGGACAAAGTAATTCAACACCTTCAAAACCAGCAAAGATTTCTGGAAGATATCTGATGGATCTCATTAAATCTTAACAGTTGAACTAACTATGAATGTAATTGTATGGATTTACAGAAGGCATGCACTAAAATCTCTCGTTAAACACAAATTATTGACTGAGTCCACCCATTTTTGGAAGTTGGTTGAGTGACAGGAGACAGAATAGGGGTAATGGGCAAGAGTGTCTATGACAGGATATAGCAAGAGGTCTCCTGCAGAGTTCTGTATTGGGGCTCAGCTATTAACTATTAAAGAAACAGTTCAGTTGAGCAAATGGAGAGTGACATATCTAAATTTACCAATGGCACTGGAAGCAGTGCAAGCATATGGAAGTAGAGAATCACAAGCAGCTATTAGTGGATTAAGTGAATGGGTGAAACTGTGGCAAATAGATTTCAGTGAAGGAACAGAACAGTACAGCACAAGAACTCATCCCATCTGTCTGCACATGGTCTACATCCCTCCATTCCCTACCTGTTCATGTGCCTGTCTAAATGCCTCTTGAGTGTTGCTATCATATCTGCTTCTACCACATTCCCTTGCAGTGCGTTACAGGCACTTATCACTCTTAAAAATAAAACTTGCCTTGTAAATCTTCTTTAAACTTTCCTCTGTCAACTTAAAGCTATGCCCTCTAGTATTTGACATCTTCATGCTGGGGAAAAAAAGACTGACTATCTGCTCTGTCTATGCCTCTGATAATTTTAAATACGTTTAACAGGTCAGACCTCAGTCTCTGATACTTCAGAGAAAATCATCCAACCTTTCCTTATAGCTAATACTCAATCTAGGCAACATCGTGGTTAACCTCTCTTGCACCTTACCCAAAGCCTCCACATCCTTCCTATAATGGGGTGACAAGAACTGCACACAATACTCCAAATGTGGCCTAACCAACATTTTATACATGATTTGCCAACCTTTATACTCAATGCCCAGACCAACGAAGGCAAGCATGCCATACACCTTCTTTACTACAGTATCTACGTGTTGCCATTTTCAGGGAGTTATTGACTTGCACCCCAAGATCCCTCTGTACATCAATGCCCTGAAGAGTCCCACAATTTACTGTATACTTGCATTTGACCTCCCAGAACGCATCACCTCACACTTGTCCAGATTAAGCGCTATCTTCCATTTCTCTGCCCATATTTCCAACTGGTCTTTATCCTGCTGTGTCCTTTGACAACCTTCCTCACGATCCACAACTCCACCAATTTTGTGTCATCTGCAAACTTACTAATCAACCCACCTACATTTTCATCCAAGTCATTATATATTCAGCACCGATCCCTGCAGAACTCTACTGGTCACAGATCTCCAGTCAGAAATACAACCCTCCATCACTACCCACTGTCCTCTATAGCCAACCCAATTTTGAATCCATACAACCAAGTCCCCGTAGATTCCATGGACCTTAATCTTCTGGGTCAGCCGACCACAAGAGACCTTGTTGAATGCTTTACTAAAGTCCATGTGGATAACATCCACTGCCCAACATCAATCATCCGTCACCTCTTCAAAAGGCTCATCCTGACTATCCCTAATAAGTCCATGCTCTTCCAAATGACCATGAGGTTTTAGTTAAAAGCTGACTTTTTAAAATGTATCCATATTTTTCAGCCCATTTTATATATCAGAGTGTTCCTGTATTAAATTGTGGAGCTGTGTGCTGTTTAAAAAAAGGGAGTTGCAGTGGATTTGCACTTTACAGCACCATACAAATCATACCCAGCCCTTCAAGAGCTCAGGACTATTTCCCAGGCAGGCTTTGTTCTTAAATTGGCTGCAAGTGCTGTTGGTGTGGAGGTGAAAATATTCCACTGAAGCAGTCTATGTTTACATTTTGTAATGGAGATTCAAATATTTTATGGAAACAGAACATACATTTCTTCTATTTGATGAACCATTTCATTTCATAGAAATGGAGTTTAATCTGGATAAGTGGATCTGATAAGTAAGGAAGGTGATAATGCAAGCCATTAGTGGAGAGGTGAAGGGCAGAGGGAAACAGAACCAGATGGGGGAGGGAGTAGCTGGTGGGTAAAATGTGTGGGTAGTAGATGGGTGAAACCAAGAGAGGAAGACAGATGAAATGGGTGGTGGAGAGTTGGGGTGGGGGGGGGGGGGTTGGGGAGAAGGGGGAATGTAGAGAAGCAGAAACACTACAGCACAATTCAGGCCCTTCAGCCCACAAAGCTGTGCCGAACATATCCCCACCCTAGAAATTACTAGGCTTACCTATAGCCCTCTTTTTCTCAGCTCCATGTACCTATCCAACAGTCCCTTAAAGGACCCTGTCGTATCCGCCTCCACCACCGTTTCCGGCAGCCCATTCCACGCACTCACCACTCTGAGTAAAAAAAATTACCCCTGACATCTCTATACCTACTCTCCAGTACCTTAAACCTATGTCCTCTTGTGGCCACCATTTCAGCCCTGGGGAAAAGCTTCTGACTATCTACCCGATTAATACCTCGCATCATCTTATACAGGTCCCCTCATCCTCTGTTGTTCCAAGGAGAAAAGGCCGAGTTCCCTCAACCTGCTTTCATAAGGCATGCTCCGCATTCCAGGCAGCATCCTTGTAAATCTTCTCTGCACCCTTTCTATGGCTTCCACATGCTTCCTGTTAGTGAGGTGACCAGAACTGAACACGATACTCCAAGTGGGGTCTGACCAGGGACCTATATAGCTGCAACAATACCTCTCGGCTCCTAAATTCAATTCCCTGATTGATGAAGGACAATACACCATATGCCTTCTTAACCACAAGTCAACCTGTGCAGCTGCTTTGAGTGTCCTATGGACTCGGACCCCAAGATCCCTCTGATCCTCCACACTGCCAAGAATCCTACCATTAATACTATATTCTGCCATCATATTTGACCTACTAAAATGAACCACTTCACACTTATCTGGGTTGAACTGCATCTGCCACTTCTCAGCCCAACTCTGCATCCTATCTATGTCCCTCTGTAACTTCTGACAGGCCTCCAAACTATCCACAACACCCCCAACCTTTGTGTCATCTGCAAACTTACTAACCCATCCCTGCACTTCCTCATCCAGGTCGTTTATAAGAATTACAAAAAGCAAAGGTCCCAGTACAGATCCCTGAGGTACACTACTGGTCACTGACCTCCACTCAGAATACGACCCTTCAACAACCACTCTTTGCCTTCTGTGAGCCAGCCAGTTCTGGATCCACACTGCAATGTCCCCTTGGGTCCCATGCCTCCTTACTTTCTCAATAAGCCTTGCATGGGGTACCTTATCAAACACCTTGCTGAAATCCATATACACTACATCCACTGCTCTCCCTTCATCGATGTGTTTAGTCACATCCTCAAAAAATTCAATCAGGCTCGTAAGGCAGGACCTGCCCTTGACAAAGCCATGCTGACTATTCCTAATCATATTATACCTCTCCAAATGTTCATAAATCCTGCCTCTCAGGATCTTCTCCATTAGCTTACTTAGGTTACCAACCACTGAGGTAAGACTCACTGGTCTATAATTCCCTGGGCTATCCCTACTCACTATCTTGAATAAGAGAACAACATCCACAACCCTCCAGTCTTCCGGAACCTCTCCCGTCTCTATTGACAATGCAAAAATCATCGTCAGAGGCTCTGCAATCTCTTCCCTCACCTCCCGCAGCAGCCTGGGGTACACCTCATCCAGTCCTGGCGACTTGTCCAACTTGATGCTTTCCAAAAGTTTCAGCACCTCCTGTTTTCTAATATCTACATGCTCAAGCTTTTCAGCCCACTGCAAGTCCCCACTACAATCCCCCAGATCTTATTCCGTAGTGAATACTGACGTAAAGTATTCATTAAGTACCTCCACTATTTCTTCCAGATCCATACACACCTTCCCACTGCTGCACTTGATAGGCCCTATTCTTTTGCATCTTATCCTCTTGCTCTTCACATACTTGTAGAATGCCTTGGGGTTTTCCTTAATCCTGCCCACCAGGGCCTTCTCATGCCCCCTTCTGGCTCTCCTAATTTCCTTCTTAAGCTCCTTCCTATTAGCCTTATACTCTTCCAGATCTCTAACATTACCTAGCTCTCTGTACCTTTTGTAAGCTTTTCTCTTCCTTTTGACTAGATTTATTATAGCCTTGGTACACCACTACTATCCTTTCATGACTCCCCTGTCTCATTGGAACATGCCTATGCAGAACTCCACACAAATATCCCCTGAATATTTGCCACATTTCTTCCATACTTTTCCCTGAGAACATCTGTTCCCAATTTAATCTTCCAATTTCCTGCCCGAGAGCCTCATAATTCCCTTTACTCCAAGTAAATGCCTTTCTAGTCTGTCTGTTCCTATCTCTCTCCAGTGAGGGAAATAGAATTATGATCACTATTACCAAAATGTTCACCCACTGAGAGATCTGACACCTGACCAGGTTCATTTCCCAATATCAAATCAAGCACAGCCTCTCCTCTTGTAGGCCTATCTACATATTGTGTCAAGAATCCTTCCTGAACACACTTAACCTCCACCCCATCTAAACCCCTCACTGACTGGAGATGCCAATCGATGTTTGGGAAATTAAAATCCCCCATCACAACAACTCTGTTATTCTCACACCTTTCTAGGATCTGCTTCCCTATCTGCTCCTCAATATCCCTGTTACTATTGGGCGGCCTATAAAAAACACCCAGTAAAGTAATTGACCCCTTCCTGTTCCTAATCTCCACTCAAAGAGACTCCGTAGACAGTCCCTACTACAACCTTTCTCTATTTGAGAGCCAAACACCTCTTCCCCAGTCTCTCCAGTTCGGATCCCACCCCCCAACAATTCTAGTTTCAATTCTCCCCAGTAGCCTTAGCAAACCTCCCTGCCAGGATATTGGTCCCCCCAGGATTCAAGTGCAACCCGTCCTCTTTGAACAGGTCATACCTGCCCCAAAAGAGGCTCCAATGATCCAGAAACCTGAATCCCTGCTCCTTACTCCAATCCCTCAGCCACACATTTAACTTCCTCCTCACTGTAACTTAGCACAGGCAGTAATCTGGAAATTACTACCTTTGAGGTCCTGCTTCTCAACTTCCTTCCTAATTTTCTATAGTCTTTTTTCAGGACCTCATTCCTTTCCCTACCTATGTCATTGGTACCAGTATGTACCACGACCTCTGGCTGTTCTCCCTCCCCCTTCAGGATATCTTGGATGTGATCTGAAACATCCCAGACCCTGGCACCTAGGAGGCAAACTACCTTCCGAGTTTCTTTCCTGTGTCCACAGAATCGCTTGTCTGCCCACCTGACTATAGAGTCCCCTATCACTACTGGCCTCCTCTCTCCCTCCCTGCCCTTCTGAGCCACAGGGCCGGACTCTGTGCCAGAGACACTGCCACTGTTGCTTCCCCCAGGTAGGCTGTCTCCCCCAACAGCACTCAAGCAGGAGTACTTATTGTCAAGGGGTACAGCCACAGGGGTACTCTCTGGTACCTGACTCTTCCCCTTCCCCCTCCTGACTGTGACCCACTTGCCTGACTCCTGTGGTCCCGGTGTGACCACCTGCCTGTAACTCCTTTCTATCACCTCCTCATTTTCCCTGACCCGATGAAGGTAATCGAGCTGTATCTCCAGTTCCCTAACACAGTCCCTCAGGAGCTGCAGCTCGGCACGCCTGGTGCAGATGTAGCCTTCCTGGAGGCAGGGAGACTCCGGGAACTCCCACATCTGACACCAAGTACAGGAAACTGCACTCATACCCCTTCTTTAACTCATCACCTCTTGAGCCAAAGCCCAAAACACTCTGCTACCTCTCACTCCGCTGCCCACTCCAACACTGCCTGCTGGATATGGTGGTTTGCTTTTTAAACTGCCTGGCCCTTACCTGTTGACGTCATGCACCTGCGCAGTCCAGACGTCACGTGCCTGCGCAGTCCAGACCCCACTATTCCCGATTAAAACTTGTATAAAAAAAGAACCTTATAAAACTAAACCTTATAATAAAAACCCTATAAAAAAGAAGAAAAATTTATCTGTCCCAAAGTCCGCCAAAGTGAAACCCATGAAAGGGGAACCCACGAAAGGGAAGGGACAAAAATGGGAGGACCAGGAAGGAGAGAGAGGTGGGGGACAACTGAGTAGTCTACAACCCAATGGTATGAACATTGAATTTTACAGTTTCAGGTAACCCTCATCTCTGCTGTGTGTGTTCTTCCCCACCCCACCTCTTTCTGATCCTCCTCTGGCATAAATATCATGGGCTGAAGAGCCTGTTCCTGTGCTGTACTGTTCAATGAGCCAGTTGCTGAACCATCAGGATTTCTGAACAATAATGGATTATAAGAGTTGGACTGTGCTGTGTATCTGACTGCATTAATTGTAAGCCACTATTTAAATATTTGTTATTATTCATTGGTGCTGGCTGCAAGAAGCTTCACACATTTGATTTATTTTATTCAATTACTGTTTTAAACATCTAAAAATAATTTCAAGGATTCTCTATTACTTATGAACTGAGGGAATAATTAAATCCCATTTGAAGTTATATGGCAGAGTTCCAACAACATCCCTACAGTTAAGGTTAAACTTTTTAAAAAGATTGGATTTTAAAATGTTTCTTTATTGTTATATTGTCATTGTAAATCACTTAAAAATTAATCTTAAAAGAAGTTTTGCTTTTCACCAACAAATATTGACTTTGAGCTGCGCTCAATTTTGTCTTCATTGCTAGTAGTTGAGCATATCCAAACATAGGATAAATAATTGATTCCTTCGGATAGAATTACGAGCCTAAAGAGTTTGTAGGGTCTCACAGTGTAAGAATCATACGGCAGAAATGGGCCCTCGCTCAACTGTGTCCATGCCCACCATCAAGTACCTGTCTATGCCAGTTGCCTTCTATGTATTTCAAAGGCTCTTTGAAATACATCTTAAATGTTGTGAGCATACTTGCCTCCACCACCTGCTCCAGTGATGCATTTCAATTTTAACCACCCTCTGGGTAACAAATTCTTCTAACTCTCCTATTCCTTATCTTATGCTATTCCCCCCTAGACATATTCACTCCTGCCCCTCAATTTTGTATAACTCGATCAGAACACCACTCAAACTTCTCCAGTCAAAGGAAAACGAAACCCAACTAATCCATTTTGTCCCCATAGTTGAAATGTTCCATCCTGCAGGTTGAGTCAGTAGTAAGGAAGGGAATTGCAGTGTTAGCATTCATTTCAAAAGGACCAGAATATAAAAGCAAGGATGTACTGCTGAGACTTTATAAGGCTTTGGTCAGACTGAATTTGTAATATTGAGAGCAATTTGAGCCCCGCCTCAAAGGAAAGATGTGCTGGACCTGGTCACAAGAATGATCGCAGGAATGAGAGGTTTCATGTATGAGGAGCATTTGATGGCTCTGGGCCTGTACTTGGAGTTCAGAAGGATGAAGGAGGGTCTCATTGAAACCCACCGAATACGGAAAGAACTGGATGGAGTGGATGTAGAGAGGATATTTCCATTAGTGGGATAGTCTAGGAATGTCCCTCTAAAACTGAGCTGGGGAGTAATTTCTATAGCTAGAAGGTGGTGAATCTGTGGAATTCATTGCCAAGGAGGGCTGTGAAGGCCAAGTCATTGGATGTATTGAAGGCAGAGATTGATAGGTGAAAGGGTTAAGGGTTATGGGGAGAAGGCAGGAGAATGGGGTTGAAAAAAATATCAGCCATGATTGAATGGTGGAGCAGACTCAATGGGACAAATGGCCTAATTATGATCCTATATCTTATGGTCATATCCAAGGCAATATCCTGGTGAATCTCCTCCTTCACATCCTTCCTTCCTTTCATGTGGCACATTATTGGCTTTGTGAGGGGCAGGTTGTGCCTCAGGAGCCTAACTGAGTTTTTCTGAGGAGGTGACAAAACAAATAAATGAAGGTAGAGTGATGGATGTGGTGCTTATGGACTTTAGTAAGGTGTTTGACAAGGTTTCCCATGGTAGGCTCATCTAGAAAGTCATGAGGCACGGGATCGATGAAGACTTGGCTGCGTGGATTTGGAATTGGCTTGCCATCAGAAGGCAGAGGGTGGTAGTAGATGGAGAATATTCTGTCTGGAGGTCAGTGACCAGTGGTGTTCCACAGGGATCTGTTCTGGGACCCCTACTCTTTGTGATTTTAAGAAATGACTTGGCTGAGGAAGTGGAGGGATGGGTTAGTAAGTTTGTGGATGACAAAGGTTGGAGGGGTTGTGGATTGTATAGAATGTTGTTGTAGGTTACAACAGGATATAGACAGGATGCAGAGTTGGGTGGAGAAGTGGCAGATGGAGTTCAATCCAGAAAAGTGTGAAGTGATACACTTTGGAAGAATGAACATGAAGGCACAGTACAAGGTTAATGGCAGGATTCTGAGCAGTGTGGAGGAACAGAGGGATCGTGGGGTCCAGGTCCATAGATCCCTCAAAGTTGCTGTACAAGTTGATAGGGTGGTTAAGAAGGCATATGGTGTGCTTGCATTCATTAGATGGGGGATTGAGTTCAAGAGCTGCGAGGTAATGTTGTAGCTCCATAAAACTCTGGTTAGACCACACGGAGTATTGTTTTCAGTTCTGGTCACCACATTATAGGAAGGATGTGGAAGCTTTAGAGAGGGTGCAGAGGAGATTTGCCAGGATGCTGCATAGATTAGAGAGAATGTATAATGAGGAAAAGTTGAGCGAGCTGGGCTTTTTTTTGGAGCAATGCAGGATGAGAGGCGATTTGATAGAGGTGTAAGATTATGAGGGGCATAGATAGAGTGGACAGCCAGTACCTTTACGCCAGGGTGGTAAAAGCAAATACCAGAGGACATCCACTTAAGGTCAGAGGAGGAATATTCAGGGGAGGTGTCAGAGGTTCTTTACACAGAGAGTGGTAAGTGCCTGGAATGCACTGCTGGGGTGGTTGTAGAGGCTGATACGATAGGGACATTTAAAAGGCCTTAGATAGTAAGAAAAATGGAGGGTTGTGGACTATGCAGAAGGGTTAGATTGATCATGAGATGTTGAAAGAGTTTGGCACAACATTGGGGGCCAAAGGGCTGTAATGTGCTGTACTGTTTTCTTAGAACAGAACATTAAAGCACAGTACAGGCCCTTCAGCCCATGATGTTGTGCTGACATTTTATCTTGCTCTAGGAGCAATCTAAACCTTCCTTCTCATATTGACCTCTTTTTTAAAATCATTCATATGCCTAGCTAAGAGTTTCTTAAATGTCCCTAACTTATCTGCCTCCACCACCTTTGCCAGCAATGCATTCCACGCACCCACCACTCTGTGTAAAAAAAAAACTTACCTCTGACATCCCCCTTGTATCTTCCTCCAATCATCTTAAAATTATGCCCCTCACGTTAGCCATTGTCACCCTGGGAAAAAGTCTATGACTGTCCACTCGATCTATGCCTCTTATCATCTTGTATACCTCTATCAAGCCACCTCCTGTACTTCTTCACTCCAAAGAGAAAAGCCCTAGCTCGCTCAACCTATCCTCATAGGACGTGCTCTCCAATCCACACAGCATCCTGGTAAATCTCCTCTGCACCCTCTCTAAAGCTTCCACATCCTTCCTATAATGAGGTGACCAGAACTGAACACAATACTCCAAGTGTGATCTAACCAGAGTTTTATAGAGCTGCAACATTACCTGGCTGCTCTTGAACTCAATACCCTGACTAGTGAAGGCCAATACACCATATGCCTTCTTAACAACCCTATCAATCTGCATGGCTATCTTGAGGGATCTATGGACGTGGACCCCAAGATCCCTCTGTTCCTCCACACTACTGAGTCCTGCCATTAACCTTGTATTCTGCCTTCAAGTTTGTTCTTCCAAAGTGTATCACTTCACACTTTTCTGGGTTGAACTCCATCTGCCACTTCAGCCCAGCTCTGCATCCTATCAATGTCCCGTTGTAACCTACAGCAACCTTCTACACGATCCACAACACCACCAACCTTTGTGTCATCTGCAAACTTACTAACCCACCCTTCCACATACTCATCCAAGACATTTATAAAAATAGGGGTCCCAGAACAGATCCCTGTGGAACACCACTGGTCACCAACCTCCAGGCAGAATACATTCCATCTACAACCACCCTCTCATCTATGGGCAGAGTCAATTCTGAATCCACACAGCCAAGTTTCTCTGGATCCCATGCCTCCTGACTTTCTGAATGAGCCTTCCATAATGAATCTTATCAAACGCCTTACTAAAATCCATGTACACCACATCCACTGTTCTACCTTCATCAGTGTACTTTGTCACATCCTCAAAGAATTCAGTCAGGCTCGTGAGGCATGACCTGCCCCTCACAAAGCTATGCTGACTGTCTCTAATCAGGCTATGCTTCTCCAAATGCCCATAAATCCTGTCTCTAAGAATCTTCTCCAATAATTTGCCTACCACTGAAGAAAGACTCATTGGCCTGTAATTCCCAGGGTTATCTTGAAAGAAGGAACAACATTTGACACTCTCCAATCATCTGATACATGTCCAGTGAGGATGCAAAGATCACCACCAAAGGCGCAGGAATCTCTTCCCTCACTTCCTGTAATAACCTTGGATATATCCTGTCCGGCCCCAGTGACTTATCTATCCTAATGTTTTTCTAAAGTTCCAGCACATCCTCTTTCCTCATATTGACATGCCCTAGCATATCAGCCTGCTGTACGCCATCCTCACAAACATCAAGGTCTCTCTCACTGGTGAATACTGAAGCAAAGTATTCATTAAGGACTTCCCCTACGTCTTTCAACTCTAGGCACATGTTTCCTCTTTTATCCCTGATCGGTCCTACCCTCACTCTAGTCATCCTCCTATTCTTAACATGTGTAGAACGCCTTCATGTTTTCCTTAATCCTACTTGCCAAGGCCTTCTCATGCCCCCTTCTAGTGCTCCTAAGTCCATTCTTAAGCTTCCTCTTGGTTATCTTGTAACTCTTCAGAGCCCCGTCTGATCCTTGCTTTCTAAACCTTAGGTAAGCTTCTTTCTTCCTCTGGAGTACAATTGAGTACAGCTCCCTGTACTCCCTTTTCAGGACCTAATCTCTTTTCCTACCTATGTCATTGTACCAATATGTACCATTATTTCTGGCTGTTCGCCGTCCCCCTTCAGAATGCTGTGGACCTGATCTGAGGCATCCCTGACCCTGGCACCCAGAAGGCAACATACCATCCAGTAGTCTCTTCATGTCCACAGAATCTCCAGTCTGCCTCCCTTACTATTGAATCCCCTTTCACTACCACTCTCCTCTTCTCCCCCATTCCCTTTTGCGCCACACAACCAGGCTCAGTGCCAGAAACCTGGTCACTGCTGCTTTCTCTTGGTAGGTTATTCCACCCCCGTCCCCCCCCCCCCCCAACAACATCCACAGCAGTATACCTATTATTGAGGGGAACAACCACAGGGGTACTCTGCACTACATGCCTATTCTCCTTCCTTCTCCTGACCGTCACCCAGCTACCTGCCTCCTGCAGCTTAGGAGTGACTGCCTCCCCATAGCTCTTATGTATGAACTCCTCATTCTCCCGAAGGAGCCAAAGGTCATCCAGCTGCATCTCCAGTTCCCTAACACATTCTGTAAGGAACTGCAGCTGGATGCACCTCATGCAGATGTAGCTATCAGGGAGACTGGAGGTCTCCCAGAACACCCACATCTCACAAGATGAACACACCACTGACCCTGAAGCCATTCTAACTACTCTAGCCTGGCACTAAAGGAAAAAAAACAAAGACAGAAAGAAAGAAAGAAACTTACCAGAAATTTAACTTAGCCTCTGCCTCGTCTCACTGAGCCAAAGCCTCAAGTGCTCCACTCTAACCCTGGCTTGCTCACACAATGGCCACTCCACTTATACCTACCTTCCCTTTATTCACTGCTGTTAGTTAGCCAATCAACTATTAACAATTTGCAAATGTGCCTCTTTTAGACTCTTGCAAGGTGAAACTCACAAGCACAAGCATGAGACTCACCTCATTTCAAAACTCCCACTCCAAATCTTGCTCCAACTCCTGACTCTGCAAGTTCTATGTTCTACGATTTGCACACAGAATTACACACAGTGCTTCAGCTGTGGCCTAACTAAGGATTTATGTAGATGTACCATTACCTCTTTGCCTCTATTCTATGCCCTAGTTAATGAAGGCAAGTATTCCACATACGTTCTTAAGCACTTTATCTATCTGTGTTCAGGGATTTTTAGACCTGTACATTAAGGTTATACATTGTGTGGTCCTAGCCATATTAATCCTCCCTAAACATAACACTTCACATTTATCAGGATTAAATTCTACCTGCCCATTTTACAAACTGATCAATATCATTATACAGTAGAAGTCTAGCCTCTTCCCTATCAGCAACACTATCAATCTTAACAAAGCCACATTGACTATCTTGTTCAATCTCTACTTCTCCGTATGAAAATTAATCCTGCCCCTCAGAATTTTTTCCAATATTTTCCCTGCCATTGATGTTGAATTTACCAGCCTGTAATTATCTGGCTTATTCCTGCTGCCCTTCTTGAATAAGAGTTTCACATTCGCTGTCATCAAGTAACCTGGCATCTTGTCTGTGACTGAAGCAGATTTGAAAATTTCTGTCAGATCCCCATCATTTTCTGCCTTGCCTCCCATAGCAGCCTAGAATACTAAGGCCCTGGGGATTTATCCACTTTTAAGCCCATTAAGAAATCTAACGCCTTCTCCTCTTTGATGGTAGTTTGCTATACAGTTCCTCCATCCCTCTCTCTGAATTCCCCAACCACAATATCCTCCTCCGTCGTGAATATAGAATGAGAAGTATTCATTTAGGACCTCATCAATGTCCATGATATCCATGCACAAATTGCCACTTTGGTCTTTAATGGTTCCTACTCATACCTTGGTTACCCCCTTTATACACATAAAATGCTTTGAGTTTCCTCTCACTGCCGGTGCCATTTTGTGCCCTTTCTTTGCCCTCATAATTACTTTTTTAAGTATGTCCTCATACATCCTATACTCCTGTAGGTCCTCACCTGTTGTCATTTCTCTATATCTGCCATGTTATCTTTTCCTTCTACATCCAATTCTCGATGTCCCTTGACGTCTGTGAAAAGAGAAACTGAGTTAAAATTTCAGAGTTGGGAGGGAAGGATAGGACAAAGGGAATATCTTTGATGGGATGAGGCCAGGTTGCCATGAGGATAGGCTGTTGATGTAGCTTTCAGCAGATGGTGACGAAACATGACAATACTTCAGTGTACTTCCTGAGAGATGAAGGTAGCACAGTCTCATCTTGAGGACCTCAAGAGCACTCTCCACTCAGTTGCTGTGACTCCACAACTATGATTGTGGTCATGCTATCCAGCACAACAATAAGCCTGTCCTGGAACGAGGAGCCAAGGATAAATACAACAGCAAGAAACAAACTGCTGGAAGAGCTCAGAGGGTCTGGCGGCATCTGTGGATGGTTGATATTTTGGGTCAAGACCCTGCATCAGGGTCTCACCAGTCCTGCACCAGTCCCGATGCAGGGTTTCAACTCTAAATGTCGATCTCCCTCGGCCTTCACAGATGCTGTCTGACCCACTGAGCTCCTCCAGCAGTTTGTTTTTTGCTCCAGATTACAGCATTTGCAGTCTGTTGTGTCTCCATCAAAAGTCACATCTTTATCCAATGTAGCAGTTAAAATACATTTTGTGCAGTTGGCTGTCTCAGGACAAATGTACTTCAAGCTTCCTGGATTGATGGGAGTGACAGTGGTAATTTTTTGTGGCTGGTCACACATAATCTTTACACTCAGGGAGTGAGAGAATTTCTTATTCATGATGAGCTATTGGTTCAGATGTAGAGCCCAAAGTACCAAACTTAAGTAAGCCTGAAATCTGGGAAATTCCACAAACATGCACTGGCAGCTGGTCTGTACTTACGGAGAAGCAATGAATGCCCATCTCCTTAAGAGCATCTATAATGTGAAGTGGTGAAGTTCAGTTTTCTGAATTGTGGCAAATTTCATCCTGGAATGACCTACTAGCTAAGAAATTTAGAAAGCCAATGACCCTCATTCCTGCAGGCAATTGAGTCCTGGCATGGATGTGTAACTCGAGCTCTGCTCACAAGAGATAATCGATCTCTGTCACCACTGACTTAGAAAAATGTAGCCTGGAAGAGTATAATATCTTGGATCAGTGGGGGAGGGGGCATGGCTATAGGAAGACTCTGGCTAGTCCATCTGGCCAGACTAGCTCTGTCAGCCTGCTCTGGCAAGTCAGTCCTGCTATTGGCTTTATTCCTTCTGCTTTTGGTTAGGCTGGGGACCCAATAGCACCAAAATATCTATAATAAACAACAATAAAAGACTACAATGACCTCACATAGATCCACAACCTGCCTTCAGCCTGCAGTCCTGAGTCCTGTGGAATGAATTGATCTCCCCTGCAACTTAATTACTAACTAAACTGCAGGCAATTGATCATCATTTTAAACAGTTCCTGTTGTTAACTGCTTTCTAGTGTGTTAGCCTCTGGATCAGTCCAGGGTGATGTTTTGACACAGTTTTGAGTTTGAAACTCAAAGCTGCATACGGATCATCGCCGTAGATGTTCTTGACTCAATGAAAAGGGCATTCATCTCTGTCTTCTTCAGCTGAGACAGGATTGCATTGTGTGTTTGTAGATTTTCCCAGGTTTCAGACTTGCTAATGTTTCAGGTAAAGGTAATCTGCACTCATTTGGTGCTCTCAATTACTTACATCTCCGTGATTCAATTACACAGGGGAGCCAGCAATTGGACATGGAACTTGATGTCACCCTTGCATGTTCTGCATGCTTCATGACAGACATATCACATACACAGGAACACAGGACTGAAAGTCTCATTATGTGAAAGCCACTTTGCATGGTATCGATCACATTTTGCAATCTATGTAACATCTCAATTTAATCATGTAAAGCATTAATAGGAATTTCTAGGCGAATACTTTTGGAAAAAAAATAAACATCTGGGCCTCTAACTTTGATAGCTCATGGTCATTTTTTATTCAAAAAAGAAACATTCAATGTAGTGTTCGGGACACAAACTCTCTTTTAAGTGCCAGTATATATTTAATTATTCTTCAGTGGCTCAGGCTGTTGGTGTCAAAGGGATCATCTGCCTCCATAACTGTCCCTTGACAACATTTGTCTTGTAAAGGACTGGACTTTTGTCTCTTGCAGAGTTAATCTTGGATTTCCAGAATCAGTAGCAATCTGGCACAATTAAGTCCCTCTGGTTTTGTGATGGACTCTGCTGGACTCCTGACAGAATTTTTAAGAAAATTCCTGGTATTCCCCTTTATGAATTCACAATGGATACACCTGATATAACTGCCAATTAGTAAATATATCCCTTCCAATGGAGCTATCATAGTAAATTAGTTTATTTTTAATTTCAGATTTTCTTATGACATTGAAGGCCTTCTGGCCCATCAAGTCTATGTAGGCTGTCAGAGCAATCCCATCAATCCCTTTCCCTCACTTATTTCCACATAACTCATTCTCTCTCATGTGCCCATCAATTCCTCCTGATTCTAATACCACTTGGGATGTGGGAGAAAACTGGAGCACCTGGGTAACCCACAGCTTAACAGGGAGAATGTGCAAACTTCACAAGACAGTACTGGAGATCAGAATCAAATCTGGGCTGCTGGTGCTGAGAGGCAGCGACACTACCTGCTGAGCCAGCCTATCATGAGGGAAATTGCTGTCTCAAGCAAAGTTATTCTTTAAGCTATGTTCTGAGTACCCACTGAATGTGAATGGTTTGGCCCTTTTTTATCTTTTTGAACTTAGTAATGTAAGGACATGCCATATTCTGTAGTGCAGCTTCAACTGCTGACGGTGCTGCTTGCCTTCCAACAGCAAGAAGAGCAAAGAACTTAAAATTAGAAATATGTGTGCATAAGCAAGCATTTTATACTCATTGGTTTCATTATTGAAGGCAGAAGCTGTCCTGAATACCTTAGAATCATAGAAAGTTCAATTGTAGCACTTTTGTCTCTGTGGTATCAAGTTCCATTGTAGAAATATCAACACCTATTCTTTGTGAGATTGCTGCAGTGTTGACTTTTAAGTGAGGCATTGAACTGAGGCTCAAAATAACCCTTTGCAAGGGTTTGTAGAAAAGTAATTCAGCTGTCCCGTCCAACATTTATCTCTTACTCAACATTGCTATTGCTGTCTCTGATACATTGCTATGCTGTTTCTGATACATAGAAGAATGAGAGGGGACCTCATAGAAACATTTAAAATGTTGAAAGGACTGGACAGAGTGGATGTGGCCAAGCTGTTTCCCATGGTGGGTGAGTCCAGGACCAGAGGGCACAATCTTCGAGTTACAGGGTACAGATTTAAAACAGAGATGAGGAGAAATTTCCTTAGCCAGAGGGTGGTGAATTTGTGGAATTCCTTGCCACGTACAGCAGTGGAGACCAGATCATTGGAGGTGTTTAAGGTAGAGATAGATAGATATCTAATTAGTCAGGGTATCAAGGGATATGGGGATAAGGTCAGAAATTGGGGTTAGAACAGTTTTTTTTGCCCCCCCCCCAATTTCTCATTTCTTTTTCTTTTTTCCCTTTCTTTGGAGCAGACTCGATGGGCCGAATGGCCTACTTCTGCTCCCTTGTCTTGTGATCTTGTGATTGCTGTATGCAAACAATGTATTGCGTCTATATAACAATAGTGACTGCAGTTTAAAATAGCTAATATCTTTGAAGCATCCCATAGATATAAAAGTGATAGCACGCACTATGTTCTTTCGTTATCTTTTTTACTCATAGAATCATTATAGAAACACAGTAAATTTAGGACACATGAAGCCACTTTGTCCATCATGTTCATTGATTGAAGAAATAATACCTTGCCCAATCTCAGTGTCCAGCTAGGGCTATAGCTCTGCACATCCAATTAATTTTTTTCAATTATGATCAAGGTTTCTGCCTCTCATTCTCTCAGGCTACAAGTTACAGACCCTTACCACTCCCTGAATGAATAAATTCCACACCTCCCCTCTAATCCTGCTAAGAATTAACTTATATCTATGGCTCCTGGATTTTGAACCCTCTGCTAATAGTTCTCCTATTTATTCCATCCAGGTCACTCATAAATTTATATTGTTCCAACTGAAGTGTCCCTCCACATCCTTCTCAATTTTTAAGAATCTTTGTACACACAATCCAAAGTCCCTTTGTCCTTCCATTTTGCTAAATATCCTGCCATTTATTCTATTGCTTTGTTGGACTCACATTTCTCTGTATCTCAGTGCCACTTTTCTGCCCAACTAAATAGACCTTAACGATCTGAAATAAAAAAACAGAAAATGCTAGAAATACTCAGCAGATCAAGCAGTATCAGAAAGAGAAAGGGAGTTAACATTTTAGGTCAAAGCTCCTTCATCAGAACTGAGAAAGAGAGAAAACTAGTTTACATCAAGCTGCTTGAAGGGTGGACGAAAGATGCATAGGACAAAGGAAATATTCCTTTCACCCTCTACATTATGAAGGGGTAGAAGGGTGGGTTGGCAAGTTTGCAGATGACACAAAGGTTGGTGGTGTTGTGGATAGTGTGGAGAATTGTTGAAGATTGCAGAGTGGCAGATGGAGTTCAATCCGGAGAAGTGTGAGGTGGTACACTTTGGAATGACAAGCTCCAAGGCGGAGTACAAAGTTAATGTCTGGATTCTGGGTAGTGTGGAGGAGCAGAGGGATCTGGGGGTTCATATCCACAAATCCCTGTAAGTTGCCTCATAGGGGATAGGGTAGTTAAGAAAGCTTATGTGATGTTAGCATTCATAAGTCATGGGATCCAGTTTAAGAGCTGCGAGGTAATGATGCAGCTCTACAAAACTCTGGTTAGACCATACTTAGAGTACTGTGTTCAGTTCTGGTCGCCTCGTTATAGGAAGGATGTGGAAGTGTCGGAAAGGGTGCAGAGGAGATTTACCAGGATGCTGCCTGGTTTAGAGAGTATGCATTATGAGGAGAGACTAAGGGAGCTAGGGCTTTACTCTTTAGAGAGAAGGAGGATGAGAGGAGACATGATAGAGGTATACAAAATATTAAGAGGAATAGATAGAGTGAACAGCCAGTGCCTCTTTCCCACGGCACCAATACTCAATACAAGAGGGCATGGCTTTAAAGTAATGGGTGGGAAGTTCAAGGGAGATATCAGAGGAAGGTTTTTTACCCAGAGAGTGGTTGGGGCATGGAATGTGCTGCCTAGGACAGTGGTGGAGGCAGGTACGTTGGTCAAATTCGAGAGATTGCTAGATAAGCATATGGAGGAATTTAAAATAGGGGGATATGTGGGAGGAAGGGGTTACATAGCCTTAAGCGAGGTTTAAAGGTCGGCACAACATTGTGGGCCGAAGTGCCTGTATTATGCTGTACTGTTCTATGATTCTATGATATATCACAAAAAGCAAGGAAGCAAATACTGAGTCCCTTTGAACTCCACTAGTAACAGTCTTTTCAGTCACAAAACATATCAGCCATCATTCTGTGCTTCCTGAGCCAATTTTAGATTTAGCATCCTTTCATTGATCCTATGGCTTTTATGTTTTTTGACTAGCCTGTCAGATTAGACCTTGCCAAAAATCAAAGACTACACCCAATGTAATACCATCATCAACTCTCCTTAGTACTTCCTCAAAAAATACAGATGTCTAGTAGAACGTTCCATTAACAAATCCATGTTCATTGTTCCTGATTAATCTGATCAAAAGTTTATATTCTCCCTTGGAATAGATTTTAATCACTAAATAACAAACCACTGGTTTGTTATTTCTTTGTTCTCCTTTCTTCCTTTTTTAAACAACAGTACACTGAAAGTATGGTACACTAGAGCTGAAATTATCTGGAACTGCACCTGTAACCAGGAATGATTGAAAAATGATGGTCAGATCCTCTGCAATGTCCTCCCTTGCTGTTTATAATAGCCTGGGGTGTATTTAAATGGGGCTTGGCCATACATCCACCTTCAAAGATGCTAAAAATCCCTCTAATTACATTTTTTAAACTTTGTTTATACTCTTTAATATTTTACACTCATCCTCATTAACCACAACATCTCCATTATCCTAGATGACCATTTCGCAGAATACCTGAGCTTTGTCTGTAACCGTGACCTGCATATCCCCATTGCCAGTCACTTCAACCACCCTCCCACACTATCACTGATATGACAGTCCTCTACCGCCAGGAGAATTCCAAGTGCAAACTGGAGGAACTGCTCCTCATTTTCCATCTTGGAACCTTGCAGCCTAATGGCATGAATATTGAATTCTCCCACTTTAGGTAATCCCCACCCCACTTCCCCACAGGCACTTCCCCCCCCCCCCCCCCACTTCTCTTCTTCCCTTTCCTAGCCTCTTTTTTTTCTACCTTTTCTCCCCTCTCTCTCTTTACCTTCGACCCATCCCCTGATGGATCTCTCCCCCCTCCCCCGCACCTGCCCATCACTATCTCTTACCTGCATTTACCTATCACCACCCTGTGCCCACCCCGCCTTCCCTCTTTTGTCCACCTATCACTGCTCTGCTTTTCCGCCCTATATATTGGGCTTCCCCTTTTCCTATCTTCAGTCCTAAAGGAGGGTCCTGACCCGAAACGTTGACCGCTTGCTTTTCTCCATGGATGCTGCCTGGCCTGCTGAGTTCCTTCAGCATCATCGCATTTTTCTTCTAGATTCCAGCATCTGTAGTCCTTTGTTTCTCCATTATCCCTCTCTTTGTGAAGATGCCTGCAAAGTAATTAGATCCTTATCTACAACCTTTTGCAATTTGAATGCATAAGAAACTGCAGGTAGTAGTTGACTCAGCTCAGTACATCATGGGCACATCACTCCCCACCATTGGTAGTATCTACAGGAGGCATTGCCTCAAGAGGGCTACATCCATCATCAAAGATCCCCACCATCAGGTCCATGCCATCTTTTCACAGCTACCATCGGGCAGGAGGCCTGTGTCATTCCACAGTTTACTTTTGTTCCTTTTGTACATATAAGACATTATGTATTTTCTTTGATTTTACTTGTTAATTGTTTTTCACACTTTCCCTTCACTATTCTAAGCTTCCTTTCAACTTTCACTCCTGCATTTTCTTAATTCTTCAAGGCTTTCAACTGTATTAAGCTCTCGGTATCTTTTTTGTCTTATATTACATCCATCTAATTCCACTTTTGAAGAATTTATGGACTCTATATCAACTATCTTGTATGGCAGATTTCATGTTCTAACTAGCCTTTGTGTAAAATTTTTTATTCACCCTTTGATTCTTTTTGTGCTTATAGAGGTAATACATTTTGTTAGAATTTATCATACTTGATAAAGCTTGAAATACAGGATAAAGATTAACAGGAATCCCCATTCATTTCAACATTTCACATGACTGGCAAAATCTATTTTTGCCAGGTCTTCTTTTCCAGTTTGGGTTCAGGTTTGTTTACTTGCAAATTACATTTATAGACAATCTGATGTTGCACACTTTAGAGCCAAATCAGAATTGAATTACATCTTTCTTGTTACCATACTGGAATATGACTTCCCTGCACACTGGATGCATATTACAGTGAAATCCAATGCAAGTTGAAATCTAATCCAGGAAAATAGTTGGGAACTTTAATTTGGTTGAAGTTATTATGAACAAATTTATTTTTGCCTGCTTTAACTCCTTCATTGGTACAACTCCTGGGATAGCATCATTGCATAAACACATTTTTCAATGTAGGGGCAAACTAAATCTTTTCATCTTCTATAGTTCTATGGATGAATAAAATCACACAAGTTTTGGTTACGTATTAATTTGGAAAAAAACTTTGTGTAAGGTTGATGGACGCCATACTGGGAATGGCTTCATATCTGAGCTAAAACTGCAGAGAGAAATATACTTCAAATATTTGAAATTCAGTCTCAGTGAGCCTGCAGTTTCCTGACTTACAATATTTATGTGTGGTAGCTCTTACAAAGAGTGCCTAATTGGGGAATCACCATTTGTCAGATCCAAAAATAAAATGCAAATGGAATTTACCTTGATTTGCCTTTTATATCAAAGAATTAACTACAATTAATAGTTACCAGTAAGTGCAAATTATTCTTCAACAGTTTGATATTTTAGGGCAATATTGAGAGAAAATTCAGATATATGAAATCTATCTCTTACCTTTGTCAGTTTTTTTTACTATTCACTTAGGAAATGTGCCTATTGTTGGGAAGACCATCATTCATGCCTATCTCTAATTACCTTTGAGAAGGTGGTAATAAGCTGCCCCCTGGGTGAAGATCTTCTCACGGCACTAAAGGGTTGGGAGGGCCAGGATTTAAACCCAGTAGTAATGAAGGATCAGCAATATAAGTCCAAATCAGGCTTGTATGTGGCTCAGAGGGAACCTGTTGGTAGTGATTTTTCATGTGCCTAAGGGCCTTAAGCTTTCTCATTGTAGATATTGAGGGTTAAGGCTCGATTGATGATGGTCTAATACCTCTGATTTTTCTGTTGAGTATTCTGTCTCTTTTCTCCCCTTTTTTTCATAACATTTTCTCTCTCTTATTTTCTCACTATGTTTTTTGTCACTCAAGTTATATGGTTCTCAAATCTGATCCTTTGTGAGACACCCACAAATTAACAAGTGCAAAGAGAGACTGAGAGTTTTCGGTCTGCCTGATTGATTGAGAAGGGACTATTGTGAGGAGCACTTGGAAAAACAAGCAGTAAGCGGAAGGGTATTAGGAAAGTGGCAAGGCCAGTTTACAATTTACACAAGGTGTCTACAGTTCCTGTGAGATGTCTCTGGAAGATTAAAACAAGATAAAAACCATGACATTTCCCAGGCGGGGAAGAAATGGAAAAAGTAAACAGAATGTACAAGGCCAACATTAATAGCAAACAGAGACAACCAGATCTAGAACTGCTGACCATTTTATGGACTTTGTGTTGGAATAGTTTTGTATAAGTATATTTGGATTTGAAACCTATGTTGAAATTTTATGCTGACAGTACAGCAGTTTATGTTAAGAAACAGTTTAAAATTGTGTGGAAGCTAATGCACAGAAGTTTATTTGGATTTATTGGAACACTAGGAGTATGGCCTCTCCACTCCATTGAATGTTGAAATCAGAGCACTCCTAAACAAATATAAAAGGATGTAGGAGAGAGTCGGTGCCATCTAGTGCCATCTCATGGTAATAATGAATTATAAACATCAAGCATTTCCAGGTCAGTGGGCACGACTAAGATGGAGGAAGACCACGTGGCTCATCAAGAGCCCACAGAATGTGAAATTGAGTACATGTTTTAAAAAAGAACAAGCTCTTGGGAGCAATGCTACACAGCACCTATCTTTGCCAAACCATCTTCAACCTTCCAATCCTCTAAAAGCCCTGAAAAGTGTGACAATTTCATGTACATCTTTCTAGTAGCTTCACATTTGAATCTCTCCAATCTCTTCTGTGACAGCACTGAAATAATCTCAAAAGGAGTGACAATTTCTTTTGTTACTCACCATGCTGACTTCTCTGTATTCTTTCAGTGATATACCTGCAATCTTTCAACTCAGCTCTTCTGTAGGATTCTCTCTTTACTTACCCCTCAGATCCCCCTTTAATCTCCTTACACTCACCTTAAACTTCCCTTGCAGAGTGAGTGGAGGAAAGGAATCTTAGTGCTTTAAACATATAAGAGCTTGTCTATTGCGCACAATTCCTTGGCCTTAAATGTAATAGAATTCTGGAGCGGCAGGTCCTTAATAAAAACATTCGTTGGTACACAGTGCCTGTTTAATGAGCAAAATATTTTTAAGGGGAAGATATTTGAGCTTGTGGTCAAATATTTCTCATAATTTGGCTAATATGGATGATCTTTGCACCTACAGTATAAGAAAATACAAATTTCACATTAAGAATATTTAACTCTTCTCTCCACTATGTGTCTCCACAGTTCTGATAACAAAGAGCTTCCCTTTTCAGTTTGTAGATCATGTTAAACATTTGGATTGCAGCTTAGTTACAGTGAAATTTAGAGTAGATGTGCTAATTTAGTTAGTGGCAATACCTGTATTACTGATGCTGTGTATCATACTTATGTGATGCTAGCAGCGACAAGAAATTTCACATATCTTTTGGATTTTCTTGATCAGTAAGCTTATTCATGAACTCCTATTCCCAATGCATAAATTCCACTCTATGTTATGCGCAGTAGAATATGAGTCTATTTGCAAATAAGTTCATGATCTTGTTATATCAGAAAAGCTTCCTCCCAAGATCTCCCTTCAAATTTCTTCTATTCATTCTCCTTTTCTTCATGGTGAATGCTTGAGTATTGCATGGGCATGCCAGTTAATTGGGCAACTTTGTCCTGGATGGTGATACGCTTCCTGAATGTTTTTGAATCTTATTCGGGCAGGTGGATAGTATTCACACTCCAGAGTTATGCCTTGTAGATAGGCATAACTCTGGATTTGTATCAACTGACTTGTTTGTATCAACAAACAAGTCATTTGCCACAGGATATCCAGGCACTAACCTGCTCTTGTAGCTTCAGTATTTATGTAACTAGTGCAGTTAAGTTTCTATTTTTTGGTGATTCTCAGGATGTTGATGTTGGGGGAATTGAGTGATGCCATTGAATGTCAAGAGTAGGTGGTTTTGTGTCATTTTTGAAAATAGTAATTGCCTGAGGTTTGTGTGTATGAATGTTACTTGACATTTATCAGCTCTAGCCTGAATTTTGTTCAGGTTTTGCTGCAGGCATGGACAACTTAATTGTCTTAGGAATTGTGAATGAGGCTGAGCATTGTGCAATCATCAGGAAACATCCTTACCTCTGACCTTATGATGGAAGGATGTAGCAACTGCAAATAGTTGGATGAACCTGACTGAAACTGTCACTGTATGTGCTAGCCTTAAGATGAATGTATGCTGGGGATGTCATTGAAACTGAGTATTTGTTGACAAGTAGCCTGTGAAGACAGTTCCTTTTCATCTGACAAAAGGGTCTTCAAGCATTTTGCAAGCATCCAGAATTTTCTATTTTTATTTCAGACTTCCAGCAACTGCAAGTTTTGATCTTCCTTTGGTCTTTCCTGGTAGGCGCAATGGGCATTTAATTTACACCATACTGATCACTGAGAACTGATTTGCTTCAGGGAAGGAAAACAAATAGGAAGTTTCAGAAGAATAATGGCATAATGATCAACAATGTGCTATAGGATCTGTTGAATAGATTTCACTTCGCAATTGACTTCTGCACATTCAGTATTCCTCTATCAATTTGGTATTGGCATTGGTATTGGTTTATTATTATCACTTGTACCGAGCAAGTGCTCTTGGATCTGGAGACGCTAGTTTGTGGTACTGCCATTGCAAGAGCAGGATAGCTCTGGCTCAATGGTATCTTACCTTGTCAGCTTCCTAAAGTTCAGATTCATGAAACTTAACAAAAGAAATGTTGAAATACCTAAAGACTGACCATCCATGAATTGGGCACTTAAAAACCACACAATGTATTTGGCAGACTGCAGTATTCACAACTGTATGTTATGCATAGTTGTGAAGAAAATTGTGTATAATATTTACATTTAAGCATAACTTTGACATTTTTCAGTTCAAGGAATGCATTCTCAGTGCTGATTTAGCAGAGATCTAGCAGAAAAGCTTATCAAGATTTTCAGATCAATCACCTGCCATAAACTGGCACATATATCAGACACCAGTGAGACCACTAAAAGTCACTATACTGACTTCATTGGTTTAGGGTCTTGTACTTCACAAGATCACAAGACAAAAGAACAGAAGTAGGCTATTCGGCCCATCAAGTCTGCTCCATGAGCTAAACTAATACTATTCCTATCTAGCCCCAATTTCCAGCCTTATCCCCATATCCCTTGATACCTTGACTAATTAGATACTTATCAATCTCCTTCTTAAACACCCCCAATGATTGGGCTTCCACAGCTGTACGTGGCAAAGAATTCCATAATTTCACTACCCTCTGGCTAAAGAAATTTCTCCTCATTTCTGTTTTAAACCGGTACCCTCTAATTCTAAGATTGTGCCCTCTAGTCCTGGACTCACCCACCAAGGGAAACAGCTTAACCACATCTACTCTGTCCAGTCCTTTCAACATTCTAAATGTTTCTATGAGGTCCCCTCTCATTCTTCTGTACTCCAATGAGTACAGTCCAAGAGCTGACAAATGCTCATCATGAATGCTCTTTCATTCCAGGAATCATCCTCGTAAATCTTTTCTGAAACCTCTCCAACATCAGTACATCGTTCCTAAGATAAGAGGCCCAAAACTGTGCACAGTTTTGGGCCCCTTATCTTGTTTTTAAGTGAGCAAGTTCTAATTTGAGCTTAAATGCATCTGCAAATTAATCCTTCAACAGTAATTGACATAGACTCTTAATATCATTATATCCATTTAGCCAAGAAATAGATAGCCTTCAAAAAATCAGATAGCCTTCAACTTTGTAATTAATTTCCTAAGTCCCGCATGGGATTTTCCACAACTTTCTAAATCTTTGTTTGTGTTCTTCAGACATCAAACCAGAAGAAATAACTTGTGTTGTCTTCAGGACATATTAGAGCAAATTATCTATTTTTAAAGCATAGTTACTGTTCTTTTTCTTAGAAGAACATCTTCTTAGGCAGTCCCTCAGGGTCGAGGGTGACCTTGCTTCCACTCTGATTTTGTGAACTCCGAGGTGGCAGATTATGTCAGTGTGGGAACAGATGGGGCAGAAGATCCTGACAGAGCAGTTGAGAGGGTAGTTTATTGTATGGATTTCTCCTCCTGCTGTTTACTCCCATTGCATGGACTCATGGTTCTCAATACCATCCCGAATGCTCCTCTTCCACTTTGAGTGGCCATAGGGCAAGGATTCCCCAGAGTCAGTGGGAATGTTGCATTTTTTTAAGGTGGCTTGGAGCACATCCTTGAATCATATCCTCTCTCTGTCTAGTAATCTCTTCCTGTGATAAAGCTAAAAAATTGAACTTACTTCAAAGCACAGTAATGTCCCACAGAAGATAATGACCAAAGAGCTTTTCATAATGTTAGTTGAGGGAAGTATTGACCAGAACAATGGAGTACCTTCCCCTTCTCTGTTTCAGCAATGCTATAGGATTTTATTATATCTGACTTCAGAGGGTAGGAATGGCCTCAGTTTAATTTCTCATCTCAAAACCAATAATTCCAACAATCCTGCACTCCCTCAATGATTACATGTTCAGATATCTAAAGTGGGAGTTGAATCCAAAACCTGATACCTTATATACAAGAAAGCTATTTGAGAGCTTAATCTGACAGGCAGTGATAGATGACACTGTTTATTAGATTCACCACCTGGTGATTTTATGAATTGTTCTGCCCAAACATATTTATTGCACAATGCAAATATCAATGAAAAATCTGTGTCATCTCCTTTAAAGTTTGACATCAGAGTGGACTTAACAAAATTTTGCAACTTTACCCTTTTATACCAGGCAGAATGATCGCATGCCTTTCCCCATCAGTTAGGGTGCAATGATGCTCATCTTTTCTTTAGCCACTTATCTGTTGTCACTGTCTCTCATGTTCCTCTGCCTTATATTCAAATGACCATTTCTGCTCATCAATTTTGAGTTACTGGGGGTGTCTTTATTTCTCATTCTCTCTCTACATATCGACATCTCTTCTCTTCCATTAGCACCTTCAGACAAAACAAAATGCTGTGGTACTGTATTTATCATCAGATTGCTTGGTGCCAGATAGGCTAAATGAAGCTATTGAATTCAGGCTTGTAAACTCACATTTAATAAATCTATTCTTTACAATCACAATTTAAAGTATTTGAATTCCTCTTAGTTTTGAGTGATACTTTACTCAATTACACTAGTGGACAATAGAATTGGGCTTTGGAGCTTTTATATCTGATATTCTCCATAGGTTCATTGTTACTGATCACTCCCTTAACTGCTCAATATGTACCTATCACTATATAGATAAAGTGAGTGTGAGTGGTTCAACACAGAATTCTAGCAACAGTGTTCAGGCTCATGAATCATATCACATGCTGACATCCAATCTCCTGAACTTTGGAAGGCAAAAAAATACATACTGCCAAGTGGAGGCTGAGGCTATGAGTAATGAGACACTTTTATTTAACTTAATTGAACAACATTCTGTATAACCAGTGCATCAACAATAATTATAAATTTGAGAGAAATATTAGCTAAGATACTAGGGAGAATTCACTTGCTCTTCTTAAAAACAATGGAACAAGAATTTCTACATCCATCTAAGGGATAAATACTCTGTCCAAAAAGAAACTCATCAGACCGTTTCAGACTGGACTCATCCATAAAGATCATTTCATCACATCAGTGCATTGAGGTAGTATAAGGGAAAAACAATAACAGAATGTAGAATAAAATGTTACAGTTACAGAGAAAGTGCAGTGCAGACAGACAATAAGGTGCAAGGCCATAACAAGGTTGATTGTGAGGTCAGAAGTCCATCTTATCATACTAGGGGACTGTTCCATAGTCTTATAACAGCAGGATAGAAGCTGTCCTTGAATTTGGTGGTACGTGCTTTCTGTATCTTCTGCCCAGTGAGGGGGGAATAAGAGAGAATTTCTGGGATGGGTGGGGATCTTTGATTATGTTGGCTGCTTTACCGAGGCAGGAGAAGTGAAGATAGAGGCCATCGAGGGGAGGCTAGTTTCCGTGATGTGCTGAGCTGTGTCCACAACTCTCTGCAGTTTCTTGTGGTCTCAGGCATAGCAGTTGCCATACCAAGCTGTGAAGCATCAGGATAGGATGCTTTCTATGGTGCATCAATAAAAATTGGTAAAGGATTGTTCTCTTTTCTCTCTGCTTACTTTAGAAGAGAGTTTATCCCTTAGTTTTAAGTTCTGAAAAAGGCTCTCCAATACATTATGCTACCTTTTCTTGTTATACACATTGATATGATACTTATTTTCAGAAGTTTACTGGAACTATACAGCAATTTTCAGTTTGCTGGAAATAAAATGATTTTCCACTTTATTACATTAATCCCATGAACAGGATTAAAGGTATCAAATTTAAGTGGTTTCTTGAGATCCAACAATGGCACAGGGTGTTGCTAGTATCTAGTAGAGCCACTGCCTCAACAGTGCCAGGGATCTGCGTTCAATCTTGACCTTGGGTGCTGTCTTTGTTTAGTTTGCATATTCTCCATGTGACCACATGGGTTTCTGCTGGGTGTGTTGGTTTCCTCCCACGTCCCAAAGATGGCAAGTTAGTTGACTACTATAAATTACCCCTGATGTGTAGGTGAGTGGTAGAATTATTAGTGCAAAATGGCTATATCCCTTTATGACTCATTCAGTTCTTAGTTTGTTGAACTGAATCTTTTGAAGAGGTTTTTTTGTCTTTTTGCAATTATATGAAAATACAGTTATGTTGAATGGAGTAACAATTTCAATATTGATGTGCCAAAATGTTCAAGCTGGTTAATAATATTTAAACAATAGTTTTCTTTTAGTTGTTCATGGGATTATGACTATCACTGACATTTATCCTTGAACTGAATGACCTGCTGTTAAAAATCAATCACATATGAAACCACATATAGCTCAGACCAGATAAGAGTGGTAGATTTTCTCCCTTGAAGGACATTTTTTTCAATGACAGTCTGGTAGCTTTATGGTTCAAATTGTACTTCACCATAATGCTACTGTAGCTAAATGTCTGACTTGACTCAGGGAGTTTTAAATTTGATTGTTTTTGAAGGGCATGTTGAATACACACTGTGCTTAATAATTATTAGCATTTCCCTGCCTTCCACTTTCTCCATCTCCCTTGAATGTTCCTTATGTGACAGTTGTTATCAGTGACCTTTCCCTGACTTCTACTCTATCTTGTCTTCATAAGTGTCTGCCTGTAAACAACTAAAATAGTGACACAACAGACTGCAGATGCTGGATTCTGAAGCAAAGAAAAACAGATTTCTGGAGGAACTCAGTAGGTCGGGCCGCATCTGTGCATAGTAGATGTTTCAGGTCATGACCATGCATCACAACTGAGAGTGTGGAGGGAAGAGAGCCAGTATAAAGAGGTGAGAGGGAGGGTTGAGATGAGGACCGGTAGGTTATAGGTTGAACCAGGTAAGGTGGGAGATGATCATCAGATGAAGCCAAGTTGGGGTAGGGGAGAGGAAGTGGGGAGGAAATAGATAGTGGTGGGCTGTTCTTTTGAGATGAATACCAATGTTCAAGGCAAGGTTGCACTTGGCATGAGAACTTACAGGGAACACTATGAAGAGACACAAGAGAGACTGCAGATGCTAGAATTCTGGAGCAATGCACACAAAATGTTGGAGGAACTCAACAGGTCAGGCAGCATCTATGAAAGTTCATTTCCCACCATAGATGCTGCCTGACCTGCTGAATTCCTCCAGTGTTTTGTATGCATTGCTTGAGAACACTATAAAGCTGTTATAGCCTGCAGGTTGTTATATTTCTGTGCTTTATATTAGTCCTCAAGCTAAAATGGCAACTAAAATTGACTGCAGTGGCAGCCATAGAATCCTTACTATTGCCTTGGGCCAAGGAGTCACATCATTATATCTCTGCAATTTCAACATTCCATGGAATATGCATTCTCACCTGAAAGATATTTCCCAACATTTCACATTTAACATCTCTTTCTGCCAGCTGATCCGTTGCAACTTTCAGTTTAATTCTAACTGAGGCTCTCCAGTTGATTTTTTTTTGTTTTTTAACTAATTTATGAGAAAACTGATGTTTAGGTGCAACATTGGCTTTACACCCCACCCAACTGTACTGTTAGCAATTTTATTGGTTTGTAATAAAATGAAGAATATTGGGGTATAAAGTTGACATTACATTAAACCCCACAAATCTGTCATGCTTCTGAGAGGGTGAGGAAATTTAAAATTGTGCCAACAATCGTTCTGTTCTGCAATCTTCAGGCAATTTTTATTTTCTGCCCACCTGACAACGTTCTTCTATTAATGGTATTTTCATAATTTGGAAGAGTAGGTATTCTTATTTCCGTCTCTCCCTAATTGGGTGCTTAGATCTATTTATCTAACTGTAGGTTAAATATGACAGGTGGCATTGTGTTGTTATGGTTTGAAATACACCATCTGAAAAGCTGGTGGAAACAAGTTCAATGGTGAGTTCCCAAATGGAGAGGGTTGTATACTTGAGAAGGTAAAGAAAAGCACAGGGCTAAACAAAAAGAGCAAGAGAGTGAGATTAATTAGATAGATGATTTTAGGGTACCACTAGTCAAGTCACTTACTTGGTCGGCATAGACCAGTTGGGCTGAAGGGCCTTTTTCTGTGCTGTATGACACTATAACTCTAGAGTGAGACAAATGGACCTCTTCTGTGCTATGTCAGTTTATGCAATTTCCCAAAGTGATTTTTCACAACATGTGAATTTATTATAAGAAAACCAGTCACAGCCTATGCATCACAGTTGCCCTTTAGCCAACACCAAGCTTTGTGGCTATGAAAGCTCATTACTGCATCTGGTGAGTGGGCCTAATGAAAAGTTGTCAGAAGGCCTTTTCAATATGATCACAGATATTTGGAAACAAAATGAAAAAAAACATTAAACTGTTGTTAGTTAAAACATAAATGTAGAGCCAAATAAAGAAAAATAATCAAAAATCTACCCATACTTACCTTTGTAATGAAGCTCAGCACTCCCTCCCAAGTGAATGGGGCTGTTCCAGATGCATCAGCTGTGGCTGGCATAAACCTGAGGGCCCTGATGCAAAATATATCCAGCCCTTCAAGCTCAGCAATGAAGAGAATATCCCTGGACTAAATATTGAGGCCAGGGGCATTATGAGAGATCAGATCTTATCTCCAGCGTGTTCCCAATGAGCACACTGCAATATGTGGGTGCGGAAGTCTGGAACACACTGCTGTGTGCACTGCAGCAAGCCAGTGGTTCTATTTTGGATGCACCAGCTCACATTAGGACATTTTGGTTGATGCTTCCTCTAACTAGCCTGGCATTTTTGTCATTCAGAAGGAATTCCACCCTCTCTATGTATAGCTTGTGGCAATACAGGCAATCCCCACATTCTGACAGGGTTCCATTCCTGAGAACTGTTCGTAAGTCAGAAATGAACAAAACCAGTGTGTGAGAGAGGATCACAGAAATAGCTGTGATGGAAGAATGAGCAGGTGCAGGAAGAGAGGTCACTAGCCAGCCTCACTGACTCAGTGAGTAAGCAAGTGAGTCTGCCCAACACTTGCAACTCTGCTTGACCCAGCCGCCAGTTCCCACCCAGTAGCAACCGGCAAATCCATCCTCATCCATCCCGATGGTCTCCCAAACACTCATTCATATGTACGATGTGTCCATAAATCAAGCGTTTATAACCTAGGGAGGGCCTATATCAAGTTACAGGCTGGCTGTTTGTTAGAAAGGTTATCCCCTTCACACATGGTTCATGACTAGTTTAGGATTCTGTGCACTACTGCAGCACAGGCCAAGAATGTGAACCTTCCAACCACAAGGAACACCTTCATACAAGCAGTCAGCATACTTTGGAAATGGTTCTGCTACTTGGAATGTTCCAGATGAACTCTGCAGATGATTTCCTCCTGAGCAATCTGCAGCATTGTCATTATTTGTTGTGATCTCCACAGCTTTGTCATTGTGTAGGTACCACTCCACTCCAAACTCCTTGGTTTATGCCATGATTGTTACAACATTTCACTGCAGAAAAATAAATTAATTTTCAGTTTTGTAATGGTGAAAAAGTGTGTAATGCAATTGAATTTCTTGTCATTGTTTCCCAGCTGTTTCTGCTACATGTATTGTATTTAATGCATTGGAGACAAATTCAAAATATTTGCTTTGTACCAAAGCCATTTCTTTATTATAGTTTCAACTGCCTTTGCTGCTAATGGAACAATTCTACTTTTTCTAGATATAGAGGGTCCTACATTTTTTATTACTTATATTATTTATTTTAACTTTTAGAATAATTTTTATTACAATCACTTTCTTCGAGAACCCTTTACCACAAGTTTACCAATTAATTCTGGCACAAATACATGATAAATTCTGAAAAAGTGGGCATTGGAACAAGTTTTCCAGAATGCAATTAAGCTCTGATCTGCCACGCTCTGCACACAGACTGGTTTTCTCCAACTAAATTTCAATGTTTATCATAAGTGTTGTTGTTAAGTATATGTTTAATTAATACGTGCTGAAAAAGTCTGTGACATCATTCGTTCAATGTTGTGAACTGTATTATTTTGAGGAATAAATTCTAAGTAATAATACTTGTATTCTTAACACATGATACCAATCTCCAAGTGAGCATTAAAGAGCACTTGTTATTCTTGACACCATACTAGGCACAGCACAAGAAGATATTTGGGATCTATATAACATCATACTCCAGATCGGCATGAGAAGGCACCTAGCATTAATCACTATACTTCAGCAAAGTACTAGAAGGTATTTGCCATTCATAGGAACAACGGTCTATCAAGGTGCTGGAGAGAACCTAAAACTAATGGCTTCATACTTCAGCAAGGAAGGATGCTTGTAAGGAGGCGAGGGGCAAAATATAATCAATGTGACTAAATTATTGCTCCATAAAACTTAAATAATTATATTTTGGAGGAATTATGAAACCATTTTGCTTTCTCTTTTTGGCCAACAATTGAAGTTATTTTAGACTGTTTACTGAAGCACATCAGAGTGTTGTGAGTCACTGAAGCTGAAATATAGGAGGAAAGTAGCCACTTGGTCATTAAATCTGACCTTCAGCATGAGCTCATTACCAATCTGAGTCCAGGTCTCAGGAGACATTCCAATAGCTACATCAGTTGGAACTGTGTTGAGGCTGGCAGGATTTCATGTGTAGCCAGTTCCACAATCACAGTTGTCAAAAATTTTTCTTAAAAGTTCAATCAAAAATGTGTATATTTAAGTCTTCTGTTATTGAACATTTCTTCAGTAGTGATTAGCTTTTGATGAATTTGACAGCTGCAAATCTTTAATTGGTAAGTCTCCAGCATGACTGAACTGTGAATTGGATATTCAAAAATATCGGCTGAAAGTGCTGTGTATTGTAGAGGTGGTACTTCGTAGGCCAAAACCAAACCTCAACTGAGAGGTTTCAAATTGACATTTGTGCACTTTTGTCGTTTAACTGATTGTGACCCAGTATTTCTAAGTACCTTCTATCTTGTATAGTGTGGGAGAGAAAGTTTTATTTTAAATGTAGCATGTACACAATGTACATATACACAAATAATTTAGACCAATGACAGATCTGTGCATTGCTGTAGAGAAACAATTATTTGGTCCCAAGCTGGAGACAAGTAGGAAATACATGAAATAACATAGCATTGTCAGAAATTCAGAACCTATTTCTGGATCTCAAAGTTGATCTCTGATTTTTTTTTGTTTTTATAGTGAGTGCTTGTCTCATTAAATCCAGTTACTGTATATTAGCAGTTAAAGAAAGAATGTGATTCAAGTTTAAGTACTAAGTTTATTTTGAAGAGTACATTTAAAAAGTTGATTTAAACTGCCTTTCAAATTAGACTCAATGTGAATTGAATTATGAAAAAACAGGGAGTCAAATTTGTTTAATTAAATGCATGTAAATGCACTATTTCACCCATTTTAAAATATGCTTTATTTTGTAACAATTAAGTAGTCTATACCGATGTAATTATTAAATGTTGCAGTAGTTTTTAAATGTAATTTTTAAAATGAATTTTAAATCAGATTCATTATAAGTGAATGAGAGGATATTATTAAAATACTATTTTTTAATGATCTGTCTATTGAGCTGCTAAACGAGGTGGTGGAGACAGGAACAGTAATAACACATAAGAGGCACCTGGACTTGTTCTTGAAAGAGCAGGGCATAGAGGGTTATGAAGTTAATGTAGACAAATCAGATTGGTATAGATAGGCATAATGGTCGCCATAGACACAGTGGGCCAAAGAGCCTGTTTCTCTACTGTATGATTCTTTTGTGTTATGTTAATGAAAGTTGATCAGAACAAATCTTAAATGAATGAATGAATGGCTTTCATAGAAGGATAAAATAAAACTATTATGTTGTTTTGGCTCCCAATTATGTTGACTCAGGGAAAATTTTTGATTCCTCTTTCCAGATTTCACCCTAACTGAAAATTCTATCTTATAAATTTATATATGTTAATTGTTTGTTATATAATAGCAACCAAGCTTCAGTTATTTGTGCACTTGCTTTTGAATCAGAAGGTTTTGTACTCATCCTTCTCTGGAGACATAGTACAGGAATTTCCGCTGACACTCCAGTGCTGTCTTTTGGATGAGACATTAAACCAAAACCCCACCTCAGGTTGAGACGAAAGGATCCAAGGCATTATTTTGAAGAAAGGATCTGAGCATCCTGGTGTTCTGGCTTATAGTTATCCTTAAAGTAATAGTACAAAAAAATCACAGTTTGTTATGTGAAAATTTAGTGGCCACCTTAAAACCGAGACTGCACTTAACAGAAAAATGCTTATTTTACAGTAGGAGATAATGCAAAACTCTATCCTCCAGTGATCTGGCATCTCATGTGTGGCCAGCAAAGATTTAAAAATCTCTTTCAGAGCCTCAGCATTCTCTTCCCTTGCTCTACATAGAAACCTGGGATACATTTCATTTTCCATTAGCTTCCTGTGGTCATTAATGGAAGCTTACTTAGGTTTTTTGGCAAGGCTGATCCAAGGAAACAGAGCTGGAATAATCTAGGGTTATAATATTTAATAAGACCCTCAGAGTACTACTTCTACACATTAAAAAACTTGGGAATTTGGCAATTGGGGGAAGCTTAAACATTTTATAGGTTGATCTCTTTTCAAATTTAATGAACTTTCACAGCTTATATTTGGCATTTGACTTAAATTTAACATCTTTTTGTTTCTTGTATAATTTTAGTCAGTAATAAACAATCAGCTTGCTCATGGCAGTTGCACACTTAATTAGGTGGCGAGCTGGACTGGTTACCTAGTAATTACTATTAACAGGAGCTGATTTAGGTCCTCGGAGTTTTAACCATTATAAATATGGGAGGGTTTGGTTAAAGTACTGAGTAAATAACATAGAGTTCAGTATAGTTTCTGTGGATAATAAAACAGAATTTTGGTGAGTGGGGAGAAATAGCTGTAGGGGAAAAATGTGCCGTTCTGTGACTTTATTTCTAGAAGTAAATCTGATAAGTAAAGCTAAAGAAGACATCCCAGCCTCATCGAGTACGCATCCTGTGTCATGTTGGACCTTCAAGACATTTCCCACAACCTGGATAACCACAGGTGTAGGAAATGTTAGCAACTGGAGGTATTTAACCTCTGGGTTTTGGAGCTTGAGCAAAAGCTGATGTCATTGTGTGGCTGAATGGTGCACTCTTCAGGAAATCATCACCTTGCAACTTATGAGACTGAAGACAAAGAGGGACTAGATGACAGCTAGACAGACAAACAAGACAAGCAGGTATTTCAGAAGATCCTTAAGAACATCTATACTTTCTAACAAGCTCTGAATGTTGATGGGGTAGAGGGTATCACTGGGGAATGCAACCAGAGACAACTGCACCAGGATGGAGGAGAAGGGTTAAGAGAGCAATGGTTACAGGAGATTCTATGTTTAGAGGGGATTTCTATGTTTAGAGGGGATTGTTGTGATTTCAGGATGGCATGTTGCCTTGCTGGTGGCAGGGTCAAGGATTTCACTGAGCAGCTGCAAAACGTTCTCATGGAGGAGGGTGAATAGCCAGAGGTCATGGTCTGTATCGGTACCAACAGCATAGTTAGAAAAAAGGGTAAAGCTCTGCAAGATCTTAAGGAGTTAGAAAAAGCATTAAGAGGAGGGACCTGACGCAGTGGCACTACCAGTTGTGCTGAATGGTGGCCTGTTGTATCCTCAAAAGAGGATTAAACCTGTAGTTTAATAACAGTATATAAACATTGAAGTCCAATTTTTTTTCCTTTAAATTTGTGGCAATGAAGTTGAATAGTTTTTTTGTAATCTTGCATGAGTTTAGAGTAACAGCTATATTTCTGGCCTTTAGTATGATATTGAGAAACTAATGGCTTGGGAATTCCACTGAGTACCATTTTAAATCGAGCCTGTCCTACTATTTTTAGTGTGTGAATAAAATTCCTATGTGGGTTGATTTAACAAATTTGTGAGCCCATTTACAGAGAAATTGTTTAATGACTTCATTAAAAGTGCACCATTGTTTTCTTTGAATTTCATCTCTTTGGGGATTATTTGCCTTATTTGAGAAAATCTCCCCAATTGGATGGAGAAATAGGAAAAAAATAAAGGGGCTATTCATCTTATCTAAAAGGGTTGTTAGGGATAAATTTCCAATATGCAAAATCAGTGGTGACTAAATCACTGTAGATCTGTGAATGCAGAGTAGATAGTGAATAAAGAAATGATGTGTTAGTGTTGAGAAGGCAAAATGAAAGGCCCTACATACATACTAATTAGGATCAAGAGTCAGCCACTCAGCCTCTTCAGCCTGCTCTGCCATTTAAGAAGATCATGGCTAATCTTTTTGCAATCTCAAATTTGCAACTTACCCATAGTAATTACTTACCACTTTGCTTATCAGGAATCTAAAAAAATCCAGTGCCTCTTCCCTAACATTAGCAGTGTTTCTTTGTGTGGAGGGATGAGGATGGGGATGCTTGTTTCAATATCCTCTAGGGAAAATATATTCAGCATAACCATCGGTGATATTTTAATAGAGGCAGTACATGAAATTTTACTTATGGGTTTGGTGATTATTGTATGCTACTGGGGAAATAAAGATCTTCGTGACATGATCTCAACTCCCGTGTTTAAAAAGCTAAGCTGCAAGTGGAATTTGGAGTGTGAATAGATTGAGGATGTTCAAAGGTTATCCTGTTTTAATGACGCACCACTCGTAAGTTTGGGGGAGTCAGGAGTCAGAGAGAGTCACTACCAGTAATGGAGAAAAATGCCTATTGCTGCCATAAAGATGGCATGTATGGAATTGGCCAAGGTAGTTAGCAGCAGGAGTATTGTGTTCTGCTGTTGATTCAGTACAGAGAAAATCTGTCGACCTAAGCAATCAAGAAAAGTTATTTCAGTTGCACATTCACCCACATTGTGATTGTGCATCACTGCAACTCCTCACGGTTTTGTTAAACCAACTCCATCACATTACTTAAATCCTCTTCAACTGCAGATGCACTCATCATTCACTTTCTTTGTACTGCCTCATAGCCCCATTTGTCCATTAACCAGTGGGACTTAATCCTCATGCATTTTTATGCCTCTTCCTGATAGTCATCACCATCATTACATACACTGCATTCAGCGTAATTACAGTCATTCATATTTGTGTTCCTTTACTCTATTGCGGGGAATAAAATACAGAGTACTGGGGAGAGGGAGGACAATCAGAAATGGTGCTTTGTAGTTTTCCTACCGAACATTCCCAGAGGATGAAGAGCTGAAGATTAATGATGATATGTTGTCTCTGTCCATCTGAGACTGAGACATTAGGACCTTGCAGTTATATGGTAATATAATGACATATCAATAACCCACACAGCATACAACAGTTAATCATGTTGGGTTGACTCCATCATTGAGTCACATATGATCATATGAGTCAATTGTAGCACACTTGCCAATATTATTTCATATCTCTCATCTTCATCTGGATCTTTGTGCATGGTTGCTGGATCTCGCAGAAGATAAGTTCTCAGAGAAAGTTGATTCCTTTTGAAGGTGTAGTGTCATGGGACCCAGATTGTTTGACTTTCACCTGGTGTAAGAGGTAGTTAATTGTTAACAGAATTGGTTTGTAACAGTGTGGTTTTGAAATGGGGGTAGAAAGTATGGCTGTTCAATTTAGTTCTGACATCTGTCTCTGGTGCCCTGAATAATATTGCACAGCTTCAGACATGTGAAATGCAAAGCTTGTATTTCCTGCACATTACATGTGGACAATTCTGTGGAATAAGATAAGGAGCAAGAAAATGATGATTGATTGGAACTCCATTTAATATCCGATATATTCTTTCCCTGGTGGTGCACTGTGGCTGCAGCATGCCCCAGCTACAAATCCACAGGTTTTTTTCAGCACCGTCTCCCGTAGCCCTAAACTCGATCACTTAGAAGGGCAGCAGTCACATAGGATCTCCTGGACCTGCAAATTCACTTCCAAGTCAAACATCAACCTGACTTGGAAATGATATCTTTGCACCTTCATTGTTGCTGTGCCAAAATACTGGACCTTTCTACCAAATGACACTGTGAGAGTACCTTCGTCACAAAAACTGAAGAGATTCAGGAAGGTGAATCACCAACATCTTCACAAGGGCAAGTAGAAATGGCTATTAAATTCTGATCCTGTCATTGACATCCACCTCGGAAATGAATTTACAAGAAAAATAGCCATGCTTTGATTTCTGGTGTATTTTTATAATCATGATGTGGGATGAGCAGATTCTCTGGAAGATGTGTGATAGATATAATAATGTAGTCATCAAGCCTAATATTTTCATCTATATTGATGAGCTTTAAACCTCAGATAAAAAGGAAAGCAAGAATGATAGCTCTGGAAATATGTTGTGGTAAAAGGTACTAGATTACATTTGGTGAGTGGATCGTACTGTAAATAGCACTTAGCTAGTAACGTACTGCAAAAATAGCCTGAGTACTTTGTAAAGAGTCATGAATGAATTGTACTTGTGGTGTCATGTACAAGTATAGTCTAGAGTCATCGATTATTCCCGCAAACAAATTCATGTTAAAGGTAAAATGAGGATATATATCTAAATTGGCTCTTTATCTTCCTGTTCTGACTTCTAAGACATCTTTCTTGTAGGTTCTATGACCGTGTTAAACATATTGGCTTAGAATTGTTTGAAACCTAGAAAGAGGAACACGAGTTGGCCATTCAGCCCTTTGGGCTTATTCCACCATTGAACATAATATGGCTGATCATCTACTTGTATCCTGCTCCAGGTTACTCTGTGTATCCCTTGATCCTGTTAACATTTAATATATTCAAGAAGGAGATCTATTTCTTAATGACTTGGCCTACATTGCCTTCCATGTTAGAGAATCCACTATCCTCTGAGTGAAGAAATTTCTCCTGATCTCAGTTTTAGATGTCATAGCCCTAAGACTATGGGCCATGCTTCTGGACTCTCCAGCCATTGGGAACATTCTCCTTGTATCCAGTCTGTGTGGTCCTATTAGAATGTTATAGTTTTCTATTAAATCACTTCTCATTCTTCTAAACTCCAGTGAATATAGGCCCAATTGACACAATCCCTCCTTATACATTAGACCTGACTTCTTGGGAATCAGTCTCGTAAACCTGTGTTGCACTCCCTCCAAGACAAGAATATTCATTATTAACTAACTGTGTCTAGAACTTCAGATAGTGTCTCACCAATATCCTCTAGAGCTGCAGCAAGAATCCTTACTCCCGTACTTATACTTTCTTGCCATGAAGACCAACATACCATTTGGCTTCTGCTTGCTGCACCTGGACATTTGTTTTCAGCAACTGGTGTACAAGGACACCCAGTTCTCATTGCATGTCCCCCTGTTCCCCACTATCACATTCAGATAATCTTTCTATCTTTAAAATCAAATTGGATATCCTTAAATTTTTCTACATCATACTGTATCTGCTGTGTATTTGTCCACTCACCAAATGTGGCTAAATCATATTAAAGCTTCTTTACATCCTCCTCACAGCTTACATTCTGCAACCACCCCCCCCCCCCCCGCCCCCCACCACCACCACCAGCTTTGTGCAATCTGTAAACTTAGAGATGTCACATTTGGTTCCAAATCATTGATATATATCGTGAATAACTGGGCCTCAGGCACTGATCCCTATAGCACATAGGTAGTCATTTCTCGCCATCTGGAAAAAGACCTGTTTATTCCTACCCTCTGCTTCCTTTGTCAACCAGTTCTCATTCCAAGCTAGTTTATAATTCCCAATTCCGTGTCTTTTTTGCATTTTGTACACCAACCTTTTATGTGGGGCCTTATCAAAAGCCTTCTGAAAGTCCAAATGTGACATCTAGAATGGTTCTCCCTTTTCTATTTTACAAGTTAGCAGCCTCAAAAAACTCCAGTAGATTTGTTAATCATGATTTCTCTTTCATGAACCCATGCTGACTTTGTCCAATCCCATTAATGCTTCCTAGATATTCTGTTATTGCATCTTTAATAGATTGTAGCATTTTCCCCACTACCGATGTTAGGCTTAGTGGTCTGTAATTTCCTGTTATTTCTCTTCCTCCTTTTTCAAACAGTGGGATTGTAGCGACTCACTGTCCGAGCAAGCGAACCGGCTCGGTGGTCGGGTCGCACGTCGTCAGAGCGGCGAGGCCCAAGATGGCGTTGGGCCTTTGTCTTCCCCAAGCGACGGGGAGAACCCACGCGTGGGAAAAGTTTGATGACGTAGCGCATACGTCATTTTCCGTTTTCGGTGGGCGGGAACCGTTCCTCAAAAAAGGCCCGTGCAAGGCGGGAAAATAAATCAGTTTTTGTTCTGCAGCCCACCGACTAGTGTCTTGCTTTCACATCGCGGCAGCAGCCGCTACATTGGTGACCCCGACGGTCCAAACGGATCTTGGACCCGCGCAATGGACAACAACGCAGCAGCCAATGCAGTGGCTCTCAAGCTGCTCACCTTTTGGACTCTTCGGCCCAGCGTCTGGTTCGACCAGGCTGAAGCACAATTCCAACTTTGGCAGATCATCTCCGACTCCACAAAGTACTACCACGTGGTCAGCTCTCTGGACCAGGAGACAGCCGCCCAGGTCAGAGACTTCATCCAGTCTCCTCCAGAGGAGGATAAGTACCCAGCTTTCAAATACCTTCCTAGTCGGACCTTCGGCCTCTCCCGTCGCGAGTGCGCCGCCCGCCTGCTTCATCTCGATGGCCTGGGCGACAGATCCCCATCGGCCCTAATGAACGAGATGCTGGCCTTGGCTGAGGGACACAAGCCTTGCCTAACGTTTGAACAGGCCTTCCTCAAACAACTACCCGATGACATTCTCCTGCTGTTGGCCGACGCCAATTTCAGCAACCCACGTGAGGTAGCTGCCCGGGCAGATGTCCTGTGGAAGGCCAAACGTGAGAGCGGGTCGTCCGTTGGCCAAATCGCCAGGCCACGAGCCCAATGCCTACCTAAACCAGTCCCAGCAACCGAGCGACCACACCCTAGAAACACAGGCGACCAGCTGTGTTTCTACCATCAGAGGTGGGGTGTGGAGACCCATCGATGCCGCCCACCCTGCAAGTTTCAGGGAAACGCCAGGGCCAGCCGCCGCTGATGGCTACAACGGCTGGCTGCCAACACAGCCTCCTATTCGTTCGGGACAAGCAGTCCAGGCATCGTTTCCTCATCGACACTGGAGCAGAGGTCAGTATTTTGCCCCCAACCAGCCGCGATACTCGTAACAGGCAACAAGGTCCTGTACTCAATGCCACAAACGGCACGACATGGACTTTCGGTACCCGTACAGTTCAATTACAATTCGGCGACAGCCATTTTACCTGGAACTTTTTCCTTGCCACCGTCGCTCGGCCACTACTGGGAGCCGATTTCCTTTGGGCCCACAGCCTGTTAGTCAACCTGCGAGGGAAGCGGCTAGTGCACTCCAGAACTTTCCAAACCTACCCCCTGGGAAAAGCCAGACTACCAGCCCCACGCCTGGACTCTGTTTCCCTGTCTGGCAATGAGTTAACCAAGCTCCTAGTTGAGTTCCCATTGGTTTTGGCACCTCAGTTTACAAATTCGATGCCCAAACATGGGGTGCAGCACCACATCATTACCACAGGGCCACCCCTTCATGCCCGAGCACGACGACTACCTCCAGACAAGTTCCGCATGGCAAAGGAAGAGTTCCGCCACATGGAGGATCTGGGGATCGTTTGCAGGTCAAACAGCCCCTGGGCCTTCTCCCTGCACATGGTCCCCAAAGCCACCGGTGGGTGGAGGCCCTGTGGTGACTACCGCAGGCTGAATGATGCCACCATCCCAGACCGCTACCCCATCCCTCACATCCAGGACTTCGCGGCGAATCTACACGGGGCCCACATCTTCTCCAAGGTGGACCTCGTCCGGGGATACCGCCAAATCCCGGTCCACCCTGACGATGTCCCCAAAACTGCGCTTATCACTCCATTCGGCCTCTTCGAATTCCTTCGAATGCCGGTCGGCCTTAAGAACGCCGGGCAGACTTTCCAGCGGCTGATGGATGCAATAGGCCGAGACCTGGACCTGGTGTTCATTTACTTAGATGACGTACTAATCACCAGCCGTGACTGCCAAGAACACCTTTCCCACCTCCACCAACTGTACTCCTGTCTCCGTGATTTCAGCCTCACTATCAACCCGGCCAAGTGCCAATTCGGACTTGACTCTATCGATTTCCTCGGCCACAGAATCACCGGCGAAGGAGCAACACCCCTTCCCGCCAAGTTAGACGCTATCCGCCATTTTGCCCGTCCCAACACGGTCAAAGGCCCGCAGGAATTCCTGGGGATGGTCAACTTTTACCATCGGTTCATCCCTGCAGCAGCCCATATCATGCGCCCTTTGTTCTCGCTGATGTCTGGCAAGGGCAAGGACATTGCCTGGAACGACGAGGCTGCAGCTGCCTTCATTAAGGACAAGGATGCCCTGGCAGATGCCTCAATGCTGGTACACCCTAGGACAGACGTCCTAACCGCCCTCACGGTGGACGCATCCAACACCGCGGTTGGTGGAGTACTGGAACAACTAATCGAAGGCCATTGGCAACCCTTGGCATTTTTCAGCAGGCACCTTAGGCCACCCGAACTGAAATACAGCGCTTTTGATCAGGAACTTCTAGCGCTGTACCTGGCGGTCCGACATTTCCGGTACTTTTTTAGAAAGCAGGCCTTTCACTGCTTTCACTGACCATAAACTTTTGTCCTTCGCCTTCTCCAAGGTCTCTGATCCCTGGTCAGCTCGTCAACAGCGACATTTGTCCTACATTTCCGAATTCACAACAGATATCCTACGTGTCTCCGGAAAGGACAATGTCATTGCTGACGTGCTTTCCAGACCGACCATCCACAGCCTGTCTCTGGGTGTTGACTACACGGCCCTGGCTGATGCACAGCAAGCCGACGATGAGCTGCCCAGCTACAGAACCACAGTCTCGGACCTGCAGCTCCAAGATTTCTTAGTCGGTCCAGGTCAGCAGACCCTCCTTTGCGACATTGCAACAGGTCAATCCCGCCCTATAGTTCCTGCAGCCTGGCGGAAATGCGTTTTCAACTCAGTACACGGGTTAGCACACCCGTCCATCAGATCAACTGTTCAACTGGTCGCCAGCAAGTTCATCTGGAATGGCCTGTGTAAACAGGTCAGTGAGTGGGCCAGGACTTGTCCACACTGCCAGACATTCAAAATCCAACACACCAAGGTCCCACCACAGCAGTTCAAGCCTACCCGTAAAAGGTTCAACCACATCCACATCGACCTCGTTGGTCCTTTGCCAGTTCCAAGAGGAGCCCGGTACCTCCTTACCATCGTGGACCGGTTCACGAGGTGGCCAGAGGCAACCCCTCTATCCGACATCATGACTGATTCCTGCGCCCGGGTGCTGCTCACAACTTGGATCTCAAGTTTTGGTGTTCCGGCCCACATCACTTCAGACAGGGGCACCCAGTTTACCTCCAGCCTCTGGTCTGCATTAGCAAACATGCTAGGGACGCAGCTGCACACCACCACAGCCTACCATCCTCAATCAAACGGGTTGGTGGAACGTTGCCACCGCCATCTGAAATCAGCCCTGATGGCCCACCTGAAAGGTCCTAACTGGGTCGACAAACTGCCTTGGGTCCTGCTCGGCATATGCACTGCCCCCAAGGAAGATCTCCATGCTTCGTCAGCTGAACTCATGTACGGTTGTCCCAGGGGATTTCATACCCACCCTTTGGGGCCAAGAGGAACAGTCCTGGAAAGGCTGCACGAGAGGCTCGGCAGCTTGGCACCGATTCCCACTTCACAGCATGGTCAAGCCCCATCCTGTGAGCCCAAGGAACTACAAGACTGTAAGTTCGTTTTCGTTCGCAGGGGCACACCCCGGGCACCGTTGCAACGACCATACGAGGGACCGTTCTGGGTCATCAGGAATAATGGGTCCACCTTTATTTTGGACATTGGGGGCAAGGAAGAGGTCTTCACGGCGGACCGCCTCAAACCGGCCCATTTAGATCTACAACAACCGGTCAAGGTCCCAACACTGCGACGCAGAGGCCAACCTCCTAAGCAACGGCTAGCACAGCCCATGAACCTTGGGGACCGTATCGCCGGTTCTGGGTGGGGGGTGGGGGGGGTTGTGTAGCGACTCACCAGCTGAGCAAGCAAACCAGCTCGGCGGTTGGGTCGCGTGTTGTCGGAGCGGCAAGGCCCAAGATGGCTTTGGGCCTTCGTCTTCCCTGAGCAACGGGGAGAACCTGCACGCGGGAAAAGTTTGATGACGCAGCGCATACGTCATTTTCCATTTTCGGTGGGTGGGAACCATTCCCCAAAAAAGGCCCACGCAAGGCGGAAAAATAAATCAGTTTTTGTTCTGCAGCCCACCGACTGGTGTCTTGCTTTCACATCGCGGTAGCAGCTGCTACAGGATTAAATTTACCGGTCTCCAATCCGTGGGTACTTCTCCAGAGCCCAAAGAATTTTGGAAGACGACCATTTCATCTGCTATTTCCAGGGCCATTTCCTTTAGTGTTCTGGAATGTAGATTATCAGGCCTTGATGATTTGTCATTCTTTACCAATATTAATTTCTTTCAGTTCCCTCCTCTCACTAGAACTTTGGTCCTCTAACATATCTGGGAGATTATTTGTGTTGCTCCTTTATGAAGACAGAACTAGTGTATATGTTTAATCGTTCTGTCCTTTCTTTGTTCCCAATTATAAGTTCCCCCATATTTGAATGCCAGAGAATGTTAAATTAGTGGGCCAATGAATGTTTCGTTTCGAGGGTTTGCAGAAGATTCAGTGGCACATAAGGTCAAGAGTCAGACATTCATAACTGAAAGTACTTTTTTGTGCATCTGAACTGCCCAACACAGGGTGGATTATGAGGGAAAGAGATTAGAGAATCGAGGATTTAGTTGGATCTTTCAAGGGTCATAGGGGTTTGAGGTTCATGGTCAGCTTTTGCAAGAGTTTGGGATTTAAGATTGGATTGGAAGTTGAGGGTCTGGTTTACAATTAGGTTACAAACAATCTAGGTTAGGTGGAGGTACTGGCCAATTGTTTCTTTTTAATACATAGAAGGAAGCTTTTTGCCCATCAAATCTATGCTCACTCTAAGGGCATTCCCATTATTACCATTATCCCACTTATTGTCTGTGCTGGCTCCTCGTGCAGCTGTTTAATTAGCCCCAATCTCCAGCACCTTTCCCATAACCCAACATTTTTCCTGTTTTATTATTTATCTAATAATTTGCAACGTACCATTGAATCAGCTTCCACCATCCTTTCAAGCATGATATTTCAGATTGCATTTCAAGTTTGCTCTCATTTGTGATCCTTCTGCCATTGGAAACAATTTCTCCCTATTTAATCTATCAAAATCCTTAGTAATTGTGAATGTCGATTAAAGATTGTAAAATCTGAATCACAAAATCACTGGAATGATATTCTGAGTGCTAGAAATTCATTTGCATTGTGCAATGTTTTTATGCATGACGTAGGTAAATTTCAATGTTTTTGTGTCATCAAGCTTTTGCACTTCCATGCGTTTTATGTGTGTGGTGTTTGCAGATGACATTGATCCTCATGCCTTAAGGATCCCTCACTGAAATTGCATTAACTGCACTGTGTAATGAATTGACCTGTACGATCAGTATGCAAGACAAGATTTTTACTGTACCTCAGTACAAGTGACAATAATAAACCAATACCAATACCATTTTAAATGATTACCTTTGGAACTATTTTCAGTAGAGGAAACATTCAAGGAATCTTGTGAAAACTAACATTGAACCAGTTTTTGTTCAAACATGTGCAGAATAAATAACATGCAGAATAACAATGATGATAAAAATAAAGAGTGAACAATCAGCAGAATCAGATTGTTTCCATTGTAGAATATTAAAGGAAGTCAGTAAGAACTTTGCAGATGCTTTAACCAAAGCAGATGCTTTGCAGATCTCTTGACCTGAGAAATCATTCCTTCAGGTTGTCATATTGGTGCCGCTGTTTAATTAAGATAAGAGCAGGAAACCAAGGAATTATGGACAAGTTAGCCTAGCACATTTTGTCAGGAAATTATGTGTTTGTAGTTGAGGACAAAGTGATTCAACCGCATGAAAGTTTTCAATTAATCAGAGAGATCTGATTTTACACAGAAGATCTGCCACGATGAATATTTTGAAGAGAAGTAAATAGGAGAATGCCAATGGATTTTATTATATGGATTTCCAGAGGTATTTCATAAAGTCACTCATAAGAGAAAGCTAATTAAAGCTGAAGGTCATGGAACTGAAGGCAATTTATTGACTCACTACAAAATTGCCTGATCAGGAACAGTGACTGAACCTGGAAATTGGCTAAGTGGCAAGACACAGAATAGGGATTATGAACCAGAGGTGATTATCAACAGGCAGCTGGAATCATCTCACAAAAATAACCAGAAGGCATGTAGAGAAAATCAGCTTTGGCAATAAAATACTAAATATATATGGTCTACTGCTGTTCATGTGTTCTGTTACTGAGTTTATTTATATTGTGGTGCATGGCCCACTAGCAGATCTCTTAGGTGTTTTGAAGTGCATTAATTTTGTTATGCAAGCATACACAGAGGTAATTTGTATATTAGGATACGTATATGATTACAATTAAATCAATAACAGGTTAATCTATTTCTGTTGATGTCAACAAACTGTCATAATACTAAAGATCTAAACAGATTCCAATATCATCCATACATGTAAGAACAGAAACATGCAGATTTCAGACTTACAGCAGTTTTTTTAATTTTAAACTGTATGTCGCTTGGATTTTACACCCATCCACAATTTTAGTCTGATTTGATTTTCCTCCTTTACTATCTATCTTATTTCAAACAATAATCTGATATACTTTAAATTAATTTATGAACTATCTTTCAATTATTATGTAGCTGTGCACAGGCAATTTGGATAAAGAAACAATTTTACATGAGCAATATTGTGTTAAGAGACATTCCATTCTTGCAGGTCACAAAAGAGGCTAAGTTAAGGAGAGATAAAAGAACAATGAGACAAAAGGATGTTCTTTTACAACTGTAGCCTAAAAATGGAAAAAGGAGATGGTAGGATACTGATAACCTCAGAAGTGAATTACAGGAAGCCTGAGGCAATGATGTTCCAGGAAAGGAAATAGTAATACATGCAGTGATGTTTGAGAGAGCTAATGGTTTAAACAGTTTTGGTACAAAAGAAGATGGCTCAGCACTGGAATCAGCGACAACCCTGGAAACAATAATCGCAGAAGAAAGGACCATGATTCAGAGCTCCGAGAAAACCAGCGACCCTTGGAATGACCCTGGTTGGTAATATCAGGGTCTAAGATAAGAGATAAGAGTCTAAGATACTGATTGAATTGTTTAAACTAATGATTGTTTTTAATGGATGACAGATATGAAATAAGAAGTGTTAGAAGTAATAATTAGGGTTATAGTTCTTTGTTCGATCTGTGAGTTGACTAAAGAATAGTTTGTGACAAAAAATTCAGTATTCACAGTTTCACAGCTTCTGTGTAAAACAATATAATCACCCTTGAAGATCACAAAAAACTGTAGATGCTGGAAATCTGAAACAAAACAGAAAATGCTGGAAAAACTCAGCAGGTCAGGCATGACAGCAGGTTTTGCCTGACCTGCTGAGGTTTTCTAGCATTTTCTGTTTTTGATACTAACTTCCATAATCTATTTCTAACTTGATCATCTTGCAGTAACAGAATTGGAGTCCACCATAGCCTGTAATTTCAAAGAATTGCACAGGATTACGTGCAGGTGAAACAGTAGCAGCAGCACACAATAGACAGAGTTAATTCATCCCCAAGTGAAAGCAGATGAACAACTAAGCCACTAACAAGAATTTTTTTTACCAGGGGACTGTAGATGTCCAGTTATTGAGTCTTTTCAAGGCAATATCCTGATGGATCTCCTCTACACCCTCTCTCGCACTGTCACATCTTTCCTATAGTGTGGTGACCAGAGAACTGCACACAGTACTCCAGTTGAGGTCTGACTAATATTTTCTAAAGTTGGAGCATAGCCTTCCTTTTTCTGTAATTGAAACCTTCCTAACCACACCATCTACCTGTGTTGCTACCTTCAAGGATCTATGGACTTGTATTCCAAGGTTCCTCTGTTCCTCAATAATACCTAAGATCCGATCATTCATGGTGTATGTTCAAGCTTAATTAATACTCCCAAAATGCATCACTTCATATTTGCCTGGATTAAACTCCATCTGTCATTTTTCAGCCCATTTCACCAACATATCAATATCTTTGCAGCCTAAGACTACCTTCCGCACTATCAATAACTCTGCCAATCTTCATGTCATCCGCCAGCTTGCTGATTATGCCTCCCACCTCCACATCCAAGTCATTCATGTATATTACAAACAGCAAGAGTCCCAGCATGAATACTTGTGTGACACCACTAATCACAGGCATCCAATTGCAAAAACAACCTTCTACCATCACTCTTTATCTCCTATTGCCAAGCCAATCCAGTTTGCCAACTTGGCCTGGATTCCAAGGGCCCTAACCTTTTGAATCAATCTCCCATGTGGGACCTTTTCAAAGGCCTTGCTGAAGTCTATGTAAATCACATCCACTCCACTGCTCTCATCAATACACTTTGTTACCTCTTCAAAGGATTCAATCAAATTGGTCATACAGGATCTGGCCTTGACAAAGCCATCTGAAAAGTCCCTGCTTTCCAAGTGATCATTAATTCTCTCTCAGCATACCTTCCAGTATTTTCCCTACCACTGACATTAGGCTCACAGGTCTATAGTTACCAGGCTTTTTCCTGCTGCTCTACTTGAAAAGGGGGACCACATTTGCTGTCCTCCAGTCATCTGGTACCTCACTTGTGTCCAGTGAAAATTTAAAAATCTTAGCCAGAGCCCCAGCAACCTCTCCCCTTGCATCCAGAAGTGGCCAGGGATAAATCCCATTTGTACCTGGGGATTTATCCATCTCTAAACGCACTCAGGCATCAACTGCACTGCACTTTCTCTGTACTGTAACAATTTATTCTGCACTCTGTTATTGTTTTACCTCTTGTACTAACTCAATGCACTGTGTAATGAATTGATCTGTATGGACAGTATGCAAGATAAGATTTTCACTTTACCTCGGTACGTGTGACAATAATAAACCAGTTTACCAGTTTACTAATTTATTTGTGGAAACCTGCACTAGACTTTCAACTACTTCTTCACTGAAGTTTCCACCTACTAAGTCTGTTTCCTTTGTGAGTACTGATGAAAAGTATTCCTTTGGGACCTCACCTTTACTTCCTGGTTCTAAGCAATGGGCTCCACTTTTTCTTGTTACATAATACCAAATCTAAAGTGTCCTGTTCCTCAACATGCTGACCAAGAGAGAATACATAGACTCCATGAATCATTCTCCACACTACTAGTGCTTATTTTATTTGTCACATCTTTATGTAGATTGATGCGCCTGTGTTTTTACACAGATCTCTAATGTCCTTGTTGATATAATGCCCTGCATTACAATTACTGCTTGTGGGTCTGTTTCTTAGCTTCACCCAAACTGACTCTACTTCTTGCTTTTCCAAACTCTCAACCACTTTTATTGTGCTATTTCAAGGGTATGCCTTCTAGTTCTAAATTCACCAGCTAGAGGAAATATTCTCTCCATTATTGTCCTACTTGTTCATTTCAATTTAATCACTTTACAGTATAGACTAGTCTTTTGCAACCTATTTGCATAATACAATACTGTTACCCCAGGGATTAATTTAATCAATATTGGTTGCACCACTTTTACTGCACGTGTTAGGTATGAAGCTCAAAATGAAGAAGGGCAAGATTTGGTCTGTCCACCAGAGCGCTGCACAATTAATTGTATCAGTACTTCTTTACTCTTCTGCTCAGTTGCTCTTGCATTAAAGGTAACATACCATTCACCTTTCTCGCTGTTTGATTTCCTGCTTCTCAACATTCTGTTTCTCACCTACATATTCCTCTTTTTCCCCACATTATGCCCGGATGGCTACCTTCCTGCTCATTCATTAACCTAATCTATACCTTTACCTCTACCCGATTTTGTTGTGTCAGTAAACATAGATACATTGCACCTTGTCTCATCATCTCTCATTGATGCAGGTTGTGCATTACTATGCTTCTGCCCTGATTATTGAATGTCCCATGAAAATCACCTCCTTATTCCAACTCTGTTTTCGGTCCTCTGTGAATCCTCTATCTGTGCTTGTATATTACTGTTAACCCCATAAGCCCTTATAATGCACAATAATATGCCATATCTTTCCTCCTATCTTACCCTTGAGCTCTACTAGAGTTGTCAAATATGATTTCCTTTTCACAATGTTATTTCTACCTAATTACATTGTGCTCTTCCATGAGCCCAGATTCCATATCCTTAGTAATGAATTTTGATTTTTTTCTAAAGGCTAATGTTGGACTAACTAGACTGCAGTTCCATATTTTCTGTCACCCTGCTTGAGTAGTGGAGATACATTTGATATCTTTCACTCCTCTGAAACCATTACAAAGTCTGGAGGATCTCTGCAACCATCTCTTCTGTAGAATATGGATCATCGGGTTCAAGGGACTTGTTGGCTCTTGTATCCTTTGATTTCTCCATTGCTTGTTCTTTATCAATATTAATTACTTTTATCCCATTCCAATTTAGCCTTTGGTTCACAATTATTTTTAATTGTTAACAGTTCAAAAAGTGAAGACTAAAACATACTGTATATATCTCAGCCATTCCATTGTAATTTTTTCCATCTCATTCCTCAAGCAAACCCCATTTACTTTTATTTCAACATTACCCAAGTGTAAACTGCCAGCTTGTTTAGCATAAATCCAGCATCTCAAACACTCAGATTGCTTTCTATATCTGTAGACTGTGGCTGCCTTGTGTATCATGTGCATGATGTTTTGCTGCAACTTGTCAGAGTTTCTTTGACAGTACCATTCAAACATGTAACCTCTGCTGGCTTAAAGGATAAAGGCAGCAGGCAAATGAAGATGAGAACGCCAGTATCTGCACGTTCCCCACCAAGTCATACAACATGTCAAGGTCACGATCTGGAAGCTCCCTATCCACTAGTACATGGAAAGATCTTCATTACTCAGACCTATTTTTACACAGAAGGTTTCTCAAAGTGCAATCCCTCACTCACTATTACTCCAATCTTCAGACACTATCTCACTATATCAAATGCTATCAGCAATTCACCCATGGCAGGCATATCACCCTGATGCATTGCAAGGTACTCTGAAATATAATTCCCCCTCTCTTACTGGAGAGCATGACATCATCAGATCCAGCAGTAGCAAACTTTATTCATGTAGGGCAGCAGGAAGAAGCTTCATAATTACAGGCTGATGAGTCTAACATCAGTGGTAAGGAAATAATTGGAAAAAATCCTGAGACAGGATTAATTTAGACTTGAAGAAGTTGAAGAAGCAGGGATTAATCATGGACAACCAGCATGGCTATGTTAAGGAAGATCCCCCTTGACTAATTTGATTGAATTTTTCAAAGAGGTAACTATGTTGATGATATGGACTTCACTATGTCTTTAACAAGGTCCCATAAGGGATATTGGTCCAAATGTTAGAGCCAGTGGGATTCAGGACAAATTGGCAAATTGGTTCTGAACTTGGCTTGGTTAGAGGAGGAAGAGGATGATGGTTGAGAGTTGTTTTTTGCGATTGGAAGCCCACTGATCCCTGTGGTGATCACATCAATGATCTGAATATGAATGTAGAAAGCATGATTAGCAAGTTCACAGATGACATTAAGATTGGTGATGTTGATAATGAGTAGCTAGTACAAGTAGGAGTAGGATGCAGAGAAAAATTAATAGCTTGGTAAGATGGGCAGAGAAATGGCAGGTGGAATTTAATTCTGAAAAATATGAGGTGATACATTTTGGATGAACTAATAAGACTAGGTAGAACCCTAGGAAGTACTGAGGAATGAGAAATCTTGATGGATGGATCCTTGTAGCAGCACAGTTAGAAAAGGTGGTTAAGAAGGCACTTAGGATGCTTGCCTTCATTAGCTGGAACATGGAATATAAGAGCAGGGAGGTTATGTACAACTATGTAAATCATTAGTTAGGCCAAAACTGGAATACTGTGTGCAATTCTGATCACCAAACGGGAGAAAGGATGTAATTGCACTGGAGGAGGTGCAGAAAAATTCACTAGCATGTTGCCTGGGATGGAGCATTTCAACTACAGGAAGAAACTGGATAGGCAGGATTCATTTTCCTTGTAGTGAAGAAGGTTCAGGAAATTGAGGTGTACAAAATTATGAAGGACATAGATAGGATAGACAGCAAGAAATGTTTTCCCTTAGCAGAGGTGTCTATAACTGTTGAGCTTAAGTTTAGGGCAAGACATTGGAGATTTAGAAGGGAGTTGAGGAAGAATTTTTTTCAAAGTGTAGCTGAAATCTGCTTGAGAGGGTGGTGGAGGGAGGTACTCTGAACATTTAGGAAACATGTGGATGAGCATTCGAAGTTCCAAGGCATAGTAGGCCAAGCGCCAAGTGCAGGGAAATGCAATTAGTGGAGATAAGCATTTGTTGGCCAGCATGGTCACGGTGGGCCTAAGGCCCTGTGGCCATGCTGTATGTCTCTTATGACTCCATAATTTTATGGCCTTTTTAAGCCTCACACAAAGCCTTTCATACTGTCATTTGGGGAGAACCGTGGATCATCTATCACAAATTTGGTTGCCTGCAGAAATTTGTTTCCATGCATCTGTTTCATGATAGAATGGATGCTGTGATCATAATCAGTATGTCCACATACAGTGCAACCTGGTGTGAAACTAAGCTGTGTCATTGCCCAATACCTTTCTCAACCTTTTTCACTACAACACTACATCTCATCTTCAACAAACTCCCTGCTGGATGGAGCAATGGACAAGATAACTTGGAAACTGCTCAACCTACTTTGCAGTCAATCCAGAACCAAGGTCATCCTAGCCTTAGTTATCAAGCTATGTGGATGACACTTGCCTACAGACGCACTTGGAGACTGAATTCCATGACATTGCTGACTTGTTTACTGAAGCGTATGAGGAAATGAGCCATGATCAAGCCTACCTGCCATCCTTTCTCTCTCCAACCCCTCTTCCCATACAACATCACCCTACAGTACTAAATGTGTACAAAGAAACACCAGAAAACATAGACCACTTCTCACATTCTTAGGAGCCACTTCTCATTGAAGGTAGCCATTGATGATGAAATTAACCATTGCCTTCTGTGTGCCAGCACAGGTATTGGCCATCAAAGGAAAAGAGTGTATAAAGATCATGTCCTCAGACTTGGCACATAGCTCATGGTCTGTAGGGCAGTAGAGATCCTTGTCTTCTTGTATGCTTCTGAGACATTATCCTCAGCAGGTAACTCAAAATACTGGAAAGAACACCATCTCTGCAAAATCTTCCAAATCCATTGGCAGGATAAGTGAATGATTATTTGTGTCCTCTTCCAATCCAACATTTCCACTACTGAAGGTCTAATTACACTATGTTAATCTCGTAGGAGAGGTCACATCATTTGCATATCCATCACTCAGCTCCTGAATTGATGCTTTATTCCAAGCTTTGTGACAGCAAGAGATTACCAGGTGGACAGAGGAAAAGGTTCAAGGAACTTCTCGAAACCTCTTGATAAAGAGTAGTAGGCCCATTGACTCATTCCCATGACTGTTCAAAGTAGAGAAGGAGCTTTCAGGATGGCTGAAGTTTGTGTGCCTGGAGCAAATAGAAAACCAGAAAGAGTGCACCCCCTTCTAAAGTGCCCACCTCCCTACCCCATCAAGCCCCTCTTGTACCTGATTCCAAGGGATCGTCAAAGAAGAAGATATCTGCAGGCAGTTTTTTTGTTCGGGGCACTTAGGCTCAGAATTGAGGAGCTATCAGATGTTGAGATACATCAGGGTGAGAGAAAGTTGTCTGGACACTTTGCGTCAGAAGGCAGTCACAAACCTGGGGTTAAGTACTGCAGGTTTGATCAGTGGTCAAGTAAGTCAGTTTGCAACTACACATCAGGCTGTTGGGGGAACCCAGAAAGTAGTGTTGGAAAAGCCTCACTATTTCACATGTCCGAAGTATGTGAGGTTCTATGTTGATGAAAATAAGCACTGCAAGGAGGATGAACAAACCCACCACAGCACCTTAATATGTATAGGGGTCACTCAGCTGGGGGATGTGTAAAGGAATGTTGTAGTGATAGAGGTTAATATAGTTAGCTAGATAGGCACTATTCTCTCAAAGGCTATATTGCCTGCCATGTGCTGGGGTTTCGTTCATCTCCTTTGAGCTGGAGGAATTAGGGCTTAATTAGAAGTTCTGCTGGAGTATTATGAGGAGCTAGGGTGTAAATTAGAAAGCTGAGTCAAAAGGGTAATAACCTCTGGATTACTTACAGAATCAAGTGCAAATTGACATAATTTAAAAGATTAGATGGTTAATTCATGGTTCAAAATGTAGTATGAGAGAAACAGGATAGGGCATGAAGTTGGATGGCGAGGAAAGGTAGAGCTGTTCCATTGGGACAGGCCTTACTTCACTTGTTCTAAAATCTTTGTCCTATCCAATCAAATAAATGGGCTGTAAATAACAGCAGAGAGGATTCAGTAAAAGAAATTTTAAAAAGTGAAAAAGACAAGGTAATTGTGCATGGTAATGTTATGGGCAATGGTAACCAGAGGTAGACAACAGGAGAATTAAGGGTGGTAGGGACCAGACAAAAAAGTTGCTTTGAGGTCAAGATCAGATCAGCCATGGTCTTCTTGAATGGCAAAGCAGGGTCAAGTTGTGGTACAGCCTACTCTAGTTTCAAGTTCTTTTGTTTATATGTCCTTTTATTTTGTGATCTCACTATTGTCACTCAGCCCTTGTCAGTCAGCTAGGTGAGATTGCAGATGCTCAAGCTAAAAAGGTGCAGTCCAGAGCCAGAAATCATAGGCCCAGAATGCTCATGGTCTTTCTCTGCTCCAAATCAGCAACTTTCTACAAGTCAAGTTACTGTTATTTGGAGACAGCTGGCCAAGAAGGAATATGCACAAGACTATGCATAACAGTGATTGGTTAATGGCCTGGATTTTTTTTAGGGAAATTCAGCTGTTGGGCTTCTCCACACAAATTCCAGCAAGTATGGGATTTCTCTGTATACGTGCATGTGCAAAAGCAGTAATCTCAGATTTCCTGACAGGTGTTTTACCACTGCAATCCGCTGTCGGATTCTTTAAGAACTGAGCAGGGAGTTCTTCTCTATTAATTTTAGTGGAGGCGAACAGCTGCAAAGCACTGCTGTAACGGTCGGTATTTTCATTTTTTTGTTGATTGTTTGAATCTATTTACACATTTCAATTTTTTAAGTGTTTTAAAATTTTCAGGTTGTTAATTTTTAAAAAAACGTTTACTTTTTTTGCTTGTTTTATTCAGAAACATTCAGAATTAGAAGCTGAACCAATGAATGTGGTCAGCTAACTATAACAGCTTTTGCCTTTCAGCTGTTTCATTGGATTATTCTGCACCTTCCCCACCACGCACACAGACACACATGAGCGTGCGCGTGCACACACGCACGCACGCACACGCACGCACACACACACACACACACACACACACACACACACAAACCATGTTAACTTGAAGACCCTCCCCTTTGAGAACTTCAAAATTTCACCCAATGTTTGTTTTCTACCATGAATAGATGCACAGAGTATAATGTTAAATTGATTTAGTCTGTTATTCATCGATTGTGGTGAAGCTAACATTGAGTTAATCGGCAACAGAGGAAGGCAATAAGCTAAAACAGAACATGCTGAAAATACTCAACGTGCGACCCAGCATCTGTGGAGAAAGAAACAGAGCTGTTATTTTAGGTTGATGACTTTTTATCTTACTTTTTATCATTGGTTCTGATGGAAGTTTATTGATGTGAAGAGTTAGTTCTGTTTCTCTCTTCACAGATGTTGCCTCAGCTGCTGAATATTTCCTGTATTTTCTGTTTTAATTTCAGGTTTCTAGCATCCACACTGTATCACTTTTTGAAGGTATGAAACAAACTACGTTAGAATGGAGAGCCTTTATTACTTTCATTCCTTGCATGTGAGCATCACTGGCGAGGTCGAAGTGATCATACTTAGTTGCTTCCGACAAGGTTGAGCAGCTACAGCCTTGAGCCAATACATTTCTTGTGGTAAAGGTACAGTTTCTGTATATTGTATATAGTTTTAAACATTGAGTGGACAAGCAGATGTTGTAATTATCAGCAATAAAAGGAAGGTAAATTAGGAACAGCAGTGGAAAGAGGAATTACATGTGTTTATTGAATCCATTATTCAATAAGTTGGAGTCTGACTGTCCGTCCAGATCAGGCGTACCAAAGTTGTCTTCTCCTAACCCTTTGTTCACATCTGTTGTTTCTCTTCCTTTTCCGGCTCATCCTTTTCCTTCCCCTCTTTCTCCTTCACCTCTTGGTCCATAACATCTGTCAGTGACTGATCCTGCTTTATTGGCAGGTTGTGAAAGATGCAACAGGCAAAAAAGAAAAGACCCATAACTTTGTCCTGTAAGGGGCTTGCCAAGAAGTCCAGCAATGCTGCTTCAGAACACACATAGTTCGTTCAATCATGTTGTACTTTAGTAGTAATGAGGTCATGTACCTTTTGTTCATGGGACATGATGATGTCAAGAACCAGATAGACAAAGATTGTCTATCCTTGTCTTTGACCCTCTTGGCCACTTCTTTGTCTCAAGGATGTCAGGCACAGCAAAGAGTCACAAGCTGAATGCTACCCAGTATTCCACATTAACCAACATAATCATACCTGCAAAATTTTGAGAGTATTTTCTAGCAGCGCTGGTGCATAAAAATGGAAATTCAAACCTGTTCAAGTGCCTCCTCTTGATTCCATTGGTTAAGGCTGTAAACAGCACAATCTATGAATGTATATTGAATCACAGGTATGAACTTTAGGATTTCATCACTAAACTACATATGCAAAATATGAATTTTAGGATTTCACCACTAAACTACATATTTAAAAATATCTCAACATTGCAGTCTGTTTTATGGAATAATGTGTCAACTTATCAATGGTTTGCTGGTCGCACATATTTAGTGCAGCTGATCAACTAAAACCTGACATAGATGCACACAATGACATTTTGGCAAATCATGGAACAAGTATATCATGATTGGTAATATTGGAAGTTACCAATCTGTATTCTTCTGTTATCTTGTAGCCATTTCAACATCGTAATTTGACTTTTTTTGTAGGTGGTACTGTGAAGGAAAGGAACTCAAGAACTCACCTGACATTCAGATTGCCTATGATGGTAATCACTGTTCACTGATCATTTCTGAGGCCTTTGAGGAGGATACAGGACGTTACACTTGCTTGGCTTCGAATATATATGGATCAGACACGACATCTGCAGAACTTTACATAGAAGGTAAAAACTTGTTGCTTAAGAACTTTCTGCAATGCCTCAGTACCTTTGTATTGTAACATTAAGAAAGCAGATTTTATGTTATTATGTGATAAGAAAGAATATTTTCAGATTTTATTCCACTACAGCAGATGGAATAAGAACATAAGAACACACTAGTTAAAAGCAACAGTAGGATATTCAGTGTGCCTGCTTCACCATGACTGATCTTTTACCCCAGCTCCATTTTTCACTATCAATGCATTCCTTGAGTCCCTTAAATATCCAAAAATCTATCAATCCCTGTCTTGAATAAACTAAACATCTGAACTTCCACAGCCATATCAGGTAGAGAAATCCAAAGATTCACTACCCTCTGGGGGGGGTGGAGTGAAGAAATTTCTTCTCACCTCAGTTCTGATTGGCTAACTCCCTTATTTTGAGACTGAGACCCTGGTTCAAGACTCACAGCCAGGGAAAATTTCATTCCTGCATCTGTCCTGACAAGCCCTGTAAGAACTTTGTATGTTTCATGAGATCACCTCTCATTGTTTTAAACTCTAGACAGCAAAGGCTCAATCTGCTTAAACAGCCACCGTGCCCCCACCTCCTCCAAAAAATCAATCTGGTGGACCTTTTGTGCACTCCTACAGTTACAAGTACTTTCTTTCCTAGGTAGGGAGACCTATATGTACACAATATTACTAGAACCCTACATAATTGCAATTCTTTATTCTGGTACTCAGATGCTCATGGTAAAGGCCAACATACACATTTTCCCTTCCTAATGGCTTGCTATACCATACCTATTAACTTGCAGTGATTTGTGTATGAGGAAACTTCGATCTTTTTAAACACTAACATCTTTCAATCTCTCACCATTTCAAAAACAATCCATTTCACCATTTTTTATCTACCAAAGTAGATGACCTCACATTTATTCACATTGTATTCCATCTGCATATCCTTACCCATTCTCTTAGCCTGTCAGTATTCCTCTGAAGGCTCTCAGCATTCTCCTCACAACCCACACTGCCACCGAGCTTTGATCTTTACCAAACTTGGATACATTCAAAACATAATTATCTCAGCATGAGATTTGGACAGGCTCCACTTCCTTGGGTGGTTTTCCTTTGATAGAGAAAATCAGTAATGTAGTGGCAATATTCTGCTCTAAAACAAATGCACATGCTGATTGGTTCTGAGTGGTAATGTGAGCGGAAACTTTAAAAGGATAGTATTGTACTTTTGCCCGCACTTCAGTGCTAGTCCTAACCGATGGCCGAGGAACCGGTTTACAAACGACACACCAATCCACTAATTGATTAAATACATGCACTATGAATTAGCCTTCCAGCCATACTCCATATAAGTGACCCCATAAAAGTGGTATTAAAACTGAGAAGAATTGGCAAAGTTTCATAAGGAGCACAACAAAATATGTTACAAACAGTACTCAGCTATTTCTGCTGCATGGATGCATGAAGACATTTTATTTTGACAGACATGTTATATAAGGATTTAAAAGATGATGAGCAGCAGAGCAAGGTCATTGAAATTTCATTGGAGATAAACAGCAAAAATACATTTCAATGCTGCAAAATATCTTAGAATGATCAAACAGCAATGTATGAAGAGCAAATGTACCCATAAAGTAATTCTGATACTCTATCATTTACACCCATGACATCCTTACATTAAGGATTTATGAACATTTGGAGAGGTATAATATGATCAGGAATAGTCAGCATGGCTTTGTCAAGGGCAGGTCCTGCCTTACGAGCCTGATTGAATTTTTTGAGGATGTGACTAAGCACATCAATGAAGGGAGAGCAGTAGACATAGTGTATATGGATTTCAGCAAGGCATTTGATAAGGTACCCCATGCAAGGCTTATGGAGAAGGTGAGGAGACATGGGATCCAAGGGGACATTGCAGTGTGGATCCAGAACTGACTGGCTCACAGAAGGCAAAGAGTGGTTGTTGAAGGGTCGTATTCTGAGTGGAGGTCGGTGACCAGTGATGTAACTCAGGGATCTGTACTGGGACCCTTACTATCTGTGATTTTTATAAATGACCTGGATGAGGAAGTAGAAGGGTGGGTTAGTAAGTCTGCGGATGACACGAAGGTTGGGGGTGTTGTGGATAGTTTGGAGGCCTGTCAGAGGTTACAGAGGGACATAGATAGGATGCAAATTTGGGCTGAGAAGTGGCAGATGCAGTTCAACCCACATAAGTGTGAAGTGGTTCATTTTGATAGGGCAAATATGTTGGCGGAATATAGTATTAATGGTAGGACTCTTGGCAGTGTGGAGGATCAGAGGGATCTTGGGGTCCGAGTCCATAGGACGCTCAAAATGGCTGCGCAGGTTGACTCTGTGGTTAAGAAGGCATATGGTGTATTGTCCTTCATCAATCGGGGAATTGAATTTTGGAGCCGAGAGGTATTGTTGCAACTATATAGGTCCCTGGTCAGACCCCACTTGGAGTATTGTGCTCAGTTCTGGTCGCCTCACTACAGGAAAGATGTGGAAGCCATAGAGAGGGTGCAGAGGAGATTTACAAGGATGCTGCCTGGAATGCAGAGCATGCCTTATGAAGGCAGGTTGAGGGAACTCAGCCTTTTCTCCTTGGAGTGACGGAGGATGAGGGGTGACCTGATAGAGGTATATAAGATGATGAGAGGTATTAATCGGGTAGATAGTCAGAGGCTTTTCCCCAGGGCTGAAATGGTGGCCACAAGAGGACATAGGTTTAAGGTGCTGGGGAGTCGATATAGAGGAGATGTCAAGGGTAAGTTTTTTACTCAGAGAGTGGTGAGTGCGTGGAATGGGCTGCCGGCAACGGTGGTGGAGGCTGATACGATAGGGTCTTCCAAGAGACTGTTAGATAGGTACATGGAGCTGAGTAAAATAGAGGGTTATGGGTAAGCCTAGTAATTTCTAGGGTAGGGACATGTTCGGCACAGCTTTGTGGGCCGAAGGGCCTGAATTGTGCTGTAGTTTTTCTGTTTCTATGTTTCTAAAAGCATCAGAATTGTTTACCTTTCAAAAGACGTGGATTACCTATCCAGCACCTAGCTTGTTATCACCACTCCATAATCTTTGTACTCTGTGATAAAGAGGATAAAACAGAGTACCTTCCAGATAAGTGCTTTGCATATTCAAATAACATTTGCAGTGTTTAATCTACATCATGAGTGCTTGACTTCAAAGAGCGCCTGTAGAATGGTGCTTGGCATGCTGCATGTTGCATTACACAGCCATCAACTTTTCTGCAAAAGCTGCAGTTAGAAATCATGACACAAGAGGAAGAGGATAATAATACAGTGCATTCTGACCGGGCCCCTGAATTTTCTATGACACCTACCTTTATTTTTAATAAGCACAATTTTTCCAGCCCTATGTGAAAATTGTGAAGAATGACTAAACTGTCACCTCAACAAGGATCAAGATAGTTTTGTGTGTGTTTCTAAAACATTCTGTCATGTTATAGCTCTGGGCTGTTAGTGGCTCATAAACATAACCATTTTTCAGAAGTTCCAAGCAAAGAATAGGTAATGACTTACAAACTACCCATTCATTCTCTAATCACATGCCCTTCATGGAAACTGTGTTCTCACTTCTAGTGCAAGACATTGCATGGCCATGAGATTTGCAAGTCCATCAATCACAATTCTCTTGAGTGTGTATCCAATAGTGTTGAAATTCACTCTTAAACTGTGGGCCTAAATGTTAGCAGTGGGAGCACTCATAAGAGATGCTAAAGCTCTGTGTATGGCCTGTGCACTTGAGGCTGCAGTACTGTTAATTCACATTGTCAATCTGAAGTCACAGAATTACTGTTTGCATCATGCTTTGAAAAGGGGTAACTGACTGTTGTGCCATTCACACTTCTGTAGTTCCATTGCTTCATAGTAGCACAGAAGGCTCAGAATGTGCATTCCCCATTACTGCAGAGAATCCAATTGAAGCCACTTCGAGATCCATAATGATACACTTGTTTAAATTTAGAAGTTCTGACATTCCAGTTAGGGGGAAGAATAAACACAGGATGGATCAATAATCCGTGACTCGGAATTTTAGAGAGCCTTTAATATATAATTTTAACTGGTGGAATTGATATTGAATTATAATATCCCTGCTGCTTATTGTGTTCTACCGTACATATGACAGACTTAAGAAAGAATAAGATCATCTATCCTTAATCCAGTCCTTCTGCTTTTAAGCCCATCTACATAATGAATGACTGTATCTTTGATGATATCGTTGATTGCCCTTAATTTCTTAAAAGATTGAGATAAATGACCACCTAATCTATTTGGATTCTGCTGATTGAGCAGGGAGCATTAGCTAAGACACCAGGAGAACTTACTGCACGGTAGTGTAGTGGTTAGCGTAATGCTAATAACGTAACGCTATTACAGCGCCAGCGACCTGGATTCAATTCCGCCACTGTCTGTAAGGAGTTGGTATGTTCTCCCCGTGACTACGTGAGTTTCCTCCGGGTGCTCTGGTTTCCTCCCACATTCTAAAAAAGAGGTGCATCAATGAGGTCAGGGTAATCGATGTGATTACATGGACTTCAGTAAGGCCTTTGACGAGGTCCCACATGGAAGACTAATCTAACAGGTAAGGGCCCATGAGATCCAAGGCGAATTGTAAACTTGGATCCAAAATTGGCTTGGCAAAAGGAGCCAGTGGATGATAGTAGAGGGTTGTTTTTGTGGCTGGATGCCTGTGACAAGTGGTGTTCCATAGGGATCGGTGCTGGGACCCTTGCTGTTTGTAATATGCATGATGTGAATAACACGTTTGTCAGTTTGCAGATGACACGAAGATTGGTGGAGTTGTTGACAGTGTGGAGGGTAGTCTTAGACTACAGGGTGATATCAGTGTGTTGGTGAAGTGGGCTGAGAAATGACAGATGGAATTTAATCCAGACAAATGTGAGGTGAAGTATTTTGGGAGTCCTAATGGGGCTAGGACCTACACCATGAGTGGTAGGGTCCCAGGGAGAATTGAGGAACAGAGGACCTTGGTGTACATCCAAAGATCCTTGAAGGTGACAGCGCAGGTAAATAATGTGGTTAAGAAGGCATTAGGGATGCCGGCCGTCATTATTCGGGGCATTAATTACAAGTGCAGGGAGATTGCACTCCAGCTTTATAAAATATTAGTGAGACCTCAGCTGGAGTACTGCATGCAGTTCTGGTCACCACTCTGTGGGAAGGATGTGATAGCACCGGAGAGGATGCAGAGGAGATGTTACCTGGGATGGATTGTTCCAGTTATGAGGAGAGACAGGAGAGGGTAGACCCATTTTCTTTGGAGAGGAGTAGGTTAAATGGGGACATGATTGAAGTATATAAAATTATGAGGGAATGGACAGGGTAGGATGCAAGTAGGTAGAACTAGAGAACCTAGATTTAGGGTAAGGGGTAAGAGATTTAGAGGGAATACACTGCCTGAGAGGTGGTGGAAGCAGAGCTGCTTGCACCATTAAGAAGTGTCTGGATGAGCACTTGAATCACTCAGGAATAGAAGGCTATGGGCCAAGTGCTGGAAGATGGGATTAATAGATGGAAGATGGGTTCCCACTGGTCAGCATCAACATGGTGGGCCAAATGACAGGCTGTATGACTGAGATGAAAAAGGGACATAAGCATGATAATGGGAAATGATTTACCTGAAGTTGGAGAATTCATTGTTCATCTCAGAGATTGCAAAATGCCTAGACAGAAGATAAAGATGTTATCCATCTAGCTTTTGTTGGGCCTCACTATTTGTTTTCCAAATGTCATACTTATTTGGGTGCTGTGGATTACGTTGTGGTCTTGTCCTAAAAGAAGTATTGGCCCCTTTCCAAATGCAACTCTGGACATTCAACTTATTTATGGGCTCCTTAATTTAATTGTGTTGCTCAAAAGGAAAGCAGATATTAGAGCTGCTCTATTCAGCGTTTCCAGGAGGAGATGCAGCTGTGCAAACAGCTGCCAGCAAGATTGTTAAAGTTTTCATAAAGCCTTCTAGAAGAACAGGAGTTGTCCTTTGGCTCCACAACTCTCCTGAGTGCCATTGCAAACCCATGACTGCTTCCTTTCTCAGCACTTATCTGCAGGTGGCCAACAATCATCTAACAAGCTGTTTGAAGATGAGTGGTAGAGACAAGCATTCCTTAAAATCAGCACTGAAGATCACTATTGATCATCCATTGAGCCTTAGTAATTTCTCCCCTTGCTACTTCATGGTGCCTTAGAGGTCTAAATAAATTTCTATCCCTTTGTTTCTTTTGGATGATTATTGCAGCTCTCATTGATCAACTACTCTTATTTATTTGTTTAATTGCACAATATTCTGTTTTCATAAATGAATGGTCCTGTTATGGGAAATATTTATTTAACACAGGCACTAATCTTTCTTTATATATTGCACAGGTCTCACCTCATCCGAATCTGAACATGACTCTGCAAAGGAAGAAATGAGCCAGTATGTACAATGAAAACAATTCACAGTTGATAGTCTTCTGTTTCTGACTCATTTTGTTGATCATCAAATAACTAGAAACATTTACACTGCAGTATCATATCATATAAGGCAGATCACAGTGGTGTTATCAAGCAGAATTTGACATTGAGATACATAAAGGAAATATTAGGACAGGTTGTCAGAAGCTTGGTGAATGGGATTTGGTGCAAGTTAGGGGATAGGCAGCAAATGACTTCAAGTGACATTTGGGATGACTTCAAATTTGGCTGGCATTGGAATAGTGGAGGTGGTAAAAACATGGATGAAGGTTTCAGCAGCAGAGGAGTGAGGCCAGAGAGGAGGCTGATTTTAAAAATGGCATAAAAATGTAGTCATAAGCATATATCAATAACAAAAATGACACTAAATTGGCCAAAAGTTTGGTTTGGCCCCAGATGGAAAGCGGACAATGGGATTTATTCAATATCTAAGGAACAGAGTTTGTGGCTGGGACTGAAGTCAGTGGCTTTGGTCTTCCCTGTATTTAATTGTAGCAAATATCTGTCTATCTAGTACTGCATGTTGAATAGACAAACTGATAATTTAGAAACAATGAAAGGGTTGAAGTTGATCTGGATTTTTTCAGCATGTTAAGGGAAACCAATGTTATGTTTTTAGGTAATGTTACTGACGGACAGCGTGTAACTGAGAAAGAGAAGCCAAGTTAATGCCTCTTATGATTGTAATGCATTATATTGTCTTGAAAATTGGTGGTAATCTAGAGGATACATTGAGACACTAGTCTAGTGTATACTATTTGTTCGCCAACTGGACAAGCAAAAATCACATGTAGATCATTTTATGAATTTGTTTTCCTTTGTGGAATATCCTGTGCTGGGGAAGTGTTTTTTGTGGCATCACAACACAAGAACTATCCTGTAAGTGTTTATAAATTCCAGAATACCAGATGATGCTGTAATTACTTCTCCAAAAGGAATGTTATTTTGCTATTCATAACATGAATTCTGTATTTATTGATTTCTTGGTTAGAGCTTAATCATTTCTGATACAAGAAACCCACCTTTCCTACAGACACTTGTGTTTCAACAACAATATGTTACACATTCTGAAATAGTCAAATCAGATTTGCCACTTTCGTGCCTGTTGACATTGAATCCATGCGACCTTCCTCTTCAAGAAGGATATCAGTGCTTAAATTCAAATTTCTTGAGCACATCGGTCTTAACAGAAGGATAAAATTGTACATTTTCGTAACATATTCTACTAACAGGGACAAGTGACTCTAGTCAATCAGATACTAAGTACTTGTAACAATTGTAATATTCATTTTTTGGGAAAATATAGGCAATGGGAAATAGTAAAATATTTAAAAAATGAAAATAAATTCTTGCTAGTAACTTATCCCTCCCCAATTCACTTTGTTTACATTCCAGCTGAACCCCTGAAAAACATCAGATGAACTGTTTAGTCTGTTGCTGTTGTTCATGTCCTTTCTTCTGAAATTCACAAATCGGGCCTAACATGATTGCCAATCACAAAACTCCAACATTTTGCAGCCAAAAGCTTAACTTGGTATTCAGGTAGAATATAAAATGGAATCTCTTTTTTTCCTGGCAAATACCAAAGTGAACAGCAGAGTATGCCTTAAATCAAGGTAGTTGTGTAAGTTGTCCCAGCTGCTCTGATCCTCCCTGTTTGTAGTGTCAATTTCAATATATTGTTCATGCGGCACTGGTGAGTTCTTTAAATAGATTAAGCACTGTTGACCTGTGCTCACAAGTGTGTGCATCCCACTCACCAGCCAAGCCTCTTTTCTGTTTGGCTCCTCATAGCACCAAGCTGCTTCTCTGTCCTTGACTCCATTCAACTATCCTGACATTCACTTCTCAACATAGATTCACGGTAATTCCAGGGGTGTTTTGTTTTAGATACATACAGTAAATCCTTTTTCTGATTTTTAATGTGCACAGTGGTAATCCACTGTTTTATAAGGGAATGGCAGTGACTTCAAATCTGTGTATAAAGATTGTCTGATTTTTATGGAATAATATTTTTGACGAATTAGCTATTGCTCAGGATATTGGTTGATTGCAGACATACTCACTTTATAAGGGTAACCATGAGTATAGGCTCTATTGAGCACTTGTATTATAGATTTAAAACATTATATCATGAAGGACAACATGTCATTATTATTTCTGTAATACTCCATTTAATTATGTGCGATGCATAAAAATGTTAGTCGTTTGTTTACAGTTTTTAAACTTCACATTGTATAAGACAAAAAATATCAAAACAGTGTCAGGTCTTGTATTTAACAATTACTTTTTATTTTTAGGGTTCAGGATAAGATCCCCATTGCTGTTGTAGATTCATCCCCTCCTCACAATCCTCCAAATATTCATTCAGAGTTTCACCAGTTACATTGCCCAGGTGTCCAGCCTCCAGTACAACGTATACAACAGGTATTATCAGATCTGCCTTGTTTTCAGTATTTACCTGGAGTCATAGAGATTTAAGCATGTAAGTTGGGTTTTTGGCCATCACATGTGTCTTATTATTAACTCTTCATCCAGTGCTGTCCTCCCAACTTCAATTTTCCTGCCTTATCTCCATGTTATCTGATGTTCTTAAAAGCCTGTCCAGTATTTATTTAACTGTTATCATTAAATATAACATGCTAATATACATTTAAATATTTGTTTGAAAATAATTGATAATTCATATATTGCTGAATATATTCATTAGTAATCTTTTCTGATTAAAATAGATTTGCCATCTTTGAAACCTTTCATGCAATTGTCATGTAATTTGCTAATAAAAGGCTAATTCGAATTTGCTGCAGACCTTGGCCAGTCGGGAACAGTCTAAGCTTTTGCACAAAAATGTCAATTCCCAAATTTTCTTATTTTCTTGTCAAAGAGGGGTGGTAATTCTTCCTCAGTTTTATGATTGACATTTATAATGTTCCTTTCTGATTACTCAACTAGTTTTAACTATGGTTGTTCATTTTTTACAGCACATGTAAAATTGCCATTGACAGTGATGAAATGAAACAAAGAATTTTTTAAAGCAGAAATAAACAATACAGAAATTATTGTATGGTCTGCTGGCATCTGTAAAAAGTAAGATGTCTGACCATTATTAGAATTCAATAGGATGAAGGAATCCATCCAATGCTAACATGGAATCTACATGCAGCAGAAGCATGAGTCAAAGACTTGGCTGCTCCATGACCTTTTCCCTGAGCTTCCTTTGAGAAACACTTGAAAGGAGCTCAGAAATAAAAATCATGTAACAGCCCAGCTGCATTCAATGGAAGCATGAATCAGTTTGTTTTTCTGTGAGTATTGGATGGAATAATAAATCATCTGGGGGCACAGTGCTTGCAAATGTTGCCTTATTCTTGAAATGTTATCAAGTCCACAAAAATAAAACAATGTGGAGACTGGCAGTATGAAACCAGAACAGAAAAATGCAGGGAATGCTCACAGATGCTTCCATTGAGCTCTCCCTTCTTTATTCCACCCTACCATTTGTTTTCTTTTTCTCTTCCTCGTCTCCACCCTCCTTCTCTGCATATTAAAATCTATTTATTTCTGTTTCCATTATTAATAGAAGGTCAATAACTTAAACATAAACTTTGTTTCACTCTCATCAATGTTTCCTGATCTGCTGACTATTTCCCTAATTTTGTTTTTATTGTATTAAGCCATTCATTCTGTTCTTAGATATATACATTGGAAATCTAGAGGGTATGATTTTATTTTTTGTTTTGACCTCTGCTCATTCTTTTCCTGAAACAAAGTAAAACTATTATTCTATTCCCAGTTGCAAAGCCCTACAAATTTTCTCCAAGGATTGGATGGGCTTCCACTCATGGCTGCTCCAGTTTTCACAAAGGTATTGTAACTTGATATAAATTGGCTGTTGTTTGCAGATAATTACCTAGAAATTCATCTGTACAGTGTCAAAATAGTTAGCATGGCACAGATGAAAATTGTGCTCCGGTGGCTTTAATCGATTTTGCACATTACTGAAACAGTTAACACCAGGCATTAATAGTGAATGGACTTTGTGAGGCACAATTTTCATACACCTTAACACTGTTCTTTTGACATCCATTTTGTGCAAGTGATGTTACCAGTAGTGGATTGTTCAAAATTTTTTCTGGCAATAATTTGTATCACATTGGCTTTAATAGCAACTGGTGTTGTTCACACCAAGAAAAAATCGCTTTAAATAATGCTGAAGGCTCAAACTAAATATTAGTTATAGGGTCAGATGCATTTCTCTTGCATTCATAGGCGGGGTACAGCACAATTCTCAAAAAAAGACCCCAGGTGGACAACCCAAGTTGGGATCGAAATCATCACATCTCCAGATGGTTTCAGCAGCTTCCCCCTCAAAGTGTATTGGTCAGAACTGCCAGAAGAAAGCCTGTGAAAAGGGAAATGGGCTCCATGATAATTAGATGAGAAATGAGTAGAAACAAGACGTCCGACAAATGACGTAGGGCCAAAGACCTTCTTCACAAGCAAGCAGCCTCTAATGACCACCTCCTGCACTAGCAATATCTGTGTAGGCTACCCTTCAACAAGATGAAAGTCAAAGTCGAGTTTATTGTCATATGCACAACTACATGTATGCACAGATGCAATGAAAAACTTACTTGCAGCAGCACCATAGGTACATAGCATCATAAAAATAAGCAGCATTCACAAGAAAAACATAAACATAAATTATACACAATTTTTACAAGAAGAACACAATTAGAACAAAAAAAAGGGAAGTCCATGTTAGTGCAAAGTGTTCAGAGTGTCAGAGTGTTGCTAAACTGTAGTGCTGATTAGGGTTTTGCCGGTCACTCATATCTATAACCACTAAAATCCTCAAATACAAGCTCATACTAGTGCTTTCATTGTTCTTAAAGTCAAAGTTAGAGTCACCCTCATTCTCAGAAGGTCCATTTAGGCTTTCTCCTGAAATACAGCACACATTGCTGATTATTGCTGCAGTGCAAAGGTAAAAAAAATCATTCATCACAGTGGTCATCCTTTGTCATTCACAGCAGAAAGCATATTTGGCTGCATTGCAAGGCTCCCAAGAGCACAGGTATTCATAGTGGGCAGCTTCCTGCCATAGGTCCAATGGACAAGGAAACTGTCCCCTCTGTGCACTGTTCTTCAGAAGTCTCTGCCTCCATGGGAGGATGCTTCCCCCAACCCCGCCCCCACCCTTACAGAATGTGTATTGTACTCATTCGTTGCCCCCACTCTCCACTGTACTGCAAGTTGTCTTTTGTGTGATTTTGCAATGTCTAGTTCCTGACATCAGAATGTGAAAATAGGTGTTGCTAACACCGGAAATCCAACCACTAACACCTGCTGTTCTTGACACAGAGTAACCTAACAAAGGGGGGCCTAGTGGCACTACTATAGATCTGGAGAATACAGATGTCATTGTATTTGTTTAGAGCTTTTAAAAATGATGTTACAGAGATTGCTGATGAGAAATTTTGCAGTGGGATATAGGTCCAATTTTCAGGAGACTGTTGGTCAATGGAGCTTAATTATAACCTCAAGAACTATATAATTTGGCTCTACACCATATTCCTTTTTTTGGCTCATTCTCCTCAAAAAATTATTGTATGTTAAATCTGTAAGTCTATCTTAAATTTTAAAAAAAATTTTATTTACAGTGTGGTAACAGGCCCTTCCGGCCCAACGAGTCCGCGCTGCCCATTTTAAACCCAAATTAACCTACCCGTACATCTTTGCAATGCGGGAGGAAACCAGAGCACCCGGAGGAAACCCATGCAGACACGGGACAACGTACAAACTCCTTACAGACAGCGACGGGAATCGAACCCCGATCACTGGCGCTGTAATAGCGTTGCGCTAACCGCTACGCTACCGTGCCGAAAAGAAAGACTTGCACATGCAAAACTCCATTCACTACTTTAGGATATCTCAATACACTTTACAGCCATTGAAATACCTTTGAAGTGCAGTCCTTCTTGGAATGTGGGAAATGTGGCACAAATGGAACCTTGACTAGATAATCAATTTGAAATTTGTTGATAAAGGAATTCATTTTGACCAGGAGACCTTGGAAAACAAATTATGAATATGTTTTCAAAAACAATTATAATTAGTTACATTTTATTTCTACATTCCCTAGAGCCAAAATTCTCTTAGTGGCAGTAATCATGGGATCAATGGTAGTTGGTGATTGAAATGGTGTTTTCAGTAGTATTCCACAAGGCTTGGGGTAGTCCTCCAATTTTCATGGTCAGTGGCAATGATTTGTATAAATTTAGCAGCCAGGTTTGCAGATGATACAAAAATTAGCCATGTAGTTAACAGAAAGAAAACTGTAGATTGCTGGAAAATATTGGGTCAAGTGAGCAGGGAAGTGATAATTGAATTAAGTTCAGAGAAGTGCCAGGTATTGTACTGGAGAAAGTAAGATGGACAAGGAGATATGCAATACGATAAAAACTTTGTTACTGAACATTTTATTATTGTTTATAAGCAATAACAGGTTGATTAACTAAGTTGAATCCACGACAAAGAAGCAACACTTAACAAATACTCTGCACACTCTGATAACTGCCATTTCAGGAGTGGGAGATTGTGGGATGAGGGCAAATTGGGATGTGAGATAGTTTGGTATGAGAATACTGTCATCTTCAAAAGCTTCAGTAACAATTTTCCCAATATTGGCTCATACTTTCTTCTCCACAAAGCTCAGGGAATCCAGGTGTTACTAACCCTGACTGTTAGCTGCTCCTGTTGTCTTCAGTTGTGAGCAACATTCTTCTGGAAGAATGATTGGGTGATGTGCCTATTGTATTGAATATCTGACAGTTTTGTGCAAACATAGGCGATGTGACTTGCATGAGGGTGAGTTGAAACTGAGTGTTAGTGACAAATACTGATTTTTAGAGACTGTTGGTAGATGCAGGATGGGGATGTGATGCATTCAGAAGTGTTTGAAGATAATGGTGTAGCTGATAGCACGTAGTATTTGTAGATTGAAGACAATGATCTTGAACACTTTTGTAAGGTTATTGAATTTCTGGGAGTAATACATCCAGGCCTCCAGGACTTGCATTGTCCGTAACAGCGTATGTGTTCCTCATTCCTTTTAACCATGTACCTTGAGAATCTCCTAACATGTTCTGGATACAAGACATCTCTCCTGTTTTTGCCCCCTGCACTATTTAGAGGGCTCCTCAGTGCTTTTTTACTAGCCTCTGCAATGCGTTGAATTGAAACTTTTAGGTGTTATCTAAGTGGTCAGGAAGCTACTAACACCCGTGTACTCTTCAATTATTAGCTCTTTGCCAGATATACATCTGTGGCTGGATCTTTTGGGTGTGCTGCACTGGCTGGGTGCAGAGATCCAGCATCAGTGTAGGATAATGTGCCTGAGGACCTCTTAGAAGAAGGAAAATGGACCCTATTCACCAAGAATATAGAATGGTCTCCTCACAGCTCTCTGGGGAGCAAAGTAAGGCTTTCTAAGTCAGGTAATACAAAAATCTGTAAGCTTCTGTGGGCAGAGCTCCATCCGCACACTTATACCTGGGTTGCTCAGTTTGCAGAGTACAAGGGCACTGCCACCCTAAACTTCATGGTTGCTAGATTATTCTAGACTGTGGCAGCTGATCCAATGTCATGCATTTCAGCTTGCTGCTCACTGTAGCAATAGGGAGGTTCCTAATGCTTTCTACTTAAGACTATCTCCTTTTTCTTGAATGAAAACCTGGCAGAGTTGATTTCCTGAAGATCCAGGGTTTCATAGACATCGCTCATGTGGTACTTTGGATCCCTTGTGTAACTCAGAGCTCTCTGAGTCACAAGAGTCAACGCCATGTTTCCAGGAAGTTTACATCCTTGTTATTTTCAGGATATACTTGTTCATCATCATATTTTAGCAGCCATGGATTATCCCTCTTTCTTCACTTCTTCACTCCTATGCTGACTATTGTAGGATTTCCTTATAATGACAGCCAGGAGGCTAGTGGAGAATGCTACCAGGCTCCACAAGATGAGAATGCATTGTTTTTACATTGCTCTGGGGATACTCTGCAGTGCGAGAGGGTAGCTAGGGAGAGGGTAGGACCACTCAGGGACAAAGGAGGGTATTTATGCTTGGAGCCAGAGGAAGTGTGCAAGAAACTAAACAAGTCCTTTGCATCATTATTCACCAAGGAGAAGGTCATGGAGGATAGTGAGATCACAGGGGAGTATGTTGTTATTGTGGGGCATGTTGATATCAAGAAGGAGGAGGTGTTGGGTCTTTTGAAGAACATTAAGAGGATAAGTCACAAAGACCTGATGAGATCTGTCCCAGGTTATTGAGAGAGGCAATAGAGGGCAATAGGCAGGGCCTTGACAGGGATCTTTGAATTCTCTTTAGCCGCAGGCAAGGTCTCAGAGCAGTGGAGAATAACCAGCGTTGTTCCTTTGTATAAGAAGGGCAACAGGGACAAACTAGCAAAGTATAGTCCAGTGAGCCTTACATTAGTGGTAGGGAAATTACCGGAGAAGATTCTTAGGGATAGTATTTAATCAAATCAGAAAAAGCATGGACATTAGGGATAATCAGCGTGGCTTTGTGCAGGGGAGGTCATGTCTTACAAACTTGACTGAATTTTTTGAGGAGGTGACAAAGATGATTGATGAGGGTAGGGCAGTGGATGTTATATACATGGACAGGATTTGACAGGATCCCTCATGGTAAGCTGATCCAGAAGATTAAAGCACGTGGAATCCATGGAGACTTGGTAGATTTGATTCAAAATTAGCTTAGCCATAGAAGACCAGTGGAGGGATATTATTCTGACTGGAAGTCTGTCACCAGTGGTGTTCCACAGCAATCAGTGCTGGGACCTCTGTTGTTTGCGATATACATAAATAATTTGGATGAAAATGTAGACAAGCTGGTTAGTAAGTTTGCAGATGACACAAAAATTGCTGGAGTTGTGGATAATGAGGAAAATTGTCAAAGGATGCAGAAGGATATAGATCAGTCAAAAATATGGACAAAGAAATGGTAGGAGTTTAATCCAGAGAAGTGTGAGGTGTGGCACTTTGGGAGGTGAAATGTGAGAGGAAAGTATACAGGTTGGAAAGCAGCATTGATGTACAGTAGGATCTTGGTGTGCAAGTCCATAGCTCACTGAAAGTGACTATGCAAGCAGATAGGGTGGTAAAGAAGGCATACAGCATACTTGCCTTTATCAGTCGGGGCATTGACTACAAAAGTTGGGAAATCACATTGCAGCTTCATAAAAATTTTGGTTAGACGACATTTGGAGTATTGTGTGCAGTTCTGGTTGCTTCATACAAGAAAGATGTGGAGGCTTTGGAGAGGGTGCAATAGAGGTTCAACCTTCATCTGAGGTTCACTGGATGAACACAAAAGAGTTCATCCAGTGTTGCATAGATTGGAGAATAGTAACTATAAGGAGAGATTGGACAAACTTAGATTGTTTTCTCCAGAGCATCAGGGGCTGAGGGGTGACCTGATAGAGGTATATAAAGTTATGAGAGGTATAGAGAGGATAAATGGTCATAGTCTTTCTCAGGGCAGAAATGTCAAATACTAAAGAGCAGAGGTTTAAGGTGAAAGGGAGAAAGTTTAAAGGAGATGTATGGGGCAAGTTTTTTACTCAGAGAGTGGTAGATGCCTGGAATTGGCTGCCAGGGGTAGTGGTGGAAGCAGATATGATAGCAATATTTAAGAGGCATTTAGACAGGCACATGAACAGGCAGGGAATGGTGGGATATAGATGATATGCAGGCAGATGGGATTAGTTTAAATAGACAGTATGTTCGGCACAGACATTGTGGGCCGAAGGGCCTGTTCCTGTGCTGCACTGTTCTATGTTCCACGCTCTCCTGACAGGATTGACTTATTGGTATTTGTCTCTTCAATGCTTCACAACCCATTCAGGAAGACTCAGCCTTTGCCTTAAGCTGCCAGTGGTTGGAGGAGGATGAAGGGGCAAATGGTGAGGATGGCATACAGGAACAAAGTGAGGCCAGTGCAAAATTGGAAGTCATGAAGACAGCAAATCATGGGCTCCTTCAGTAATCTGTGGTGTCTCCTTTCAAATGCAGCTTAGTCATTGGGCATAGAAGTCATCATTAAACTTGTTAGTTTTGACAAAGGTTTCCCTCAAGAAGGTTGCCATTTTCACTGAAACTTTGTGTTAAGCTGACAATCACTCAAACAGCTCACTGTTGTGCACACTGCAAAGGAAAACTCCAAAGCTGCTAAGAACCAGCTTGGGACTAGCTTGGTGGGCACCATGGTCCACCTGGACAAGTTGGGCTGAAGGGTCTGTTTCCATGTTGTCTTACTCCATGACCAGCTTTAGTAGACAATTCTGGGGGTCCATCTCTTCTGTGCCTTTATGCATCCAGAAAATGCCTTGCTCTGAATCTCAAAACAGCTGTGCATTTTCTCAAACTCCTAGACAATAAAAACTGGTATTCCCCAAGGCCAGACTACAAGCTGCTTTCATAGTATAGCATTACTCTCTACATGTGACTCCTCAACAAATCTTCACTGACTGTGCAGGGCCCAGGAAAGATGGTGCAGCGTGAGTATCTTCAGAGGGGAAATCAAGCCATTTCCTTCAAAAAACTGAAAGCACAGAAGAACTATGAATGACTCAACGTGTCAGAATATGACACTCTGGCATTTTTAAAGCACATTGGTCCTGATTACTTGAGGCGTATATGATTGGGAGATCACTTTAATCCTGCACCAGATTCATCTCATTGTGGATGAGAGTTCCATAGGTCACATTGCAGTTGTCGACATTGCACAGAATAGTCACATTTATGATGCATCTGATCTTACAAGGATATGTTCATTAAAAGAGAAAGGTGATCCACAGATCCTTTTTATCAATATATATGTTTTAAAAGTTCTGAACCTTGCTAGTCAGGTCAGCGTTTATTTGTCCATCCATAATTGGAAAGTGCAGGTTCGCCACCTTCCTAAATTGTCGCCATGCTTCTGATGGAGATAACCCCACTGTTAAGTAGGGAATTCCAAGTTTTAGACCCAGCCATAAAGAAGGAATGGCAATATATTTCCAAGACAGTATGGTGTGCAACAAAGGGGGTTGGGAGAACCTGTAGCTGGTAATGTTTCCAGGTGCCTGTTATCTTATCCTATTTGGTGGTAGAGATCACAGGCTTGAGAGGTGCAGTTGAAGTTGCTTATGCAAGTGGCAGCTGTGCATTTTGTAGATAACCAGGTCCACTTTTCATTAGGATCATGAATAATCCTTTACCTCAATGTCACTTCCTGCATTAATGCCATTTCCATTGATGCCATTTATATCTAAAATCTATTGATCTCTGCCTTGAATATATTCAGTGACTATATTCACTGAATATAGTGAGCCTCCCACTGCCCTGTTGCGTAGTGAATTCCAAAGATTCACTGCCCTTTTGTGAAGAAATTTCTATTCATCTTTGTCCTAAATTATTGACCCCTTAATTTAAGACTGTGACACCAGTTTCTAAACACCCTAGCTGGGGAAAGTAGGATCTCTACCTTTACCCTGTTGAGCCCTCTTAAGAAGTTTGTGTTTCAGTGAGATCACCTCTCACTCTTCAAAACTCAAGGAAACACAGGTCTAGTCTGTTTAATCCCTTCTCATACAACAAATGCTTCCACCCAGGAATCAATCCAATGAACCTCCATTTTCCCCCTCAAACTCGTCCTTCCAGTTTTAGGAGACCAGACCTAGATGTGATGTTTCAGATACAATCTCACCAGGGCAAGAGGAAACTGTCTCTACTCTTGCATTCAAATTCTCTTGCGATATATCTCCTATTTCTCATTTATCTATAACATAGTAGGAGTCCATTTAGCCAGCAAGTCTATGCCAACTTGCAAAGCATTGCAATCAGTTCCATTCCCACACTTAGTTTCCTTTTAACCTATTCTCCCTCTCATCCCCATCAACTCCGCCTGATGCTCTTGCCATGCTCTAGCCTAGGGATAATTCATCGTAGCAGCATGTCTTTGGAATGTGAGAGGCAACTGGAGAACCCAGAGGAAAACCACACGGTTACAGGTAGAACTCCGCACAGACAACATTTGTGATCAGGATCAAATCCTAGTTGCAGAAATTGTGCAGCAGTAGCACTAACTGCTGCACACTCTACCACCCTCAAGGCCAACAACATATTTGCCTTTCTAATTTCATGCTGTACTTGCATGTTAACTTTTAGTGATCTGTGTAGAGAGCACACAGATTGCTCTGAACACCAACTCCTTTCAATCTCTTACTGTTCAAAATTACTACATATTTTTTCTAACAACTGGATATACTCACAATTTTTCATATGTTCTGTCTGTACTGTTGTTTATGCATTCACTTAACCCATTTGTATCTCCAAGGCTCTTTGCATTCTTGCCACAACCCACATTGCCACCCAGATTTGTATAATTAATAAACTTAGATACATTACACAATCTCCTCAACCAAATTATTGAAATAGATACCTGTGGTGCTCCACTAGTTAAAGCCTCCCAAATGAAAATGATTCATTTACCTATTCCTGCTCTGTTTTCTGTCCATTAACCATTCCTCAATCCATACCTGTGCATTAACTCCAATACCATGTGCTCTGCTTTGTTTAATAATCTTTTATATAGCATCTTATGAAAGGCCCTCTAAAGTCCAAATACACCACATTAGTTCCCCTTTTATTATTGTAATTATAACCTCAAAAACATGATTTGTCAAAATTATTTCCCTTTCATAAATTCATGCTTACTCTGTGCAATCCTTTCATTAATTGCAAGTGGCCTGTTACTATTTCCTTAATAATAGATTCCAGCATTTTTCCTACTATTGATGTTGAGCATAACTGGTCTCTAGTTACCTGTTTATTCCGTATCTGCTTTCAATGACTTATGTACAAGGATACTTGGATTCCTCTGAACACCAGCACCATTCAGTCTCTCACTACTTAAAAAAACTAGTTTATCTTTCTATTTTTTTCTATCAAAGTGGTTGATCTCTCATTTTTTTACATTATATTCTGTCTGCCATGTGCTCCCTCATTCACTTAACCTGTCTGTATCTTCCCTGAAGCCCCTCTGCATCCCCCTCACAGCCAATATTGCCTTTGCTCAATCATGAAGTTTACATTTGCAGCCCTCCAATTTGTGGGAACCCTTCTAGAATTTGGAATTGTGTAACATGATAACCAGTGCATTTACAGTCTCCTTCAAAACTGGTTCTGTGGATTTTTTGCATTAATTTTTGCAATACCAATTTTTACCAATGCTAATTTCTATGAGCTCCACCTTTATTTTCTGCTCTGCATTATTTCCAGGAGGTATTCATTTTTTTTTCTGTGGAAGAGGGACACAAAATATTTGTTTAATTTCTTTGCCATTCCTTAAACCCCTTTATAGTTTCTCTTTTCTCAGTCTATAAACAACCCTCCCTAACTTTAAACTTTTCCTATTTATGTATCTATAGAAGCTTTTACAGTCTGTTTTTATTTCCCACTCTTGTAACTAATGTATGGGAACAGCAGGACCTGGGTGTATACATATATAAATGCTTGAGTAGGGAGTGTTAGAACATAGAACAGTACAGCACAGGAACAGGCCCTTTGGCCCACAATGTTGTGCCAAACTAATTAAACTAGTAATTAAATGCATAACTAAACTAATCCCTTCTGCCATCACAATATCCATATCCCTCCATTCGCTCCACATTCATGTGCCTATCCAAGAGCCTCATAAATGCCTCTATCGTATTTGCCTTCACTACTGTCCCTGGCAGTGCATTCCAAGCACTCACTCACCAGAACAAAACTTGCCCCACACATCTCCTTATCCCCTCTCAGATTAAATGCATGCTCTCTAGTATTAGACATTTTGACCCTGGGAAAAAGATACCGGCTGTCTATCTATGCCTTTCATAATCTTAAAAACTTCTATCAAGTCTCCCCTCAGCCTCTGTCACTCCAGAGAAAACGGTCCAGGTTTGTCCAACCTCTCCTTATAGCACATGCCCACTAATCCAGGCAGCATCCTGGTGAACCTCTTCTGCACACTCTCCAAAACCTCCATATCCTTCCTATTATAGGGCAACCAGAATTGAATGCAAGACTCTAGATGCAGCCTAAGTAGAGTTTTATAAAGCTGCAACATAACTTCCTGACTCTTGAACTCAGTGTCTTGACTAATAAAGGGAAGCATGTCATATGACTTCTTTATTACCTGATCAACTTGTGCAGCCACTTTCAGGTAGCTATGGACTTGGACCCCAAGATCTCTCTGTACACCAACACTGTTAATGGTCTTGCCATTAACAATGTACTCTCCCTTTACCTTTGATCTCCCAAAGTACAAAACCTCACATTTGGCCAGGTTAAGCTCCATCTGCTATTTCTCTGCTCATATCTGTGACTGATTTATATCCCATTGTATTCTTTGGCAATCTTCTACACTATCCACAGCACCACCAATCTTTGTATCATCTGCGAACTTACTAACCCGCCCATCCACGTTTTCATCCAGGTCATTTATACATATCACAAACAGCAGAGGTCCCAGTACGGATACCTACGGAACACCACTAGTCACAGGCCTCCAGCTAGGATAAGTCCCATCGACCACTACCCTCTGGCTTCAATGGGCAAGCCAATTCTGAATCCAAACAGCCAATTCACTGTGAATTCCATGCACCTCAATTTTTTGGATAAGACTCCCATGAGGGACCTTGTCAAACACCTTACTAATATCCATATAGACAACTTCCACAGCTCTACCTTCATCAATCACCTTCATCACCTCCTTGAAAAACTCAATCAAGTTAGTAAAACACGACTTGCCCCACACAAAGCCATGCTGACTGTCCCTAATTATACCATGGTTTTCCAAATGTTCATAAATTCTATCCCTAAGAATCCCAATTCATAAATTGGGACATTGAGTACAAAGTAGGGAATTTACGTTGCTTGATTTTTGTGTTCTTGTCTGTACTAAACAAAATTATTCAGTTGGTACCACAGGCAGTTCATAAATTGAATGGAATGTTGAGTGTATTCAAGACTCAGATGGATATTTTTTTTGGATTCATGGAACCTTGGGTAGGAAAGTGGAGCAGAGGTTATAATACATTAATGATTTTATTGAATGGTGGAGGTTTTTGTGTTGCTGTATGTCCTTTTTAGGTAAAAGCCTCGACATATGGAAAGGACATATAGCTAGTTATTTAGTATATGCAAGCATTGAAAATCTGAAGTGATGGATCAAAGTGTTCAGCAGAAAAAATACTTAATTAAATATTGCAGAGATAACCAAATAAAAAGAAGTGATCAAATGCTGTAAAAATCCAGTGTTATGTAAAGTCTGTATTTTTATCCATCTAGAGATCTGAAATCTGACATTTATTTTACTCTGTTTATTTACTTCTTGACCACTTATTATCTTCCCATCATCTGGATACATCTCCTTTCATTCATCAATCTATATTTATTTGTATTAGAAATTGCATTAATTTTGTCTGCATTTAAGTTGTAGCAATATGTCAATGCATGTGATGCTATCGGCTGCTTATAATTATAATAAGTGAAATGTTTTATAAACTAAGATATAAAAAGGGCATCTGGGTTACATTTAGAACTCTTGGTAAAGCAAGAATCTAGGTACATAGCCAAGAACATATTTAGAGTGATAAATTAACATTTACATGATTTGCAGCCGCTGCAAGATGTGACAGCAATAGAGGGACAGCTGGTCGTGTTGGAATGCAGAATAAAAGGAGTACCTTTTCCGAAAATAGAATGGTACAGAGAGGAAACTTTAATAGAAGATTCTCCTGATTTCCGAATCCTGCAGAAAAGTACGTGTTGTTTATTATAGCAGCAACTATCTAATGTACCAAATCGAAATACAGCTGCCCATTCTGGAATCATTTTTAATGAATTAGTAGGCTTTGTGGCAAGTTTATTAACTGATTTAATAGTTTGAGTTCCAAAGTTTGCAAGTTTACATTGGTGATGTATTTTGGATAACAAGTTAGAAACTTTGGTGAAGTGGCTTTCATTTGGTCCAAGGTTCATTGATGAAGCAATAAAAAATGATTGAAGGTAGAGTAGTTGATATGTATATGAACTTTCATAAGGCATTTGATAAAGTACCAGGAGTTAAAGGGAGAATGCCTGTATGGGTGCAAAATTGACTGAGAAGCAGAAAACAGAAAACATGGCTGAATGGGTCTTTTTCAAACTAGAGAGAAATATGTGGTGTGTCTCATGAAGAGCAGAAATAGAACTGCTGACTATTTTGATATATATTAATGCCTGGACTTGGGGTTATGTGGCAAGAGGCAACTGTGACTGGCAGTTCCAAAGTTCAGGCACTTCCCAGCAAGTAAAACCTGGACTTATGTGGATCTGCTATAAGTCAAGTTGTGCTAAGTGACAGATGCCAGCTCATCTGTCGCTCTGGTTCATTGCTGCAATCAGTATGGAGGCTAGGGGTGGATCCTTTTCTGATCCTGGTGAAGGTTTGGAGCCCCCATTCACTTCAAAGGAGATTCCTAACTTGGGAATTAGAAGGTTAAGGTAAGTTAAGTGATTTTTTTTAACTTATTTCGTTTTAACATTTTTATTATTTCTATGTATTTCTATGTATGTTAATCAATAGTAATTTATTTTATTACTTTTCAAAATGATTTTGTTCTTTGTGTCATTTGCATCCATTGTAATAAAAATATCACAACTCACTGAATGTCACAGCTATTTAAAAACTTTTAAATTAAGGTACTGACTTTGATAGGGAACAAAGCTTTGACATGAGACAAGGCTGGGAGGCAAAGCTTGTCAGGCCATTGAGGAGAGGGCTTCAGTCACACGTCTCCTCAGACTTACTTACCTCTGATGACTTGTTATTGCTTTGCTGGATACCTCAGACATCCAGGTTCAGAGATCAGCTTGATCACCCCTCCACCTCCATCTTAGGTAAGTGTGGATAGATGGGGACTGTGAGCAGTGAATCAGGAAGCTGGGCTGACTCTAGCTTGAACATGTCTGCAGATTTAAAATCCCAGCAGAGCATTACTGCACAGTTGATCCTACAAACAAAAATAAAGCCAAATCAGTGGCAAGATTACACAGAGAGCAAACACATCCCTTCAGCTAAAAAAGTGGTATTTCAGCATCAGTATTAGGTTGTGAGAAGGACTTACTTTATGTGAGAGGCCAGTGTTGCTAAGAAGTGTTTAGGCAGTGGGGATAGAGAAGTAAAAGCAAAGACTGGTACCTACCTTGCCGTCTCTTCATTCAGACTCATTGTTTCACCAGCTGCACACATCGCAGGCCAGTATTAACATTGAAAATAAGCCTTCAGACTCTTTGTGATTGAATAAGCATGCAAACTTACTGCTGGTTTCAAAAAAGTTCATCAGACGATATGGTAGCATAGTGGTTACACAGCCAGATGTGGTTATGCAGCCAGAGTTCTGAATTGTTGACTCAAAGACACAGATTTAAATCCCACCACTGGTAGCTTGGGAATTTAAATTAAAGTAATTAAATAAATCTGGAATTAAAAATGAGCCTTAGTACAGTAACAGAAACTAATAGATTGTCGTGAATGCCCATCTTGTTGACGAATGTCCTTCAGTGAAGAGGGAAGGAAATCTAACAGCCCTACTTGGTCTGATTGTTATATGATTGCAGATTCACCAATTCCCAATTCTTAACTGCCTCTTCAGTTCAGGGGTAATTAGGGTGGACAACATATGCCATCATTGCCAGTGGCATCCACATCCATATAAAATATATATTTATTTTATAAATAAAAAAGGACTATTTTGTAAGTAAATAACAAGTTTGTGAAGCTGCAGCTGCTTCTGCTCCCATAGAACCATAGAACACTACAGCACAGAAAACAGGCCGTTTGGCCCTTCTAGTCTGTGCCGAAATTTTATTCCACTAGTCCCATTGATCTGTACCCAGTCCATAACCCTCCAGACCTCTCCCATCCATGCATATATCCAATTTATTCTTAAAACTTAAGAGTGAGCCCGCATTTACCACATCAGATGGCAGCTCGTTCCACACTCCCACCACTCTCTGAGTGAAGAAGTTCCCCCTAAGTCTTTCCCCTTTCACCCTAAAGCCACGTCCTCTCGTACTTATCTCTCCTAATCTAGGTGGAAAGAGCCTACTCACATTTACTCCGTCTATACCCCTCATAATTTTGTAAACCTCTATCAAATCTCCCCTCATTCTTCTGCACTCCAAGGAATAAAATCCTAATCTGTTCAATCTTTCCCTGTAACTCAGCTCCTGAAGACCCGGCAACATTCTAGTAAATCTTCCCTGCACTCTTTCAATCTTACTGATATCCTTCCTATAGTTAGGTGACCAGAACTGCACACAATATAGTTAGGTGACCAGAACTGCACACAATATAGTTAGGTGACCAGAACTGCACACAATCCCCTCCCCTACTCCCTCAGCCTCCAGAAAATTACAGAGCAATTCACAGACTCCATTCCTTTCTGAAGTCTCACGTAGTCAGTGGCCTCACAACTTCAACCTTTATCACCTGCTTAACCATCATGGCCATGATCTGGCTGACCCCCACACCCCCTTCCTGATGAACTGTCTAGCAAATCTTCCACTGCCCTCTGACTCCTCTCTATTCCCTTCCTACAGTCTCTCTCTGCCTCACAGAAACCATTCTCACCTTTTAAGTAAGCAGCTACAGGGATACTGCTAATATTATATGGAGACTATGCAATGCATTTCATTATTTCTGTGCTTGTCATATTGAATCTCCTGAGTGGACACGCTAAATCATCCGATACAGTTTATCTCTTTAACAGACAGTGCTTCAGGTAAACTGCCTAATGGTATAAAATCTTCCCCATTCAATTTTCCTCCATTTCCTGCATCTAGTGAAATGGCAAAGCAGCCTTATCAACGTGAAAGTGTTTATAAATTGGATAGTACATTAAGTGGGTTAGAGTTAAATTCTGAGGATATTTGGAGACTAATTGCATTTGTTTATGAAAATTTAATCTCCATTTAAGAGTTATCATAGAACATAGGAACAGCACAGGAACAGGCCCTTAGGCCCATGATATGTTGAACTAATTAAACCAGTAATTAAAAGCCTATTAAACTAGTCCCTTCTGCCTACACAAGTCCATATCCCTCCATTCTGCATATTTATGTGCCTATCTAAGAGTTTCTTAAAAGCCTGTCATATTTGCCTCCACCACCATGTCTGGCAGTGCATTCCAGGCACCCACCACTCTTTGTCTCACACATCTCCTTTCAACTTACCCACTCTCACCTTAACTGCATGCCCTCTAGTATTAAACATTTCAACCCAGGGAAAAAGATACTGGCTTCCTATCCATGCGCCTCATAATCTTATAAACTTCTATCGGGTCTCCCCTCAGCCTCCGCCACTCCAGAGAAAACAACCTAAGTTTGTCCAACCTCTCCCCATAGCACATGCCCTCTAATCCAGGCAGCAACTTGGTAAACCTCTTCTGCACCCTTTCCAAAGCCTCCACATCCTTCCTATAATGGGGTCACCAGAATTGAATGCCATACTCCAGATGCGGCCGAACCAATTTTATAAAGCTGCAACATAACTTCCTAAATCTTGAACTCAATAGCTTGTCTATCCCTTTACATTTGATCTCCCAAAGTGCAACACCTCACATTTAGCCAGATTAATCTCCATCTGCCATTTTTCTGCCCATCAGCTGATCTATATCCCGCTGTATCCTTTGGCAATCTTCTACACTATTCACAATGCCACCAATCTTTGTATTGTCTGCGAACTTACTAACCCACCCATTCACATTTTCATCCAAGTCATTTTATATATCACAAATATCAGAGGTCCCAGTATGGATCCCTGTGGAACACCACAAATCATGGACCTCCAGCCAGAATAAGTCCCAGTGACCACTACCCTCTGTCTTCTATGGGCAAGCCAATTCTGAATCCAAATGGCCAAGTCACCTTGGATCCCATGCATCTCAATCTTTCGGATGAGCCTACCATGTGGGACCTTGTCAAACACCTTACTAAACTTCCTGTAGACAACATCCACATCTATACCTTCATCAATCACCTTCTCAAAAAACTCAGTCATGTTAGTAAGAAGACTTTCCCTGCACAAAGCCATGATATCATTAATTAAACCATTGCTCTTCAAATTCTCATAAATCCCATCCCTAAGGATCCTCTCCAATAGCTTCCCTACCACTGGCATGAGACTGTACTTACCAGGGTTATCCCTATTTCCTTTCTTAAACAATGGAACAACATTAGCTGCTCACCAGTCCTCCAGGAGCTTGCCAAAAGCTAGAGAGGACACAAAGATCTTGGGTAAGGCCCCAGCAATCTCATCTCTTGCCTCTTTCAGTAAAGTGGATATATCCCATCAGGCCCTGGGGACTAATCCACCTTAACGTTCTTTAACAGACCCAGCACTACCTCTTCCTTAATCTCAAAATGCCCTAGCATATTAGCATGCTCCACACTGATCTCACTATCCTCCACTTCCTTCTCCTTGGTAAATACCAATGCAAAGTACTCATTTAGGACCTTGCCCACATCCTCCACCTCCAAGCACATGTTCCTTCTTTTATCTTTGAGTGGTCCTACCCTTTCCCTTGTTATCCTCTTGCCTTAATGTAAGTATAGAGTACCTTGGGATTCTCTTTAATCCTACTTGCCAAGGACTTTTCATGGCTCCTCCTGGCTCTCCTAATTCCCTTCTTGAGTTCTTTTCTAGTTTCTTTATAATTCTTCAGGGTTCCATTTAATTTTAGCTTCCTCAACCTTTCTTGCGGTTCCTTTTTCTTCTAGACTAAATTCACCAGGTCTCTCGACATCTAAGGTTTCCTTACTTTGCCATCATTGTCCTTCCTTCTTACTGGAACATACCTGTCCTGTACTCTGTGCAGTTGGTCTTTAAATACCCTCCACATGTCAGACGTGGACTTGCCCAAAAACAGCTGTTCCCAATTAACTCTCCCTAGTTCCTGCCTGATACTCTTGTCATTTGCCCTGCTCCAATTTCATACTCTCCCACAAGGCCCATACTTATCCTTATTTATAACTATCTTTAAACTTATGGCATTGTGATCACTGTTTCCTTAATGTTTTCCCACTGAAAGTTCAGTCACTTGACCAAGCTTATTTTCAATACCAGGTCCAGTGTGGCCCCTCTACTGGTTGGACCATCTATGTACTGATTTAAGAAACTTTCTTGGATGCATCAAACAAATTTTGTCCCATCTAAACCTCTTGCACTAAGGAGGTCCCAGTCTATATTGGGGAAGTTGAAGTCACTCACTATGACAATCTTGTTGTTTTTGCACCTTTCCCTAATTTGCCTGCATATCTGTTCCTCAATGTCCCAGTGACTATTGGGGAGTCTGTGGTATAATCCCATCAATATGATTGTACCTTTCTTGTTTTTGAATTCCACCCATATAGACTCTGTGGATGAACCCTCCATTATGTCCCCTCTGAGTGCAGCTGTGATGTTGTCCCTAATTAACAGAACAACTGCCCCCCCCACCCACCTCCCTCTCTATCTTTACTAAAACATGGAAGCCCTGGAACATTAAGCATCCAGTCCTGTCCCTCTTTCAGCCAAGTCTCTGTAATGGCCACAACTTCATAGTTCCATGTACTGATCCATGCTCTAAGTTCATCTTCCTTACTCTTAATACTCATAGCATTAAAATAAACACACTTCAACCCATCCATCCCATCTTGTCTATTACCTTGTCCCTATCCATCTTTCCTTACAGATTTACTGGTCATGATTTTTGCTTTCCTTTCAGTCCCTCCACGTACTGATCTGGTGCTCTGGTTCCCAGATTTATCATACGGGTGTCTTGGGAAAGAGTTGGCTTAAGTAGTCAGAAGAAACCAACATGAAGTACTCGTTTCGTGTTTTATCATTTATATTTCATGATATCAATGACATATTATTAGATTTCCTATCATGTAATTTAATATACCAAGCTTTATAACATAGGTCTCCCACCTTTGCACCCACATTCATCTCCAAGACCCAGACTGAGCCACAGGTTTGAATCCATTCCTTGATTTCACTGAGTCAACACCCACCAGCCACTCATTGCTGCAAGTGTGCCAAAAAATTTTGGTGGAGCTTGAATCACTGGCAGTGGAGGTCACCTGTAATACAAGGATGGGGGATTTCTCACTCTTGGTACTGCAACAAATGACTGATTTCACCAGCAAAGGGTGCTGGTGAGCAGGCAGTTGGAATCTGGCTTGTTGTGCTTTGGTCAGGCAACCTTCTGACTTAATGATGGGTGTAGAGTCCAAGAGCAGATTCCCCACTTTAAATGTTGGGAAATGTTAACAATGTCCTGCTTAACCAGTGGCCTGAAAATAGCTGGTAGTAAAATTGGGGTTTCCAAATTGATGTCAATGTCTAGAGACTTAGGGCACTTAATGGAGTAAATTAGCTGGCATTTTCCAACAGAACCTGGGTATTCCTCCTTTTTAAATGCCTTTCATAGAATGATGTGCTGCTCAAAGGCCAGTTAACCCATCATACCTGTTAGTTCTACTTAGAATTCTACATTTTTTGACCAAACTGTATCAGCAAGTGTGCAGTTGAAGCAAATAAATATGCAAAGATAGGTTTACCTATTCAGTTAATCTCATGCTCCTCCTCATTCGCCATAGGCTTGCAAAAATTTTCTTTTCCTGTCCAATACCCTTTAGAGAGTTAATATTGAATCTGCTCCTGTTACTGTTTCAGATAGTGTTTTGCACTAGTGTTTAGTATTCATGGTCTGTCATTTGATGTTCTTATGATCTAAAATTGTGTTCCCTCATTGTTGACTCTCCAGTAAATTAAACAAATTTCTGATCCATTGTGTCATAATTCTTCAAAATTTCTATCATATCTTAACATCCCCTGCCACTTGAGGCATCCTAGTCTCTCTAAAGCTAAAGCCCATCATCCCTGGTATCATTCTTGTAAATCTCCTTTGCACCCTGGCTAGAAACATGACATCTTAAAATGTTCAAATCACCAGATATGAATGGGCATGTTGTGGATCAATGGCCTAAAAATTGACCTATGAAGTTTAAAAATATCCTTTTTAACTTTGATCATCTGTCCGTAAAGATAAGGATCCAAAAAACCTTTCTCACAAACATAAAAATTAATCCTGCCATTTTAAATGTGTGGAGCAAATATTGGGAAGGTTTGGAAAATATATATGGAGCTGATTCCAACTCTTAGAATTCTTATGCTTATGTGTATGGGTACAGTGCCAAACAAAATATATCATTATGTTTCACAATTTTTCATGATTTCAAGGACCTCTAAGAATGCCCCAGTAAATTAAATTTGGTTTTAGAAGTTCAGTCTTTATGACTAAGAACAGGCAAAACTATCCTTGCATAATTATTTGGTTCAGCTTGCAGATCTGTGTACAATATTCAGTATGGTCAAAAATAAGATGGTAGCAAATTATGTTCCAATGGAATTATTTTCTGAAAGAATTTGAGGCAGTCACAATGAAAATGCAAGAGAATATAAAGAATAAAGCATCACTTTTATGTTGATCACTGCCAGGTAACCAACCTCAATTTGTTGAATTCTGCAATAATCTCCAGATGAGCTGAGGCCGTTGCTGTTTACTATAATTAGAATTGCTTCTTTAAAAGGGAATGATTGCTTGCAGAATTGTAACATTGTCCAATATAGCTACTAAAAGCAAAATCAGCTGACTTGCTGTGAACAATCCCAAAGGAAGTTTACTTGGCATTGATTCTAAATACTTGGAAGTATGTTATTTCCACAAGAGTTAAAATATCTTTAGTTTTCTAACATTAAAATTATTCCCAAATCTTGGACAGATTCAACTGAATTTTATGTACAACATTTATGTTTTATTCTTTACACTTCTAAATGCTTACTTTAAAAAAAATGATTGTCCTAATGGACTTTTACTTTTTGTCCTTTCCTGTTTGCTTTTTGTTTATGTAGAGCCAAGATCAATGAGTGATTCAGGTGAGTGTTTGGACATTTTGCAATTTATGGGATTTTCATGGAGTGGGTAGTTTGGTAAAATTAGCAAGAATTGTAACAATTTTCAATTTATTTAGGGGAAGGATGATATCAATGACCTTTGTGTCTTTGTGTACTTTTTCTGTAAATTCATTTGTACAACAGTGAAAAACTAAAAGCAAATGTAACAAAATCACAATCTTATAAGTATACTGGAACTGTTAAAAAGACTGTGATACCATCTACTATGTCATTATGTCTTTCAAGATCTCAACTCTGAAGTTAGTAATGATGATCGGTACACAATAGTGCTACATTTACAAAGTAATTGCAGCCTAAATCCAAACTCAAGGCTCAGGTTAACAGTTTGGCGAAATTCCCAATGTTACTGGCTGAACTTAAACTTTTTTGGGATTGTGGAAGAAGTCAAAGTAAAGAGAGGCATTTTGTAATGTATTTCGTGGCCTCAGGTCTCACAGTGCTTTACAATGTCACAGTAGTTTTGGAAATGTAATCACTTTTATAATACAGCAGATATGTGCACAGCATTGTGGCAATAACTAGATAATTCGTTTTGGTGATGTTGACTGAAGGAAAAATATTGCTCAGGACACTTCATGCACTTTAACTTACAGATCAGAGAACCCAGTTATTGTAGGATTGGGGTATTGAAGTTGGATATTGAGAGGTTGGTCATCAGAGGGCCTGGAAAGGGGTGTCAGGATTGGTCATTGGATGAAGGGGCACTGGGGCAGTTTAGATGACCATTAGAGGGTTGTGTTCATCAAGGTATCTGAGAGTCATGACCCACGGTCTGAGCAGATTAGGAGAAGAGATCGGTTGGGGAGAGATTGAAAAGAGTAGGTAGTTATGGGAGTTACCTTAATGTGAGTCTGGAGCAGTGAAAATCTAGTTGTTTTGCATATGATCATCCAAAGGAGCCTTGTATGGAGAATGTACCTTTATGCACATCTGGTCTTTTATATCACTTTAGACATGCAAGAGTGACACCAGGAAGAACTTGATTGAAATCCCAATGTGACATGCAATGACTCAGCAAAAATGGTCATTATCAGGTTGTACTCTGGAAAAGGACCATTTTTAATTACTTAATGCTGAAATAACTAGCACTATATGGTCAAATTTCTCTGCCTCTTGATAGAGTTTGGCCATGACTAACACGGCCAATTGAAGAAAACTAGGGGTTGGCATGTGCATGTTCTGAGCCGTCAATTTTTTTGTGGATTTCTTCTTCATTTTCTTGTGGACTTCTACTCCTCTTTTGCTGCCAAACCCAACTGACTATGGGGTTAAAATCCTCCCATCACTTTTTTAGTGCTCCTATGACATTTCGCCTGGATGACTTGTTACTGTATCCAAAACATTAATCTTGAATACTAAATATGTTAGGAATCTTATATTCAATGTTTTTAAATGTTAATTGCACATATATAAGGCTCAATTATCCAGTTGTCCACTTTATACAGGTTCAGCCATTAAAGACTATTTTTATGTTTTCACTTCAGTGGACCATTTTATGAAACATGGGTTGCTGTGAATTTATGGGCTATAGACGCTCTTGCTTTTGGCATAAACATTGAACACTAAATGCAATATGAATTCACTTTGTTGTGCTTTCCCTGTCATGATCTTACAAATGACCAGAGACTTTGCTTAATCCCACCACAATTGAAAGGTGTTATAAATGGCTTAGGCTAAGCTGTTCACTTTGTTTGGTTGTCTAGATTTCAGCTCTGTTATGCCTCGAAGAGTTGTCTTTCCAAATATGGTCTGTAATATTTCATCGCTTGGCAGATTAAGGACTTTGTAGAACATTGAAACAGCCCAGTGATAAATAAATTTGAACCTCCTGGGATGGCAGTGAGGAATATAACATTCTTGAATCAGTTTTACTTTTATCATTCCTAATACAGAGCCATTTGCAACAGTTACTTTAATTAAGTGTTCAGATTCAATGTAGCTGGTTTGTGATCTCTATTACAGTTAAATGACAGAAATCAGGAACAATGCACAAGAGTTTACATCTAATTGCAATACAACCATATAGAACCGATATTACGATCTCTCTAAGGCATGCCATTCTGTAGTTGCAAATAATTTGAGGCACCTGCTATGTCCTGGAAATTGGTCTCCTGGATCTTTTGATTTAATTGTGAAATGGAGATTGAGGGATGTTGGAAATGAAATAAAAGATATGGTAGTTACATTGTGCATTTCCAATTAAAGAGAGAAAAGATGCTCATTTATGTAGTCGTTTTTACAGCTTCAGGATCTCCCATATTAAATATTTTTGAAGTGCAGTCATTTTTGTTCTAAAGGAGATCTGGCAGACAATACGTTAACAGCAACAACCCACAAACAGCAAAGAGTTAATAGGTCAATTAAACATCTTTTAACAGTGGTTGAGAAATATATATTGACTTGAAAACTAGAAGAAACATCACTCTTTTTGATAAGTATCCGTGGATCTTTTGGATGCAGCTGAGATGGACACAGCATTGGTTTTAATGTCTCATCAAAATAAAACAGCACATCCCTCAGTATTGCACTGGAGCAGTTGGATGAGATTATTTGGAAATGTTTAACCTGGTGGATTTTGCATGTTTGGATATGGATAGAAAGTTAACGATGTCCAATAGAAATACTCCAGCTTGACAATTTCCCTATTTAACGTGCTTGAGTACAACCAGGGACTGTAGGTTGCCAATAACACAAGCAAATTGTTATAGCAATCATTCATTTCTAAATTTTATTTTGGAACTGTGGGTTTTCTGGACTTCCTGAAACTTCCCAGTAAAAGCAAGTGAAAAATAATTAAGGTTCATGAGAAGACTGCAATAGGTACTCAAGGCTGTTTCTTTCTGACCCATGAGTGGGAGAGGGTTTGTTCAGTATGTTTGCTGAAATATTTATAGTTTCTTCCAGACATCAGTTCATAAATACATCTGGCAGATATTGAAGTTTTTTCGCCAGATCCCAGTACTGGGTTGTGTGGTGATGATAGAAGGAATGGGTTTGCAAGTCTGGTTAGTGCGAACATGTACAAGAACAATCCTACATTAATCTGAAATATTTCTGAACTGTAGGGATTTCTGCCCCATCAAAAAACTTCTACATGTTCCTGGATATCTTCCATAATTCTTTAGTTATATGGCAGTCCAGACATACAAATATCTGGACTCTTAATGGATACTTTATTGGAGAAGATGAAGGATATCCTTTCAAACCAGTCCTGATGTAGGGTCTCGACTCGAAACATCAACAATTCTTTCCCCCCACAGATGTTGCTTGACCCAATGAGTTCCTCCAGCAGTTAATTTTTGCTCTAGATTCCAGCATTTGCAATCTCTTATGTCTCCTTTAATATGATCAGACACCAGACCAGTGCATCCCAATGACTTTTCAATGAATTCCATTTACATAATCAGCATGCCAAGGGCATATTGAATACCTTCTTAAGAAGCATTGACAGGCCTGGAGGTATCCTTCGGTAAACATGAACCATATAGCTGAGACAGGCCCAGACTTAAGTTCTGGTGAACTTGAAGGAGGAGCTGGCATGATAGAAATGTGCAGACATTGAGATTGCAGTGCTATGATGTGCAATTTGTGAGTAGGAATTTAGCAATCTTTCCAGCTGGTTACAATATCCCCATCCAGAGTGGTTGTGGTGTGCTCCCTCCTATCATAGTGCTGCAGTGAGTTAGGAACTTGCAAAGGAACAGTGTGCAGAATGTGCATAACCTCTGAACAATTCCAAGGAGAAGGAAGGTGAAGTTCAGTTGGCAAAGCTGTACTCCTCTAGCTCACTTTGCTGCATAACTTTTTTCATGCCGTGTTCACTGAGATTGCACTGAGATAAAAACAAGTGATGGAAGCATTCAGCTGGGCAGGTAGGATCTATGAAAACATAAATAGGCAATGTTTCAGGTTGGACATCCTTCAAGAACTGGGAAAGGCAGGAAAATAAGTCAGGTTTAAATTGCAGTGCACGTGGGGATGGAGTCGGGGGAGGAATGGCTAAGGCAAGGGGACTATCTCTGATAGGGCGAAGCCAAAGTTGTTTTGGGAATAAGTTGTAGAGGTCCTTTAGTCCATTAATCCATTAATATGGGAATAATTGAAGTCTCCCAAAGTCACTGCCCTCTTGTACATCTCCACAATATCGCTGTGGTCTTGCTCCTCCATCACTCACATTACTCATGATAGCATCCTTCTTGCTTGTCATATATTAGGATTTCTGAGGACTTTCAATAAGGTACCACTTAAAAATTACTGCATAAAATATGAGCTAAAGGAATTGGGTAATGTATTAACATGGATAGAGAATTGGTTGACTAAAAGTAATAGAGAATAAAGAAAAATGTTTTTAGGTTTGAAAACTGTAATTAGTGGGGTGCTTCAAAGATTAGTACTGAGGTCTAACTATTTATCAATTACCCTATTGACAGAGTATTGTAATCAAATTTTTTGACAATACAGTGGTTGGTGGGGAAGCAAGTTATGAGGAGAACACAGAATCTGCTAAATAAGTGGACAAATAATTTGGCAGAAGGGATATAAATGGGAAATATAAGTTTCTCTAAGTGGAATAAAAAAGCAGAATATTGTTTAGATGGGGAGAAAATATAGAATGCTGCTGTACAGAAGAAACTGGTGTTCATGTGCGTGAAATATGGAAAGTTAGTGTGCAGCATAGAAGGTTAAATAGGCTTTTATTGCAAGGAGGGTTGAGTATAAAATATGGAAATCTTGCTATTAATGTCCAGGGCTTTGGTGGCATACCTGGCATACTGTAAATGGTTCTGATCTCCTTATTTAAGACAATGGAACAATCCAAAGAAGGTTCACTAGGTTCATTCCTAGGAACAAGACAAGCACACGAGGAATGATTGGGCTTCCACTTATTGTAGCTTGGAGGAATAACGGGGAATCTTATAGAAATATATTAGATTCTGAGCTCGATAGCATATATGCTGAGGCAATGTTTCCCTTCATAGAGGTATCTAGAACTAGAGGCATGATTTTAGAATAAGGGGTGTCTCATTTCGGATTGAAATGAGGGAAATTTCTCTCAGAGGTCATGAACCTTTGAAGTTCTGTACCCCAGACAACTGTGAAGCCTGAGTCGTTGAATGTATTTAAGGCTGAAAAAGACTGAATTTTTGACAATAATGGAATCAAGGTTCATGGGGAACAGGCAGGAAATTAGAGTTGTGACTTAGCTTATTGAATGGCAGAGCAGCCTCAAGGAGCTAGATGGTGCGTTCCTGATCCTTTCTCTTATGTTCTAAAATTAATTTTCAATTGTTTAATGCTGAAAAGATAACTATGCAATTAACTTTCTAGGCACATATTTCTTCTCTATTCCCTTTCAGATATGTTTATTATTAATTTGCTACTCAGATTAAGCTATCATCATCCTTCTATCATTTTTATACTTTCCCTTCTCAGTTTAAATTGCATGCTGGAGAGTTTAGCTTTACTACTGTAAAAGAAAAATAGTTTAAACAGACAGTGTTGAGCACCTCTGCTCCATCCGCTGTGCCAGCTGGGATCTCCTAGTGGCCAGCCATTTCAATTCCACTTCACATTTCTACACTGGATGTCTATCCACAGCCTCCTCCATTGCCAGGTGATAGCCAAATGAAAATTAGAGAAACAACACCTCATATTCCTCCTGGGCAGTCTCCAACCTGGCAGCATGAACATTGAATTTTCAAACTTCCAATAACCACTCCCCCCTCTGTCCCTTTTCCCCTATTTTTCTCTTTTTTTTTTGTTTTTTCTCTCTCCTCCTGATCCATCTGGCCCCCATCACCCTATATCTCCCCCCCACACCACCCTCTCCCTCTCTATCTGCCTATCTCCCACACACTCCTCTCACCAGTTCCTCTCCCCACCTCCCTCCCTTAGTCCCTCTCCTATCATATTCCATCATCTTCAGTCCTTTGTCACTTCCACCTATCACCACTCAGCTTCTGACATCATTCCTGTCCTCATCTGCCTATCACCCCCTCACTTGGATCCACCTGTCACCTTCTGGCTCTTGCTCCACCCCTCCCCTCCACATTTTTATACTGGCCATCTCCCCCTTTCTTTCCAGTCCAGATGGGGTCTCAACCCAAAACATTGACTGTCTATTTCCCTCCATAGATGCTGCTGGACCTGCTGAGCTCCTCCAGTGCTTTGTGTGTGCACAGACAATGTGCAGTGTACAATGCACACTTTAGGATCCAATTTTAATTAGATTAAAGAGTCACAACTTATGGACTTTATAAATAACTTGTAATAAAACAAGGAATACATCTAGTAGTGAACTGTACATAAATTAAAGTGAGCCCCAAGGACATTGTTTTCATATGTACAAAAGTATCCCTATAATTTTTATTAAAAAAGGCATTGGCACTCCTAGGTAGATCGAGGATTATGTGAACAGTTAACTCTTCACAGAACCTACTACCAGGTGCATTTAGAGTCACAGAACAATATAGCACAGTTACAGTCCCTTTGGCCCAACGAATCCATGCCCACCATGCTGTCCACCCAGCTAGTCCCAATTTCCTGTGTTCAGCCCATATCCCTCTAAGCCACTCCCCTTCATGTACCAATCCAAGTCCTTCTGAAATGATACTATTGTACCTGCCTCAACCACTTCTTCTGGCAGCTCATTCTACATACGTACAAGCCTCTGCGTGAAAAATTTGCCCCTCAGGTCCCTTTTCAATCTTTCCCCTCTCACCCTAAATCTACGCCCCTAGTTTTGGACTGCCCTACCCTGGAAAAAAGACTGTTACCATCTATCTCATTCTCTCATCACAGTACATTGTCTAATGATGGAATCAATGAATAACAGGTGACAAGAAGTAAACCCAATGCTCCAGATATGTCCCGTAAAAAGTGAAGATTATTTTCCACCTCCTTATATTCTTGACCCCTTGAGATAAATGCCAATATTCCATTATCCTTTCTGATTCCTATTTATAATTTTCCACTAGCTTTAAGTGGTTATTTGGACTCTTAAATGTCTTTGCCCTCCACAGTTCATAATTTTTCACCTTTTAACAAAATATTCTTGTTTATTCAATGTCCACAGATTAGTTATTTAAAAATACCACTGGAGTCGTGCAGAAATGAAATGCAGCATGAACTGGTCTATTTGGGGTTCATATTTTGTTGTGAAAAAAGGCATGCTTTAATCGAATATGTATATTGGGGAAAACACAGGCAAAGCAGAAAATCACTGAAACTCACTGTATTGTATTGTTACATGAATAAGTACTTGAATATTGTGTGGAAAGCATCTGTGATTCATCTGAACATTTTTAGAGGAGATTTGCACCCTGGTAATTGCTGAAGCCTTTGTTGAAGACTCCGGGATGTTCACATGTACAGCTAGCAACAAGTATGGCACCATGTCGAGCACTGCTCACCTTGCTGTCCGTGGTATGTCTACCTTCCTCTTTTAACTTTCTTTATTACATTATTGTGTTTTTGCTTCAGAAAGAAAAAGGTACTTATTTTCTGCAAAAAGAGTCTATTTTAATCAAACTCTATAGGATGCAGCAGCCCATCAAGATTAGACAGCCGACCTACTGGATTAAGCAGCACTACTTTAGGATTAAACCACTGACTTCAGAAGGTAGCAGGCTCAAGGGATTAACCTTGCTAGGATTAAATAGAAAATGCAATAGGATTGGTCAGTGGTTCAGAAACTGGGTATCCTGCATCAAGTGACTCATTCCCTGACTCCTAACCAAGCCTTTCCAACCATTTAAAGGCACAAGTAGGTGTGCAATGGAAGTCCCGCCATTAGTTTGGATGAGGGCAACACTATGTTCAAGAAATTCAAAACCATCCATCTTGATTGAAAAGTTGAATAGCTTGCTTCTTCCACCATCACTGACAAAAGGTTTCAATGTGTATTATCTCCAAAATTCATAGTAGCAACCCAGCTAGCCTTCTTCAATTGCACCTTTGACTGCAAGAGCAGCAGACACATAGAAACACCACCATCTGAATCTCTTTCAAAGCCATATGCTACCTCAGCTGGAAATGCATCACTTTTTCTTCATAGTTGCTGTGTCAAAAATCCTGCACGAGTGAATAAAGAAAAAAATATTAAAAAGCAAATACATAGGATTAGACAGCAGTCCTATGGAATTATACAGAAATTTCTCAGGATTAGAAAACACTCAGAGGATTAAGTAAGTATCCCATGGGATTAAGCAGCTGCCCATAAAATTAAACAGTAATTTTACAAGATTAGGTGGATTATGAAGCAGTCTCATATAATTAGACAGTAGCACCAAAGGATCAAGTAACTGCTCCATGTAAATACATAGTAGTCTCAAGGGATTAACAGATTAGGATTAGGCATCTATTCTATTGGATGAGGTGACAGAGTTTAATTTTTAACTAGCAGCTTTACAGGAATAAACAGCAGTCCATATGATTAAAGGAAACTGTATTATATTTGCTGTCAGTCACAGATTTAGTCAACATTCCCTCAACATTATGCTGCAACCTCAAAGGATTAGAAAATAGCCTCTCAAATTTTGGCAGTATTTCCATTGGATTAAATGGCACTCCTAAAACAATCAAGTAGCTGTCAAATAGGATTAGGTGGCATCCCAATTCCACAGTCTAAGGCGATTAAGTAATGACCCTCTTGTAGGGTGAGCTATAGGACATATAAAATTATATCATAAATGAACAAGATTAGAAAACTGTTACAGTAGTTACCCTGATGTATGATATTAGATAATTGTTGTACACAATTTTAGTTTAATATTCAGTTTAATTTTGACATTAAAATATCTGTACAGATACTACTCCATGGTTTCCTGAAAAGTGTGAGTTTAATTTAGGTTTTAATGATTGCCTCTAAATTGGAAGTTTGGCTTTTCATTGCCACTTTGACTCTTTGAAATCTTGATCTAGTTTAACATAGGGAATCCAGCGCTTAGAAGAGATGGGGAAGGTGGCAAGGAGAGTGGTACAGGGAAGGAACCCAGAAAACCCAGTGGTGCAATGGTTTTGACAATGTCAATGGCAGGGCCTCATTATTGTTTTTTAATTCCATTTCCAGCCCATTAACTGGCCAGTAAGGCAAGGTGCTTGGATGCTAGCCACAATATCCAAGACGAGTCAATAGTTTGGAACTAGTGGGCCATTCGCTGGGAACCAAAAGAGACTTGAGTTCAGTGGAAACAGAAAGGTCAGAATCCAGCAGTAATGGGGAAGGAGGGAAGGATTGAGGTTACTGATGAGTGGGTGACACTTAACCTTTCAATGAAGAGGGGCCACAATCCATAGAAGAGACTGAAAGTTTGCTTAAAAGACAAGTATCCCAATTTCTCCTAGCCTACAAAATGACTGTAAAAGGCACAAACTTGTATAAGTTCCTTCCTTGACATTATTTCCATAGCTTTTTTAAAAAATATACTTTTCCATAGGGGTTTAATTCTGTATATCAGGGCAGATCTAATTCATGGTGATGACCCTGTCTGCAAGAGCATGTATCGCTGACATGCCCCCTGTGATTTTCCATACATAATTGGAAAATTGTAGCAATTATGGATGTAATATCCTATGAGATCTTTCTAACAAGATTCATGAACACAAACACAATTTCTTAACACTAACGTTCCACTGTATCACTTTTATAAAGAATCATAAAAATTTTGGATAACTTATGACACCAAAGGAAGTAATTCAGGCATCATGCTGGTTGATAAAGAACTATGCAGCATAGTTGCAGCTCCTAGTGGTTGGTGCATGGAATGTGCTGCCTGGGGTGGTGGTGGATGCTGATACGTTGGTCAAGTTCAAGAGATTGTTTGATAAGCATATGGAGGAATTTAAAATAGGGGGATATGTGGGAGGAAGGGGTTAGTTAGTCTTAGGCGTGGTTTAAAGGTTGGCACAACATGGTGGGCTGAAGGGCCTGTATTGTGCTTTATTGTTCTATAGCATTTGGTTCCCAACCTTGCAAGTCTCAGTTTTCCGAGTACACAAACAGGTACCTTTTTAATGTGATGAGAGTTTCTGCCTCTACCACCCTTTCAGGCAGCGAGTTCTAGACACCTACCATCTTGGTGTGAATTTTCTTTTCTCATCTCCCCACTAATCCCTTTATCAATCAACACATTGGGAACCCCATATTCTATTCTCCATTTAAACTCACTGGGTTCACTGGAAAAATCTATTATTCTATTGCGTAACGTCTTTTTTAAAAAAAGCATGTTAAAAATGTGTTGGGACACTAATGGGAGCTTTATCTGGATAATCTACCTGTCCACCACCACTAAAAGTGCCAGATTTTGTATCTTGGTTCCTCAAAGGTCTCAGTTAAATTTCCCTTCACCCTCCTGTTGAAGAAGTCAACCCCAGCCTGTCCAATCTTTCCTTGAATTTCCCAGACCTGGCAAATATCCTCTTCAGTGCAATCACATATTTCCTGTAAAATGGTGATCAGAATTCTAAATTTGATTCTACGTAGTACTCAAACTGTGGTCTAAATAGTATTGCATGCAGTACTAGCATGACTGCTCTGGTCTTGCATTCAATGCCTCAGTGAAAGGAAAACTTCCATTATCTTTATATAACCATTTTGTCGACCTTTAAGGATCTGTGGACATACATAGCAAGACCCCACATTTCTTAATATCCTCTCATTTGTTGCTATCCCATCTCCTTTGCTTTATTTCCACCCCCCCCCCAACAAATGCTTTATGTTGCACTTATCCAGATTGAATTCCATTTTCCACATAACTGCCCAACTGATTAGACCATCCATAACTTCCTGTATTTCAAAACTCTCTTCTTTACTGTCAGCCACATGGGCAATTTTTAAGTCATTTGCAAACTTCTTTACTGCATCCCGATATTTTAGTCTAAGTCTTTAATATATCTTAAAGGGAAGCAAGTGCTGAGCCTTATGGAACCTCTCTGGTAAAAAGCCTTACAGCTGAAAAAGCACCTATTAATCATTATCCTTTGCTTCCTGCTGCTGAGCCAATTTAGGATCTGATATGCCAGGCTTCCTTGGATCCTATGAGCTTTGTCTTTAACCAGCCTGCCAAGAGGGACCTTGTTGAAAATCTTATGATCCACAGAGGCTATATCAAATGCATAGTGCTTGTCAACCCTCCTTGATAATCTTTCCGCCTGCCCAGTTTAATTTCTTAAAACTATATCCAGAATTGCACCACCCCTTCTAACCACCACCCGTCCACTCCTCCATCCCAACTCTTGTTTGGCTGGCTATAAACAGGCTTAAAGATTTCTGCTAAATGCAGCTTACAAATTCTATACCTTCAATACTTTTCAGACTGATTTTATCCCAATTAGTATTAGATTAATTGAAATCCCTGACCATTACTGTTGTATTGTTTTTGCATTTGTCAGATATTTGCCTACAAACTTGTTCTTCTAACTTCTTCAGACCGTCAATAATATATTCCCAATATTGCAATTGGCCCCTTTTTGTTTTTTTAATTCAACACACATAGTATCACTTCATGACCTGACCTTCATGTCATCCCTTTGAACAACTGTAATTGTTTCTTTAACCAATAAAACCACGTGCCCTACTGTTCTGTTCTTCATTCTGTCTTCTCTGTAAACACTGCAACCAGGAATGATGAACTACCATTTCCATAATAGTTAAAATATCATACTTCATTGTGCTCTGTTCATCTGACTTATTCACTATATTCCTGGCATTTGGATAGGGATCATTAAGTGTGGCCAGACTCTAATTCTGCCAGTCTTTGTTTGATTCCCCTCCAAATTCTTTCACTAATTTTCTTCCATCCATTTCCAGCTCAGTTTCTATTCCCTTCTGAATCGATCCTCAGCTTTCCATCTCCCTGCCAAGCTACTTCAAACCCTCCCCTACAGTACCCGCAAATCTGCCTGTAAGAATATTAGTCACGGCCTAGTTGAAGTGCAATCCTTCTTACCTGTCCAGGTCCCATCTTCTCCAGCACCACTCTCCATGATCCAAGAATGCAAAGAACCTCCTTCTGTACCACCTTCCCAGTCACACATCCACCTGCACAACCCTTGTGTTTCTGTTCTCACTGGTGGATGGCCGCAGGTATTGTCCAGGGTTTACTACCTTTGAAGTTCTGCTTCTTAATGCCTTTCCTAATTCTTTAAGATCTGCTATTCGTACCTCAGCCTTTTCTCTACCTTAGTCATTGAGACCAATATATACCACTATGTCTGGCAGTTTACCCTCTCCCTCCAGAGTATTCTGCAGCTGCTCATTAAGATCCATGAACCTGGTATCAGGGAGGGAACAGACCATCCTTGAATTACATCTGCAGCCACAGAAGCACCTGTGTGCCCCCATAACTCTGGAAACACACAAATATTGTTCTATTTTCCTTTCTCCTCCTTCCTGTACAGCTGAGCTCTATGGTCCTATGGCTGCTCTCCCCAGCTCAATCTTCCTCATCTTTGGTATTTAGTGGTCTCCTGAACATCCTGCCAGTTGTTTTTTTTTGTCTATCTGCCAGTCAACCAAATATTATCTGCTTGCACTTTTTAAATTAAGGTTGAAGTTAAATTTTAGAAAGAGGACAATTTTTAAACCCTAAAAATTTCCGCAGTCACCAAAATTCCAAGTTTAGTACACTGTAGAACTAATACTTCATAGAATGTGATTTGTGCTAACATGGAAGAAACTGACTGATGACTTTTTCATAGGAACTGAAGATAATAATGCTGTTAATCTGAATGCTTCAAGCTCTGTGACAGTTGAGGCCACTGCAACAAATGTGCAAGCCCAGCCAGATAAAATGCTGTTACAACCTACTGTCCCCTTTAAACCAAAACTCGAGAGCGTTCTTGTGAACCACCAAGACTACAAGCCTAAAGCTGGGTTGCGAGTGCATTTTAAACTACCCGAAGATGATACAGGAAGTGAGCCTTCATTTGAGGAGGGACATGACAAAACAATCAAACAGAATGCCTGGATATCAGGACCCATTTCACCCACAAAGGAGCCTCCACCTGTATTTGCCAAACCAAAACTGTGAGTATTTTGCTTACAAATGCAGTGCATGCATAACTATTGAGTGATCAGACACACACAAACACTTAAATGCAGATAGTCCCTTGACTCTTATATAGTACCTTTGGTAGATAGTTTAGATATTTGTCAGTAAGTGATCTGTGGAGCAGATATTGCCTCAGTTTTGAATGTTTAATATATCTGAGCTTTCAAAAAAGTCACTTGGGTTGAAATGCAGTGGAAATTTATTGGAGTGAATATTTTAAGATTGTAAATCTCAAGTTAAAATTTATGCTGGCAGTAGAGGAGGAGTGAAGGGTGGGTTGTTCTAATATTGAATTACTTTGAAAGTATCAGTGCCCATTTCAGCACAGAAATGGGGTGGCTGGCACATCACACAGCACCAGTCTTTTCTCTACAAAGAACTGACTCTTCCAATCCAATATATAAAAATATGAGAAATAGATCTAGGAGTAGGTCATTCACCCTCTCCTGCCCGCCTCACCATTCAATAAGATCATGGCTGATTGCTTCTCCTAATGGTGCTTTCCTGCACTAAAGCCATATCCATCGATTCCCTTAATATTTACGTCTGCAAGTAGAAATTTGGAGCAGAAGTATGTCACTTGGTTCCTGAAGCCTGTTGGGTCATTTAATAAAATATGGCTGATCTGATTGTAACTCAAATCTGCATTCCAATCTACCCATGGTAACCTTTCACCCCATTGCTTAACAAGCATCTATCTACCTCTGCCTTAAAATATTCAAAGACTTTGCTTCCACTATACTTTGAGGAAGAAAGTTCCAATGACTCATGATCCTCTAAGAGAGAAAAAAATTCACTCTCTTTCTTGAATGGGTGACTCCTTATTTTTAAACAGTGACTCCTGGTTCCAGATTTGTCCACAAGAAGACACCCACCCCGTCAGTATTTAAGGATTTTCCTGCTTACTTCTCATTCCTGTTAACATTCCTCTGTTTAGACCAAAAGAGTTACACACACTGTAATGGCAACAGCTGGTTGCAGGAAATTTCATTCGTGCTTGCATTATGACAAACGGTAAGTCAGTAATCCTAGCACAGAGCACGATTGCACCCGCCAGTCATCTCTGCAAGTATCCCTGTTGGATTATGAGGCACTCTCTCCAAATGCACTCCTGACCTCCTTTCATCTAGATTCTACCAGTATTCGGAAAAATGGCTGCCCAGTTCCGATTAAGTAGATCAGCAGGTGCCCAAATCCCCCACCCTCTGGAAAAAATATATAAGTGGCCTCATCAATCAACTTCTATAGGAAGGTTGGATTTAAATATAATTTGAAAACCATCTATCATAACTCAGGCTTGAACCTCCAGATGAGATTATAGGGAAGGGTGATAAGATTAAAATGATTTCCTGTTGAAGAAATGGACAATGTAATAAATCAATAATAGAGAACTGCTTTGTAACCCAGTTCTCTCTGATCTTAGCTCTTGTTCTGCTGGGCACAGCTCTCAGTAATGCAGGACTGCTGAATGAGCTGCTATTCTCCTGATTAAAGAACATTTACTTTGTAGCTTTGTTGGAATAATTTTGAATAAAAATCCACCAAGAATATGAAAGCTGATCATAAAGTTTTGAGTCTCGAGTATTGCCAGTTGATAGATGTTAGCTTTACAAAGTTGGGTGAGCTTGGCAGTCTGTCAATTAGCTCCCATCCGCCCTTTGACATTCAAGAACGATCGCTCTTTTCATGCAGTTTCTTTTTGAAGGACTTAAAAAATATATTTATAACACCAGGCTCAAATTTTCATTTTCAAACCTAAAGTGGTTCAGTGCTGATGCGAACAAAGTTTGAAGCTACCTTCAGCTATTTTGGGCTTTGAAATCCATGATTATTAGCAGGGGAAGGTTGTTTTGCACAAAACATTTCTTGGCTTTTTTTTAGTAGTTTTTCTGCCAATTGTGGCTGTTTTCAATTGTGGCTTAAGTATTGCATGATTTTAGGTTGACTTGCAGACTTCTATTTTTCATCCATGATTTTTCAGTTACAAATTAAATAGTTACAAACTTGTTATTTTGAAAATGGGTGATTTGCTAGGCATAGCTGCATATTTCCTTATTTTGAAGGGTATCAAAGAGGATCACAGGACAAGATGTTGTCTAAAAATTGCATTGAGAAATGTTTTGCTTTTGTATGCTATGCACTTTAATTTTCCTTCCAGATCCTCTATGCTTATGAAATGTGAATGCATGCATGATCCCACTTTTGGAAACTTGGATTATGTCTGCATGGCCTGAAGATGACTCAGGCACTTATACAGAAGCAGGCCTCTGTAGGTCTCATGTGGCCTGCTTCAGTGTTACCTAAAGGGAACATATGAATCAGAAGCAGGAGTAGATCATTTGACCCCTGGCCTTTCATCATTTAATAAAATTACAGCTGATCTATTAGAACCTCATCTCCACATTTCCAACTATCAGTGGTAACCTTTCGCCCCTTGCTTATCAAGTATCTTTCTACCTCTGTCTTAAAGATATCCAAAGATAGCTTCCACTGCCCTTTTTTGGAAGTATGTTCCAAAGGCTCACAATCCCCTGAGAGAGAAAATATCATCTCATCTGTCTTAACTGAGTGACCATTAGCTCAAGAAACATGTCTCCACATCCATCAAGGTCCCTCAGGAGGTTTTATATTTCAATTAAGCCACCTTTCACCCTTCTAAACTTGAGTGGATACAAGCCTAGCCTGTCCAACCTTTCCTCATAAGACAACCTAATCTAATCAACCTACTCTGAACTGCTTCTTATGCGTTAACATCCTTCATTAAATAAGGAGACCAGTATTCTACAAAGTACTCCCTATGTTATCTCACAGATGCCCATATAACTGAAGCATAACCTCCCTAGTTTTGCATTCAGTTCCCCAGCAATAAACAATAACATTCTGTTTGCTTTCCTAATTACCAGCTGTGCCTGCATGCTAGACTTTTGCAAATCATGCACTGGGTCACTAAGATCAACCTGCATCTCAGAACTTCGTAGTCCCTCACCATTTAGACAATATGTTTATTTATTTTTCTCATCAAACTGAAAAATGTTATATTTTTCCAAATTATATTCCATTTGCCAGATCATATTTCATTGACTTAACTTATCTATATCCCTTCGTAGCCTCAATATGTCCTCTTCACAACTTGCTTTCCTACTGATTTTTGTGTCATTGGCAAATATAACAACCATGCCTTCCGTTCGTGCCTTCTCCAAGTCATTCATCTACATTGTAAAAAGACCCCAGGACTGTTCCTGCATTACACCACCTATTAGATCTTGTCAACTAGGAAAAGACCCATTTATGTCAACTCTTTTTCCAGATAATCTTCTATCCACACAGATAGGTTACTTCCTACATCATTTAACTCTTATCTACCTTTCATGTGACATTTTGTCAAATTTCTTCTGGAAATATAAATGTAGAACATCCATTGGTTCCCTTTTATAACAGCTCACGCTGCTTCAAAGAACTTCAAAAATTGGTCAAACATATCCCTTTTCCAACATCATGTTGACATTTCCTGATTACCTTGACATTCTCTGTTTCCTGCTATAACTTCTTAAATAATAACTTCTCACATTTTTTTTCTATGACAGATGTTAAGCAATACAGCCTTTAGTTTCCCGCTTTCTGTCTCCCTCTCTTGTTTTCCCATTATTAATTCCCCTAACTCACTTTTTGTTTGAGACTAGTACTCACTTTGAACCCAAGGAAATAGGAACAGGAATAGGCCACCAGTCCCTTCAAGTCTGGCCACCATTCAGTATGATCGTGGTTGATCTATGCTGGTCTCAACTTCTCTTCCATGCCAGTTTCTCCATAACCCTCAATTCCTCAATCTTTTCTCTTTTAAATATCTATAGAAACTCTTACTATCTGTTTTTAACATTTCTAGCCATCCAGGAAGTCTGGGGACTTGCCTCCAATTGTTCCTCTTTAAATAACATACTGAACTGCCCCACAGCGTCCCCAGGCTGTTCCCCACTACTCCTGTGACATCTTACTGCTTACTTCCCTCCTTGCCTCCAGAATTGTAATCCTCACGTGACCATATCTGCTTCCAAAACTGCAATTGATCCTCTCTGACATCAATCCGCTGCCTGACTTTTTGTCTGATTCCCACTTCTTATCCCCTAACTTAAGCCCTTCCCAATCCTTGCTCTGACCTCACCTGCCCCCACAATCTCCAGCATCCAATATCCAATATGGGCAGGCATGGTAGTATAGCAGTTAGCATAACGCTATTACAGCGCCAGCAACCCAGGTTCAATTCCAGCCACTGCCTGTAGGGAGTTTGTATGTTCTCCCCATGTCTGTGTGGGTTTCCTCCGGGTGCACTGGTTTCCTCCCACATTCCAAAGACAACGGGTTAGGAAGTTGTGGGCATGCTATGTTGGTGCCGGAAGTGTGGCGACACTTGTGGGCTGCCCCCAGAACACTCTACACAAAAGGTGCATTTCACTGTGTGTTTCAATGTACAAGTGACTAATAAAGATATCTTATCTTATCCTACTGGCCCGTCAGCCTTACTCTCATTATAATCCTCATTCCAAACTGCAATTGAAGTCAAACACCCCCAGCACCCCTCAACCCCAAAACCACCTGGCTTGACCTATGCCCCCTCCCCTTCTACAATGCATGGCTAGACACCACTTACACACCCGTGGCAGGTAACCCTCCCATCGCTGATTGATTTCCCATCAGCCACTTCCAATGATGATTGCTGAAGTAACTGATCCCCATCATGTCTCTGCCAGTGCAACCTCTTTCCTACTAACTGATGTCCTAGCCTGATTACGATGATCCCCGGCATTCCTTATTCTACAGATCTCTCATGGCTGATCCCTTACTAACCATTTGGCTCATTTAAGAGCGAATACCTACTTATTACATCACAGAGGAAGGCAATACAAATAGTCAAATTTATGCCACTCTACAGCAGAGCAATCCTATCAGTCCCAGTTTCTTGTAGCCTATTCTCTTTCACATGTGTGTCAACTCTGCCTTTAACCCTTTTGTCACTTACCTACACTATGGGGTAATTTAGAGTGGCCATTTAGCCTCCCAGCACCTCTTGGGATGTGGGAAGAAACTAGGGCACCTGGGGGAAATACATGCAGAATATGTAAACTCCACAGCACCCAAGGTCAAGATCAAACCTGGGACCCTGGAGCTGTGAGGCAGAGCATTGACTGTTGTGCCATCATTCCAGGACATGGTACTTGATTCCGCATCTGACAGTACAGTGATGAAGCAGTACTGGACTGCAATATCAGTATTGACTTTTGTGCTCCAACTTTGGAGTGGGATTTTATGACTGAGTTAAGAGTGCAACTCACTGAGTCACAGATGACACATGATAGTTACTTGCAGTAAAGTATTTTGGGGGTATAATTAACCTTTGCAAGGAAAAATCTTCTTTAATTCTCCCTTCAGTGATATAGAAACATAGAACATAGAAAAATTACACCATACTAGCCCACAAAGCTGTGCCGAACATGTCCCTACCCTAGAAATTACTAGGCTTACCCATAGCCCTCTATTTTTCTCAGCTCATGTACCTATCCAACAGTCTCTTAAAAGACCCTATTGTATCCGCCTCCACCACCGTTGCCAGCAACCCATTCCACACACTCACCACTCTCTTAGTAAAAAACTTACCCCTGACATCTCCTCTGTACCTACTCCCCAGCACCCTAAACCTATGTCCTCTTGTGGCCACCATTTCAACCCTGGGGAAAAGCCTCTGACTATCTACCCAATCAATACCTCTCATCATCTTATATACCTCTTTCAGGTCCCCCTCTCATCCTCCGTCGCTCCAAGGAGAAAAGGCCAAGTTCCCTCAAACTGCTTTCATAAAGCATGCTCCACATTCCAAGCAGCATCCTTGTAAATCTCCTCTGCACCCTGTCTATGGCTTCCACATCTTTCGTGCAGTGGGGTGACCAGAACTGAGCACAGTACTCCAAGTGGGGTCTGACCAGGGTCCTATATAGCTGCAAAATTATCTCTTGGCTTCTAAATTCAGTTCCACGATTGATGAAGGACAATTCACGATAGATGAAGGAATATGCCTTCTTAACCACAGAGTCAACCTGTGCAGCTGCTTTGAGCGTCCTATGGACTCGGACCCCAAGATCCCTCTGATCCTCCACACTGCCAAGAGTTCTACCATTAATGCTATACTCTGCCATCAGATTTGACCTACCAAAATGAACCACTTCACACGTATCTGGGTTGAACTCCATCTGACACTTCTCAGCCCAGTTTTGCATCCTATCCGCTGTAACCTCTGACAGCCTTCCATACTATCCATGACACCTCCAACCTTTGTGTCATCCGTAAACTTACTAACCCATCCTTCCACTTCCTCATCCAGGTCATTTATAAAAATCACAAAGAGTAAGGGTCCCAGAACAGATCCCTGAGGTACAGCACTGGTCACCGACCTCCATGCAGAATATGACCCGTCAACAACCACTCTTTGCCTTCTGTGGGCCAGCCACTTCTGGATCCACAAAGCAATGTCCCCTTGGATCCCATGCCTCCTTACTTTCTCAATAAGCCTTGCATGGGGTATCTTATCAAATGCCTTGCTGAAATCCATATACACTACATCTACTGCTCTCCCTTCATCGATGTGTTTAGTCACATCCTCAAAAAATTCAATCAGGTTCATAAGGCAGGACCTGCCCTTAAAAAAGCCATGCTGACTATTCCTAATCATATTATACCTCTCCAAATGTTCATAAATCCTGCCTCTCAGGATCTTCTCCATTAGCTTAGGTTACCAACCACTGAGGTAAGACTCACTGGTCTATAATTCCCTGGGCTATCCCTACTCCCTTTCTTGAATAAGGGAACAACATCCGCAACCGTCCAATCTTCCGGAACCTCTCCCGTCTCCATCGACGATGCAAAGATCATCGTCAGAGGCTCCGCAATCTCTTCCCTCGCATCCCACAGCAGCCTGGGGTACATCTCATTGGGTCCCAGCGACTTATCCAACTTGATGCTTTCCAAAAGTTTCAGTACCTCCTCTTTCCTAGTATCTACATGCTCAAGCTTTTCAGCCCACTGCAAGTCCCCACTAGAATTCCCCAGATCTTTTTCAATAGTGAATACTGACGTAAAGTATTCATTAAGTACCTCCGCTATTTCTTCCGGATCCATACACACTTTCCCACTGCTGCACTTGATAGGCCCTATTCTTTTGCATCTTATCCTCTTGTTCTTACTTGTAGAAGGCCTTGGGGTTTTCCTTAATCCTGCCCACCAAGGCCTTCTCATGCCCCCTTCTGGCTCTCCTAATTTCCTTCTTAAGCTCCTTCCTATTAGCCTTATACTCTTCCAGATCTCTAACATTACCTAGCTCTCTGTACCTTTTGTAAGCTTTTCTTTTCCTTTTGACTAGATTTATTATAGCCTTTGTACACCACAGTTCCTGTATCCTCTCGTGACTCCCCTGTCTCATTGGAACATGCCTATGCAGAACTCCACAGAAATATCCCCTGAATATTTGCCACATTTCTTCCGTACTTTTCCCTGAGAACAGCTGTTCCCAATATAATCTTCCAATTTCCTGCCTGAGAGCCCCATAATTCTCTTTACTCCAAGTAAATGCCTTTCTAGTCTGTCTGTTCCTATCTCTCTCCAGTGCTAACATAAAGGAGATAGAATTATGATCACTATCACCAAAATGTTCACCCACTGAGAGATCTGACACCTGACCAGGTTCATTTCCCAATACCAAATCAAGCACAGCCTCTCCTCTTGTAGGCCTATCTACGTATTGTGTCACGAATCCTTCCTGAACACACTTAACAAACTCCACCCCATCTAAACCCCTCACTGTCTGGAAATGCCAATGGATGTTTGGGAAATTAAAATCCCCCATCACAACAACTCTGTTATTCTCACACCTTTCCAGGATCTGCTTCCCTATCTGCCCCTCAATATCCCTGTTACTATTGGGCGGCCTATAAAAAACACCCAGTAAAGTAATTAACCCCTTCCTGTTCCTAATCTCTACCCAAGGAGACTCCGTAGACAGTCCCTACTACAAGGTTTCTCTATTTGAGAGCCAAACACCTCTTCCCCAGTCTCTCCAGTTCGGATCCCCCCCCCCCCCAACAATTCTAGTTTAAATTCTCCCCAGTAGCCTTAGCAAACCTCCCCGCCAGGATATTGATCCCCCCGGGATTCAAGTGCAACCCGTCCTCTTTGAACAGGTCATACCTGCCCCAAAAGAGGCCCCAATGATCCAGAAATCTGAATCCCTGCTCCTTACTCCAATCCCTCAGCCATTATATGATATGATAACATTCATTTTGTTTTCTAAGGCAGATGCCTCCTTTACAGCACAACTGCCCATAGTATATTCATTGATGATGTGAGTTAACAGCCTATTTTGATATTGGGCAGTTAGTATTAATTTACCTTGATTTAATCTTCTATATTTTTTGGATGGATGGATTTACGTGAATGCCCTACTCTGTTATCTGAAGAAAGCATTCTGTTGTATGCTATTTGTTGAAATCCAGTTATTATATGTCATTATGTATCCTACACAACAATTAGTTTTGTTTCTCACAGAAAGGTTTGTAGAATGGCCATGTTCCTTATGGCCATTCAAATTTATTTGAAATAACTAAATATTACAAAGAATGGCAATTTGTGTGCTGGTAGATTGATGTTTATTCTTTTACTTGTTAAACAAATCAGTGGCTCATGTTCTTATACAAATCACATTTGTATTTTAAAGAAAAGCCAACAGTGGCATTCTAGCAATTTAGCAGGGTGAAAAGGTTTAAGCTATTCTCTCCATTCATTCATTCATTCATTCAATGATCTTTAATTTTTTCGGGGAATTTGACATGATTGTAACTTTTAATGGAGACACAAAAGACCACAGGTGCTGGAATCGGGAGCAACAATCTGCTGGAGGAACTCAGTGAGTCAAGCAGCATCTGTGGGAGGAAGCGAAGCCCCCTCCTTGCTTCATCTGCCTCTCGATATTTTTTTTCTCTCTCTCTCTTTGTCTGCCTCTATCTATCATTTACCTACCACTGTCTCCTAACTCCACCCTTGCTCCTCTACCTGGCACAACCTGCCTGTCACCCTAAGTAACACACCCTGCCTGCCTCAGTCCACCAATCACCTCTCTACCTCCTGTCTCACCACTCCCCTTCCCCTCATTATACTGGCCATCTCACCTCTCTACTCTCAGTCCTGATGCAGGGTTTCAACCCAAAACATTGACAATTCCTTCCATCCCACAGATGCTGCTTGACCCACTGAGTTCCTCCAGCAGATTGTTTGTTGCTCATATATTTTAATGTATTGTGTTTTTGGCTGTAAGGAAGACAGTACAAATGCAGTTGAAGCTTGCAGCTATTAATATCACACTTGAAAATTATAACATGTCATAGAAAAACAGAACCCAGAACTTTGCCTCAAGCTAAGTACTGCAGAACTTCAGTAGTTTTTTTCTGTTGAATGATAAAGGAAAGCATGTCCTAAAAACACTTAAGCTGTGCATAAAAATGACCAGCTATGAGTAGGATGTAATGAACGTAACAACTTGGGTTTATTTGCTCTTTGACTTGTAAAATGAACAGGAAATTACCATGCACCATCAAAAGCCTAGTAAACTGGATTCCCATTGTAAATGGGAATCAAAGGGAAAACTACACTAGCTGGAGTATTACAGTGTACCAAAGAAGATAGATGTGGTTGCTGGTCAATAATCTCAACTCCACAACACTGTTGCAGGAATTTCTCAGGACAGTATCTTCATCTTTAGCTGCTTCATCTATAACCTTCCTTCCATCATTACATCAGAAGTGGGGCTGTTTGTTAATGACTGAGAATGTTCAATTCCATCTGTAACTGGTCACTAATGCAGCCCCTGTTTCCTGCATGCAAAAAGAACTGCTAAATGATAAATGATAAGGTTTCTTTTGCTTAAGTGTCAGGCAATCAACAACTCCCAATAGGAAAGCTTCCAATCACCTACCTTTGACATTCAATGCCATTTATCATTTCCAAAACCTGCATCGTTAACATTTTAGAATTCATCACTGACCAGAAACATAATCAGATCAGCCATGTGAGTACAAGAGCAGGTCAGAGGCTTTGGATGTCCTGGCAAATAACTTGCCTTCAATATCTGAAGGCATAATTCAGGAATGTGCTGGAATACTCACCAACTGCCTAAATAAATTCAGCTTGGCACCAATCAGAATAAAATAGCCCACAGGATTGGCACCTGATCTGCCTACATAAACATTTACTTCTTCCATCACAAGTGCACCATGACAACAGAGTGTACCATCTCTGGTATTCATTACAGCAATACCCTTAGTTTTCTCCTATACTATCTTCCAAACTTATAACTAACATTGAGAAGGATGAGGGCAGCGGGCACATGACAATATCATTAACTGCAATAAAAACAGAAAATGCTGGAAATACTGCAGTCCCACAGCACCTACAGATCGCAACTGAGAAAAGTTAGAAATAATGTTTTCAGTAACAAAGAAGTGGGATTGGTGAAGAGAACAAAGGGAATATCTGTAATAGGGTGGAGACCAAAAGAGACTGAATGATACAAGTGGTGGTGGTACTGTCTGAGAGAGGATGGTGAAACCTTGTTAATCACAGCTGAGCTGTGAGGAATTGTAATTAAAAATGGATAAATGAAAAAAAAACAGGAAAGGGAAAGAAGGGGGGAGAAACCACCAAACAGTGGGAAACATAACACTACGGAAGCTAGAAATCTGAAATAAAACCTGAGAGATAAGATATCTCTCATGTACATCGAAACACACAGTGAAATACATCTTTGCGTAGAGTGTTCTGGGGGCAGCCCGCAAGTGTCGCCACGCTTCCGGCACCAACATAGCATGCCCACAACTTCCTAACCTGTATGTCTTTGGAATATGGGAGGAAACCGGAGCAGGCAGACATGGGGAGAATGTACAAACTCCTTACAGACAGTAGCTGGATTTGAACCCCGGTCGCTGGCACTGTAAAGTGTTACACTAACCACTACACTACCGTACCTGCCCATTTGCCCTGCCCAGTGGAAATGGTCAGCATGTCAGGCAGCATCTGTGGAAAGAGACAAACAGAGTCACCATTACAAATTGATTACCTTTCATAAAACTTTACCTCTTAACCCTTCCATTCTCTTCAAACAGCCAGAGATTATCCAGCATCCACCACTGCATGCACAGAATATTTGTCCAACAGAACATTTGGAAGATGAAAGCCATTTATGCAATTTCCATCACAAAATGTGTTCCTAGTCATTCACTATTCCCCTCGTCCTGCCAATTGTCTAAAACCTATGCAAACTGTTTCTAATCTTACTGCCACATTTGACCTCAATTTGAGCTTCAGAACACATATCCATACCATTACTAAGATTGCCCATTTCCATCTCTGCTGCATTGCCCAAAGGCTCATCTGCCTGTGAATCACATTTTTACAATGCCATTTATCCTTTCAAATATGGATTGTGTTCAGTGGATAACAGGTTGATTTTAGATTAATTGTAATGAATTAGTGTTTTTTTTAGTAACTACTTCATTTTACTATTTCCTTTATTTTTTGTGCTACTCAGTTGTTAATTCCTTCCACAACAGCAGAAATAGTTTTCTTCGTCTGCTCTATCAGTTAACCTTAATATGTTGAAACGTTCTAAATTCCAGGAAAAAACAAATCTAGTTTCTGTAATTTGTCCTCATATTTTAACCCATAGTATCATTCTATTAAATCTAAACTGCATTGCTTCCAAAACTAATATGCCCTTCCCAAATATAGAACCTTGGAGTGCTCACAGTATTTTAGTCTTGGTCCAACCAGGACATTGTGAAGCTGCAGTATGATTTGATCCCCTTGTACAATACTTCAGTCTTCCAGACACTTAAACGGGTCTTGGAAGGTTTTATGGATTCAAGTATTCATGTGATTTTATTAGTAGGGGCTAGATGGCACTGCATATTGGTATATCAAGGGACAGGAGGATGCATTCTTTTAGCTGCTGTTTTCAATGTTACATCCGTAAGATTTCAGTTGAAATGTCACTGAACAGGTCATGAAGTGACTGTCTTTCTTGAAACTGGTGTAGGATATAGGATGATCTTGTGGGAAAAGGAAAGCAGTTATTGGAGTGTGATTGTGAAATAAAAGTAATAAAATTCTTATTTATAAATTTATTAGATAATGAATGATGCAATGGCAGTTTTCATTGTTGATCTGATGCAGTTAATGCTGAGGAAATTATATCTGAAGGTGCAAGAGATGAGGGACTTTAGTTATGCAGATACACTGGGGAATCTGTGATTGTCCTCCTTGGAGAAGATGTTATGCATGAATCTGATTTACTTAAAGTCATGAAGGATATAGACATAGTAGATAGAAAGAAACCATTCACATTGCCAAAGGTGTCAATAGCTGCTGTCTTACATCTCTAGCAATACAGGTTCAACCCTGAACTCCAGTGTTGTCTGTCTGGAGTTTGCACATTTTCCTTGTAACCACATGGGTTTCCTTCAGGTGCTCTGATTTCCTCCCACCTCCCAAAGACAAATAGGTTGGTAGGTTAATTACCCACTGTAAATTGTCCTTAGCGTGTAGGCGAGTGATAGAATCTCGAGAAGTTGATGTCAATATAGGAGAATAAGATAGGATTAGCGTAGGATTAGTGTAATGCTGTTTGATAGTCAGCACATACTTGGTGGGCCAATTTGCATATTTCAGTACTGTATGAGTCTACTAATGAACTGGAGGATGTAAGATGAAGATGACTGGCAAAACAACCAAAAGTTTCATGATGAAAAATTTAAGGATCCAGAATTTAATCCCTGGATAGTAGAGGCAGATTCAATTGTAGCATTTACAGAAAACTAAATAACTATCTTGAAGGAAATAATTTGTGAGGCTTTGGGGAGAAGGCAGGGAGTGGAACTAGCTGAATTCTTCTTACATAGAACTGGAATGAACTTGATAGACCAACAGGCCTCCTTCCACAATGTAACTATTCTGAGATTCTGGGATTTGAATTTAAAGTCTCCAGCTGGTGTGCTGGGACTTTTGCTCATCCTCAGGTAACATAATGCTATGGTGTGCCCTAAACTGCATTGAGGAGATGGTGCTTGCCATTCTGGATTGCATTTGCTGAGCTTGTGGGTGGTAGGGATGTGGATTCACTTAAGGATGATGACATCAGTAATGTCATAGCAGCTTGCAGTAACAGTTGCAGGACACAGATGTTCTAAGCAAGGGTGTAATAGCAAGGAGCTCCCTGCATGTGGTACTTGGATCATATACAGTATACATCTGATCCCCACTTCTGACTTCATAATCAAAGGAAGTTTGGAATGCACTTCCTGAACTGTGTAGGAGATCGTGGATGCTTCCAGTGTTCCAGACAACCACAGGTGCAGGAAATGTCTCCGGTTACACTTGAGCTCCTCATTTTGGAGCTGGAGCAGTGGCTGGAGTCACTGTGGTGTATCTGCATGTTCGTGAAATTGATTGATAACGTATTTAGAGAGGTGGACTCCCCTGAGCTTAAGTGTGAACAGGCAGAGAGAACATAGACAATAGCAACTAACTATTGGTCAACAAATAGTGCTAGAGAAGTTGATGAGCTTGAAAACTGATACAGTAAATTCCATAGACTTGATAGTCCACATCCTAGGGTTTTGAAGAAGTGGCTTTAGAGTAGACACTCTGGTTGTCATCTTCCAGGGTTGTATAGATTCTGTTCCTGTGGATTGGAGGGTAGTAAGTGTAATGCCAGGATTTCCCTGGTGGGGAAAATGTTGGAATCTATAATGAAATATGTAATAACATAACAGCTTGAAAAGAATAATCGGATTGAGCACAGTTCACATGGATTCCTGAAAAGTGAATGATATTGAACTAATCTGCTGGAGTTTCTTGAGGACTTGACAGGTACATGAGTACAAGAGTTGGCAATGTCAGGTTATAGCTGTACAGGATATTGGTGAGACCGCACCTGCAGTATTGTGTGCATTTCTGGTCATCTTGCTATAGGAAGGATGTGATTAAGCTGGGAAGGATGCCGAAAAGATTCACAAGGATGATGTAAGGACTGGAGGGCTCAAGTTTATAAGGGGAGATTGGATAGGCTGGGACTGTTTATCCTGGAGCGAAGGAGGCTGAGGGGGGACCTTATAGAGGTTTATAAAATCACGAGGAGCATTGATCAGGTGGATGGTTAGTCTTTTTTCCCTCGTTGGGGCAGTCGACAACTAGAGGGCATAGTTTTAAGGTGAGAGGGGAAAGATTTATAGGGGACTTGGGAGTCATGTTTTTCCACACAGAGGATAGTGGGTATATGGAACAAGCTGCCAGAGGACGTTATAGAGGCAGGTATGATTGCAACATTTAAAAGACCATTTGGACAGGTACATGGATAAACATTTAGACCAAATCCAGGCAAATGCTCAGATGGGCACTTTGCTCAGCATGGACGGGTTTGGCTAAAGGGGCCGTTTCTGTGCTGAATGAAGCTATGGCTCTAGAATAGATATGGGGAATCCAGTGGGTGTGGTGTATTTGGATTTTCAGAAGGCCTTCAGTAAAGTGGAATTGAGGCTAATATACTGACATGGTTATCAGGCAGAAAGAAAGATCCTTAGGTTAGTAGACTGTGAAGATGGCAGGGTGGTGCAATGGTTAGCACTCCAGTACCCAGATTTGATCCTGCCCTTGGCTGCTGTCTGTCTGGAGTTTTTGCATTCTGTGGCTGCATTGGTTTCTTCCCATGTGCCAAAAAAATACTGGTTGGCAGGTTAGGTGGGTGGAAAATCACTGGGGAGGGTCGATGAGGTGGTGGATGGAATTGAAGGCGAAGTGAGGGGAAAATATGGGATTAGTGTGTAAGGGTGCTTGATGGTTGTTGGACACACGGACATGGCATTTGTTTTCATGCTGGATGACTGACTACTGGGCAACTAGTAGGCAGGGACTCATTGGGCCGAAGGGCCTGTATCCATGCTGTATTGCTCTACTGCAGTGATAGGTGCTTGGGCCCCACCTATTTCAACAATTAGGGTGAGGAGATGAAAAGTCATGTTCACAAGTTTACTGACAAGATTATGAGTATGGACAGGGATATAAAGAGGCTTCAGGGAGAGAAGGATAAATTGAGTAAGTGAGGCAGATGGAACATAATGTGGAGCCATATGATGTCATCCACTTTGTTGAACATAAACAGAAAAGCAGAGTTTTGGCAAATTGTGAAAGATTGGATTGTGCTTACGTTAAATGCAACCTGGGTGTGTTAGTATACAAATCACTGAAGGCCAGTTTGCAGGTGCAACAGCCCATTAGGAGTGTCACTAATATGTTAGTCTTTATAACAAGGGGATTTGATTATAGAAATAAGGAAGTCTTATTGTAATTGTCTAGGATCTCAGTGAGACTGCACCTGGAGTATTGTGTAGAGTTGTGGTCTCTTAGTTAAGCAAGGATTTCCTTGCCATAGAGGGAGTACAATGAAGATTGACTAGACCGATTTCATGGATGGCAGATTTGCCCTATGAGGTGAGATTAAGGAGACTGGGGTTGTATTTGTTTGAGTTTGGAAGGATGAGAGGTGACCTCATCAAAACATACAAAATTATTAATCTAAAAACAGAAAATGCTGGAAACAGTCAATAGGTCAGGCAGAATCAGTAGAAAGAGAAACAGTTAATGTTTCAAGTGCAGGATTCTTTGTTAAAACTGAAAAATAGATAAAACTGTTCAAGGGTGTCGTCAACAATACAGCATTTTCCCATTAATTCACTGAATTGTCAACCTAGGTTTTCTTCTGAGGGAGGACATGAAGTTACAACATTCTGAGTTGGAAGAGGGAGTGCTACCAAGTGTAAAACTTAGTCTATTAAAATCCATTCCATATTAAAGGTACATTATGTTTTAGAGATTCCATTACGTGAGAGTAGATCAAAATGTAATGGCGTTTGCGGGAGACATAACTGTGTTAGGTGATGCAGACATAGTTTTCTTAGTTTACCCAGCACAATTTGATGTGACTATATAAAGGCAACAGGTACTACAGTAAATGAATTACTTGCTGAATCTGTTTAAACAATTTGCTATGATTTATGTGTCCTTTGTGTCACATTAAAGTGCTGGACAATGGAACTGTAATTGGTCATGTGGTGAGCTATCAGTCTCAGCAGTGTAGATACTGAACAGATACAGAAAGAGAAAATATAGCTGTTCATTTCCTTGGCTGGGGTATGGTGCACAGTGCATGGTGAAAGAAGTAGGATCAAAAATAAATGTGTGTTCAGTATGCATGTCCTTGTGGGTTTTTTTTCATTTTCAAAAGCAATGTGTTCCATTTAAGCTCTGATGTAAATTAAGTGAGCTAAATCAATGTGGCAGCAGTTATGTGTTTTATATGGTATTTTTCATGGTATAATTACATTCCCCAGTTAAACTCTGGCCATGAATCTTTGGGTTTCTGCTGCCTTTGTATATGACTGAATTGAGATGGGCAACAGTTTATTTAGAATCAATGGCCAATTTAAGAGCATGTCTATCACTTACAGAAGCACAATGACATGACTGAGAAATTATGAGTATTAGGGCTGAAGTGGATCTGATTTTAATGTTTAATCCCTTTTGAGGAGACATTCAAATCAGTGTGAAGACACCAGAAAAAAAATGGCAAGAGAAATAGTATTGATTCATAACAGCAAAATCAAGAATAACAACGACATCTTGTACTTTCATCGAAAAATATACAAAGGCAGTACACTGCAGCATTATCAAAAAGCATTTGGCAGTGAGCCACATAGGATTGTAGCTGCTAGTCTATCCATTACAAGCCCCCATACTCCCATAACTATCTCGATTACATCTTCTTCCATGCTTCCTGTATAGTTACCATTCCTCTTCAGTCACCACCAAATCTACTCCCCTTCTCATGATACCTTCCCATGCAACTGTGGGTGATGTAACACCTGCCCCTTTACCTTGTCTCTCCTCACATCCAGGGACCCAAACAGTTTTTCCAAGCGAAGCAACAATCCATTTATACTTCCAATCTAATATTTTGTATTTGGTGCTCATGATGTGGTCTCACTGGCAAAATTGAAAGCAGATTAGGTAACTGCTTAACAGAGCACGACTGTTCAGTCAACAAGGGTAACAGTGAACTTCAATTGCTTGTCACTTTAATTCTCCAACACACTCGTGCCATCTCTCTCTTTGGCCTCCTACATTGTTTCATCAAAGCCCAATACAAACTCAAGGAATAGCTCCTCATCTTCCCACTGGGAACTAACTGGTTCTGATATTTCAGCTTTATTTCAAAAACATTCTTATCATATTGTGTGGCCCCAATGTTTCACTAAATGGGATTGACTCAGAACAGATCTGGCAACTCAAAATTGGGTTTCCAAGTGGCGCTGTGAGCCCGCAGCAGCAGCACCATCACCCGTAGCATTATGATCCATCAAGTTCCTCATTCTACCAAGCCAGAATGAGAAGTGTAGAAGGGCATGCCTGGAGCAGCAGCAGGCATTGCTAAAAATAAAGTCTTAACAGCATTCCTGTTAAACAACAAAAGCGGCATGCAATCAACAATGTATCCCACAAACAATGGATCAAAACAAAGTTCCACAGTCCTGCCATAATCACCACCAGATTGGTGGTGAACATTAAACAAATTGCAAGTGGAGGTGACTTTAGCCTCAGTCCAAGCAAAGCCAAATGAGATGAATTCCAGAGATAAGGTTCAAGTTCAAGTTTATTGTTGTCATTAGGCATACGTACACAGGTATAAATGCCATGAAAAATTGCTATTTGCAGCAGTAGCACAGTACAAACATAAGTTCACATAAACTTAAATTAACATAAATTATACATAACTGGGGCGGCACGGTAGTGTAGCGGTTAGCACGACGCTATTACAGCGCCAGCGATCGGGGTTCGATTCCCGTCACTGTCTGTAAGGAGTTTGTACGTTCTCCCGTGTCTGCGTGGGTTTCCTCCGGGTGCTCCGGTTTCCTCCCACATTCCAAAGACGTACAGGTAGGTTAATTTGGGTTTAAAATGGGCGGCGTGGACTAGTTGGGCCGGAAGGGCCTGTTACCACGCTGTAAATAAAATTTTTAAAAAATTTAATTTAACTGACACCTTTAACATAATTGCCCTTAATGTAAAGGCAGGATTTGACTTAAGTGTAGCATCAAGGGCCTCTGGTGGAACTGAAAACAATGGGAATCAAGTGGGGAAAAAAAAATCTCCACTGGCTGAGTTATACTTTGCACGACACAGAATGGCTATGTTTGTTGGAGGTCAATTAACCCAGCATTAGGATTTCAATACAGGGCGGTGTCTGAACCTTGACCTCATTTAACTGTTTCATCCATGACCTTCCTTTCATCATAAGGTCAGAAGTGAGATTGTTCACTGGTTGCACAATGTTCAATTCCATTTGAAACGCCTCAGAAAGTTAAGGAGTTCACGCCTGCATACAGCAAAATTAACACAGAGTCAGAGAGTTATGCAGCATGGAAACAGGCCCTTCAACCCAATTGCCGACCAAGATGCCTACATGAACTACTCCTATTTGCCTGTGTTTGGCCCACTTCCTCTAAACCTTTCCTCTCCATTATCTGTCCAAATATCTTTTAATCATTGCAACTGTACCCATCTCTACCACTTCCTCTGGCAGCTCGTTCCATATATCCACCACCCTCTGTGTGAGGAAAAAACTTGCCCCCAGCTCCCTTTTAAATCTTTCCCCTCTCACTTTAAACCTATGCCCTCTAATTTTAACTCCCCTCCCCTGGGAAAAAGACTGACCATCCACCTTATCTATGATCTTCATGATTTTATTAACCTCTTTGAGGTCACCCCTCAGCCTCCTCGCTCTGGGGAAAACAATCCCAGCCTATCCAGGTCTCTCCAGTCCTACCAACATCTTTGTGATCTTTTCTGCACCCTTTCCAGCTTAATCACATGCTTTCTAATAGTCACAGAGTTAACATGTTAACAGATAAATAGCAAGTAACATTCGCACCACAAAGTGTCAGTTAATCCTCATCAAGAGAAAGTCTAATCAATTAAGCCTGTCATTCAATGTTCAAATATCCCACTCAATACGGATTATCATTGGTCAGGAGCTCAACTGGACCAGTCGATGTGGATACAGCAGCAGTTCAGGGCCTGGATATCTTGTGTTGAGTGACTCACCTCCTCATTAACCCTTAGTCTATTCACAAGCTGCAAGACAAAAGCCAGGAGTATGATAGAACACTGCTTGTTTGCCTGGATGAATGTAGCACCTTAATAGCCAAGAAGTTCCAAATCATCCAGAACAAAACAGCTCACTTGATCCACAGTCCACTGCCATTCTAAACAGTCACTTCCTCCACCACTGATGCACTGTGGATGCAGTGTGTACCATCTACAAAATATGCTGCAGTTTCTCCCCCACAACACCAAGGGCTACTTCAGTAGCTCTTCCAAAACCTGAAACCTCCATCACCAAGATGGTCAAGGGTATTCAGACTAACTCATTACTGTGGTTTAAATTTGTTCCTAAATAAAATGCTTCACAAGCAGAATCAAAGGCAAAATACTTGAGGACAGGATTATTTGCATGATCTGAACTTGTAGCAGCTGGATTCTGAGAACTTCCTTAGGCAGACATAATATGCTAATAAGTTCACTTTTGTCCAATAAAATGTATACGGTTTTGTGGTAAAGATCCTCTCTGACATTTTGTTAGCAAAAGGTATCAGTTTTCAAGGGCAGAATTGGTAGAACTACCTGGGAAAAACTTGGAAAGTCCTGAGATGGAACATGGATGAAAAGCATTAAGTCTTCAATATCCTCATGTTGCCTAAGACAGGACTGTATTCCATACCAGAAAATACCCTCAAGAGTGACATATTTCGTCATAGAAAAGCAGTTTGTCATCTGACACATGACAGCACTGTATTCTTTATGAGAATCCCCAATCTTAGCAACAACCTATTACTTCACTTAGAGAATTGTGTTCAGTATTGGTCACCTCATTATGGGAAGGATATGGAAGCTTTAGAGAGGGTGCAGAGGAGATTTACCAGGATGCTGCCTGGATTGGAGAGCATGTATTATGAGGATAGGTTGAGTGAGCTAGGGCTTTTCTCTTTGGAGAGAAGGAGGATGAGAGGTGACGTGATGGAGGTGTACAAGATGATAAGAGGCACAGATCGAGTGGACAGTCAGAGACTTTTTCCAAGGGTGAAAAAGGCTAACATGGGGGGCGGGGAGGGGGGCATAATTTTAAGGTGATTGGAGGAAGGTATGGGGGGGGATGTCAGAGTTAAGCTTTTTACACAGAGAGTGGTGGGTGCATGGAATGCACTGCCAGCAGAGGTTGTGGGGGCAGATACATTAGGGACATTTAAGAGACTCTTAGTAGAACCATAGAACAATACAGCACAATACAGGCCCTTCAGCCCACCACGTTGTGCCAACCTTCAAACCACTCCTAATACTATCTAACCCCTTCCTCCCACATATCCCTCTATCTTAAATTCCTTCATATGCTTATCTAACAATTTCTTGAACTTGCCCAACGTATCAGCCTCCACCACCACCCCCAGCAGCGCATTCCATGCACCAACCACTCTCTGGGTGAAAAACCTCCCTCTGACATCTCCCTTGAACTTCCCACCCATTACCTTAAAGCCATGCCCTCTTGTATTGAGCATTAGTGCCCTGGGAAAGAGGCGCTGGCTGTCCACTCTATCTATTTCTCTTAATATTTTGTATACCTCTATCACGTCTCTCCTCATCCTCCTTCTCTCCAATGAGTAAAGACCTAGCTCCTTTAGTCTCTCCTCATAATTCACACTCTCTAATCCAGGCAGCATCCTGGTCAATCTCCTCTGCACCCTTTCCAACACTTCCACATCCTTCCTATAATGAGGCTTGCAAACTTTTCACTGCAACAAAGTTTTCAAAATTCTGAAACCTATTGAGAAGATTAATAGCTTCAACTTGTGAATTAGTACCAAGGCTGTAATCTATCGCTAAAAGCACATCTTTTCACAGAAAAGTGAAGACATAAGAGAGACTGCTGTCTGACCCACTGAGTTCCTCCAGCATTTTGTGTGTTGCTCCTCTTATCACAGAAATATTTTACCATAAGTCCTATTGAAGAGGAGGCTTTGTTCTATGGCTCTGTGGCACTATTGGCATCTTTTGTGCCTGGTTTCATGTGCAAAGCATGAGTCTACATTTTAGTAGAGCACATTCCTGGTGGAAATTTTTGGGAAACCCTATGACTTTCACAGAAGCTGGGTACACAATGCACAAGGTTCAGTGATTAAATGGCAATTAAAGGCTCTGCACTGTCACATTGATGTCTTGCACACAGCATCTTACATCCTTGGTGTTCAATGTGAGCATTATGGAACTTTAATCAATGATGCTCCCTTCACTGATCAGAGCCTTTACTCATTAACCAATTGTGAGCTGCATGCTGTGATCACTGGTTGTTTGATCAGCCTGCTCTGGCAATGACTTAGGGTCACTTATGACATAGGAGTTAAATGGGCCAGTTCATCAAGTGCGGGCCCAGCACAACCAGCACAAAAAAGTGCTGTGTTCCCTACTCTCCCACACTTCCTTTTCCTTCCATTGGCAGGCTTTTTTTTGCCAGGATACTGCTGGGGAGACTCATTTTCTTGTAGTCAGCGCAGCAATGATGTGGCAGCTCCCAACAGCTCTCACAGATCCTATTTTCCCACATTAATCTGTTTATGAAACATCACAACACTACAGTTAATATATTTTTTGCCCGATTTTGTGCATTTATTTTGGAAGTATCAGTACTATAAGTAACCCATATTTGGTGCACCAAAAATTTCTAAGCAGGTGTGTGTATACCTAATAACAGGAAGAGTGATTGAGGTTGAAACTCTCAATGTTTGAAATGTATCTGAATAAACACCTGAAGAGAAATAACCTGCAGGGCTATGGACTGAAAGCTGTGAAGTGCAAGTGATTAAAATTTTGGCTGCCATGGAGATTCTGAGACACAAGAGATTCTGTAGATGCTGGAATCTGGAGCAACACACACAAAATGCTGGAGAAACTCAGCAGGTCAGGCAGCACCTATGGAGGGAAATAAACAGCCAACATTTCGGGTTGAGACCCTTCATCAGGACTGGCTTCACCAGATCCTTGTTGATGGAGATTCTGAACTGGATGCTGTGATTCCATGGTAGCAGTGAATCCAGGTAAAGCTGAAGACAACATTTCCCCAGGGAAAGCTGGAGTTTTGTCTCGCACAGAGCAAGCTAACTGTGATTGCCAAAGGTCAGCAATTTCAGTCCCAGGACGTTGCAGAATAGTTCTTTGGGGAGGTACCCAAGGCCCAACCATCTGGAGCTACTCCAGCAGTGATTTTTCATCATAAGCTCAGAGGTTGGGACATTCGCTGATTATTGTATGAGGTTCAAAATCATTTGTTCCTACAATTGAAGCAGTCCATGCAGCAAGATCTAGTCAACATTCAGGCAATGGGCTAATAAGTGTTAAGCAACACTTACATAATGACCATCTCTAATGAGAGATTCTAACGATCTGCCATTGATGTTCAATGGCATAATTGCTGCTGAGTCTCCCAACAATGATATCCTGGGCGTCACCATTGCCTGGAAAGTTTATGGATCAGCCACATAAATACCATGGCCATGGTACTTATGGTGTCCTGTAGCAAATAACTTACCTCCTGACAGCCTATGCCTTTTTTGCCATTTATTTGGCACCAGAAAGTGTGTTCTTTACGTTATGGGTTCTGTGTTGGACTTCAGCCTTCAGGTAACTGTGAGTTGTTTCTTTTCCTTTGAGGTACGGTGGAGCTCACAATTCAAGAATGCTTTCCACTTGGCGTTAAATAGCTCCTAGATCTCACAGTTATTCTCATCAAGTTGCACAACACTTCTCACATCTCAGGACTACTTCTCAGCAAAGGCAGACATAGATGATGAAATTCATAATTTCCTTCAGTGTATCGGAACAGCCTTTGGTCATCTGAGGAAAGAATGTTTGAAGTTCAAGACCTCAAATCCAGGACAAAACTCATATTCTACTATAGAGCTGTTCTCCCTGCCCTCCTGTATGCTCCTAAGATTTGGACTACTTATATCAGGCACCTCAACGCACTGGAGAGGTACCACCAGCATTGTCTCTGCAAAATCCTCCAAGTCCACTGGCATGATAAGTGAACCAACTCCCATGCCAACATCCAGAATATTGAGGCCCTAACTAAACATAGTTGGCTCGGTTGGGTAGGCATTGTTGTTTGCATCCCAACACCTGACTCCCAAAACATGCACTCTATTCCACGCTCTGGTAAGATAATTAAGAGGCAGACAGAGGAAAAGGTTCAAGGATGTTCTAAAAATCTTGTAAAAGTGCAGCATCCCTACCAACACCTGGGAATTCATGGCCCGTAGCTGCTTACAATGGAGAAGGAGCATTCAGGATAGTCCTGATAACTCCAAGTCCATGTATCGAGAATATACAGAGTCATGGAGCTATGCGGCACAGAAAGCAGGACCTTCAGCCCAACTCGTCCATGCTAACTGTGCTAGTCCCATTTGCCTGAGTTTGGCCCATATCCTTCTAAACCTTTCCTATCCATGTACCTGACCAAATGTCTTTTAAATATTATTACACCTCAACCTCTTCCTCTGGTAGCTCATTCCATATACAGACCATCCTCTGTGTGAAAAAGTTGCCCCTCAGCTTCCTTTTAAATCTTTCCCCTCTCACTTTAAACTTATGCCCTCTTGTTTTGGACTCCCCTACCCTAGGGAAAAGTGGCTGTTAATGTTATCTATGCCCCTCATGATTTTATAAACCTTCATAAGCTCACCCCTCATCTGCTATGATCCAGGGAAAAACATCCTAGCACAACATTATCTACCCTCCAGCCTTCTAGCACCACCTGTGGCTATTGATCATATGAATATCTCTGCAAGGGGCCCCTCAATTTCTTCCCTAGCTTCCCACAATGTCCCAGGATACATTTGATCAGCTCCCAGGGATTTATCTATCTTTAAGAGTTTTAAGACCTCCAGCACCTCCTCTTCTGTAATATGGACTCTCTTCAAGATATCGATATTAACTTTCTCGAGTTCCCTAGCATTCATGTCTTTCTCCACGAAACCCAGCATAAACTGCAGAAGGAGGACACCGCCTCCCAATCTACCCACCTAGCATCTCCTGCCCTGTCTGCGGTGAAATCTACAGGTCTCAGTCATCTCCCAACCCATGGGACTTGAATGGAAGTAAATCATCCTCAATCCTGAGGGAGCACCTGAGCAGTAGAGAAAGGGGTGCATTAATTAATACATTAATCTAGTAACTCACAATAGAACAAATTTTATCATGCAAGTAGATTTCTTTGCAAGCAAAAACTATTTCTGATGGATCCTGCTATAGATTTACCTGAAATTTACTTGCTGTGCATAATGGTGTCCAAGAAATAAGAGAACCTTTTGGGACTTTTACTGTACATGCCTACGCTTTTATTTTGAAGACACTGCTTGCATCCTAACATTGGTGTGAAGCATTCAGGGAAACAGCATTGGGGCTGTGGAGATCCAGTTTGAAATCTTTTGATTCAGCAGCTTTCAGAACGTCTTTGTGTTTCTATTTTCATCTTACTCAGCATAACGTTATGAAATAGTTGGCTATCACTTCAGAGAGCAGCTCAAAGCTCTTTGTAGGGGCTGTCGAAAGGAATGGTGAGTATTCCAATAACTCGATCAATAATTTTTATTGCCTGTGAGAAATGCTGACATTACGCATCTTTCCTTTGATTGTGAAAAAGGTAGTTAACTGGTCTTTTCCATAGTTTTAATATGGATTTGATAGCTTCTGAGACAAAGAAACCAAAGAATATTTGTTTTTAACTTGCAAAGATAAAATTCAACTTTGTGTAACGTGTAAGGTAGGTGCAGTTAGAATTATTGACAAATGTTAGTCATTAGGAAAATTAGCAAACTTTTTCTGAATCTGTTTAGTATCAGCCAGTCTAGGATATTTTGTAATTGAACTAACATAGTTATCTGCTTCTTACCAAGCCAAACAAGTGAATTAATGCATATCAGGCATGAGCATAATTAGTGCAATTTGCAATATTTTCTTCTGTTTCATTTTTTTCCTAGGAGGGCAACATTTATAGTAAAATGTAAAGAAATATTCATAAATGGCATGAACTGTTTCTTATAATGTGGAGAAATATTAATGAACAGTGTGAAATGTTTCATGCAGTGCAGAGCTTTGTGGCATTATTGTGAATAAATTTTTGCAGTGAAAGGCATATTGATATCATGTGAGGTTCTCAGTAAAGTTCTTTAAGGCTTGAAGCATGCACATATACCTAAAAAAAAGAGCAGACATACCATGAGTTACTGTAGTTATTAATCTAAAATCAATGAGTACAGTAAATAAGGGTTAGGCTGGAGACACACCTGTCGAGCAATCTTACTTAAAATAAGAAGGTACAGACTACATTTCAGTGCGCATTGAACAAAATACAACAAATGAACAATAAACAAATGAAATTGAAGTGGCATAAGTAGACATTGTGGGCTAAACAATTAGAAAAGTGAAAAGAATACTGGGATACTGAATCAGTTTTGAGAGAATTCTGTGGAGGAAAGGATCTGACTATACCTCTCGCTGCCTTGGTGAAGCAGCCAGCATAATCAAAGATCCCACCCACCCGGAACATTCTCTCTTCTTCCCGCTCCCATCAGACAGTAGATATAGGAGTCTGAGAGCACATACCACCAGGCTCAAGGACAGCTTCTATCCTGCTGTTATGACTATTGAACGTTCCCTTATACGATGAGATGGACTCTTGATCTCACAATCTACCTTGTTATGACCTTGCACCTTATTGTCTACCTGCACTGCACTTCTCCTGTAGCTGTGACATTTTACCTTGTATTCTGTTATTGTTTTTACCCTGTACTACTTCAATGCACTGTGTAACGAATTGATCTGTATGAACGGTATGCAAGACAAGTTTTTCACTGTACCTCGGTACAAGTGACAATAATAAACTAATACCAATATGATTCTGTGTTTGAAATTGGACTAAAATGTTTAGCTCTGATCCCTTGACCTGTGCAAGATTACACACGAGCAGCAGATTTCTGTGACATTGTCCCTCTTGTTAGCAAATGGGAGAAACTTCAGCAGGCACCACTGAGGTTTAACAACAAAAGAAAATAAACATAGTAGTACTGGAAAAGAACAACAAGACTGATCCAAAGGCTAAAGGGCTAAACCATGGAGAAATATTAGGAGACACATCCATAAACTTTAAGAATGTCAAATTGCATGCAACTTCAGGCAATCAGAGGTAAAATCACTCAACAGGGAAGGGTAAACTAAAGTCACTTGGCAGGGAAGGTGAAACAAGAATGCAGAGGCCAGTGAAAGGCAGAGTTCCCAAGGGATGAGGAGTTTAGGAGAACTTGTGTGCCAGATGGATAAAGTTCAATGGGTCTGAGTCAGAAGGTTATATGTTCAAATCCTACAACAAAGACTTGAGCATAAATATCTTGACCAATGCCATTATGTAGTCCTGAGTCACAAGTAAAGATGCTGTCTTTCAAATGAGATATTAAACCAAGGCTCCTTTTGCTTTACCAAGTGGATGTTAAAGTTTCCATGGCAATATTTCAGAGTGGAGCAACTGTCCTGATGCCCCTGACAATATTTGTCCCTGAGATATTATCTGGTCATTAACATTACTAGTTATGACAGCTTGCTATGCAAAAATTGCTAGCAGTGCTTCCATTTCAACAGTGACTCTACTTCAGAAGTAATCTACCGGCTTGCAATTATTTCTTTTTTTAAAATGGAGCATGAGGTTTAATGAGAAAGATAGGCACAAGAGGGATGGGATTCAATTGGAGAAATAGAGAATGACAGTAATAAGGTTTGCCTCCTTTTTCATGAGTATATACAAAAACTGATTCCTGAAACATGAGATATTTGCATGTTGGGGAAGTGGGGCAGTTGGCAGAAACAGCTCTTACATCTGCAGTTAGTTGTGTTCCTGTAGCAACTGTTTGCAGTTACATTGTTTCATTAACATATGGAAACATTTGAAAGTGCTTCATAGAGGCACATGGATAAAGTTTCAATATTAGGGAAATATACAAATTGTTATTGCACGGCAACTGACTACAGACATACTCCATTGTAAATATACCTTAAAAGGACAGATTACAAAGTACCACCAAACAATTTGATCTTGTAGTATCTCTCATACAGATTAGACATTACTGGATGTTATTTTATTCTTTGTAGCAATATTCTTGCAAAATGCTGGATAATCTTTCATTTTAAATTTACTTCAGTTCTTATATTGGATGAATTTTTAGTGCTGCAGTTTACTTACATTGTTGAGATGTCAATTGTAAACATTTGTTGGCAAAGTAAGGCTGAGCTTGTACACACCCCAAGCAGTGTATTAATAGCCCAACAACTCATGGCAAGGAAGAAATGCACTGTTAATTGTAAACCACTTCAAATTGCTGGATATTTTTCATTTCTCTGTTATTATCTTTGCAAAATCTGGATCTCACTGTTGACCAATCTGCAAGCTTCAGGACTTGACTATTAAAACACTTTAAACCTAGATTCATATAGTTATATAGCACGGACACGGCCCCTTTGACCCAACTTGTCCATGCCAACTTAATCTGGTTCCATTTGCCTATTTTGGGCCCATATCCCTCCAAATCTTCCCTATTCATGGACCTGTCAAAATGCCTTTTAAACATTGTAATTTTACCTACCCCTACCACTTCCTCTGGCAGCTCATTCTATATACCCACCACACTCTGTGTGAAAAACTTGCCCCTCAGATCCCCTTTAAATCTTTCCCCTCTCACCTTAAACCTATGCCCTCTAGTTTTAGACTCCTCTACCCTGGGAAAAAGACTCTGACCATCCACCCTATCTATGCTGCTTATGATTTTATAAACCTCCATAAGGTCATACCTCAGCTCCAGGGTTAGTCCCAGCCTATCCAGTCTCACATTATAATTTAAGTCCTCTGGCGCTGACAATATCTTTGTGAATCTTTTCTGCACCCTCCCCAGCTTAATCATATCCTTTCTATTGTGTGGCGACCAGAACTGTACAGAAAATTCAGATGCAGTCTCACCAATGTCTTGTACAACTATAACACGGCGTCCCAACTCTTGTACACAATGCCCCAACCGATGTAGGCAAGCATGCCATGTGTCTTCTTCACCACCCTGTCTACATATGTTGTCATTTTCAGGGAACTAAGCACATATCCTGAGGTCTCTTTGTTCTACGACACTCCCCAGGACCCTGCCATTCACTGTGTGTGTCTTGCCCTGGCTCATCCGCAGACTTACTAATCATGTCACCTACTAGCTTGTCCAAATTGTTACTATATAAGACAATGAATCCCTGTGGCTCTCCACTGAATACAGCCCTCTAGTCTGAAAAACAACTCTTCACTACCACCAAGCCAATTTTGTATCCAATTGGCAAAATGTAGTGCCAAATTTATAAAGAGAATACATTATGTCAAATATTGGAGTACACTGTTCATTGCAGTGAACATAGAACATTACAGCACAGTACAGGCTCTTCGGCCCACTACATTATGCCAACCTTTTAGCCTACTCTAAAATCAATCTAACCATTTCTTCCCACATACCCCTCCATTTTTTATCATCCGTGTGCCTATCTAAGAGTCTTTTAAATGTCCCTAATGTATATGCCTCCACCAGCGCCCCTGGCAGCGTGTTCTACACACCCACCACTCTCTGTGTAAAAATAGTTTCCTCTGATATCCCCGCTGTATATTCCTTCCAATCACCTTAAAATTATGCCCCCTCATGTTAGCCATTTCCACTCTGGGAAAAAGTCTCTGGCTGTCCATTCAATCTATGCCTCATCTTGTACACCTCTATCAGGTCACCTCTCATCCTCCTTCGCTCCAAAGAGAAAAGCCCTAGCTCGCTCAACTTATCCTCATAAGACATGCTCTCCAATCCAGGCAGCATCCTGGTAAATCTCCTCTGCACCCTCTCTAAAGCTTCCACAGCCTTCCTATAATGAGGCAACTAGAACCGGACACAATACTCCAAGTGTGGTCTAACCAGAGTTCTATAGAGCTGCAACATTACATTGCAGCTCTTGAACTCAATAATCCAACTAATGAAGGCCAACACGCCATACCTTCTTAACAACCCTATCAATTTGCACAGCAGCTTTGAGGAATCTGTGGACTTGGACCCTAAGATCCCTCTGTTCCTCCATACTGCTAAGAATCCTGCCATTAACCCTGTATTCTGCCTTCAGACTTGACCTTCCAAAGTGAATCACTTCACACTTTTCTGGGTTGAATTCCATCTGCCACTTCTCAGCCAGCTCTACATCCTATCAATGTTAGGTCGTAACCCTCGACAACCTTCTACATTATCCACAACACCACAAACCTTCGTGTCATCTGTAATCTTACCAACCCACCCTTCCACATCCTCATCCAAGTCATTTATAAAAATCACAAAGA